>NC_071996.2:47195000-47811250 GCF_028885655.2 Pongo abelii | reverse complement strand
TGAAGTTGCTTATCAGCTTAAGGAGATTTTGGGCTGAGACAATGGGGTTTTCTAGATATACAATCATGTCATCTGCAAACAGGGACAATTTGACTTCCTCTTTTCCTATTTGAATATCCTTTATTTCTTTCTCCTGCCTAATTGCCTTGCCCAGAAATTCCAACACTATGTTGAATAGGAGTGGTGAGAGATTGCATCCCTGTCTTGTGCCAGTTTTCAAAGGGAATGCTTCCAGTTTTTGCCCATTCAGTATGATATTTGCTATGGGTTTGTCATAAATAGCTCTTATTATTTTGAGATACATCCCTTCAATACCTAATTTATTGAGAGTTTTTAGCATGAAGCACTGTTGAATTTTGTCAAAGGCCTTTTCTGCATCTATTGAGATAATCATGTGGTTTTTGTCTTTGGTTCTGTTTATATGTTGGATTAGGTTTATTGATTTGCATATGTTGAACCAGCCTTGCATCCCAGGGATGAAACCCACTTGATCATGGTGGATAAGCTTTTTGATGTGCTGCTGGATTCGGTTTGCCAGTATTTTATTAAGGATTTTTGCATCGATGTTCATCAGGGATATTGGTCTAAAATTCTCTTTTTTGGTTGTGTCTCTGCCAGCCTTTGGTATCTGGATGATGTTGGCCTCATAAAATGAGTTAGGGTGGATTCCCTCTTTTTCTGTTGATTGGAATAGTTTCAAAAGGAATGGTAACAGCTCCTCCTTGTACCTCTGGTAGAATTCGGCTGTGAATCCATCTGGTTCTGGACTTTTTTTGTTTGGTAGGCTATTAATTATTGCCTCAATTTCAGAGCCTGTTATTAGTCTATTCAGGGATTCAACTTCTTCCTGGTTTAGTCTTGGCAGTGTGTATGTGTCCAGGAATTTATCCATTTCTTCTAGATTTTCTAGTTTATTTGCATAGAGGTGTTTATAGTATTCTCTGATGGTAGTTTGTATTTCTGTGGGATCAGTGGTGATATCCCCTTTATCATTTTTTATTGCATCTATTTGATTCTTCTGTCTTTTCTTCTTTATTAGTCTTGCTAGCGGTCTATCAATTTTGTTGATCTGTATGTAAAAGGAAATTTATAGCACTAAATGCCCACAAGAGAAAGCAGGAAAGATCTAAAATTGACACCCTAACATCACAATTAAAAGTACTAGAGAAGCAAGAACAAACACATTCAAAAGCTAGCAGAAGGCAAGAAATAACTAAGATCAGAGAAGAACTGAAGGAGATAGAGACATAAAAAAACCCTTCAAAAAATCAATGAATCCAGGAGCTGGTTTTTTGAAAAGATTTTTTTTTTTTTTTACAAATGGAAGATTTCTGGCAGCCCTGCATCAAGCAAATCTATTAGTGTCATTTTTTTCCAACAGCATGAGCTTACTTTGTGTCTCTGTGTCACATTTTGGTAGTTTTCAAAATATTTCAAATTTTTTCATTAATATTGTATTTTCATTGTGATCTGTTATCAGTAATCTTTGATGTTACTTTGTAACTATTTTAGAGCACCACAATCTGCACCCACATGGTGAATTTAATCAATAAATATTATATGTTCTGACTTCTCCACCGACTGTCCATTCCCCTCCTTCCCTCTCCTCTAGTCTCTCTATTCCCTGAAATAGAACAATGTTAAAATTACGCCAATTAATAATATTACTATGGCTTCTAAGTGTTCAAGTGAAAGGAAGAGTGGCAAGTCTCTCATTTTAAATCAAAAGTTAGAAAAGATTAAGTTTAGTGAAGGAAGCATGTTGAAAGCTGAGACAGGCCAAAAGCTAGGCCTCTTGCACCAGGTAGCCAAGTCGTGGAGGCAAAGTAAAAGTTATTGAACAATGTTAAAAGTGTTACTCCAGTGAACACACAAATGATAAGAAAGTCAAACAGCCTTATTGCTGAAAGTTTTAATGATCTGGATAGAAGATCAAATTAGCCACAAGGTACCCATTAGCCAAAGCCTAATCCAAAGCAAAGCCAGCCCTAATTCTTTCTGATTCTATGAAGACTGAGAGAGGTGAGGAACCTGCAGAAGAGTTTGCAGCTATCAGAGATGGATTCATGAGGATGAAGGAAAGAAGCCATCTCCATAACATAAAAGTGCAAGGTGAAACCGCAAATACTGATGGAGAAGCTGCAGCATGTTATCCAGAGGATCTAGCTGAGATCATTGATAAAGGTGGCTATCTAAACAACAGATTTTTACTGTAGAAAAAGACACAACCTTATATTGGAAAAAGATGCCATCTAGGACATTCACAGCTAGAAAGGAGAAGTCAACGCCTAGCTTCAAAGCTCAAACAACAGTCTGATTTTCTGGTTGGGGCTAATGCAGCTAGTGGTTTTAAGTTGAAGGTAATGTTTGTTTACCATTCCATAGGTGTTAGGACCCTTAAGAATTATGATAAATCTACTCTGCCTGTGCTCTATAAATGAATGAACAAATCCTGGAGAACAGCACTTCTGTATAAAACATGGTTTACTGAGTATTTTAAGCCCGCCGTTGAAATCTATTACTCAAGAGATTTCTCTCAAATATTAGTGCTCATCGTCAATGCACCTGATCACCCAAGAGCTCTGATTGTGATGTACAATGAGGTTAATGTTTTCATGCCTGCTAAAACAACATCCATTCTGTAGCCCAGGAATCAAACAGTAATTTCTAATTTCAAGTCTCATTGTTTAAGAAAAACATTTTGTAAAGGTCTGGCTGCAATAGATAGTGGTCCCTCTCGTGAATCTGGGCAGTCACCTGAAAACCTCTGGAAATAATTCATCATTCTAAATGCCATGAAGAACATTCATGATTTATGAGAGGAGGTCACAATATCAATGTTAACAGGAGTTTGGAAGAAGTTGATTCCAATCCTCATGGATGACTTGGGGGATTCAAGACTGTAGTAGAGAATGTAACTGCAGATGTGGTAGAAATAGCAAGGGAACTGGAATTCGAAGTCGAGCCTGAACACGAATGGATTGTTGCAATCTCGTGATTAAATGAAGAAATGAGGAGTTACAAAGAAAAGTGATTTCTTGAAATGGAATCTACTCCTGGTGAAGATGCTATGAACATTGTTGAAGTGACAACAAAGGATTTAGAATATTTCATAAACTTAGTTGATAAAGGAGCAACAGGGTTTGAGAGGATTCATTCCAATTTTGAAAGAAGTTCTGTTTAGTGGGTAAAATGCTATCAAATAGCATCATATACTACAGATAAATCTTTAGTGAAAAGACAAGTCAGTTATGTGGCAAACTTCATAGTTGTCTTATTTTAAGAAATTGCCGCAGCCACTTCAACCTTCAGCAACCACCAACCTGATCAGTCAGCAGCCATCAACACTGAAGTAAAACCTTCCACCAGTGATAAAATTAGGACTCCAAAGGCTCAGATGATTGTTGGCATTTTTTAGCAATAAAGTTTTTTTTTTTCTTGTTTTGTCGCCCAGGCTGGAGTGCAGTGGCATAGTGGCATGATCTGGGCTCACTGCAGCCTCTGCCTTCTGGGTTCAAGTGATTCTCCTGCCTCAGACTCCCTAGTAGCTGGGATTACAGGCATGTGCCACCACGTCTGGCTAATTTTTGTATTTTTAGTAGAGATGGGGTTTCACCATGTTGGCCAGGCTGGTCTCAAACTCTTGAGCTCAGGTGATCTTCCCGCCTCGGTTTCCGAAAGTTCTGGGATTACAGGTGTGAGCCACCACACACGGCCGCAATAAAGTATTTTTAATTAAGACATGTACATTGCGAACTTAAACATAGTGCTATTGTGCACTTAATAGACTACAGTATAGTGCAAGCATAACTTTTGTACCCACTGGAAAGCCAAAATATTTGGGCAACTCATTTTATTGCTATATTCACCTTATTGTGGTGGTTTGGAACTGAACCCATGCTATCGCCAATGTATGTCTGTATTCTCTTGTAAGTGTAGCCTATGAAATACTAGAAATTTGTCATCACAGTGAGCAACTAACACATATTTAATAGAATCTGTACTGTCTAAAAAGGAAATTCTGCATCTTCTTGGATGTATCTTTGGATCTACTAGGAATCCGTGTTTGTAAAATGTAGAGGATTCATTCTTTGGACTGTTCTTTCAATTCCCTTGGCATATTTGATTCCATACAGGTGACCCTCAACATCCAACAACAATTAGCATCTGAAAAATGTTACTTAGAGTGAATTCATTTCCAAATGAAAAGTAAAATTGTATTAGTAATATTCACAATTTGACTTTAAGAAACTGTCTGAAAAATTGTACTTCCCAGTATGGGTCTATTTAAAACCTTACCACTATGATTTTTTAGATGCAGTGGAACATTTACATTTCTAATAGTTTGTGGAGAAACTTTCTGCAAGTTGTCCAGCTCACGTTTATTTCTTTTTAAAGTCATCTCAATTACCACAGTGTGATGCTAGATCTTAACCTTCCTTATGACAGCGGGTGATTTCATTAGTTTGTTGTTATTAATTTTATATAATTTCTATGCTGCCAACTTCCAGTAGGGATATCACTTGGTTATACTACTCTTTCATGTGCTCCCCTTCACCACCCTTAGTTGCTATTGTTTATTTGTGCTTGTTTGTAGCAATGCCAAACAATTTGTACATTCCTGAACATGCCCTGTTGATGCATTATATGTGCAACTGCTTTCTCTGAATATTTTCCCCTTACCTCATCCTCCCTTCTTAACTCTGTCTTTTCCCTTCTTAACCCTATCAGCTCCTACTTTCTCATTTTATGATCTTTTCTAGAAAACCTTCTGTGATCTCTTCTCACCCACCATTTTGGGTAACTTGGCCACCTACCTTCTTTCTAAGATCATTTTTATATCATCTACCATACTGTATTTTGAATATTTGACAACTTATCTTCCCCAAATAAACCTAGAACTCCTTGTAGGAAGGAACTAAGTATTTGAGGCTAATATCCCATCATCTGCCATTGATCCTTGTTTGGAATAGTCATTCAATAAATGTTAGCTAACTAAGTGAATGAAGGCATTATCCACCTTGTTGCCCTATTCCTTTCCAACGAAATTTTCTCCATCTTAATAAATCGGAAAAACAGATCTTTTGAAGGCAGCCACTATCTAGATAAACTTACAGCAGGCAGGCACATAGTAGAGGCTCAACAATACTTGGTGAATTAATTCAAAATGGAACTTCTCCATTAGGCTGATTTTCTACCCACGTATAAGTTTTTCAGATGTGATTCTCAGAACAATTGCATAATAAGGCTCACTGAACTCTTGAGATTTAGAAGTTACAATTGATGTAGTGATTGTATAGAATCATAAGTTAAATGAGGAGGAATTAACCCATTTATGCCTAGTGTTCCATTATTGGAATGCTAAGCATGTGGGAGTTATTTATATCCTACTGCTCAAGGTCATTGCCAAGGTCTGATTGCAAAAATTCAAAAAATTGCAACCTCCAGTATAAATGGGTTAACAACTCGGCTTTCAATAGGTTAGAATTTTAAGTTTACATAGGTATTTACTTGTTCAAAAGATTAGTTTAGACTGAAATGATCTGAAGTAGAAAGTTACAGGGAGATAGGATGGTTGCAGAGAAAAGGGTTAAAAAAAATGGTCAGTGTGAATTACTTAGTTTTTTGCACTTGTCTCTTTGTCTGAAAGATCCTTGTCTAGTGGATCAATTTGTCATCAAGAAGGTAATCTATATTTACTTTGCGGCAGGTACTGTAGCTCTTAACTCTGCATTTAGCTGATTCAGCTCCTACCCAGACTACTTTGACCTCAGAAATATTCCCTGCTAACTGTCCTCCTGTTCACTCCAATTTGTACTGCCTAAATGCTTACTGCTGAATGTCCCTCTGGCCGTTTTGAAAGGTGTTTCATCACACTACAATAAACGTGAAATACTGATGCACTCAAAATGGCACACACACTCACACAAAAGGCAGCTGGATATCGACATAGAACTGGACAGGGGCATTTATTACACTTTACTCTTACATCATTGCCTACCTTTGGCAAAGGAAGATTGTAAGTGTCCTCAGTGGTCTACACCGATCAATGCTACATGGGAGTTAAATTAGACCTCAAGTCAAGCACACATCTACATTGGCTGAGATACCTTCAACCTAAAATCCCTGGAAAATTTACATTATTCCACTAAGTTAACCAGTAATAGAGTGAAATGAGTGAGAAAAAAGCAGCTGTCTAGTTTGTATCTTGCATCCTTTTCAAACAAACCTGGTCCAATTTTAAGCCCCTGTAGGTGTATTATAGTAATAAGCCTAACAGCCTTTCAACTTATCTTAGAAACATTGTTGATTTAATGACAAACATTCACTAAGGAAGATAAAACATCGCAACATCAAATCTTGAGAATTTGAGAAATTTTCTGATATATTATCAATCTTTCCTATATGCTCGGGCTCAAAAATGTCTTCTAAATCCTGAAAGTGAATTGGAAAACAGATGTATTTTTGGATGACAGAAAATGCTCATATGAATTAGTTGTGAACTCTGAATTGCTGAGTCAAAGGTAAATATAGGTAAAGTAGACAATTCATACCCCTCCAATTGGTATTTCTTCAATTATTTTGATGATTTGTAAGTTTCACACATTATCTGCAAAATATTTGGTCCTCTACAAACTACACCATTCATCTTAAAATTTGTTCTGTTTTGCACTGTGTAATTTTTATAATCAGACTATTTTTATGCTTCAATGTGTCACTTTTACTTCCATTTAATATTCTAATTGTTCTCCACATACAACAGAAGAATTCCAAACGATAGATCAAGTCCTCATTTAAAATGAACATTACAAGAAGTATTGTGCTCTAACTTTATATAATCAGGAATAGTTTCTTCTGGTCATGCTGACTAGGAATAAACAGGCCACTAAGTGGGTCAAATTTCTTAGAGTAAACACACATACATATGCACATTGTATCAAAAAAACCTGGCAACTGATCTAATAAGACTGTTAATGAAGAATTCTTGAGAAAATTGGCATACATTTTAAGACAAAAGCAGTAGGTTGAGGCTATTTAAAATTGACTCGGTAGGTTATTTTCTGCGATGTGCTGGTGAATGTTTAATAGCCAGCTCTTGGGATAAGGACAGGCCAGATTTGTGGTGTTTTTCAATTTCTATGGTATGAGTGTACCTACTCATGGCTGATTTTTATCTGTCAACGTGAAGTTACTAAGGGGCATCAGGAAGAGATGCACACCATCAGCTTTTGTGCACTGATATTAACTGGCTGTAATTCACCACTAGTTAACTTGCCAACTTAACTTTCCAACTCCAGGTTTATCCTGAGAAATGGGAATGTAGCACTGTGAAACACATGGAAAACCTTAAATGAAAAGTGCTATGAAATGCTGGCTTGCCTTCTCTTTTACCCTATACTACGTAGCTAAACAACAGCTACAACACATTTTATTTTAAATTTATTTTATTTGTATTTTTTACATTTTACAAATATTTTTATGTTTATTATATATGCCCCTCTTTATATTTGAGGATAGTAACCTTGTATTGGCTCCCTGAAGTATGATCCAGAATTTTTTGGCTAACTCAAGAATAAACATAATCTACAGCTTTGAGTGTTTACTATATGCAAAATACTGTTAAATATGTATTTGTCTCTAGAGATCTATGTGGCTATATATTTCCCCTCATCAATGTCTCTATTCAAATATAACTCTCTAAATTAAGCTTACCTTAAGTATCCCATTTAAAATTTCTTCTAGCCCTTTCAGTACTTTCAACTCCTCTTATGATGCTTCTATTATTTTCATCACACTTGTATCTTCAATTACCGAAAATTTTATTTTTATGTTGCTAATTACATACTGTCTATGTCTCTTCCACTGGAATGTATAAACTCCTTATTAAGTGTATTTTTTTTCTGTTTTGTTCACTTATGTCTCTTCAGTATCTAGAAATGTGTCTGGTATATAGTAGATAATCAATGAATATTTGTTGAATGAATGAGATAATCACTAATATCTGAACAGAATAACAAGCTACAGTGCTTACGAAGAATTTTCTGGCTGTGATGTGTACTTAATTGACTTAGGAGATATTATGATATCTCATTCAGAAATAGATTTTTAAAACAACCTCGATTGGCATTCTTCTGAAATTGTTTAAATATGGCCCCACTTAAAAACCAAACATTGCCCAGTTCAGTGATTTTTTAGGTTCTTTTGAGAGGCTCCAAGGCCTCAAAGACCTCAATAAGAGGCAAAATGCCTCGGGAGGGGCATATGGATGGGGCTTGGGTCTTTACCCTGGCTTCATGCCAAGGGTCCTCCTTTTATCGGCTTCTGATTATGTTGTTGGGGGCCCAGGGAAGTGTGTGTGTGTGTGTGTGTGTGTGTGTGTGTGTTTGTGTGTATGTGTGTGTGTTGGGGGGAGGGGTTAACATAACATTTTCTTTAAATAAAAAATGTTACTTGTATTCAAACCAAGTACATCTTCTAGGATGACAGGTACTTGGAAAACATTATTTTAGACCATCCCCTGCTTAAAATCCTGTGTTTTGTTTTCTGTGTTTCTAATTAAGTTCTTATAATTAATTAATAAACAGAGAAACATATCTTTCTTCTCCTTAAGATGAATAACAAAATTTCCTTTTATAAAATATCACCTAGTAGGCATGGGCCGTAATCTTTAAGTAAACTCTTCAGTTTTCAAAAATATGAAACGTGTCTAGAATGCACTTGTCCATGTCATTAAAAAATGGTTTTAAAGGAAATCGTATATAAGATTTCAGAGGATATGTTTTAAAAGACAGACTTTTACAGAAGACTAAACAATCTACTACCAAACTGGTATGGAAGAAAATTATTTTGAAATATGAAGCAAGTAGCACCTGATGCCTTCCTGTCTTAAGCAATTTGAATTCAATTTGTGGCAGAAAGTGCAGCCTTTCTCAGATCAATAGGGCACATTCAGCACAGCTGACACACTACACCTGATCCAGAGCCAACCTGGCTGGGGACCTATTAGTCATACCTGAGGGACTCTCCCTAGCTTTTATCTCCAAGTATATCTCCTAGGATTACAGGTACTTGAGACTAATTAGATCTGCTCTATTACCTGCCATGAGAGCCTCTGTTTCTACAACATCCCGTTTACCTTCCAATTTCAATGAGATAATCAGGGTGTCACAGTGCACTAAAGGTAAAATGATAGCCTTGCATACACCCCTGGCTGGCTTTATCTGTTAATACCATATGCCAGTGTGCACGTGTGTGACACACACATGCGCATGCTCACACACACTGGAGGGCTAGAAAGATAATAACTGGACTGACCTATTACAATTTTACCTTGTTTGCTTTGTTGCTATTCCTCAGAAGTCAGTCCCCCTTCCAATGTAATTATGTAATTAGAGCTAAAGACTATAAACAAATAGAGCTTTGTCCCCTCCCTCAGAGCTCTGAAGTCAACCCTTTTAAATGCTGAGACTTTGGAAGCCTACACGTCGCTGACACATGGAGGCAGACCTGAGGCGTGGAAAACACATCACATTACTGACTCTCTTTTCTCCTTCCTGGATTCAGGAAGAAAAGGAAGCACAAGTAGACAGCAGGATCTGGCCTTCATTTGGCATTTGTTCAAATTTGAGAAGATAAATGGGTGGGTTTTTTTTTTTCCTTCAAATTAGTATTTTATTTAATTGTTTGGAATATTTTTAATATCATAACAAATTAAGACCATGGATCAAAATGGGTGCTTTAAAGGTATTTACTACTTCTCTATAATATTCATTATTTGGGCAACCTCCTTGCTTAGTATATGTGCTAATTACAGGGCAAATATATTTGAGTAGATGGTAGGATACTTACAGAGCGTATTCTATTACGATGCACTTCTGTGAGGCCAGACCAAACCAGATTTTACCCTGAACATCATTCTCCAAGTTCATAGGGGAAAGAAGAAACTGAGCAGAAAATGTGTGGGTCCACTGTACTCTTCGGGCAGGAATGCACCTGCAAAGATAACAACAATTAGCAATATTATTGTGGGTTCTGGCTTTGCCAACTCTTTTTTCATTAGAAAACATCAAAGACATTTATCTCTGGAGAAATTTTTTAGTCTGATTTTTTTCTTTTGTTTTGTTTTTTGTTTTGAGATGGAGTCTCACTCTGTTGCCCAAGCTGGAGTGCAGTGGTGCGATCTCGGCTCACTGCAACCTCCGTCTCCTGGTTTCAAGCGATTCTCCTGCCTCAGCCTCCCAAGTAGGTGGGACTACAGGCACGTGCCACCACGCCTGGATAATTTTTTGTATTTTTAATAGAGATGGGGTTTCACCGTGTTAGCCAGGATGGTCTTGACTTCCTGACCTCATGGTCCATGTGCCTCAGCCTCCCAAAGTGCTGGGATTACAGGAGTGAGCCATAGCGCCTGGCCTGTAGTCCGCTTTTATGTGCTTTATTTTGACCACTGGTTTGTGCTTCCTTTGATTCTGTTCTATGTCCAGCTCCAAATCTTCAACACTCTCTCTGAAAGGATCCCTTGTAAACCATAGGCGTGGACACATAAGTCAGAAGTTACACGCTCAAAATCCTACAAGCACCAGGCAGGTGACATGGGTAGGTAAAGTGGGCAAGTTGTGGCATCACTGTGTAATCTTGTAAAGGCAATTTTCCCACTTTTTTAAATTAAAATTTTTGAGATATTTGTTGATTCTCATGCAGATATAAGAAATAATCCAGAGAAATCACATGTACCTTTTCACCACTTTTCCCCAGCAGTAACATATTGCAAAACTGTATTATAATAACATAACCAGCACATTGAGGTTGAAAGTCTGTCATCCTTATTCACATTTCCCCAGTTTCTATGCACTTGTATGTCTATGCAATTTTATCACATGTGTAGATGTGTGTATCTACAACCACAGTTAAGATGAAAAACTGTTCACAAAACCCAAATATCCCTTATCTTGACATATAATTAAACTAAAGCATTTCTGCACAACAAAAGAAACTATCAACAGAGTAAACAGATAACCTATAGAAAGGGAGAAAAATTTTGCAATCTATGCATCTAACAAAGGTCTAATATCCAGCATCTATAAGGAACTTAAACAAATTTACAAGAGAAAACAAACAGCCCTATTAAAAAGTGAGCAAAGGACACAAACAGACACTTTTCAAAAGAAGACATACATGCGGCCAACAATCATATGAAGAAAAAGGGCTCAACATCACTGATCATTAGAGATGTGCAAATCAAAATTACAATGAGATACCATCTAACACCAGTCAGAATAAATACTATTAAAATGTCAAAAAATAACAGAGGCTGGCTAGGTTGAGGAGAAAAAGGAATGCTTACACACTGTAGGTAAGAGTGTAAATTAGTTCAGCCATTGTGGAAGACATTGTGGTGATTCCTCAAAGACCTACAAACAGAAATACCATTTGACCCAGCAATTCCATTACTGGGTGTATACCCAAAGGAATATAAATCACTGTATTATAAAGACACATGCACGCATATGTTCATGGTAGCACTGTTCACAATAGCAAAGACATAGAATCAACCTAAATGTCTATCAATGATAGACTGGATAAAGCAAATGTGGTACATATACACCATGGAATACCATGTGGCCATAAAAAAGAAAGAGATCATGTTCTTTGCAGGGACATGGATGGTGCTGGAGGCCATTATCCTTAGCTAACTAACACAGGAAATGAAAACCAAATACTGCATGTTCTCACTTATAAATCAGAACTAAATGATGAGAACACATGGACCCACAGAGGGGAAAAACATACACTGGGACCAGTTGGAGGGTTGAGGATGGGAGGAGGGAGAGGATCAGGAAAAACAACTAATGGGTACTAGGCTCAATACCTGGGTGATGAAATCACCTGTACAACAACCCCCCATGACACAAGTTTATCTATATAACAAGCCTGCACTTGTACCTCTGAACTTAAAAGTTTAAAAAAAAAATCCCTCATGTTGCCCCCTTATAACCACATCTGTCTGGATCCTGTACCCCACTTTTTCCTTTTTTCCCTAATTTCTAGCAACCACTAATCTGTTGTTTATCTCTATAATTTTGTGATTACAAGAATGCTATACAAAAGGAATTATGCAGTATATAACCTTTTGGTACTGAGCTTTATTTTACTTAGTATAAGTCCTTTGAAATTCATCAAAGTTGTTGTGTTAACCAAGTATTATTCCTTTTTATTGTTTAGTAGTATTCCATGGTGTAGCAGTTTGCTTAACCATCCATTAATTGAAGGGCTGGGTTGTTTTAGTGTTTGGCTATCAAAAATTAACCTGCTATAAACATTTGTGTACAGGTGTTTGTGTTAATATAAACTTTCAATTTCCTTTTTCTCAATTTTGGCAGAGACAGAGACTCAGAAAAAAATATCTTTACTATTAAAATGGAACAACATGAATGCCACAAAAACTGGCAAGTGACACTTAGTGTGATGGAACAATAAGTATTAGTGGGTACTGCCTGCCGTAACTGAAAAGCATGTGTCCCAGGAGGAAGTCACTTCCCAGATACAGAAAGCCTTGCAATGTGTAAATATAGACCCAATTATTTCAGATCTGTCTATTTTGAAGAAAATTCTGATATCTAGGAATTTATATGAAACTTTCTTATTTATATATTTTATATTTATGCTTGCATGTTTTAAAATATTGCGACAGCCAAATAAAATTGGACTACAGGACAACTTTTTAAACCTTGGGCTACTTTTAAAAAACTTCATATAATCAAACAGCTCTGGTATTAACTTTCTGAATCCCATGGCTTTACTGAATTTATCCATTCATTGTTGTTTTTCCCATTGTTTGAGTCTCATTTTTGAATTCATGTTAAGCATAAGATTAGGAGAAACAGAATACATGTAATAAGTTACTAAAACTTTTCATTCTTTCAGTAACAATGGAGGGTCTATCATGCATCAGTCGGTTTTCACTGTGGACACACAGTGAACTGCAGATGAAGCTCCATTTTCACTGAGTGCATAGACTTGTGCAATGTTTACAGACTGATAGCAGAGGGTAAGTCTGGCCTTGATGTTGTCAATTTTCTGACCACAAACCGTAGTAATAATAAAAATTGATATATGATATATCTGATTTTTTAAAATCTAGATTTCTGGCTTTTGTTGAAAAACTGGAAAATTAGACATAACTGAGGCCACGTTTCAGCATGGACAAGTCAGTTGGAGATGAAGCACAGCTGACCCATTAGGCAGAGCAGTCACCTCCAATCAGTTATAGTCCCCTCAGCCAGCCTCACCGGTCGATGTGACCTGCCTGACCTCTATAAACATGGGAGTTTGCTACCTCTGGTTGAGTGGAAAACATTAAGCAAACAACAAACATACTAAATCTTGGCTTGCCCTAGTAGCCATTTGCTCCTTCCAGGAAAATTACCTCTGAACTTGAGTTAGTCAATCATCATGGATAGACATGGAGAGACCATGGTTGTGAAATACATTTTGTATGATTGCATTTACCTACTTCTATATATGACTCTTCATTTTTCAGTAAAATATCCATCTTAAGATTCACAAGTAAGACCTGAACACTCAGAAAACTAAGAGAAATGCCTGATTTTTATATGTATTTTTTCCAGCTTTATTGAGTAAGATTGACGAATCTCAATTGTACATGTTTCAGATGTACAGCCGGATCATGTGGCACACATGGACATTGTGAAATAATTACCTAATTAACATACCCATCACCTCACATAGTCACACCCCCCTTTTTTTGTGAGAATATTATGATCTATTGCCTTAGCAAATTCAAGTATACAATACAGTATTATTAACTATAGTTACCATGCTGTACATTAGACCTCCCAAAGTTCATCTTATAAACTTATGTTTGCAAACTTTGGCCAGTATCTCCCCAACACCACTATAACCAGGCTTCTGGTGTCCGTTATTTTACTATGTTTGCATGAGTTTAACTAACTTTTTAATATCATGCAGTATTTGTCTTTCTGTGCCTGACTTATTTAACTTAATGTCCTTCATCCATGGTGTTGCAAATGGCAGGATTCCTTTCTTTAAGTCTGAATAATGTTCCATTGTGTGTATGGGTATATGTATATGCACATGCACACACACATACATATAGTGTGCATATGTCTGTATGCATATCTACACCTATATACCACATTTTCCTTATCCATTCATCCATCAGTGGGCACTCAGATAGTTTCCATATCTTAACTATTGTGAATAATGCTGCAACGAACACGGAACTGCAGATATCTTTTTGACATAACTGATTTCATTTCTTTGGAATATGTATCTTAAAGTGGGATTGCTGGATCATATGGTGTTGTATTTTTTATTGCTTAATAAACTTCCAAACTGTTTTCCATAATGGCTGCACCATTTTACGTTCCCACCAATAATATGTAAAGATTCTCTTTTCTCCATCTCCTTTTCAACATTTGTTATCATTTGCCTTTTTTATAGTAGGCTTTCTTCAAGGGGTGAGGTGATATCTTCTTGTAGCTTTGATGATTAGTGATGTTGAGTAGCTGTTCATATACCTCTTGGTATGTATTCTTTGGAAAGATGTCCAGTCAGGTATTTTGCCTATTTTTAAATTGGATTATTTGTTTTTTGTGTGTGTTGTTTTTGGTTCTTGCTTGTTTTTTGCTATTGAGTTGCATGAGTTCCTTATATGTTGTGAATATTTATCATTCATATGACATATGTTCGCAAATATTTTCTCCCATTCCATAGGTTGCCTTTTCAATTTGTTGATTGTTTCCTTTGCTGTGCAAAAGCATTCAAATTTGATGTCCCACTTGTTTGTCTGTGTTTTTGGTGTCTTATCCACAAAATTATTGCCAAAGCAATGTCAAGGAGCTTTTCACCTATGTTTTCTTATAGGAGTTTTATGGTTTAAGGTGTTACATTTAAGGCTCTAATTCATTTTGAGTTGCTTATTGTGTATGGTGTAAGATAAGAGTCAAAATGTATTATTTCGCATGTTTTCCCAACACCATTTAATAAAGAGATAATCCTTTCCCCATGGTGTATTATTGTTGCTTTTGTCAAAGTTGAGTTGACTATATGTGTGGGTTTATTTCTACACTCTATTCTGTTCCATTGGTCTATATGTTTATCATTATGCCAATACTATACTGTTTTGATTACTATAGCATATTAGGATAATTTAAAATAAGGAAATATGATGCCTCTGGCTTTAATTATTTTGTTCCAGATTGTTTTAGCTATTTGGGATCTTTTGTGGTTCTCTACAAATATTAGGATTATTTTTTCCTATTTAAGTAAAAAAATGCCATGCTTTGAATTTGCAGATCACTTCAGGTAGGGTGGACATTTGAACAACATTAATTATTTCAATCATTAAGGCTACCTTTTCGTTTGTTTGTGTCTTCTTCAATTTCTTTCATCAATTTTTTATGGTTTTTAGTATACAAATCTTTTACTTCATCAGATAATTTATTTCTAAGAATTTATCCATTTCTTCTAGGTTATTCAATTTGCTTGTGCATAGTTGTTAATAGTTAATAGTCTTTTATATTTCTTTATTCCTATGGTATCAATTGTAACATTTCTCTCTTATTTAGGAGTTTGCTTATTTGCATTTTTTTCTTTATTAGTCTAGCTAAATGTTTGTTAATTTTATCTTTTCAACCAAACATCTTAATTTTGTAGATTGTTTAATTGTTGTTTTTTGTTTGTTTGTTTGTTTGAGATGGAGTCTTGCTTTGTCCCCTAGGCTGGAGTTTAGTGGTGCAATCTCTGCTCACTGCTACTTCCCCCTCCCAGGCTTAAGCAATTCTCCTGCCTCAGCCTCCTGAGTAGCTGGGACTACAGGTGTGTGACACTGGGTCCTGCTAATTTTTGTATTTTTTGCTAGAGTTGGGGTTTCACCATGTTGGAGATTTAATTTTTTTCACTAGTTTCTATTTTATTGTCTCTGCTCTTTGTTATTTCCTTCCTTCTCCTAAATTTGTGTTTAGTTTATTCTTCTTTTTCTAGCTCCTTGAGGTTTAAAGTTAGGTTTTAAAATTTGAGATCTTTTCTTTTTTCTTCATGTAGGTATTTATTGCTATAAACTTCCTGCTTAGAACTGCTTTGCTACATCACATAAATTTTGTTATATTGCATTTCCATTTTCATTTTCCCCAAGATTGTTTTTTTATTTTCCTTTTGATTTATTTTTTGACCTATTGACTGTTCAGAAGTATATTGCATAATTTCAACATATTTTTGAATTGTCCAGCTTTCTTCCTGTTATTGATATCTAATTTTATGCCATTGTGATTTGAAAAGATACTTGTTATGTCTTCAGCCTTCTTAAAGTTGAAAAGACTTGTTTTGTGGTCTAATATATGTTGCATCGTGGGGAACGTTTTGTGTGTGCTTGAGAACAATGTGTATTTTGCTGCAATAGAGGTAATGTTCTGTATATATCATTTAAGTCCATTTGGTCTAAAGTGTGGTTAATGTCCAACAGTTTCTTATTAATTTTTTCTGGATGATCCATTGTTGCCAGTGTCATATTGAATTCCCCTACTATTACTGTATTGCTGTCTATTTCTCCCTTTACATCTGTTAATATTTGCACTATATGTTTGGGTGCTATGATGTTTGATACATATATATATATACATATACATGTATATGTGTCTATATACACATATACGTCTATATGTGTATATATATACGTATATATACATATATACATATATATGTGTAAATACATCTGTTAATATTTGCACTGTATGTTTGGGTGCTATGATGTTTGATGCGTATATATATGTATATATACATGTATGTATATATGTGTATATATATGTATATATACATGTATGTATATATGTGTATACATATACACATATATACGTATATATACGTATACATATACACATATATACGTATATATACGTATACGTATATATGTATGTATACGTATATATACATATACGTGTATATATACGTATATATATGTATAGGTGTATATATACGTATATATACATATATACACATATATATGTGTGTGTGTGTATATATATATACTTATATCCTCTTGATGCACTGAACCACTTATCACTGTCTAGTGACTCTCTTTGTGTCATTGACAGTTTTTTGCTTAAAATCCATTTTTTCTGATATAAGTGAAGCTATCCCTGTTCTCTTTTGGTTTCTACTTGCATGGATTACTTATTTCCTTCCTTTAATTTTTAGTTTATGTGTTCTCAAAGTGAAAGTGAATTTCTTGTAGTCAGCATATTGTTGTCTTATTTTTTATATCCTTTAGCCACCCTATTTTTTTATTGGAAAATTTAGCTTATTTACATTTATTTTGATAGGTAAGGAATTACTATTGGCATGTTGTTAATTGCTTTTTGGCTACTTTCTGTTTCTTTTGATCCTTTCCCTCTGGCTGTCTTTCTTTGTGATCTGATGATCTACTATGGTGGCGTACTTTATCTTTTGTGTAGCTGTTATAGCTTGTTGCTTTATTCTTACCATGAACCTGACGTAAAACATCTTATTGCTATAGCAGTCTATTCCAGGATGACAATAACTTAATTTTGATCACATATGAAAGCTCTAAACTTTTACTTCCTCTCCCAATATTTTGTTTACTTTGTCATAGTTTACTTCTTTTTATATTGTATATAATTTGATAAATCATTGTAGCTATAGTTATTTTTAATACTTTTATCTTTTAACTTTTATACTAGAGTTAAAAATCTATTATATACCACCATTACAGTATTAAAATATTATGAAGTTGACTATATACTTGACAAGTGCATTTTGTAGTTTCATATGTTTTCATGTGGCTAATTAACATTCTTTTATTTCAACGTGAAGACCCCTCTTAAGCATTTTTTTATAAGTCTAGTGGCAATAAACTCTTTTAGCTACTGTTTTTCTGGAAAGTATCTTTCTCCCTCCATTTCTGAAGGCTAGTTTCTCTGGGTAACATATTATTTGTTGGCATCTTTTTTTTTTCGGTGTTTTGAATATGTTATTCCACTCCCTCGTGGCCTGCAAATTTTCTACTGAGAAGTCATTGTTGTTGAATTTGGAGGGGGTGGATCCTTTATGTGTGACAAGTCTCTTGCTGCTTTCAAAAATTTGTCTTTGTCTTTAATTTTTGACAATTTGATTATAATGCATCTTAGTAAAGTCCTCTTTTGGTTGATCTTATTTAGAAAACTTTGAACCTTGACACCTGGATGATAATGTCTTTCCCAAGATAGGAAAACATTGTAGCCATTATTTTAATAAACTTATTTTCCCTGTCTCTCTTCTGCTTGTGGAACTCCCATATGTACATATCATATTCCTTGATGGTTCCCATAAATCCCATAAGATTTTATTTTTCCTTTTTATTTTTTTTCTCCCCTAACTGGATAATTTCAAATGACCTGTGTTTGAGTTTGCAGATTATTTTGTCCTGCTTGTCAAGTCAGCTGTTGGAGCTCTCTATTGAATTTTATATTTCATTCATTGTATTCTTTAGCTCCAAAATTTCCTGCTATTTTAAGAAATAATTTCTATCTCTTTGTTGAAATTCTAATTTTGTTCATGTGATTTTTTCTTCATTTCATTGAGTTGTCTGTCTTTATTCTCTTTTAGCTCATTGATCTTTCTTAAAACAATTATTTTGTATTCCTTGTCAGGCAGTTCCCAGATCTTCATTTCTTTGGGATTAGTCTCTGGAAATTTTTGTATATTTTTTGTTAGTTTGTTTGATGGTACCATGTTTCCTTTTCTTTTTTAATGTTTCTTGACATTTTGCATTGCTGCCTTCACATTTAAAGAAACACTCACCTCTTTCAGTCTTTACTGATTGGCTCAGAAGAGAAACACCTTTACTACTCAACATTGCTAAAGAATCTGAGACTCCCTCAGTGCTTTCTATATATTTGCCCACTCTAACTTTTTTGTTCCCTCTTGGGTAGGATTCTTAAAATTATATGCCTTCTGTCAATATCCCAAAACAAGGCTGTGTGCTGAGAGTCTTCTGTTCATTTTGCCTAGGGTAGTGGCCTGAAATGATAAAGTTTGTGTGCGTTTTCCCAATCCTACTGAATCTAGCGAATTGTCTGCACAGGCTCACTATCTGTCTACAAAGGCTTGTACTCACCTTCTAGGGTGCACCTGTGGATGTGGACAGCCAGCCGTGGGATGGTGGAGGGATGTGGGT
Organism: Pongo abelii; assembly: GCF_028885655.2. Taxonomy (NCBI): domain Eukaryota; kingdom Metazoa; phylum Chordata; class Mammalia; order Primates; family Hominidae; genus Pongo; species Pongo abelii. The sequence goes on along the minus strand of NC_071996.2, from coordinate 47,792,037 downwards.
GAGGCCCTTGGAATGTTGGGGGAACCCACGGGCCAGTTGGCTGGAGCCCACAGACAAGGAGTCCCATGTGACTCATGGTTGGACCTCTGATGAAGTCTAAGAAGAGGTTAGCAGTATATGTAGTCCTCTATTGAGTTTCAAATTTTGGCTGCTATAAAAACCTGACTCTCTTCCCTGCTCTCAGCCTCTCCTAGACATTCAGCTGTGTTAATACCCCCAATATTCTTGGTGGTAAAAGAAAGAAGTGAGCCTCTTAGGCAGCTTCCCACATAGATGGGTGATATGGTTTGGCTATCTCCCACCCCAAAATCTCATCTTGAATTGTAATCCCCATAATCTTCATAATCCTCACATGTCAAGGGAGAGACCAGGTGGAGGCAATTGAATAATGGAGTTGGTTTTCCCCATCCTGTTCTCATAATAATGAGTTCTCACAAAAGCTGATGGTTTTATAAGTGAATGGTGGTTCCTCCTGTGTTCATTCTCCTTCCTGTCACCTTGTGACTATGGTTCCTTGCTTCCCTTTTGCCTTCCACCATGATTGTAAATTTCCTGAAGCCTCCCCAACCGTGGAGAATTGTGATTCAATTAAACTTCTTTCCTTTATAAATTTTCCAGTCTTGGGCAGTTCTTTATAGCAGTGTGAAAATGAACTAATATAGTAAATTGGTACTAGGAGTGGGTCACTGCTATAAAGATACCTGAAAATGTGGAAGCAACTTTATAACTGGGTAATGGGCAGAGGTTGGAACAGTTTGGAGAGATCAGAAGAAGATACAAATGTATGAGAAAGCTTGGAACTTCCTAGAGACTTGTTGAATAGTTTTGACTAAAATGCTGATAGTGATATGGACAATGAATTCCAGACTGAGATGTCTCAGATGGAGGTGAGGAACTTCTTGGGAACTGGAGTAAAGGTGACACTTGCTATGTTTTAGCAAAGAGACTGGCAGCTTTTTGGCCCTGTCTTAGAGATCTGTGGAACATTCCATTTGAAAGAGATTATTTAGGGTATCTGGTAGAAGAAATTTCTAAACAGCAAAGTGTTCAAGATGTGACCTGGGTGCTCTTAAAAATGTTCAGTTTTATGCACTCACAAAGAGATGGCTTGAAATTTGAACTTATGTTTAAAAGGGAAGCATGGCATAAAAGTTTGGGAAATTTGCAGCCTGATGATGTGATTGAAAAGAAAAACCCATTTTCTGGGGAGAAATTCAAGCCTGCTGTAGCCAAATGTTAATTACCACGACTATGGGGGAAAATGTCTCCAAGGCATGTCAGAGGTCTTCCCAGCAGCTCCTCCCATCACAGGCCCAGAGGCCTAGAAGAGACACATGGTTTCATGGGCTGGGCCCAGGGCCTTGCTGCTTCACAATCTTGGGACTTGGTGCTCTGCATCCTAGCCACGGCTAAAAGAGGCCAATGTGCAGCTAAAGCCTTTGATTCAGAGGGTTAAAGCCTCAAGCCTTGGTGGCTTAGACACGGTTTTGGGATTGTGGGTGCCCAGAAGTCAAGAATTGAGGTCTGGGAACCTCCACCTGGATTTCAGAGGATGTGTGGAAATGCCTGGATGTTCAGACATAAGTTTGCTTCAGGGGTAGAGCCTTCATGGAGAACCTCTGCTAGGGTAGTTGTAAGGGAAATGTGGGGTTGGAGACACATACAAGTCCTGACTGGGGCACTGCCTAGTGGAGTTGTCAAAAGAGGGCCACCATCCTCCAGACCCCAGAATGGTAGATCCACCAACAACTTGCACAGTGTTCCTGGAAAAGCTGCAGACACTCAATGCTAGTCCATGAAAGCAACTGGGAGTGGGACTGGATCTTGCAAAGCCACAGTGGTGGAGCTTCCTAAGGCTGTGGGAACCCACCTCTTGTATCAGCATGACCTGGATGTGAGACATAGAGTCAAAGGAGATCATTTTGGAACGTTAAGATTTAATGACTACCTAGCCAGATTTTGAATTGTGTGAGACCTGTAGCCCCTTTGTTTTTGTTAATTGTTCCCACTTGGAATGGGAACATTTGCCCAATGTCTTCACCCTCATTGTACCTTGGAAGTAACTAACTTGTTTTGATTTTACAGGCTCCTAGGTGGAAGAGACTTCCCTTCCTAGTCTCTGAGTTAATGCTGGAATAAGTTAAGACTTTGGGGTAACTGTTGGAAAGGCATGATTGTATTTTGAAATGTGAGGACGTGAGATTTGGGATGAGCCAGGGGCAGAATAATATGGTTTGGCTGTGTCGTCACCCAAAATTTTATCTTGGATTGTAGTTTTCCTAATTCCCAGGTGTCAAAAGGGAGACCAGGTGGAGGTAATTGAATCACATTGGTGGTTTCCCTCAGGCTGTTCTCATGACAGTGGGTGAGCTCCCTCGAGATCTGATGCTTTTATAAGTGTTTGGTAGTTCCTCCTGCAATTATTCTGCTTCCTGCCTCCTTGTGAAAAAGGTGCCTTGCTTTCCCTTCATCTTCTGCCATGATTGTAAGCTTTCTGAGGCCTTGCCAGCCATGCAGAACTGTGAATCAATTAAACCTCTTTCTTTTATAAGTCACCCAGTCTTGGGAAGTTCTTTATAGCAGTGTGAAAATGGGCTAATACACTGGGGGACCTGAGCACCAGTTCATTATGCTCTCATTTTTTCCTGTAAGAAAAATCATGGGCCAAGGGGGTCTCTCTTGGCACTCAGCCGTGCAGCCTTGCAGGAGTGGTAAAATGGGCAAAGTAAAGCTATTATTTTTATCCCCTTTTGAGTGTTTGCTGGTGGAATTTTTGCTCCAATGGTGTGCTGAATCTTCTTGGCTAAACTTTCAGATTCCTACAAATGTATTCTGGTCCATTGGTCATTGTCAAAATCAGCACACTTTGGAGATCGTGACAGAAAACTCTTATCCCACCATCTTGCTGATGTCACTTGTTCCAGGATGCTAGGTGAGATGATCTTCCTTTTTGCATATTTCTTATTTCATAGGAAAGACTGGAGTAATTATACCAGCCTGTGCTTTTGCCCTCTTCTTCTGGGATGTTTGTATTTTTAAACAGATTGAAACAAAATGGGAAGAGTTTAATTAAATAGAATGGTAGGATTCCAGACACTTTTTGATCCTTTCCTTTGAGTGGAAGATGTTCTGTATTCCTGAAACCAAATTACAGAGGCCTGTGGCCTATTATGACCATTGGAAATGAGTGAATTTTTTTAAAATTTTATTTTTATTTTTAATTTAGATAATTAGCTTGTTATGTCAATGAATAGCTGCAGACTAGGATGGGTTAGAATTTAGAGAAGGCTTCTTAAACAAATACCTTAAATTAAAGTTCAAAATTCCAGACATTAAAATAATTAAAACAGCATACAATGGCTATGTCTTTATATTTATCAGTAAAACATCAGTTACTATAGGTTAGTATTTGGAGCAGGAGGAGCAAGTAATTTGCCAAAGTGGCTGTGGCTTTAAAAACGAAATCACATAACTTCTTTCAAAGATAGGAAATATTAAGGCATCATTGGCACTGTACAGTGATGCTTTTGGAAGAGACACCATAATGACAATATTGGTACACACTTTTATTTTTTAACTGGTACACTGCTTGCTCAGACCATATAAAATAATAGAAAATGATCAAATCCCAGGACATCATTGATGAACTTTGCTCCAGATTCTGTGGCTAAATTTCTCTATGTTTCATAACATTCTGAAGTGTATAAACCTATAAGAGTGTATTATGAGTCTTGGTTTTTTATTTTCTTTAATATACAGTAACTAGAAGCAGAAAAAAGTTTGTTTTTTTTTTTCAACAAAAGGCTACTTGAAATGCACTGCTTTGTTCACACATAAACTACTCTTGTACGAAATATTTGTTCTTTTTTGCTCATAACCTGGCCTTATGACAAGGGTGAGGAAGAAGAATAAGTTGCCTAAGGCATTTACAAACCTTACAAAGACTTTATTAAAAAGAAACCTACCCACAAATTTACTACCAATCCATCTAGATCTTTTACTATGTTGTGTCAGCTCTCACGAGGAACCCAGAACTTGAGAAATTTAAACACAAAAAGGCACAAAAGCAACTACAAAATGCAAAGAGCAAACCATTCAAAGATATATTTTTTTCTAATATCTACTTGAGGGAAAAATCAGAAGCTTCTGAAAAATGGAATCTGCCCCTATCAAATTCAATTAATGTTCAGTCTGGCTAAACCACTAAATATTTACAAAATCACTACTTGTGTAACACATGTTTTATAATTATAAAGTATATTTATGACATCAGTAAGCCTACCAAACAAAGAAAATAAAGTTAGAGAAATTTAAATGATAAAGGAAAAGGCATAGCACAACTTACAGATTTAAGTAATATTTTATTACTTAACATTTTAAGATTCTTTATATCTTTTTTGCAACTAGGTTGCTGCCTCAAAATGGAAGGTGAATGAGACCTGACATTTGCCATAGGTATTTGCATTAAATTCTCTAGACTGTCAATCCAGAAAAATGTAGTAATACTTCTAAGCTTTCCAACAAAACAGGGGTTCTTCTGGTTAAATTTTAACCTGTTTTGAAATAACTATTCCATAATAAAATTTGTTTGAAGTGCTGAAAATACCAAAGGCCTGAATTGGGCAGCAATCAGTGGTGGGCATTCTGCAGGTGACTAAATAACTATTAAGGCCCCCCCACTTTATGAAAAGGAGAAATTAAATTGTTTCAGTGACAATAAAGGCATATCAGACAGGAAGAAAACAGATATTAAAATTCTAGCATTGTTCTTAAATTGACTTGTTTTATTGAATATATTTCTTTGCCACTTTTTCTAATCACTGAACTGAAAATGATAGTTTCTATATACCTGAATGAATTCTAAGGGGTAAATAAATGTACCCTGAAGAATACGTAACATAAGTAGTTACATACAGATGATAAATCTAATGCAGCAATGCAATTTACATAAGTGCAGCTAATATTTGAAGAATCTTAACATTGCTTCTGCTTAGAAATGTAGAGAGCTGGAAAGAGCATCCCATAAAATCTTACAACAACAACAACAAAATATTAGGGCAAATAGAAAACATATGATTATTTTTAAACACACTGAAGTGCTCAGGTTTTAGGGTAACCAACTGGCCCAAAGTCAGAGCCAAGTGCCTGAAGGGAAAGATAAGACATGAGCTCTGGTTTGCTCAGGCAACATAAAGCCAGAGATCAGTAAGTAGAGTTCAACTGTGATGACTGATGAGTTGGTGGAGGGAAAAGAGGGTCAAGTACTTGAGATCCTCAAATTTCTATCTTGTTTTGAGATTATCCTTCACATGCCCCACTTCGTGCTCATAGAAAATACTGGAACAGAACTGAGAAAGTCCATCTCAGGGCCGATAACTGAGGAAGAAAGCTATAGCTATTAAGAAAGGGGCATCAAACTCCACTGAGATCTTTTTCCCTATCTCCTCTATAAGACCATGACTTAATTTGTGGAGGAAGGGCAATGACACTGCCACCTTTTGGGTACCTATGGAAACTTACTGAAACTTGGAAAAGAAACAGGAACAAAACCTTGTATCTCTGAGGAGGCAGCAAGAACATATGCCAGGGTCAGAATATAGATTTGGGGGAAAGAAGGAATACTGAAAAGGCAACATTTATGGAATTCAAAGACAATGATTGTGTAAGATGTCTAACACTGAGGTTTAATTGGAATAACAGTGAATACTTCCCCACACTCCACTACCAAGCTGATATGTATCATGTCACAAGTAACCTGAAAGAGTGAGACCCTCTCTGACATTTAGAGAAAAAAGATAACAATAGAGTTGTTGGTAGAGCAAAAACTGAAAAAAAAAAAAGCATTCTGTCACACCAGCCTCCATCATGAATGCAACATATTGCTAGAAAACAGGATGTTGAAGCTTTTGGTGTACTGAGGTAACCACAACAACTACAAAACTCATACTCAGCTCCACTTTCAATTAGATTAACTCTCTCACCTAAGGCCTAACAGAATGAACATGTACATAAAACCTACTACCTCAGTCTCTACTATCCTATGTAAAATGTCTATCTTTAAACAGAATATAAAACATACAAAAAGGCCAGGGGTGATGGGGCAAGCTTCTAAGAGACAAAGTCATCATTAAAACTAGACTCAGGTATAATATAGATGTTAAATTATCAGACATATAATTTAAAGTAACTCTGATTAATGTGTTCACAATCTAATGGGAAAGTCTGACAATGGGCAATATGTAATGGGTAATTTCAGCAGAGCAATCAAAACTAAAACGAGAATCGAATTATCATGCCAGAAATGATAAACACAGTAACAAAGATGAATACCTTTGAGGAGCTCATCAATAGATGTGGCATGGTTGTGGAAATAATAAGCGAACCAGAAAATAATTGCATAGAAATTACAGATGGAAAAACAAAGAGACGTATAATGGAAAAAAACACTCACACAAACATACAGAACAGAGCCTTCAAGAGTTATGATACCACATGTCGAATCACATGTCCAAGAGGCTCAGAGATACCAAGAAGAATACAAAAAGAGTTTTTAAAAGTCTAGCCATGCCAAATTCAACGTGCTGAAAGAAAAAAAAAAAATACAAAGAAAACATCTTGATGGCAGCCAGAGAAAAAAGGCACATTACATTCTGAAGGGTGAAGGTAAGAGTCCCACAGACTGCTCTTCCAGAGTCATGAAATCCAGAAGACAATGGAATCACTTACTTTAAAATGCTAAAAGAAGAGTCCACACAACCAAAATGTTCACAAAAGCATAATTTTGGCTTTCAGTTAAGTCTGATTGGCTACACGTGTTTACCACTTCTCCCTCCTGCAAATTAATTAAAATAATGCAAAGGAATAAAAAGAACATAAATACACTACAACAGACAGGCTAAGAAAAGGTTCATTAGAGAAACAAAGACATTTGGAAATGTATTAGAAAATGAAAAGTTAGTGGAGAAATGATAAGTGATAAATTAGGAAGGAGGAAACTCTGGGTCACAGGAAGAAGGATGTAGCTAAGATGGGTGATGATTCTTACCAATGTCTGGAGACATTTGAGTCACAGATATGGCATATAAAGTAAAGAAAAATAAGAATATACACAATATCAAAGATAAAAGTGCACCAATAAGTGGAATTTTTAAAAAGGAGAATAAAGAAAACAGAAGAATTGAAATTATCAAAACACTAATAGAATATAATTTCTCAGAACTGGGAAAACATATATATTCGGATAAAAAAGACCCAGTGAATTCTAAATAAATAAATAAAAATATAAACACAACAAAGCAATTATTGTAAAATTTCAGTTCAGACAAAGTAATATCAGCTATCATTTTGGACCACAGAATTTTGCCAGAGGAGCTGAAACAGTGACCAATCGATACACTAAGCCTCAGACTACTGCTTAGGTAGTTAAATATCTATCCAGAGAAGTGAGAATTCATTAGTTCTGTCACACACATCCTTCCTCATACATACACACTTTCCAAGACCCTTCTGAGTGCTGTAGTTTAAAGTGAGACCTGAGGATTTTAATATAAACTTTCCATACATAAATTTTGCATTTTAACACAAACTTTGAGGTAATTTCTTTAGCACTCATCCTCTAAAATATCCAAGTTGAAGACAGCCTTTGGGTTTTGTGCCTAGAAGTTAGTCAGGCGACAGCATCTTTTTCTATAAACAGCCACATAATAAATACTTTAGGTTTGGAGGACCATGCATAGTTTCTTCGTCCTCCTTCTCCTCCTTGTCTTTTCCCCACACCACATCCTCCTCTTTTTCTTCTTCTCCTCCTCCTCTTTCTTCTTCCTCTTCTTTTCTTTTTTGCTTTTCACAACCCTTTACAATATAATGAAAAATTCCTAGCTACAGGTAAACTATAGTCATTATCAGAGTTTTTAGGAAGAGTTGACAAGATGTGTCAAGATTATTAAGTCTACTGGACATTAGGTCCCTTGCACTCTCATTTTAAATGCTAAGAACATATAACCCATGGTATGCAGATTCTAAGATGGTCCCTGAGATTTCGACTTCCTTGTGTACATGCACCCCCTGTGCAATCCCATCCAATTGAATGTGTGCATAATTTGTAAAACATGATTGAATTTTAATCCCAATACTAGTTGGGTTGACTAATCTGTCAAATTTGAGTTAATTAAAAGAACAATTACCATGGGTGGACTGGACTTAAATATGGTAAGCCTTTAAAAGGGAGACTAGGTCCTTCCTGAAGAGGAAGGTTTAAAGCAGCAAACACTCTCCTGCTTGCCTGAAAGAAGGAAGTTGCCATGTCTATGGAGGTCTATGGAGGGTGCCATATGGCAAGGACCTGAGAGAGGCCTCTGGCAGCTGAGAGTGCTCCTTGGACATCAGCTGGCAGGAAAATAGGAGCTTCAGTAATAGAGCTGCAAGGAGTTGAATTCTGCCAACAACCATGTGAGTTTGGAAGAGAATCCTGAGGTACAATGAGTAATGCTGCCTAAATGACACCTTGTTTGCAGCCTTGGGAGGCATGGAGGAGAGGTCCCAGTGAAGCCAGACACCAGACCTACAGAAAGAGAAGGAATAAATATGTGTTATCTTAATCAGCAAAGTTTGTGATAATTTGTTATGCAGCCATAGGAAACTAAAACAATCACCACACCCAAATGCCCTTTATTGTTCTTTTTACCTGTTAATTTCATCTTTCTAATCTCACCTTCTTCATGAAGCTTTAAATACAAACAATCTCCTTTGCACAGTAATCCCACATATCTTACTAGCTTTAGCACATATTGTCTGAGCAAGTGATAGAATACATAGTAGCGACAACGTTTTCTCTTTGAATCATATCTTCCCAGTTAAGAAGAGAGTTCTTTCAGTAGAGGAACAATCTCCTATACTTATTTATATACCCCACAGCCCTTAAAAGTGTCACTAGTTATAAGAGATAATAAATAATTAACAAATTACTCATAACTTCACTTTTACAATATGTCATGGTCATTATACCACTATTCAAATCATTTCTTATGAATTCTGAAGCACATGGTAAGGAAAAAATGAAGACTCCATAGTCACAGAGTCAACTGGTCAGATGACATCTTGGACTTCAAAATACTGCATCAGCAAATTTCAATTTATATCAATTGTACATAATATTCTTCAGGAAAAAGTATAGCAAAACTTCTGAACTCAAAGCCCATAGAACCTTATGTAAAATTTTCTGGCTATTGTATTTGCCAATGGGCAAGGAGATTTGTAGAATACAACTTTGATGCACACAGACTCAGAAGACAGCTCAAAAGAAGCTAAGGCATAGCACATGTGTGCCATTTATAGGCAAACACATGCCACATCACCCACTACCCAGGTGGACATATCTCCTCTAAAGCTGTAATGGCGAGTCAAGTAACCTGTTCAAAAACCCCACAATCTCCTAACCACAGCCACCTGGCTTGTAATTATAGACTTTATTATAAATAGATATAAGCTTTGAGTGATTAGTTATTGTGTACAAAGTATTCAACCGTGGACCACCTGATTTTCACATACTGCTGTACCTTCTCCTTCCTTTGATGCATCTTGGCTATTAATAGAAAAACACCTGTTTCCTGATAGTTCTCTGAGCTATAGAGACATACATTTATATAGAAACAGCTGGGAGAAAGGTCCTTGTGAAGGACAACAAAATCCAATTCTTACCATCACAAAACTTTCTCCTGGAGCTGCTGATGGAAGCAGTTAAGCCTGCGTTGCATCACTCCTACACAAACTACAACAAACAAAGTGAAGCTAGGGAAAGTCTTTAACTACTGTGGGAGGATTAAGAAAATCCTACAGCAATAAGGCTAGGATTTCCATTTGATCCTAGAAACAGAAAACGTTTCTAAACCCACAGGTGAATGACATAAACGGAAAGCCAGGAGTGAGGTTGCAAGTGTTTACTGCGTTCCTCTCACATCTTTTTTTCAGCATCTGCACATACCTACAGTCTTTCCTCCCCAATGCCCAGGAGCACGGGACATCCATCTACACTGATAAACTAGCAGCAGCTCAAGAAAATGAATGATGACAGGAAATGAAAGTGACAGTGACAGTTTGTGGTTGTTTGATTTCTTAAATGCAATGAATGGTGGCCACAGAGTTTCCTGTCAACAAGTGTCTGGATAGAAAAATAAAAAAGCAATCAAAACAGTAACTGACACTTCAGGGCATTTCAGGGAATCCCAGGGCTCACTGTGCAACAAAACCACCTTCTTAGTGTTCTCCATGGGAACTACCACTCACCCCAAGAGGAATTATCAGGATAAAGCCAAGGTGGGTGAGTACAATGCCAGCTCAGTAGTTTAATCTCCAAAGAAAGGTGGACCAAATGATAAAAATCCGGACTAAATGACCTCTGTGGTCAAATCCAGTGCAATGCTCTGTGGTCAAATCCAGTGTAAAGATTCTAGAAATAATACAGGATGAAGGGGTAGGAAATGTGACCCTAATGCAGATACCATTAGTAATTTAATTATAGGAACTTCAATTAATTTACTTCCCTCTGCCTTAATCCCTCCCTCATGTAAAAATGCTACCCTTCCTTTCTGTCTTTAAGCCAGAAATCTGCTAGTTTTATGAGTTACAGGAAGAAGATCCACAATATTAGAGACACAGGGAATTAATAAACAATCGTATACAAGTATCTGGAAAAAGAGAAGAGCACTGAATGTGATATTGAACACGTTTTCTTGGCCTAATGAACATAATTGCATCCCACCGTATTTTTATCTCATCTCTCCCCTGTGGCATCCCTACTGTCAAGCCAGAGTTCTTGCCATTTTCTGCTTTGAATCTTGATCTAGCCCTACTTCTTGACTTTATCCCAGTCTGATTTCCACTTCCATCAACTCTGTCTGAGTGCCAGCTCCCCGTTCTCCAGCAAGTGGCCCTGCCTATCGCCTTCAACCCGATGCGTTCCTCTCCACTCAGAGAAATGTGAACCTATATCGCATGGTGTAGCCTTTCTCCTTGAAATTCTTCTCTCTTTTTTTTAATCCTTAAAAAAGAAAACGCTTTAGAGAAATATGACTGTAATTAACAACTGACAAAAATATCTGGGCTTGAGCTGAAGTGGGAAATCACAAACGTTAGTTACTTATTTTCTCATGCAGTTACCATTTGTTCTCTTTTCTCAGGGAAGTTGAAAGACCTGAGGTTCAAACTTAATAAGGCCCCATACTGTTTCTAAGAGTATTTGCAACATGTAAAGTATAAGTCAGTGCATTGCTGATATTTAAATTTGTTTTCACTCATCTGAGCTATTACACAGTATGCAATCCCTAAACCCTTCATAATAAAGAACACACACTTCTCAGCCACGAAAGGGAATGAAACGTTCAGCAATTTAAGCTCTCCGGTACTAGAAAGGTGACAAAACATTTATGTGTATCCAATCCATTCCACTGATTTGGCTCCAGCATTAGGAGGGACTGCCTCAGGCAGAGACCTTTTGCTATATACACATTCTTGGGAATTAGCAAATGGCCCATAGTGATGACAGCAACATCTTTCAAAACACTCAACTTTACTAAATGGATTTCATAAATACATTTTCTCTTTCTGAACAATATTTTTTTAAGTCTAACTGATAGTACAAATATTTTTTGCCTTTTTAAAAAGAAAATTCCAAGAAACCAAGGAGTAAGCTATAAACAAATCATTTTCACTTGTGTAAGAATGGCTGTGTAACCTGTGTTCTACCAGTTATCTTCATGTTTTTCATTGATTTTTACAATCCGTTGTCAATGGTAAGTTACTCTAGGAGAGTGATGTGCTAAGGAGGTCATGACATGAAATTTAATATTTAAAATACTAGTCTTTACATACCAAATAAGTAGGAAAAATTCACTATCTGAATCATTTTTACTCCTTGGATGGCGTGTAAAGATCTCTGGATTCTGCTATCAATCTTGTAAATAAGCAATTTTGACATCTAGAGTAAGTCACTTAGTTTTTATACCTCCAACTTTCCTTAATTGTACAATGAAGAGATAATAAAATAATCCTGAGATCTTATCGCTAAATTTTATTATTGCATCATTTGAAAATAATTTCATAGCACATAATGAAAAATACACTTCCAGAGTTTAAAAGTATGTACTTCTAAATTATGCTTAAAATACTTTTTATGTTACTTGCATGTTCATAATATTATTACTGCCACTACTCATATAAGAAAACATTGTTTAATTTTAATAAAAATGAACTATTACTTCACATTCAAATAATATATTTTGATTTTTTAACAGTATTTTACACCCATTATTGCACAGACTAGCTTTATATGGTTGATGGGTCCAAAATAATTATTCCCATTTTAAAGGTCACTTGTGTCCAAGGACATGCAAGATTTTAGTGGCAAAACCTAGAAATAGGAAATTTTTTGAACTTTAAGAGCCACACTTCCTATGTGTGATTTGTATACCAATGTATCTTTCAAAGATAGCAGCCCTGGCAAAGGAAATTTAAAGAACTATCATTTTGAGCAGTTCATTCACTTTCTGCCATCATCAAGAGGTGGCCAAGAGGTGCCTTTATGGCATTTTCTGCCTCTACATTTGTCTTGAGTCATGACTATGTTTTTCATAGTTTCCAAGGTGAACATATGTGTATGTAGTCATTGAAAATTTCCAGAGGGAAGGTAGTACTTCTTTTAACACAGAGATGCCTTTTACTTTACATAAATTTAGAAACAGAAAAAAAAGCTGAATATTTAAATTTTAGTATGTATGAAAATGCCAAAAAATAACAAAAGACAATGTTATAAAATACCTTTCATGTTATCATTGCCCAGCAACCAACCTGCTCTTCCCCATTGCCACCCACAGTTCAGCATTGTGAATTCCTGGACAACGCAGCTGGATATCTGTGTCTGAATTATATTCCAGGACGATCCTTGGGGTAGATATCCATATCCCTGGATCAAAGGATTGCTTTTAAGAAATTCTTAACATGTGGGATTGTATTAGCATGTGTTGTCCACCTCCCTCAGTGAGCCTCTCTAGAATCTTGGAAGTGGCCTGACATAATTCATCTTTGGTCTTAGTGGCCAAATGAAAGTGAGACAGATATAGAATTGGCCAGAATGTTTACTTTACTCTAGGAAGTGTTAACAATCAGACTCATCCATTCTTTTATTCATCCCATAAATATTTATTGAGTTTTTAATATGTTCAATGTACTATTTTAGGTGCTAGAGATATACTGCAAACATTATGGTTGAGTGGAATAAAAAAATAGCCAAGGAAGCATGAATAAACAAGACAATTTCAGAGTGGAAAGACGCTATAAAATGTGATAATGTGATAAACACTTATTGGGTTGTAGAGAGGCCTACATTATTTTGGAGGGTGAGAAAATCCTCTGTAAGAATGCTTAACCTTTCTGAGAAAATAAAAATAAATAAAAATTCAACATGTCTTGATTATCCAATCAGGAAATGGAGAAATGGTGCTAAGAGCAGTCTCAAGGAATCATCCCTGCTCCCAGAACAGTCTATCCTGAGTCTAGCAAATATCTCAAAACCCACTATTGAACGAATTTTTTTTTCTGTTTTATTATTCCACTAAAATTCAAACGCCCTTGAGGAAAAGAACCATATTAAGTCAGTCCTCTTAACACTAGTCTGAATTGGCTTAACAGACATTTTTTCAACCAACAGCCATACTTATTTTTGTAATCATAATTTTTTATTCGTTGAGGTAAAATTTACACGTATAAAATATTACAGATCATTGTTGTATAACTGGCTAAGTCTTAAAAATGTATACCACCTTACTGCTAATCAAACCAAGGTACAGAACATTTGTATCACCTCATAACGTTCCCCTATGTTCTTTTCTCTTTGCTTTTCTCACACCTTCAAGAACAACCCCTATTCAAATTTCAATCTTTCTGGGTTAGTTTTGCCTGTATATAAACATAATTCTGCAGTACATGCATGCTTGTGTCTGGCTTTAGCTCAGCATAACACTTCTGAGATTTGTTAATATGATTGCACGTATAGGTAGTTTGTCACTATTTTTTAATCTTTGAGTACTCAGATAGCATTTGATGTGGGAAGAGAAGACATGAAGAGTATAGAGGGGAAATTTGAAAACAGAGATGCACGGCGGATCTCAAAAGAGGTACTCTGGACTAGTAGCATCAGCATCAACACCACTGAAAACTTGTTAGAGAGGTACATTCTTGGGTCTCACCACAGGCTGAATGAATTACAAACTCAGGAGGTAGATCCCAGGAATCTGTTTTGTTTGTTGTTGTTGTTGTTGTTGTTGTTGTTTTAGTTTTGTAAAATAAGGCCTCCAGGGAATTCTAAAGGATATTAAAGCTTAAGAACAAATAACTAGGAGAAGGCGTAGACAAAGAGTAAATTTTACTTAAAAGGATATGGCAGCCACGGAAGATGAAAATGTGTTTGTTTGCCTTTCCTGCTTCTCTTAGAACTCTTGAGATTGCAGAAAGGTGAGAGCAGGTTTTATAAAGATAAATTTTGAAAATCATCTTTAGTATTGATTCGTACTTTTGCTTTAAGTAGCTCAGTGACCGGTTCCGACTTAGACTCTGAATTGTCCATCTGTAATGCAGTCCTAGAAGCTATATGGGAGACTTGTAGTAATTAACAATAGCATCTAATGAAAGGGTGGTAAACTAGTTCTCACTAAGGAAAACTCCATTATACTAATGTGAAAATGAACAAGCCAGTTCATCTGGGCTTTGGAAATATTTTATGTTTCTTAAAAATGAACATTAAAACTCTATAGTGTAAGAATTGTTTGAAAATTATTTTAAAATATACGGACATTTTTGCAACTAAATCATTTTTCAAATCCATGTCCAAAAGTAAAGGAATTAACCATAAGAGGGAAAGTCTTGCAAAAATATTAATCAGTGTCTTGAAATTGGAGAAAAAGACCAGCAATCATTATGAAGCTTTAAAAGAAAATTTCACCCAATTCAAATGAGTGCAATCAAAGTGAGAACAAGAAAATCCCAAGAAGACACTTTCCCTACTCTATGGAGACCTTGACTAAAGCTATCTGACACCTTAGTTGTTATTTGATTTAATTAAATTATATTGGAATTAGTTTTAACTGTAGATAGTCCCCAACATAAAGACATTAAGTAGTCACAGCACAGTGTTTTAATCGGGAATGATAGATAGATGACAGATAGATAGATAGATAGATAGATAGATAGATAGATAGATAGATAGATAACTACATATATGTGTGTATATATATGTGTATATATATATATGTGTGTGTATATATATATACCGGCACAATATGACCACCAAGTTCAATTTCAACATAAGGGGCTTTGCAGTCTGAAATACAGCCATTTTACATTTGCAGCCACCCAAAGTAAAAGGACCAGACAATACAGCAAAACTGGACAAGAACCTGGTTTCTATAAATGAACTTTCACAACATTCATTTAATGTTTATCACCAACCTTGAGCTACCAATTCATATACTGGCCAAATAGTCATTTTTTCTTTAAATTGAAAGACAACAAACCAATCGACTGGCTAGTTTTACACTATATGTCATCCAACATGTTACAGAAACCTTTTCCTGGAGGATACTTCCTGAGTCCCTTAAAAATCCATTCATCACGCTGAACTAAAGGACATGAAAAGCAGATGATCAATTTGGGAATATTTGAGTCAACACAGAGAGTTTGAGTCAGGAAGCTGTTCTTAGAGTGAGAGTCACAGACATCTCCAACATCTAGATAGTGATCGTCATCAAACCAAAGTATAGTTCTATGTTCATGTGAACTATCCCTTCTGCAGGTATAAATCCCAAGACAATAACAAAGAGAATGGGAAAGTAGGTCAGCTCCTACGTAAAGCACTATATATTCATAGAATGCTTTTTTCAAAGAAAAAATATTTTCCGACACACCTAAGACACATCTGTGAAATATTTTCTCTTCCAGCTGCTCTGAATAGGCTACACTTTTACTACTCAAAAGCATTTATGGGCAATCAGTATTAACTAGGTGCTTGCTTGAAATGCAGAATCTCAAGCTCTAGTACAAAGCTCATGAGTTAAAACTTGCATTTTAATACAATAACCATTGATTCATATACACAGTAATGTAGAGAAGCACTAGAAAATGGAATATTAAGCTATTGGTTACTCTCCATGCTATTGTTTTTTTCCAGTTCATATTATTAGATTCACCTGGGACTGTTAAGCCTATCAGACCTATCTCAGAATGACTTAATCAGAATATCTGTGTTTTTAAAAATGTCCCAGTTTCTCATGACTATGTAAGTTTGGGAAGTTGCTGATTTGGGCAATCAGGCAAGGGCTGACTCCACATGTTTGTAATGTAAAAAAAAAAAAAAAAAAAAAAAAAAAAAAAAAAAAAAAAAAGTCAGTTTACATACAATTTAGTGTTTTTGTTTTTGTAAATTTTGAGTAGATTTAGTTGTAGCAAAATAAGTAAATGCCAAATATAAGGAATAGGAAGAAATAGGAAAATGGTAACATTGGTGTGATGAAACAATGAAAAGCATGAGGCAGATTGTGTATGTACTTAGGTATGTCTTTAATGCTTTGTCTACATAGAGAACACCTAGTAAAATCATGCAAGCAAATCTATCTGCAGATGGCCATGTACCTTCCAAGGTGTAAACAAGGTTGAGGCAGATTTCTTACTTTCAAATAATCATATTACCCTTATAAAACATATAGCCCACGTATTGATTTTGTTTTGTTTTTCAGTCTGAGTGTCCATCCTAGGTTGAGCTCTCTAGGAAACAGATTCTGAGTCTGAGATTTGTGTGCAGCTTGTTCATCTGGGATGCTCTCTGGATCAGCCTTGTGGGGTGGGTTGAAGGACATAGAACTGGGCACAGGGAAAAGAGGAATTTGATGTAGTCACAACAAAAGCCATTCCAGAAGAGGGACTCATCTGAGAGCTGTCAGCCACCAACGCTTTGCAGCTGGAGAAATCAATGCCTTAGTCCTGTGGGTAGCACCACACAGCATTCATTATAGTGGAGCCACTACTGTGGTAACTACATTTTCTCTTTTTAAATCTCCAAGAGTCTGTCAGAAATGCCTCATGTCTGTCTTTATCTCAGAATTTTATTTAAAGAATAGTCAGTGTAATTTTGTTTGTATTCTCTAGTTTCTTCTGGTTGACAGTTTTTAAATAAATCCCTCTATGTCTTGATTGTTTTGGGAACCACAAAGTATAGAACTAATTTTTTTAACCTACTTTATTAACAGATGAAGATTTTGTTTTCGTAGTCTGAAAAGAAATCCTCAAAGGTGTCAAAAATTAACTAGGTCATTAACCAAATTCCACATCATTTTGCTTAATTTTTTGTAAAATTATATGATTTATGTCATAATTTTCTGAAGGTGCTGACATTCCTGATTGGATTATTAATTTGTGTTTATTATAGGGACTGTGGTATAATGTTCTATCTTAATTAGCATTTTTATGCTTATGATTTTAAATATGTATATAGTCAGTTTTTATGTTGTTTGCCTTTCTGACATAACTAAGGTTAAGTGTTTTCTTGCAACAAAGGGAATTTATATTGGAATTAAAAGTAATTACAGTAGCTTTATCAAAAGCAAAGCAATTGGCAGTTGTGTGAATAGACATCTTTACAGTAATAAAATGCAGACTGAACAACCTCTGAGTTTATGTTTCTGATGATGTTTCTTTTACAGGAATAATAATGGTAAGTTTTATATATAGAATGTATCTGAAAACAGAAAAAACATCTTTCCTTAATTCCTCAAGGTATCTTTCTATTTTTCAGAAAAGTTAACCAGCTTTCATACTCCTAGTATATCTAGAAAGTAGGCCTGAATTATATAAGCAGATTGTAAAATAATAGATATAATTTTTGTTTTTTATTTACTATTTTCACAACAAATTGAGCAGCTTTAAAACTATGCACACATCTTACATGTATTAACTACCCTCCTTTGACTAAATACTACAACATTTGCTAGAATCGCAAAGATTAATAAAAAACAGTCATGGTCCACCAGGAGTTCAAATTCTAGTGGACGGGTTGTGTTGAGGTTCAATGATTAAGACTATCAACAGAACTGAACAAATGTTCTAATTTTCACTTATTTCAGTTGTCAAGAAGTAGCTACTGCAGCAACTAGAGCCTCAGAGATAGTTGTTTCAAAGAACTGATGAACAGTTCATTTAGATGGTGTAATATTCACCAAAAAAAATTGTAATCTATATTTAATTATTTAAATACCAAAGAAAATAGCTTATTGCATGAACAGCATTTTTTAAAAAGTAAGAAAGAGCATGCTTGTCTTCTGGCCCTGACTGTATATAAAGTGTTAGGAATCTGAGATACAGGTTAGAAAATGGGACCTGGATCCCACACTCTGGTCAAAGTTTAGCAATGCCTATACTCTGTGTAAGTGCAAAACTTTGCATTCAAAACAACCCTCATCAAATGAGGCTTTGAATTACTGACAGAGGAAGGGCACCTAAAATCTACTGTGTAATATCTTTTAATTTGCTCTGATGGCCTTAATTTTTACATCAGAAAAGAAATGGGAAGGTCATTTATTTATTTATTAAAAAATATTTGTTGAATATGTGCCAGGTATTAGGCCATGCACTGAGAATACAACTCAAAACAAGAGTAACACACTGTCTGTTCTCACAGAGTTTATAGTCTAGTGGGATCTACTGAGGATGAGGTAGGAAATTGCAAGATGATGTCATCAGTACTATCTGGAGTGGCAAGCCATGTGTTAGAAAGTCACATATGATGGATGTACAACCTGGACTTTACAGTTTAAGAAAAGCTTCCTGGAAGAAGTGAAGTTTAATCTGAGGCCAAAGAGGTAACCAGGATTGCTCTGGTGGGTGAGTAAGGGGAACACGATTGTTAGCGTTAGTCATATTATATGATTCATGTCATATAATGAAAAATTGTGTAAAGGTTCATTAACATGGCTGGGACAAACACAGCTTGAATGCTGGGGAGAGAGTACTGATGACCTAGAGGATGAAGCAGGAGAGATAAGCAGGTCCTTGAAAGGAAGAGTCACTAAGAAAAGTTTTCCTAATGGAGAGAATTACATGATCATATTTTGATTTTAGAAATATAATGTAACAAGGTAGAAAACAACTTGCAAGCTATATTAATTTAAAAGGGTAATTCCTCACTAAACTGGGGATGGAAAGAAATTTAGGGATTTAAGAAACAGTTCAAATGTATAACTCATAAGACTAGTCATTGATCAGGTGTGTAGGATGAGGGAAGAGAGAAGAGTCAAAATGATGCCTGGATTTCTGTAGTGATTGAGAGAATGGTTTTGCCATTTGCTTAAGAAAACAGGAAAATAAGTATATTTAGTGTTCTAGATGATATATTTTCTTCTGGCAAGTTTTTTTGGGGTAAATCTGTTAGCAGTATGTAGGCATATTGATATATATACCTAGATCTCATGAAAAACATCTCAGCTGGCAGTACAAATTTTGAAATTATGTGATCACATGAGGTCACCCAGTAAAAATATGTGAAATAGGTCTTCTTGCCTCTATATAACTGGTAATGATACCATGTTTAATGAGCAAGGAAAGGTATAAGATGCAGCAAAGAGGGCTTCGAGGAGCATCCAGAAAGCTAGGAAAATAATTTGGAGAATAAATAACAGTGGCCAAAGGAACAGAACATTTCAGAAGAGTAGTGGGCAACAAAATCAAGGGTTGCTGAGAAATCAAGTTGAATAAGGGGTAAAGGTTATCTGGAGGATGCATTAATAAGGGAATACGTAGCCACCACACTGTGATCAATTTTAGCCATGGGGAAGGTAAGAGCTAGAGTGGGCACGGAGGAAATAAAATGGGAAGCAATGGAAGCAGTGCATCTAAGAGTGCTTTGGTGATGTTTGGGTTGTTAGGAGATCTATGAATCAAGGCTTCAGGATAATGAGGGAATAAAGTGTCTTTGGATTTTATTTTAATATGGGAAATGTTTGACCATAGTTAAGTGCTACTTGGAAGAACACAGTAAAGGAGAAGGAGCTAAAGATGAAGGAAAGAGGGGAGGGAAGCCGCTAGAATAATTGACAGGGTGTGGGAGGAGTTTCCATCTGGTGGCTTCTATTTTTGCTCTGAACTGGTAGTCAAGTTGATCTGCTGACAGAGGGATTAGGTTTCTCAGTCAAAGGATTGAGAAGAGGAGAGTAGGCTTAAAACATTTGTGGAAAATAAGAGAGAGTGGATAAGGAAATCCTTGATTTCTAAGCAGGATGTAAGACCACCTGAACTGGGAAACTGTGGAATTATAGTTGTGATCAGCAACATGAGGTAGATAGGGTGCAGTCAGACAGATGAGTTGATTCATGGTAAACATTTTTTCCAGAGGGGTCAGGAAAAGATGAATGAGACTTGAAGATAGGACTATTTGTAAGAATTGAAGTAATGGAATATGCCACTTTACGCTAGATAGGTAAGCAAATATTCTGGTTTTATATATCGCTGTGTAATATACTACCCCAATAGTTAGCAGCTTAAAACAACATGTTCACAAATCTGGAGATTGAAAGAGTTCATCAGTTTCACAGATCATCACCTGGAGAATCTATTGGAACTGAAGAATCCACTTGTAAGATAGCTCACTTACAAGGTAGTGCTGAGAAGTCAGTTCTGGCTGCTCCCTGGGAGCTTTGCTGGAGCTGACAAGAAGCAGCCCAATTTTCCTCCATATGGGTCCCTCAAGGAGCTGCTTTGGGCTTTCTCGCAGCATGCTGGCTGGCTCCAGAAACACCTATCTCAAGAGGCAGGAGGTGAAAGTGGATGGGCTCTTAAGGCCTGAGACCAGATAGTGACATGGTATCATTTTTGCTTTATTCTTTTGGTCAAGCAGTCACTGAACCTGCCATGATTCAAATAGAGAGGATGTGGAATCCTCTGGTTGGGAGGAGTGACAAAGAAATGTGCTGCCATCTTTAACCCATATCAGTGAGAAAAGGCAGAAGGGACTGAGAAGAGACTTCATGAAGCAAAAGGATTAACAGCTGTAGTGTGTAACATGGATTCTCTGCCCAGATCCCCTTGGTTACGACACATTTGTGTCCTTTTTTGTGCTCTGAAGGTCACCTTGGGAGAAAGCACACTACGTGAAAGCACATGGAATTCAGAAGGATGAGAAGGTTTTACTCAAAAGAGGTAGAGAGTTTTCTTGGAGGAGTACCAGATTTCTGATATGAGAGAACATGGAAAACTCTTGCATGGGGAGGCTGAGGTTGGAGCTGTGCTTGTTGATTCTTAAATGGGGGGTCTGGAGGACATAAAGGAAAGTTTTAGGAGAAGGAATAGGATGATGTTGTGTGGCTGGAGAGCAGAGAGCTGGGGGATAGATGGTAAATATCCAAGTCGATAGCTGAATGAAAGGTAATGTGTTTGAACTGGCCACTTAGTTGCCTGTAAAGAAGCCCCTGATGGATGTGAGTGAGGGAAGGCACTTGGATTTCTTCTTCAGAGTCTACCAGAGCCTGGAAGGAGTATGTCTATCTAAATAAATTGTCTAGACTTCCAGAGGGTGTCAGCTGACATCCATTGCTGATATCTAATGACATCCATATATTCCTGCACACGCGAGGGCATGTGTATGTGTGCACATGCGTGCATGCACATGAGTGCCTGTATACACATTTAAACTGCTGTGCAGGGGCTGGCTGAGAGGCCCAGAGTGTGGTAGGAGGCCTTGGCTCTGAGATCTTAGCAACACCCTGTCCAGTACAGGTCCTGCTGACCACAGTGGCCACTAATCCTAAGCACCCCGCTGTCAATGGTCCTGGGCAGAGATATCTAAAATATGTGTGGTGCAGGGATAAACTTAAGAGAAAATACAAGACATATGATTTCAACATCCCCTTCAGTTAGAAAGAACAATGAATTAATCTCTTATTGATAACTGAATTCAGGGAATTTT
Organism: Pongo abelii; assembly: GCF_028885655.2. Taxonomy (NCBI): domain Eukaryota; kingdom Metazoa; phylum Chordata; class Mammalia; order Primates; family Hominidae; genus Pongo; species Pongo abelii. The sequence continues at coordinate 47,770,043 of NC_071996.2, read as the reverse complement.
AGACCTCTACCCTTAACTCCAAGTAGAATACTTGTTTATTCTACACTTCGAGTAAGTAATCTGCCCTCCCCAGGATTCTGGAGTATCCAAACCAAGAAGCTTGTATTTGCCTTCCCTTCACTTGCTTTGTCCCCTGCTGTCTTATACACTGCCACCAACAGATGCCTTAGGTTATTCCTCTTATGGGAAGGTTGATAACTTTTAGGATGGAAGCGCTTTCTCAACCCAGCGGTTCAAGAAGAGGTATGACTACCTTTTAGGTTATGGGATTTTTTAGTAGCACACAGACATAGGTAGTTTTAGGGGATCAGTTATTAGCTATTCAAATTCCATCTAAAGTTTCTTCCAGAAAATCAAATTGCCTGAGAATGACCCTCTTCAAAATATTCCCTTTACCCATTTTACAGAGGAAATAATCATCTCTCATCTATCCCAAATTTTAAGATGGTGCATTTTCCAGATATATAAAAATCTTCTAGTACTAGTCAAAGGGAAAATCAAAACACTGGGTGTAAGGCACCTTCCTTTACAGATTAATCAAGACTTTCTGCCTTTCCTTGTCTTATGCATATTTCCACTAAAAATGAAGACTGGCATTGAAAAAAGATTGGCCAGTGTTGGAACGTCCCAAATTCAAACTTCCCAAATAATATAAGTTAGCGATATTGATTATTCCAAATGTAACCAGAGAGTTTTCCAAAACAATTTTTTTCCAGGTAATATTGAATAAAGCCAAAGATATAAAAGTTTTATATGATTTCTTTCAGACTTAGTGTACCTTATTTAATAAGATAGTTAAAATCTATTTTATCAATATATAAATTTTTTGTTCTAATTATAGTCAAACCTCATCATATATCATTTTCCAAAAGTGTACAATATTTTAACTTTCTATTATCCAAAAATAGCCTTATTTAAACCTATAACAAAATCTTTCATGTGTCAGCTTGTGAATATGCAAAGAGGAATACATAAATTTCAAATTTATTTTATGAGGTACCTAAGTAAAAAAGTTTGAAGATTGCAGTTTTCATCATAATTTTCCTTTCTTCTTGGAGACTTAGACCCATGAGCTACTGAGCGATGGGAGATTCCCTGTGGTTCTTTTTTATTTTAACTAAGTATCTTTGTTGTACTGAATATAGGCACATGCAGACAGTGGCCTTGTGCCGTTTTTATTCTGGTTTTGTCCTTGGTGTATTTTCCTTAGCAGTGGAAATTAGTTTTCTCCTATTTCTTGATGTAGAGTAATCTATAAGGCATTCATTTGCAGGGCCCTACTCTAAGCCCTTTGGGTTTACCCTAGGTAAGAAATTCTGTTTTGGGACCAAAAAGTGGCACACTCCACCCCTTTTGTTTCTATTGGTAATTAAGAGAGGATGGGTACAGGCCAACAGATGACATGCTGGCTCAATCTGATGATTTTTAACTCCCCTAAGTATCCATGTAGTGACGGATAGGTGCAAGTAACCATTACAGTTGTACCCTCAATCTTCCTAATATTTCTTCATTCCAAGAGATAGTTTGTGCTATTATATAGTCAGTCTTTGAAAGAAGAATTTGACTCACTAAATCTGTGGTAAATAGAAACAAGTTAATTTGCGCTAACTCTCTTCTCAAGATCAGCTAGGAGGAATTTTGGAATATTAATTTTTGTACAGTATGACTTCACTAAATTTGGGTGGGTTTTAATGCAAAATTAATAATAATTAGGCACGGTTGGACTAAAGCTTAACTTTTTACAGGTTGTATGAAAACAAACACAGTGTAAACACAATTGCATTAGAACCTTTGGAGAGCATTTTCCTCTATGGATTGTCAGTGCATACACTGGTAATAAAGAACAATTCTTTTCTACTTGTTTTTGTAAAGGCCCTGATGAACCTCTCTTTGTAAGCATATAGACTTTTATCATAAGCATTGAAAGAAAATTGTCCTGTGTGTGGTCTTGTAGTCTTAGTTCCTGAACAAAAATAAAGCAAAAGAAAAAATAAAATATTTGAAGTGTTCTAAAATTAATAATTTTATTATTTTCTTCTAATTAAATATAAAATACGTTGAAATAATAATAAGTAAGGACAATTACAACCAATAATATTTAATGGTTTGCCTATTGCTTTTTTTATGAGGGGCAAAATCATACAGTGATTAAAAGTAAGGACTTTGGAAGTCAGACATCTTAGGTCCAAATTCTGGTCCTGGATCAATCTGATGATTCTTAACTCCCCTTATTGCCTATTTAGTGAAAGAGAGGTACAAGTAACAATTATAGTTATACCCTCCATCCTCTTAATATTTCATCATTGTAAGAGACAGTTATCAGCTGAAAGTACATAAAAGCTGCAATTAATTTTAGAAAATCGTTGATAGCACCTAATATTCTACGTACTTTTTCTTTATGCTTGTATTCATTTTCTACACAAATGTCTAGTGTGTGTAATTTTGTGCCGTTCTAGTAACAGCCACAGCTTACCTGGCAACTTCATTTTTCTCCATTCCTCAGGCCCGGTTGCTTCCCTCCCCCAGTTTCAGGATGGATTTCCTCTTAGTGATACGATAATCTTTTCATCCATTCATCTTGGTTTCCACAATTTCATTAGAGATACAGATATATATCTGAGCCTCAGAAATTAAAAAATGTTTTATTTATTTTCTCAGGAGACTTCTTAACTCCCCTTTTGAACCAGCCAATGTCAATAGGTTGAGGAAGAGGAAGAGAGCCAAGGGGCAGAAGGAAGAGAAGGAGTCATTTCTAGGCTCACAACCATAATCCTGGTTGATACACAGAAGAGGAACTGAACAAATAGTTCAAAGAGAAAACAGCAATTCTTTCTTTATTATGAGATTATTAGAGATTAGGCATTTTTATATTCCCCAAGTCTCCTAAAATGGTCATACAGTTGACTAATAATTTATTTTTTTCCAACAAGATATTAAATGATTAATATTATCTTTCCGTTCCTCTAACATCTGGATGCTTCTGCCTCTCCTTATTCCTCTTACTTCTCTTGGCCATTTTTGATGAGAAGTGAGCAGATCAAAACTGTATCTGAAATAGCTAAACTGAGATTTTCCATATATATGTGTATGTGCAGATGTATGTGTGCACATACACTTATCAATATATATGCATCATCAAGAGACTCAAAATTTAGAGGCCAACCAAACAATACTATAAAACCATATTTTTTTCTAAAACCACTGTATTGTTGTTTTAACAGGAGCAAAAAAAAGGGAGGGTTATGTTTGATGGTCTCCAACTGAGCTGCAGAATGAGAAGAAAGAGTTAATATGAATAAAACCCCAAAGATAATATTATAAAGGCTTTCCACAGTTATCAGACAAATAGAGAATGAGAGAAAAAGAGGACAAGCATGGAGAAAAATTTTCCCTTTCCCAAAAGCTCTTTTTGAAAATTACTTGGAGACTTAGAGACTCTGTTGACTTTAATTAAGTGCTCATTAGATTGACAAACTTTTTTAAAAAGTGATCCTGCTTGCCATGTGGGTTTTCATATGCTCTCCTGGCTTTCCCTCTAAATTACTTTAGAACCCTTTCAGAATAACTTGTTTATTCAAGGGAAATTACTCACAACCGTTTAAAGAATTCAGATAGACTTTTATGTCCTGTGGTTACTGCTTTATTATTTTTAAACAGTTTTATAATTTTCACTGAAATCTCTTAACTTCTCCATACAAAGTCAAAGTCTTCCTAAATTGGACTTAATTCTTCTGGTACCAGTGGGGAAATAACTTACAATCTTTAAAATCTCCAGAGTCAGATGTCAACTCAGACCTAATTAGTAGGTAAAGTCGTTAGAAGATGTAGCTATACCCAAACAACCAACCAAACAATTATTCTAACCATTCATTTCAACAGAAAAAAAAAAACAGTTAAATTGGTTCTTTATAACTATGTGGCCACATTGATACCTGTACTATCTTCTGGCTGAATATTTCACTTTTGAAATAATTTTGATAGACTTGTCTTAAACAGCGGCAGCTTACCAAGGTACTCAGAAAGTCTAACGTCAGAGATAGTGTTCTGAAAGGATTAGAATTAGGACATAATTCCAGGTCTGAGATAAAAATGACTACTTGGAGGGACTACCACTTTAAAAAAATTAACATTAATTACCATGTAATTGTCTATTCTCTTTCTTCTTTTCTTGTTGTATACTTCATTCATTATGGCATTAAAAAGTTGGCATCATCATTAATATTAAAATGGCACATTATTTAAAACCAGAGCAGTTAATTTTTTTATTCTTTATTTTTATTTTTAGATACAGGGTCTCACTGTGTTGCCCAGATTGGTCTCAAACTCCTAGACTTAAGCAATCATTCTGCCTCAGCATCTTGAGTAGCTGGAATTATAGGCATGAGCCACTGCACTCAGCCTAAAAGCACAGAATACAGAAACCAGAAGGTATACTGATAATTACAGATTTCATACCATTGCCTTTAGATCTTCTGACTAGCATCAATATTAATGTCTTCTTTATAGTTTTTCAATTTTTTATTGTATTTTAATTTTTGTATTCATTTTTAAATAGTAGGTGTATATATTTATGAGGAACATGGGTTGTTTTGATACAGGCATGCAATGTGTAATAATCGCATCATGTAAAATGGGGTACCCATCCCCTCAAGCATTTATCCTTTGTGTTACAAACAGTCCAATTATACACTTTTAGTTATTTTTAAATGTAGAATTTAATTATTTTTAACTATAAGTCACCTTGTTATGCTATCAAATGCTAGCTCTAATATTAATGTGTTCTTGATTTAAGGGTTTGAACAAGCTGAAAATAATGTTCAGTTTCACATTGCTTGGTATAGTATCACTAGTGGCATGATGGTTTTGCCTGGATATATAGTTAAAATTGTTTTTAATCTTGGTGATTTATTATCTAATTCAGAACTATAGGAAACTCCTAATAATAAAAAAGGAAACATTAATTTGAAATTTTTCTAATAATAAAGGGAATATATATTCTGATACTCTTAAAATACCTAAAACTTTCTATTCCATATTTGCTATTTACACTAATTTGATTAAAATTCCTCTAGCACATGTAATGCCATCTTTCATACTTCAGCAAAACAATGTTAATAAAAGCAAAAATGCAATACCATTTCATACCGGCTAGAATGGTTAAAATATAAAAGATTGACGACACTGAAGATTGGTAAGGACTGGTAAGGATTGAAGCTTTCATATGTTATTAATTAGAGAGTGAAATGGTACAACCAGTTAGAAAATGTGTGTGCAGTTTCTCATAATTAAACATGTGTCTGCTCTATGAACCAACAAGTCCTCTTACATTTACCAAGAGAAATATAAGCATACGCCTTCTAATAAATGTCTACAAGAATGGTTTATAGCAGCTTTTTAATAGCTCCAAACTGAAAACAATGAAAATGCTCACCAAGAGGAGAACAGATACACAAATCAGGGTAAATTCATGCAATCAAATACTACTACTCAGCAATAAAAATAACATATGTTTATGTGCACAATAACATGAGTGGATTTCAAATATAAGTTAAGTGAAAAGAGCCATAGATTAGACAACATACTATATTTTTTCATTTATATAAAGTTCAAGGATAAGCAAAGCTAATTTATGGTGAGAGAAGTCAGAATTATTGTTGCTTAGGAGATGGGAATTGACTGGAAGAGGCATGAGAGAACACCCTGGGGTGTTGAAAAAGTTCTCTGTCTTGACTGGAGTGATGGCTAAGTGGGTAGATACATTCATCCACTAACCCTCTGAGTTGTACAATTGAGTACATCATTAACTCATTGAATTACACACTTATAATCTGTGAAATCCTTCAAAATATATATTTAACCATATAAAAACATGATTATTATACTTAAAGTAATGAAATAAATCATTAATTTTAAAGCAAGTCAGAATTCTGAATATCTGCTCATTAAAGGCTTTTGTTTTTGACAAAGATGTAACACAGAGTTAAATTTCAGTCTACATTTTACTCTACTATTCAGTCCTAAAACCAGACCCAATACATCATTTTAATATAGTTTCCAGCAATCATGCATCTGGTTATAAGATTAATTTAAAATTAATTTAATTGTGTATGGCACATATTAGTTTGTAGAATGATTTAAAATGTCTTTAATACATCATAAATATAATTAAAATTGGTCTTTAAGTTATATTTAAAATGCTTCTTAAAAATACATTGATCTAAAATTAAAAATGTAAATGTAAAATCAGTTATTATATTGTATCCTAAATTATGCACATTATTTTAAATATTTAATTATTTGAGTATATGTTGCCATGAGATGAAACAGTTTGGATAACCCTGGTGTAGTAAATTGAATACATTTCTTTTTTGATTTTGCCCATTTTTTCTGCTTAGTCCCAATGTTGCAGATTCCTATTTCCTGAAAGTACCCTAATGATTTAGTAAAGAATAATTGTAATACTCTATAGCAATGCACCAGTTGTGTAACTTTTCAGATTCCCAATTTCCTCATCAAAGATATTGAAATTTAATTCTCCTGAGCTTGCAATTCTGAGGCAGAGCTTCCAGCAACTCGATCAAACTAGATGTTCATGGTGAAAAATGGCTTGATGAGCTGTCCTCTCCAATAATATTTTGATCTTAACAGAGGCTCTCATTGCCTTGGCCTCAGGCACAAAAATTTGGGGAATGCTTTTGGAGGGATTTTCCTTAATAGAAGATGTTTAAAACATAATACATAGATAGCGTTTTTCTACCTACTTCACATTGCAAATAATACCACTGTAATACTACTTTAAGCAAACACATCAGCCAAAAGATTGTTCTGGGACTATCTATCGTTTTTGGTAGTTTACACCACCAAGCTAACTTTCCCAAAGACCAGCATTCACCCATTCATGTCCCTACTTGCTTTGATTTTGGTTGCCACCAGAATTAAAGGCATCTCAGCTTCCCAACTGGCTTAGGTCCTTACTGCTTAAGACCTACAGCTTCAACTGTGTCTGAGTATGTGTATATTTTGATATTCTCTCACAAATCTATAAAGATATCAGAAATCGAAAGAACAAAATATACAAACACAATGTGAATGATCAAATAATGTGCTTTCTCTACAGTGGACTCTGGATTATTTGAAGGCAGGTTCATATTTAGTCTCGGCTCACATTTTGCTATTGAATAATTGATTTTGTTTCTTAATTTTTCTGGATTAGAAACTGGTCATTACTGCATTGTCAGGCTTTAGAATTCAATCAGCTCAGAGCCTCAAGTCAACTCTTAAGATGGCTAAAGTAGCCAGATCAACCATTTTGTGGCTTTGCCAAGTTTGTATGTATGTGTCCTTGCCCAAGGTATAAACGGATAGGAAGTTTAGATGAGATTTCCACACTGACAGCTACCACTGTAGGGACTGGGGGAGAAGGTGGATAATAGCTTATACCAGCATGCCTGGTAGACAAAAAAAGGGCCCGTTTTCCATAATTCGCTCAAACTCCAAACAGCAACTTAATTTTCTTTCAGTTTTCAGTTTGAGATGCACGGCAGGGATCTCCTCCCCAAGCAAAAGGCAATATGAGGTGAGAAGAAGAGCCTGCTGCCAGCACAGGTATAGGCCTGCATAATGGAGCTGTGGCACTCAGAAAGAGGCTCTTCATTTTAACAACTGTGATAGTGAGGAAGGAAGCATAATGAAGATGGCATAATTGAAGTGGGAGAAGGAAACATTAACCATGTATTGAGAGGCAGGCTTTGGGGACTAATTTTGACTTCTTTGCTAGATCAAACATTAATGCTGGCCTACAGGTCAAGAGACCTACAGAAGGTAGCACCTATACCACAAAAAAAAAACCCAAGTTCTCAAAAATTAGTTTTATTTTATTTTTAATTATGTGAAGCCAAACTCTTCTGAACTGTTTTGTGTTTTCTGATTTCCATATTTATATTGACTCTGGGATACCAGACGAAGATTCAAGTTAAATATGGGCCTGAAGATGCCCAAACATATCTTTTTCTAATGCCTGTGTCTCTTTGCCACCAAAGAGTTCCATAGTCTTCACAGAAAAACTTAAGCAGGAAAAATTTGAAAATATGAAACAGAACACAAGTAGAGTGAGGAAATTAGAAAAGACAAAACAAGAACAAAAATATACCAAGCTCCAAAAGACCAAGACAAGCAGGTAATAGGCACATGATTCCTAAAAAGATTAAATTCAAAGAAACTATAGAATCTTACTACTGCATTTACAAATAATACACAAAGTTAAAATCATTGAAGGTTGTATGTAATTGCTGAGGTCAAATAACTTCTAATATAGACAAACATCATATAATCATGAATAGTCCTTATGATTGAAGTTTTAAAATAAAAATTACATTTTAAAAGTATCTGTTAAATCTTTATTAAAAGAAATGCACATAAATATGTTTGATATTTTTCTATCAAAAAGTTGTTACTAATTATTTAGACTCCTAGCCAATTGGTTTCCTGAAACTGCCATACCCTCAACAATTCTTAGGAAAAGCAACCAATACATTGAATGCACTGTGGACTTCACTGGTGTTAGAGAATTCCTGAGGCATGTTTAATAGGAATAAACAGAATATCTCTAAAGGAAAATCATTTGTGTTCTTACTTACAGGAAACTCAGGAAGAACCCATTGAGAATAAGAAATAGTGTTTATTTAGTTAGATTCTTATGTCTTTGACTCTATTGATCAATATCACCCCTGAATAGGTTACTATGGGATTGAGGCTTTGCTTGATTCGATAAGCCCCAAGTTTCTTAGTCCCTCCCATTGTTTTAAAGAAAGGTGAGCAAAATACTTTTAAAATAATTCTTTATTTTTTATTTATTTTTTTTAGTGCCTTGAGAGATTCTTTAGCCATACTTTAAAGGTATGTGGATGTTTTGAAATGCATCATATTCTGATATAGCCATAGGCTAGAAAGAACTTGAAATTATTTGTTTGGCCCTAAAAAAATCAATGTAAAATATGGCATTAAAGTTGGTAGCAATAAATAAATGCTATTTTTATGCTGCAAATATATACTTAGAAACAAGTATTTTAAATAAAATAAAACAGAGCATATGTTGGTCACCTGCAAATCTTGCCCACCTGCAAATTTACTGAAGTGCCTATGTGCATGCATAGTTAATTAATTAATTCGACCATTTTTGAATATCTTTTGCATAAGGTTCTATGCTAGTACCAGAAATATGTGCTTTTCACGTGAGATTAAGTCCTAATAATCTTGGTATTTTATTATTTGATAGATCCTATGAGACATAATACCTGAGGATTGAGAATGAGATGACTTTACTTAAAACAATGAACACGTAATTTTTATTTGAAAATATAGAAACTAATTAATCAAACTCTTAATTATAGTGTTAAGCATTTTTATTGTATTCTAGTCACGGGAATTTGGTAAGCCATATAATTGGTAAGTCGCATAGGTTATATAGAATAACAGAAATATTTAGTCAAGCATGCTTTTCTAAATTATCATAGATTAAAATGGACTAAAGCAGTATTTCTACCATTTGTTGAGTACCCACTATATGGCAAACACTGTTCATATATTTTGTATATCTTTGTACCACATTTGACATTAGTATCTTCTGGCCAGTAGAGAAACAATACAGTAAGTATTATTCTGAACATTTATTAAATTTTCTGGCTAGCCATATGCAGAAAATTGAAACTGGACCCCTTGCTCACACCATATACAAAAATTAACTCAAGATGGATTAAAGATGTAAATGTAAAACCTAAAACTATAAAAACCCTGGAAGACAACCTAGGCAATACGATTCAGGACATAGGTAAGGGCAAAGATTTCATTGCATAGATGCCAAAAGCAATTGCAACAAAAGCAAAAATTGATAAATAGGATGTAATTAAGCTAAGGAGATTTGCACAGCAAAAGAAACTATAAACAAAGTAAACAGATAACCTATAGAATGGGAGAAAATATTCGCAAACTAGGCATCTGACAAAGGTCTAATGTCCAGCATCTATAAGCAACTAAACCGATCAACAAGCAAATAACAAGCAACCCCATTAAAAAGTAAGCAAAGGACATGAACAGACACTTCTCAAAAGAAGACATATATGCGGCTAACAATCATATGAAAAGAAAGCTCAACATCACTGGTCATTAGAGAAATGCAAATCAAAACCACAATGAGATACCACCTCATACCAGTCAGGATGGCTGGTATTAAAAGTTAAAAAATAACAGATGCTGGTGAGGTTGTAGAGAAGAAAGAATGCTTGTACACTGTTAGTGGGAGTGTAAATTAGTTCAACTGTTGTGGGGGACAGTGTGGCGATTCCTCAAAGACCTAAAGACAGAAATACCATTCAGCACAGCAATCCCATTACTGGGTATATACCCAAAGGAATATAAATCACTCTAATATAAAGACGCATGCATTTGTATGTTCATTGCAGCACTATTCACAATAGCAAAGACATGAAATCAACCTAATGTCCATCAATGATAAACTGGATTTTAAAAAATGTGGTACATATACACCATGGAATAATATGCAACCATAAAAAAAGAATGAGATTATGTCCTTGAAGGGACATGAATGGAGCTAGAAGCCATTTTCCTTAGCAAACTAATGCAGGAACAGAAAACCAAATACTGTATTTTCTCCCTTATAAGTGGGAGCTAAATGACGAGAGCACATGGACACATGGAGGGGAGCAACACACTGGGGCCTATTGGGAGTGGAGGGTGGGAGGAGGGAGAGGATCAGGAAAAATAACTAATGAGTACTAGGCTTAATACCTGAGTGATAAAATAATATGTACAACTCCCCCTCAACACACAGTTACCTATGTAAGAAACCTACACATGTACCACTGAACTTAAAAGTTTAAAAAAAGGAATGAGAATGCGAATATTATAATACAAGTCTCATATTTAAAAATTCCTTTATTATAGTTTGTTTATTGCATATGCATCATTCACTGACTATAGAGAACATCTATAGTAAATTTGTTCTTAGTCATCCAGTTTGATGGAAATGGCACTATATCTTAGCTAGATAATGGACTTATCATATAACACTTCATTGAATCCTTAAATAACATTTAGAAAGGGGCTGCATTTTTTTTTTTGATAAGGCTTATACCTATGACTGGATATTTCACTCCAGTCTTCTAAAAAGGGCCATTTTACTTTTCAGAGTCACTTCTAAAGTCATGTGGTCATTGGCCGGGCACAGGAGCTCACACCTGTAATCCCAGCACTTTGGGAAGCCAAGGTGGGCAGATAAACTTGGGGTCAGGGGTTCGAGACCAGCCTGTTCAATATGGTGAAACCCCATCTCTACTAAAAATACAAAATTTAGCTGGGCCTGGTGGCAGGCACCTGTAATCCCAGCTACTCAGGAGGCTGAGGCAGGAGAATCGCTGGAACCCAGGTGGCGGAGGTTGCAGTGAGCCAAGATGGCACCATTGCACTCCAGCCTGGGCAACAAAATGAGACTCCATCTCAATATAAAGAAATAAATAAATATTAAGTCATGTGGTCATTAACTTTGGAGACTGTTTTGCATATGAGTGTAGATACAAATTAAAACACAAGTAAACCTCATTGCATGTCACCCTATACATGTCGACAGTGGAAGGAATACCTTGCCTGTAGTGGACTGTCACTTCTGGACTAAAAGGCTAAGAAAGAAACCAACTTTTCTTTTTTGCATAAGTCAGAAAAACTTATAGCTAGTATGTCCAGTTTCCTCGTCGACCTCAGCAGGTGAAGTGAACAAATAGTGATAATTCAGATATAAAAAATGATCTGAGTCTTGGTTTGTATGAATGTACAATCTACATGCAACATTAAATCACATAACTTTTATAGTTTCACATGTGTACATAGGCTCCCTCTCAGCCGCTTCCATATCCATTAGTTATTAAACTTTCTAAACTGGCATTGAAACATTACAACAATGTTTTGTTGCACCAATTTTATAAACTTACGCAGTGCAACATGTATTAGTTTTCTGAGGCAAACCAGTGGTAAATTTCTCAAGGTTCTTGCTGCCTTCTTTAGCAGCATTTGAGGAAGGATCTTTTATACATTTGTAATAGATAAAAATAAACTATATTGCAAATCCTTTTAAAAAATCCTACACCATGTACCAAGTTTTTGGTGCAAATTGTGTAAGATAAATTAAACTTAAATCACATTCTATTAACCAATATGAGGGAATTTCTAGTAAGCACAGTTAAGTTGAAATAAAGTTTTCAAAAGCAAAAAAAAAAAAAAAAGAATTGATTTTATATGTGAAAGCCATGGTCAGATCCCCTCAACAATACGTACTGTCTCATTAGATTGCCAGCCGGTGGTAAATGATAATTTCTAAGTAATCGAGATGCTTCATGTATTTCTATTTTAAACAAATGAAATGGAATAGTTCCCTTGACCCCTTCATGGTACTCGTGAAGGGGCGGCTTGCTTACTCTGCCCACAGCTCTCAACCCCTCATGGGATGGGGAACATGCAGGTGAGTGGGTGCAGGGGCTGGGACAAGTGCTTTGGCTGCTGGCAGGAGAACTCCATGTGGTCTCGTGCCACTGTCTGGGCTGGGGGGTACCCATGACCCCTGGAGCCCCAGAGGGCAAGGGTTACAGTGTACTCTTTTAGCTTTGCTGTCTATGGACAGCTTAAATGTTTAACAGCTCAGTGGAAGGTCAGGGTGACAGCCTTTTGCATCCACCATTTTGGTACCCAAATTCTTGTCCAGCATCCAGGAAGAGTCAGGTCACATGAATGAATTGAAGAGTGGTGAATGTGGAGGATTTTATTGAGCAATGGAAGTGGCTCTCAGCAGGATGGGCAGCTGGAAAGAGGATAGAGTGGGAAGGTGGTCTTCCCCTGGAGTTCGGCCATCACCAGCCAAACTCTTCTCTGAAGTCCCACTATCAAGCCATCCCCCTGAAGTTAAGCTGCTTCTCTCTGACATCCAGCTGCTCATTCTCTCCTTCTCTGCCACTCTGCCTCTCCACTGGTAGGGCCTGGGGTTTTTAAGGGTATAGGATGGGGGCGGGGGCGGGGGAAACAGGGTGGTTTTGGAAAAGGCAACATTTGGGCAGGAAAACAGGAATGCATGTTCCCACTTTAGACTGTGCGTCCAGGCCTGAAAGTGGAGCTTCACCAGGATCCCCGTCCTTTCCTGCCTAGTTTTCACTGCCTCCTGTCCGTATCACAATCAAATTCTGCAGTATGTATCTGATACCAAAGACTGGTATAATTAAGACAGCTAGTTTTCTACAAACAAATCAAATGATGAAAACAACTCATTTCTTATACTATTAATCAGAAAAATATGAAATTACCTGCCACATAAATCAAAGGACGCATTTCTGTCCCCAATATTGTATGTATTTCTGCCCCCAAGCCTTGTAGTTTGTCCTCAAGTCTGTTGCCAAGTGTCTTTTTCCCAAGAGTTAACTAGAGTATGCCCTTCATTTCCCCTCTCGGAGGACTTTTTTTCTTATTTTTTGTTTGTTTGCTTTGTTTGTTTCATTTCCTAGACCATAACCTTCCAAGACATCTTTCAACTTTTGTTCTCTTTTTCTGCTCTCCCATATTGCCAAATCTGTCTTCTTGTTAGACATTCTTCTGCTGTCATGGGCCACCCTTGCCCACCTTCAATCTCATGCCATGAGCATCACATTTCCTCCACCTGAAGTATGACACTAGCTTTCTGATAGCCATTCCTAGCATCCCTCCTCACATTCAATCCACTGCTCACACTTCCATTTGATCCATACTCCTGAAACATATTTCAAAGCATTTAAATTATTTGCAAGTTTAAACTCTGTAGTTACTGAAGACCCTCTTTGCTTTTATTGTTTCTCCCTTTCTAACCTAAAATTTCACCCAAACTATTCATTTAATCGTTTATTCATTCAACAAATATTGAACATATCTCATGTCAGGAGCTTTTCAAGGCATGGTGGCTATAGCAATAAACCAAGTAAGTGCAAGCCCCAGCCTTCTTGGGCATCTCATTCTGGTGGAGGCAATTGGTGCACTGATGCTCTGCCAAGACATTCTGGTCCAAGCACACACACTCAACTTACCCCTGCCCTCCCCAGTTGCTGAGACTTTTGGATAGCTAACTGTTCATTCCTCTACCCTTAATAGCGGTGTCCTCTACAGCAGGGAACTCCCTGGGCAAATTTCCACCCTGTTTTAGGAAGATGCTTGGAACCAATGGCTATTATATATGAAAATACAAAGGCCTGCCTTACTGACCTCAATTTTGGACAACTCTGAAGGTCCGCCAAGCTCCAGAGCTTTCTGTAGGGTAGATTGAGTCTTCGGTTGCAACCACATTAAAAGTCAGTATCTCCCTCTGTCTAATCCTGTCTTCCTCACTTCCATACATGTGAATTTCCAAAGGGCACTCTCTCTCTGCACACAACCTCTATCTCAGAGTATGTTTCCAAGAAGCTTATCCAAGATATAAAGCAAGACAGATAATATCCAAGTAAATAATAACTATTTTATGGCATATAAAGTGGTGGATTTTATTACTGGTTGCCACATATTTCAATACTCCTCGCTATGGTGCATAAGAATTCTACTTTACCACTTGATTGACATCAGGTCAAACCGTATTTCTCATTTTGAACACTACAAAGTGTATGTAGAAAAGATATTTGTCACTTCCAGGAAAAAGCTTTAAGAGCCAGCTTGTGGTTCAACAATGTTTTATTTTTCTTTGTGGAAACAACCAGTGGTGTTCCATATAAAGGTTATTTATTGTCCTGGGACCAAGGGAGAAAATTATATACAACTGAGCCACAACTGACCCATCTGGATATACAGAATGTTATAAGAGGCTGGGGGTTTGAGGGTCACTAACTGCCCCAGCAGAACTTAATTTAACCTGCTTGAAACAGCTAGTGGTAAGTGCTATCAAGCTAAGTGGAAAGAGGAATAAAGGAGTCTGGGGTTGGGATGGGGGCCAGAGCTGCTGATTTGAATACGATTGTCAGAGACAACCTCACTGGTAAGGTGTTCTTTGAGCACAAGCCTAAAGTGAATAAGACAGCAGTCATGGAGACACCTGGAGGAAGAGTGTTATAAGCAGAGAGAGCCACAATGTAAAGTTCCCTAGGCCATATCCCAGTTGACATAAAGAAAGAGGACAGTGTGGACAGAATTCAAACAGGGGTGGAGATTTGCCAAAGATGAAATGAAGCTAAAAACAGGATCCAGATTGTACAGAGTTTGAGAGATCATTAAAAGGTCTTTAGCTTTTTCTCTGATTGAAAAGAGAAGCCTTTGTGTTTGTAGGCCAATAGAGAGATTGAGAAAAAATTGGATTCTGGTTCTATTTTGAAGTTAGAATGAACAGATTTGCTGACAGGTTGGATGTGGGTTATATGAGAAAAAAAGAAGTCAAGGATGACTCCTTTTTTTTGACCTGAGCAACTGGAAGGATTGAGTTGCCATTTCCTGATAGACCAAAACTGCTGAAGTTTGTTCAAATAATTTTACAAACACAGTGCACTTGTCAAATTTCTTTGCTTGTTTTTCTGGTATTTCCTGCATACTTTTCATACTTCCTCACTTCTGTATTTTCACACTTATTCTCTAATCTTCATGTCTAAATGTTATTGACTCTTCCAAGTTCAGGTCATAGGCTACTCCCTCCATGAAGTTCTTATAAGCATCTCCATCAGAAGTACACTGTCTTTTCCTGTCACTATAATCTTTTATTTAGGTTCCTTTAACCTCACTAATAACTTTCCCTCTTATTTTATATTATCTCTATAATTTTGGGGGTTCAGCCAAATAAACCTGAAATTGTCATCTATATTACTAATTACAGCTGATTGCAGAGAACAATGCTGGTGGGCTTATTACTTCACCTCTGTGTTAAATTCACTGTATCACATTTACAAGCGTTTTCCTCCCCCACCACCCTTCTCCCAGTAGGTGCTTTCTCCAGTGAAATGTCTAAATTCCAAAATAAATAAAGAAACAGTTGGAATTAAGGTATGTTGTAGCTTCTTTCCAATTTCCAATTCATTATTGAGATAAATCAACTCTCTTCACCTAGGGAAGAATGTGAGTCAAGAGGCCAAGTTTTTATCCTACTGAATGACGAAATGCTTTACATGCAGCACTTGCCCTGTCTGTCTTATTCTGGTCTTGAATAAACTGTAAGTTAATTTCAATGACATATCCTTATAGCACCCAGTATAGCACCCTGTGCCCAGGAGGTATCCCAAATGCTGAATAAATGGAATAAAAGTAATGGTCGTAATGGGAACATAAATGGAATACGAATAAATGGAATAAAAGTAATGGTCATAATGGGAACATAAAATATAATGAAATCAGGTTTTTGAAACTTTAAGTAAAAACAAAATCAATTCTTTTTTTGCCAGTATATATATATATATATATAAAATATATATATATATACTAAGACAAACTCTTAAATATCATTTACTTGATATTTACCATGTACATGACTTCCCTCTTCCTACCAATTATGTTTCCTACTAAACAAACGTTACCATAATGCGTATTTTTAGTTTTTAGTCACAAGATGTTTATGTAACATATTATTTTAAAATACATAGTTGCATTTCCAATGTAGAGAATTTGTCACTTTGTAAGGAAATATTAAAAGCAAAAAGCAAAGACACCAACACAATTTAAAATACTTCAGTTCCCTAAGTCAAGGACTGAGTGGAAACATTGAACATCAGGTCTTTATATTGCACCCAAAGAAGTAACAATTGGCAGAGCAGTAACTAAAAGTGAGAAAAGAGGAGTCCCAGGCAGAAAAAAAGATGTAACTCTCCATGGATCATGCAGTATAAAAACCCAACTCTGGTAATTATATTAGATATGTTCTGAATAATTAGTATTAAGGTGTTTTAGGTCATTTATACTTTCATTCTCAAGAAAAAAATCAGAAAATATCTGGCATTAGTACAAAATCCAGCTATTTCCACTACTGTGGAACTACCTTTCTTGATCACTTCAGATTGTCTTACATTATTGAACCTGGCAGAATTTTCATCCACCTATAGGCATTAGGATAGTTCAGTGTTATCTCCATTTACAAAATAGTTACTTATGGGAAGGAACATCTCTGTCTTTATCAGTTTTTTGCCTTCAAACTGGAAAAATAAACTATTAAACTATGGCTTTGATGTTTTCGGAAGTTAATGAAGAGAACTTCTTGGTCATATATCCTCTTTCTGTAGATTGGTGGCTGTACCATCATTAAAATTTAGCCAGCCTGCTGTTTGAACTTATGTATGGCAAAGAGGGGAAGGCACTGGAAGAACAGCAATCTGAATGAGGGGAAAAAGAGTGGACAAGAGAAAGCCTTTTAGGAACTAACTGAAAGAAGGGAGAACTAGGTAATTCACTACTAAGAACCCGTTGTTAGTGCTGGAACCAGCGTCAGTCTAAATGAAGAGATGCTATGCTTCATTTTGAAAGATCTTCTTTACACCTATTTTCAAATCCTGTCTAATATAAACTTCCAAGTTTATACAAGAAACCCAGGAATTCCAAGAGTGCTTAAAATTAATAGCAAAAAATGGCAAAAGAAAGTGGTGCCTTACATACAGAATACTGAACCTAAAATTCTCTGTTATTCTAATGCCAAAAATCAACAGTTGAAAGTCCACTTTGACTGTTAGCATGTTTGCATGTAACTAACAGAAAGAGCACTTGGCCAGATCCCTAGAGTCTTATGCCCTTTCCTCTCTCTGCCATCATGTGAACGTAGACAAGACCATTGGTCTCCCTGAGCCTCAGTTTCCCCAGGTAAACAATGACAGAAGTGCACTAAATGATCAACTTAGGTTCCTCAATGGACAAATCTGACATTACGTCAGATTTCCTAATCTCATTTCCATAGATAGTCTACTATGTTAAAAATTTTAGCACGTATACTGCTGATTAATATGTTTTCTTTATCACCAATATCTTTTTTATGGAGCAATTATTGGAGATCAGAAGAACGTGCTCCCCTCCAATTAAAGACTATGTTTAGTACACACCAAATATACTCCTTTCCTTCTAAGTCAGTTTGGTGTGGTTAACACCTCTACCCTCACCTAAGGCCAAGATAAACGTGACCAACTGAGGCTGCCTTCCTCTGCAAATCATCTTCTGTTCCTGCACTTGAATTCTCTTATTCTAACTTGTCTGGCTTTCCTAACAGGCATGATTCTCATGTTTGTATCTACTTATTTCTTTCTATTTGAACTCTTTAGACATGAAGATTAAAATTACCTTTGTTTTCTGAGTTTACTTCAAACGTGTGCCATTTAAAGTGAACTGAAATTACTTATGGTATGTACTTGTATTTATGACCTCTGTTTCATGTGGCATAGCTATTCCCACACTCAGTTCCCCTCATGGTCCCCAAGTGTTACTTCAAGGAGAATTTGCCATCATTCAACTTATTTTACATCATGTTGTTTATTAGAAAAAATAAAAGTTTATTCTGATAAAATTACTTTTTAGTGTACAGCACAAAATTTTCTGCAATTTTTCTTCCATATATAGTTGTAAAATAAGCAATGAGGTTGCGGCTTACATTTTAAAGATATATCATCTCTTAAAATAAAGAAACAAAATTCTTGTTATTGGCTAGATCAGAAATAAGTTAACAGATTTATTGGAAAAATATCTCTAATCCTAGTTTTCAGAATGTAGCCAGATTGGAATCTGAGCATCTTTGGAATCTGCAATGACTCATGCAGGGCACTTGTGTATGATGCAGTCTTGACATGGTGCCAAAACAACTGGTCAAATCAATCAAAAAAATTAGTTAAGCAATTCTTCCATGCCATGTAGACAATGGCCCAGTTGGTTGTATTTTTCATCCTTCGGCTAAATACTTTGGCAGCATGTCAACATGGTGGCAATTTGGCTGTGCTTCTGATGAGTGTGATGCTGTGTGTCTGATACGTATGACCTAAGGCTTAATTCTTTGATGAAGCCTTTCCACGGAGGCTCTGAGGATTCCCAGTGATTCAAACTTCATGCCCCTTGGAACTCTAAGATTTTTGTATATTCCTCTAGAAAGCAATGCTTCAACAAATCATGAGATCATATAGCACAAAGAGGCCCTTGAGAGAGCCTTTGGTCCAGCGGTTGATTGTGTATATTTATTTCTTGGAGTCACTTGTGTTTATATCCATATATTTATGTTGGTGCTGTCTTCCCATTATCCCAGAAGGTCCGTAAGGACTTGCCTTGCCCTGTTCCTTTTTTTTTTTTCTTTTTTGAACTCCCCAAAGTCCAATAGCATACTCTAAACCAGTGTTGGACTCATTTCTCAGAGCAGTCTGTTAAAAATTCCTATCATGCCAGATAACTAGGGAGAATTTACAAGGGTAGCAAAAACCCTGGCCCTCTCCCCTCTAATAAATATACATCCAAAGTACAGGTCATTTCGCAAGCCACTGGATACATTTTTAATTGTCTCAAGGTGTTCTAATTTTGCTTTCAACATGGGTTTCACATTGCTGTTGGTCATTTCACGTGGTTACAAAGAAGGTGCATTTTCAAATAGCAATCGTTAGAGGCGTGGGTGAGAGGACATACGTAGCCAGGCTACTTTAGGACAACTATAAAAGCTAGACCTTACATGGTCTGAGAAGGGCTAAGGCTAGATCTAGTTTGCTGAATACCATATCTTCAGCGCCTGACATATGGTAAGTGTTCAGGTAATGGTAGGTAAATAATTACAAAAGTAGAAAAAAAAGAAAGTAAATTTACCATTGTTTCTTCCACTAGAATTAATTATTCCTTTGATTAAAAAAATAGGAATATTGGCCCACTCTAAGAAACAGAGCCTATTGATTTTTTTAAAAATTTTACATGAGTTTTATAATTGGCTTTCAGGTTTTCTTTAAATTCTCATTTCAAAAATAACCTCAAATAATTATCACTGCTGCTTAAAAACTGTTTTCTTTATTATGCAATCAGACACTGAGTTACTTATTCTCCTTCCTCTCATTGAATGTTGTTTGCTTTGTATGGATTCAGAAGGTCTATAATAATAGAGATACTCTAATTCCATTATTATATAAACAATATTGTGTATGTGCTTTAAAAGATGCACTTTAATTTGAGGTATTTATAGATTGCTAAAGTGTCAAAAATACAACAAAAAGGGAAAAGGGAATAATGCTATTTAAAACTGTTCAAGATGCCAAACCAAATTAAACACCTAATTTAAAACAACATTCTCTTTCAATATCAAATATTCCTGATTAAATCCAAATAATGTTGAAGTCATCATTTCTGATAAAGAAATATATCTGATAAAGACTAAAGATACTGTATCTCATAATATGTGTCAATAACGTTTTTTTCTGTTCAACACCTTCTTAAGAATAGGAAAAAATTATAAAATATAACTCATAAGAAATATTTTATAATGGTCCAAAAATTACCAGCTTGTTGAACTCACCTTTACTGGACAGATGGCAGGTGACAAACTGATCTCAGCCAATAAAATCTGTCAAAACAATCTGCCATGAGCAGGTGTCAGATAATTATCTAAATGAACAGATATGTAAAGTAATAAACAAACTAGAAAGAGATTCTGAACACAGGGAACTTCACAAGCAGCTAAACTTGCAATCTAACCTTAAATCATACATATGACACAAAAATTAGCTAGTGCTTAGGGCAAAGTTATAACTATTAACAGCAGATTATATTTTCTTTACCCAATTTTTACTTTGTGAAAACAAGTTTTAAGATTCCCTTTCAATCAGAACTCTGGGTATATAATTGTGATGTATCAATAAAATATAAAGCTTTTTGTTTGGCAAGTATTTTTTAATGCTATATCTTAAGTCAGAGCAATAGGAAAGTTTATGATATTTAAAGTCAGTTTTATAAAATATTATATATAAACACATAAGTTAAATATATATAATTTATACTGTCAAATAATAAAAATCATATAACCAAATACACAAAAAATCTTATCTTCCTAAGTAGTTCTGTAAATTATGAGAGATAGTCATATATGTAATTTTAGATATATTTGCATAAATGGAAATGTGAACATATCTATAATTTGCATAGTACAAATGATTGCCTTGAGTTAATAGCTGACAATTCATCAATATATATTTGAGAAATTAGTATTTGCCAACATAGGCATTAACATTGCCAGCTCTAAGTGATATTTTCTTTGCTGACCTGAAGCCAGTAATTTTGATTTTGGTTCAGTTTTTCTTAGTAGCTTATGTTGCCATTAGCAAGTTTGATGAGCAGCAGGGAGCCCAGTCAGGTGGAACTTCATAGAAAGAAGCTACCTTTTAAGTATTTTCTATTTAGGACACGATATTTTTGTCTCCAAAGATCACTCTCTTACTTGTGACATCTTGCTTATGCAAATAAAAGCACGTTAAGCAGGCACCCCCAGGTGGGAAAGATATGTCATTAAAAAGCCATTTGTGACTGGATCCTAATACCACTCACAGAGCCAGTCCATCAAAAGTGGACATATTTGTGTAAATCCAGGATTCCTGAAAGAAGGTGTTCCGTGGGGCTCTGGCTCCATCCTCCTGATTAAATGCAGTGGCACTGACTGAATTCCGAATGAGTTCTGGCACTGATTCTCACATATGTGGCCTCAGGACCCATTTACACTCTTAAAATTATCAATGCCCCCTCAAGAGCTGTTGATTATATGAATTATATCTTTCAATGTTTATTATATTAATAATAAAAATAGAGATATTTTAAAAATATGTACTAAATAACTTAAAATAATACTTATCCTTAATCCTTATTTACATAAATTGCATATTTTATTAAGACTATATTAAAGTAAAAAATATTCTTTACATTTTACAAATTAACATCTGACAGTAAAAAAAGACTGGATTCTTATATCTGTTTCTGCATTCAATCTGTTAAGATGTGTTATTTTGGATGAAATATGTAAAGAAAACTCAATCTCACACAGATAGGTAGTTGAAAAATGGAGAGATAGTTTAAACTTTCTTCAACATAGTTTTTATATTATTTAATATACCAAAACTTGACAAGTGGTAGTTTCTTTAAGGTGAGTTAGATTCCAATATGGAACCTAAAACAATATTGATGGATTTGTTATACTCACTTGCATCAATACCAATTAATCTATCACACATTTTGAATAAATCTTTTAACCATGCATGATTTTGTAAAATCATGCATTGATCATTTGAAAAATATTGGTTCACTGAATTATGCAGATCTTTCAAATGCACAGTACAAAATTCAAACTGTGCTTTTTTGCGAGAGAACGAAAATGAAAAAGTTGAGTAATATCTTATTATTATTATGAAAATACATTGGATCTCATAGATATCTCTGAAAGAATCTTAGGATCTCCAAACTCCCCAGTCACACTTTGAGAATTACTGACATGAGGGAAAGGACAGCACAGCTTAAAGACCCACATTCAACACCAAGTGCCAGATGAGCTGCAATCACAAGTGCCTGGGTAACGAAAACAAGTGAAGGGAGTGAGTGTGGCAAGACCCCGGCGAGAAAGCAGCTGCTCCCCCACCCCCTCGTAGGAATGTAGATCAAAGGTTGTCTGATCTCCCTTTTAAAGATAAACCAGAAACTTGGATTTTTATGTGAACTCTTTGGATTTTTTTTTTTTTTGGATGGAGTTTAGCTCTGGTTGCCCAGGCTGGAGTGCAATGGCACAATCTCAGCTCACTGTAACCTCCACCTCCCGGGTTCAAGCGATTCTCCTGCCTCAGCCTTCCGAGTATCTGAGATTACAGGCATGTGCCACCATGCCCGGCTAATTTTGTATTCTTAGTATAGATGGGGTTTCTCTATGTTGGTCAGGCTGGTCTCGAACTCCTGACCTCATGTGATCCGCCTGCCTTGGCCTCCCAAAGTGCTGGGATTACAGGTGTGAGCCACCGCACCCAGCCAACTCTTTTGATTTTTTAAAAGGTGTCCACTCTATACACTCTTTATAGGCCAGTCAGAATCCACCTGTAGATTCAGATGTTACCATCTAGTATACAGCTGAAGTCAGAAGTCAACTATGGAAATGATAAAAGGGCAACAGAAGTCAGCTAACATCTGTAAACGTCTATAAGCTTGGAATAAAATCTGGATATTTCTTGATTAATCTAAAGTGCAGAAATCATGAGGTGGTGGAATCAACCTCCCTACATCTGGTAAAGCATCACTATAGCAGTGAACAAGGGCACTTCAAATTGTGTTGGACCAGTTTTCATTAGGGATATGTATGTTATGATCAAACTACACATAGCAGAACGCAGAAAACTGGGCCCATGGGTAGCAGATCAGTTTCTCCAGTTGTCTTTCTCCTTCACATATGAAAGCAGGACAGGTTTCTTTAGACTAAATAAGCTCTAGGTGTTCATGAACTATTTAAGAGAGGAAAGGTACTAAAATGTAATGGGTGCCCTTCCAGTTACTTGGAAAATTTATTTAAATATTGAAAAGAAATGAGTCTTTAATTATTCCTCAAGCTGGTGAAGTGAGTTACACTGGAGATACACCTATAGATCTCTATATTCACATATCACTAACTCTCTCTCTATTCAGTTTGACACCCTCAACTTTAGTATGAAAACATAGATTATATTATCTGTGTGAAACATTGAGAGAAAAGGATCCTTTCATAGCTGTGCATCTCCCTCCTATTAATCTTATGTCCCTCTTAAAATTAAAAGTTTAATTTTTATACATAGTAAAAGTGCAAGCAAGTCATTCATTCATTTTATAAATATTATTTTTACAACTAATACCCTGTTTAAAAATATAGAGAAGACTTTGGCAACAACTCTTAGTTGTCCCGTTATCTTTGGTATTACTTGAGCTGGCATCACTTGCATGTTAAGCATGGATAAAATTGATGACTCAAAATAATTGCAATAGTCTTCCGTATGTTCTCCTAATGAGCTTGCTTGGTTTTCTCCTAACTTTAATATGTCTCTTTAGGAAATGCTACAGAACAGTTTGAACCAAATAAAATCAGAAATTTCTTCCAAAAAGGAAAATAAAATATTTCTTGGCTTTACATTTTTGATAACTATGCTTTTCATTATGCAGCCTAGAAAAGCCTAAGAAATAGCCCTTTATTTGTATACTTTGTAAAGGAATAACTGCATTTATTTGGAATTGCTATCTGGATAATATTGATTTTGTTTAATTTACTCCTTTTGACACAGATTGCTATTTGTTTACTAAAGTCCCTTTTCCTTCTTCACAGTATTAGAAACATAGCCCCTACCTCCCCAGATAGAGATTATTACATTTCCAGACACTCTTGCAGCTCTATGTATCCATGAGATGAAGTCCTCATAAACAGAATGTGAGAAGTAATGTGTACCCCTTCCAGGTGTGGGCCTAGAAACTGTAACTATGTATCCTCTACAAACTCTCTTCACCTTTCCCACAAACACTAACAAACTCATGCCAGCTTGAGTTAGGCAGATGAGGAAAATAATTAGAGGTGGGTGAACAGGAAGATGTAAGAAACCCTGGGCTTTGAAAGGCAGTATGGATCAGAGCTACGCCACCAAACGGAACTTTTCATGCAGATGCTATTATGTAAGAGGGGAAATTTTGTCTATAAAGTTATTGTAATTTTGAGTTTCTTTTTTACACCAGCTACGTCTTTATCTTAATTAGTATATTCCCTCTTTTCATATAAATGAGCTAAGACGAATATATTTGGAAAGCATATCTGTACATGTTTTTAATAAAGGAATCCTCTTTGTGTATGACCCTGTGTTCCCAAATGAATAAAAAAATGTGGCAAGTTTATCAGCTCTAAAGTAATGCTGATGACAGATGCATCAGTTCAGTTGTGGACCATTCCAAGTGATCTATTTTTTTTTTCCTCTGGGTGTGTCATCATAGATAACTTAACTTTGTATACTGATGTTAGCTCTTTTCAATAACTTTTTTTAATGAGCCAGATGAGTGTAAATAAAAAAGAATGATAAAAATAACTCTAGTAGTTTTGTCTTATTACTTTCTACCCTCCCCCAAATAAGCCTGTATTTGAAGGACTGATCCTCCATATGCAGATCATAGATCTGCATAGCTTTGTGCAGAGGAAGATATTAAAAGCTGAAAAAATTCGGGGCTTCATACAGTGCTTTATCTTTCAAAAAGCAAAGCTGACCAAAGGCAGTAAATTTATCTGAGATGGGTTTGATACTGAAGGGTAAGGGTGTATACTACTTCAGATTGTCAGCATGAGCAATTTCCTTCCTTCACCAGTCAGTCTTCCTCAGTTTGTTAACTGGATCCACAGACAGCTGGTTCAAGTCCAAGGGCACTTCAACCTGAATGAGCAAACTGACAGTCTATAAACACTTAGGAGAAGAATTGAGACAAGGAGTGCTCATTTCTACATCCAACAGAGAGAAGTAGTAACATCACACAAGACTACATTATTTTTTGTAATATATTATTTTATATTCAAGTAGATTTCCAACTCTATGCTTGGGATTTTTTACCCTAACTCAAAATGACCAGTAAATAAATAAGAAGGATGATGTCACCATGAATTGATTGTCTACCATCTTCTAGGTGACTTACAGGCACGATCTCATTTGATCACCATCATTCTATGAAATAAGTACAATTCCCATTATATAGGTAAGTAAAATGGATGTTAGGTTACATGACTTAGCAAAATCAGGTTTGGTAAGACATGAAACCAGAATAGGCTCCAGAAATGTATGGTGACGCCTATACTAACTAACTCCCAGTTGTTAGTAAAAATATCAGTCCCATTTATCAACATCTTTCTTAAGAGCACATCAATCAGTCTGTTTGATACCTTCCACTTTATCATATTGATTCTCAGTTACAAAAATAATCTATATTTCCCAAGTTTCCTAAGATGTTCTCTACTCTGACATTTTGTATTTCCATCAATCTGATTCTTTCGATACAATCACATTTCCTGGGCCTCCACCTACTACTGATTTTCAGTACCATTTTACTGCAGATTTTAGCTGTGGTGGCAGAGGGGCCTTGCTGTAACCTTGAATTGCTCCATATCAAATGTCTGGAAATCCTGCATTTTTATCTTTGACCATGAACTTTCACCCACTATGTTCTCTCTCATTCCAATTTCTCCAATAATCTCTTTTATTATATAGAGCCCTAAAGTCTCTGGTCTCTGTCATTTCATTCCTCTCCTCCACTCTTTTCCTGCCTAGAGTTTATGATGCCAAACTGTGAATAGCCTCTCACTGTCTCAATATGCTGACTACCTGTTCTTCTACAGTGACCACTGAATTCATTCCAGTCATAAATGAGTTCCAAAAATCAGCATTCTCTTCTTTCTGTACCTGGATGATGATTCCAAATTATAAATTGATGCCAAAAATATTAATTGACCTTGACCATATCTGATCTCTCAGCTCCTTCAAGACTCTTTACTTGTTCTTGCTCTTGGTCAAGTTTTTCTGTTTCATTCAGTAGATATTACAAATCTTCATGTTATTCCTCAGCCTTCTAGTCAACACTTTCCCCTTCACCTTCAGAGAGACGTATTTGAGAAATCTGAGGCCATCCTGTGTGAAATCTCTCAGCTTTATGTGCCCCTGTTTTACAAATATGCTGCTGTTTCCGTACTGTGGGATACCATTCCTGAAATGGAGTCTAATGATGGCTGGTCTTCAGGCCCTTGTTTAATCCCTACCTCTCTTGTATGGCATGGACCTAGTGACTTGCCTCTAAGGAACAGAATACGACAAAAGTGATGGGATATCTTTTTGGATATTAGATTATAGAAAACAGAATTCTGTTTTGCTCTCGCTGTCTTTGTCTCTCTATGTCACTCTCCTTGGCTTGCTCACTTTGATAAAGAACATTGCCATGTTATAAGCTGCCTAGAGAGACCAGCAGGGCAAAGGACTGAGGGCAGCCTCCAGTAACCAGCAAGGAATTAAGGTTTTGGGTCCAAGATCTCACAGGGAACTAAACCCTGCCAGGAACCAGCCGTGTGATCTTGAAAGGATATCCTTTCAAGTAGATCTTTGATGGCTTAGGCCCTAGCCCACAACTTTCCTAGAGCCTGGGAGAGACCTGAAGCAGAGAACACAGCAAAGATGCATCTGAATTCTCGATGTACTGAAGCTGAGAGATAGTAGTATTGTCACTTCAAACCGTTAAGTTTGGGGATAATTTGTTGTGAAGCAAAAGATAACTAATACTTAAGCTATCCTTTCCTCTAGGCTGAAAGAATCAAGTGCTCCCA
The DNA here is from genome assembly GCF_028885655.2 of Pongo abelii. NCBI lineage: Eukaryota > Metazoa > Chordata > Mammalia > Primates > Hominidae > Pongo > Pongo abelii. The sequence goes on along the minus strand of NC_071996.2, from coordinate 47,742,739 downwards.
AACAACCTCTCCCCTAATCTCTTCATCTCACACCTTGCCTGATTTGCTGCATCAGTTTTCTTCTCTTTCCTTTTCACTCTCAACTTCCCCATTCCCTCTCTTACCAAAATGAATTGCACCCTGTGCGTGTAACCTCACTCACAGGTGCCTTATTTTCTACTGTTCCATCTCAGCTACACTTCATAAAAGATTCTTCTACTTTTGTTGTCTCTACGTTCTCCCTTTCAATCTGGCCATCTCTTGACGCATTATAAACTGGCTTCCATATGCATCTGAATTTACTCTGGCAAATTCAATCACAGACATTCATATTGACACATCTAAGTAATGGTTTTCACTGTCCAAGATTAAAACTACCTGTCTTTAAAAACCAATGAATATTCTCTCAATGTTTTGAAAGTATTTGTCCTTGTGGTTTTCAAGAATATTAAAATGCTGTTTTCTTCCTACCATGCTGAAAATTCCTCTTCTTCTACTTCACAATTTCCCTTCTTCTGTTTCATCAGTTCCAAACTGGAGGTGACTTTGTCCTCTGGGGGATATTTGGCAATGTGTGGAGACACATGCCTATAACCGGAGAAGGCAGGGAATGCTCCTAGATTCTAGTGAGAAGAGGTCCAAGGAAACTGCCAGATATCCTGTATTGCATAGGACAGCCTCCCTCAACAACAACAACAAAACGTTATTCAGTGCAAGACATCATTAGGGGTGAGGTTGAGAAATTCTCCTCTGTTTGATATCTGAAGCTGATTTCTACCCAAAATTTTATTCCTCATCTGTTTCTTTTACCTAACAAAAAAAAAAATCTTATCTGCTCTGTGGTTTCAACTACCACCTACATTCTGAAGATTTTCAAATTTACTGTGTCGGTACTGACCCTGGTATTTTGACTCTAAATGCCCACCAGATACATTTAATTGACTGTGTCACAAGCGGAACTAAATTAACATGTCCCAAACTGTAGATAGACTTAATTTCCCCATCATAAATATCCTCCAGTAGCCCTACATCTGGCAATGGCACTGTCAGGACCATATGATAGGCTAATCCAGAAACTGTCCCACATCAATTCCCAAATCCTGTACATTTCATTCATACGCCTTTTTATGTTCCAAAGTATTTTACTTACCTCAGTAACTCCTGGTTTTCCTTCAAGTCTTGGGAAATGCTGTCCCCTCTAGGAATCCTCCCCCGACCAGAGTCAGAGCCAATGTGAATTCTCTGTGCTCCCATAGACCCAGGTCGTGCATCTAGCATAGCACTTGCCATGTTGTGATGAAGCGATTTGTTTATCTTTTTGTGTCCTCGGATAGAATTTAAGTTTTCCTAAGTAGGAGTCCATGTCTTTCTGTGTTTATGTGTGTATCCTCCAAAATGTAGTATAATCCATGAGAATTCAGAGAATATTGATAGTAGCTAACTTTGCTTGAGAGACTATTATATTCCAAGCACTGCATTATTTTTATTTAATCCTTCTATCAAACCTTTGAGATAGGTACCATTATTATGTCCTTTTGTAAGTTAAGTAAACAAAGCAATAGAGGAAGTTAGGTAACTTGCCCAAGTCACGCTGGCAAATAAATGGCAGATTAGAATTTTAAAATTATGTTTCTAGCTCCAGAACTCACCATCTTATCCACCAAACTATACTAATTTCCCTAAGCTTATACCTACTGTCCCACTCTGGGCATGATATAAATTACTTTAATATTAATAAAATATATTAAACAGTATTAAATTAATCTATAATATGTCATATATTATATAATATATATTATTATATACCTCATAAATCTTTATTATGCATCTATTTATAATATATTGTTAATAGTAATACAATTTAGTAAAATATTCACTTTAATATTTTTTGAAATAAGGAAACTGCAAAACTAGAATGTTCTCAGAAAGATAGTTTTCCTTTCCACGTGCAAGATATCCAAAAAAGCGTGTCAAATGTTCTTTGTGTAAATGAGTGGAACTGGGTGGAAGGGTTTAATGAATTCAGAGAAGTTAGTCATAAATCAGTGAAAACAAGTGGAATTTGCAGGTTTAGATTGAGCTTGAAAATAAAGGTTGAGATTGAAAATAAAGCACATAAGTGGCCTAAGAGCACCCTAGACCCATAGAATATGTTCTTGCTGAAGCAGTTGGGCAGAACCAAGACTGGTCGTATGATTCCAGAACAGCAACAAAGGACACCCAGTTGTTCTGAGTGTGCACTGAAGGAAGTGGCAAAGTTACTCTCCCGCAGGTCTCTGAAGGGCCTGAGTTAGACCCATCTTAACTCTTTCAGTGCCAATTTTCAAGGGTGACTTTTTTCCACGTTAAAATACATGTTGGTTCTTTTATTAAGCAACATGTTAAAAATTAATTTCCTATTTTTTGGTGAAAAGCATTTGGCAGCAGGGAGAAAAATATGTTCAAGATATTTGAGCTACTGCCACATACCTGTTCCCTTATAACCTGGAGCAGAAGTACTGCTCCATCAGGGAAGAAATTCCATGACCTCTTTAGCCTCTTTTTAAATATTAATAATTAAGACACCTTAAGGATTTGTCTCTTTAGTCACAATTTGCTCCCGTTTGTTTATTAGTTCTCCAAAGTGTGTGAGAAGTTTAATAAATGACTGATCCTCACAGAACACATTCGGCACTTTCCCTAGAGGACATCTATAGTCACAAAACAGGCTCGAAATAACTCAATTAATGCCCGCTCCCTGCTCCTGGACAGACGGAGGACTGTTAGGCTAAGAAATCAGGACAGACTATCCCCGGAAGCTAAAGACCCAGCACCTGGTAGTAAATCCATAACACTCAATAGCATAGGACGTTTATTCTTTTTTTTTTTCTCGCTTTTCTTTGTCCATTAAGTAAAAATTCTAACAATAGGCAATATAGCATAAAGGAAAGAACACTGGCTATAGTCCTAGATGGATGGGGTTCTTTCTTCTAAGATCTTAAACAAATCTCAATTACTGAATCTGCAACATGAGAGATGATAATATCTATTTTGCAAAAGATTATGAATTTATATATAATGTATGCACAGTGGTCATCACATCTGTGGTCTCACGAAATCAAAGGTATTTCTTTTCCTGACACAACTGTATTTTAAAATAGGCAAATCAGAAAAATCTCAAAGTGGAAATGTGTCCTTAACTGTAATAAAAAAAATCTTTTGATTTAAAAGTATGTATATTTTGTCCTGCTAACTCATTAGAATAGTCTTACAAACAGATGCATTAACAGAGTGCTAGACATATCATAGATGTTTAATAATGGCTTATGATTGACAAATTAAAAATTAAGGAAAATCTGGATTCTTGTCCCTTGGAGTCCCTTTTGCATTATTTAGGGGTAAGGGGCCTACTATTAGGGCAGAGAATGCTCTGGGCCTTCTTTGATTTTGGTTATATCCAGACTAAAATTGTTGTGTTATGAAAAACATATATTTTCTAGGCTCGTAGTTCTTACTTATTAAAAAAGAACTACTATAGTCCCTATTATGATTATAAAAATAATGCATTTTGTTACAGAAAATTTGGATATATAGAACAATGTAAAGAATAAAATAGCATCACCTGTAATCCCACCAAACAGAACAAATATTTGTTAAAATCGGTCTTTTCCTAATGCTTTCTCCACTGTGTGGATATATATATGAGCATATCTATCTATCTTCTATTATCTATCTATCAATCCATTAATCATCACTGGTATATGTAAACACATGCATATGCATATCTTATATGTACTATATGCATACTTGTATATATACAGACATTTAATATAATTTGATAATCTACTTCACACTTAAAAATAACCATGAAAATTCCATATAATTTTAAATACTCGTTTAAACTATCAGTCAATATATTTTCCTAGTATTTCACAGTCTAGACATTTCAGCTCATTCCCAGTGATTTAATTTGGATATTTTCTGTTTTTAATATACTCATTTATGCTATGGTTCATATCTATATGAAAATACCTTTATACACATCTTGGAATATTTTGCTAAAATAAGTAGAATTACTGAGTCATATGATAGAAACTTTCAATAATCAATTTTTTACTAGAAATGTTACACTCTGTAAATATGTTCATAACTTATTTACCTCACAATTATTTTAACATAAAAAAGTTTTACGTGTATTTTGTCAGATAATTGTTATCCTTTGTAGTTTTGCCTCTGTTTTATACTTTAAATGACCCCCCCATTCTGAGTTTATGCTTATTTTATAGTTTTATAATTTGATTTCTTTATAGTATTGAACTTTACACAAGATTTTGCAATACACCTGGCAGTGACTTTAGTATTGATGTGAGAGAGGAAGATGATATTCTTTGCATCAAAGATCTGATCAATTTCCTCAGCACTAATGATAGGCTAAATCCTTCTTTCCTCATCGGTGAAAATATCTACCTTTATTATTTACTAAGTTCTCATTATATTAGGACCCCTTTTTCATCACTCCATTCTGTTCTATTGATCTATTGACGCATGGAATTATCCTTTCAATTATTCTTTTTTCGTTAACCTGTGTACAACCTTGCTACACAAAGAATGGTCTGCTGACAGGCAGCATCACCCTCACAGAAGCATGTTAGAAATGAAGAATCAATCGCAGACCTGCACAATAAGGGTCTCTACATTATTCCTATGCATATCAAAGTTAAATACATGCATGCATATGTTTATTGCAACACTATTCACAATAGCAAAGACACGGAACCAACCCAAATACCCATCAATAATAGGCTGGGTAAAGAAAATGTGGTACATATACACCATGGAATACTATGCAGCCATAAAAAGGAACAAGATCACGTACTTTGCAGGGACATGGATGGAACTGGAAGCCATTATTCTCAGCAAACTAACACACGAACAGAAAACCAAACACCACGTGTTCTCACGTATAAGTGGAAGCTGAACAATGAGAACACATGGACACAGGGAGGGGAACAACACACACTGGGACCTGTTGGGAGTTTGGTAGCGGGGAGGCAGAGAATTAGGAAAAACAGCTAATTTATGCTGGGCTTAATACCTAGGTGATGGGTTGATAGGTGCAGCAACCACTATGGCACATGTTTACTTATGTAACGAACCTGCACATGTACTCGGAACTTAAAATAAAACTAAATAAAATAAAAGTTAGAGAGGAACTGGTTGGTATGCAACAATTTCTTTTAGACATTGAGCCTATTCTTGTTTTGCTGGTTGAATGAGGGGAGGAGAGTAGTTTGAAGTCAGGAGAATCTGGTAAGCTAAATGTTCTAATTTGTTCACTGTATTCTGAAAAACGAACTCACAAAAACAAGGGATGCCTATTCACATCCTTCCTATCATTCCCACAAGTTATCTTAAAACATAAGACCACTTTTTACAATACAACTTCCACCTCTGGGAGGCCTGTATTCTGTTTTCTTCACTTAAGGCCTAGGGAAGAATAAAAGAAAATCATAAATTCAAGAAATCAAAAAGTTTCTAGCCCAGAAGCTTACATTTTATAAAAGGCCAGCTTTTGCTAAAATAAAATAAAATTTGAAAGTTTCTAATTTAGTTTATGAAATCAATCACTTGACTCATTGCAGACTTTAAGTTTCTCAGCGAACTGTTTTACATGGTACTATTGAAACGTTAGCATTAAAGCAATGTAAAACTAACCCCTTACAAAGAAGGAAAGAAAAAACTTCCTTCTCGTCTTACCGACACTGCTATTATCACATAGTGTGTTTCACATGATAAGCCATTCATTAAAGCATCACCTACTGTTTTTTTCTCCTCAGAACCAGCTAGAACATGATCTGTCTCTGCATGAAGATGTTGGACCTCTGACCTTTTCTGTAGCTATTCCAGACAAGTATAATAAACAGAGTTCACTAGGTTTCTGTAAATCTCTGATTATGTTTACTGTGGAATCCAAGTGTTCATCTCAGGCAGAAAAATTAAGGTTGATTTTCAAATATTATGTACAAACTCTAGCTACTAAGCATTCCATAATGAGCACTTTGGCAATTTAAAGCAAATTAGGGTTCCCACTAGGCAAAGATGACATGCACTGCAGTCAAAGAAAAATGTTATGTTGTTAATGGAGAATATTCACTGAGAATTTACAATAAATCCAAAGAGCTCTCCTCATTGTAATTTGGGGGAAAGAAATCTTAGTGCACTTCATTACTGGGACTTTGTGTCAGTTTTAAACTCTCCTTCCCTGGTTTTCAAATCTTAGCATATAGAAGGCGGCTAATGAGTAACAGCCCAGTATCAATGGGTGGTTCATTAGGGTGATGCGTTTTTGGGAAAACAGTTACCTTTCACAAGATTATCATTGAAAGAACAGTTCACTATACCCAACTACTGCCAGAGATTAATGCAGGGGTTGATTAAAATGAGAAATGAAGTTTTTATTTTCATCAAAGCACAAAATGTAATCAGAATTGCACTGATCACACATGTGAAAGAACCAAGATGTTACTTACTAACTCATTATAAAAAAATTATTCACATTATTTATTTAATTATATAGCAATATTCTACATAGCATATCGTAGAAAAGTTTAAAGACATAAATAAGCAGAAAGAAAATGTAAAAATTGTTACTATTCCTCTTACACAGGCATAATCATGGTTAATATCTATGGATTATATCATTTGAGGATATGTATATATATATATGTATGCATAGATACCAATATATGGATACATGGCAAATAAAAGAATACAGCTATAGTATGTTTGTGTGTACAGCTATAGTATGTATGTGTATTTATGTATATGTATGCATATATGTATATGTGTATATATGTATGTTTATATATAGTGATTTATTTGTCTATGTGATATTTAAATGTCTCGTATGTGATATATGTAAATTTTATGCAAATGAACACATGTATATGTGTATTTATATTCTCTGTGTGTTACTGTATGTGGATGTATGTGTGTGTATGTGTGTGATATAATGTTACTTTAAAATCAACTTAACAAAATTGCATCTATACCACACACATACATTTGCACACTCACACACACATACACTTATTTCCATGTCAAAAGATCAATATCCATTTTGGTGATATTCCATTGTGCAAATTTTACTATAATTTGTTTTACTATTATGGGACATTTAGATTGTTTTATGTTTTCTTACTATTATAAACAACATTTTAATGAAAATCATTTATATAATTGTCTGATTAGTTCCTTAAAAATAATGGAATTATTGGGTCAATGACTATGTTCTTTTTGGCCTTATGAAAAATATTACCACATTATCCTCTAGAAAGCATGTATTAATTTACCTTGCTCCTGGCAATGTATTAGAGTGACCTTTCTTATCCTTAGCCAAAATAGATGTTATCATAAAATATTGTTAATTTGATAAAGCAAAAACCAATATATTGCTTACTAAGAAAGTTGAACTTTTTTCCTATGCATTTTCCTACTTTTCTATTATTGAATTCATTTTGTCATTACTTAGTTGCAGAACTTCTTTATACATTAAATATATCATCCAAATATAATACATACGTAGCAAATATTTCCCCCATTAGGTCATTTGCCTTTCTTTTTCTTCATGGTGGAAATTTTCCTTTGTTCATCAGAACAAGAATAATTTTTATATGGTCAGATAAATCAATCTATTCACTTGTAACACCATACTATAAGATAATCTTTTTACCTTCAAAAACACCAACCAATTTTTTTTTTTTACTTCTTCTGGGCATTACTTTTTGATGTTTAACTCTCATAACCAACTCAAAATTACTGTGATACAAGGAATAAAGTAAGGATCCAATTTTTTCAGATAATTAATCATTATCTCAGTACTATTTATAAAATATATTTTTGTACCACTACTTTGGAATAATATTGTTGTCTACGAATACAGACATATATTATATATATAAATGGTGTATACACACATGCACACACACACATATGCACACACACGTACGTGAGTTTGTGTTTCTGACCTTTCTTCTCTATTCTATATACATTCTTTGTTTTTGTTCCAGAACCACTTCTTCACTGTGATAATTATTGTTATCATTTAGTATATATTTTAGTAGTTTGTAGTAAGATTCCTGTACTAATTATCTTTTATCTTCAGAATTCCATTACTTATATTACCCAATTATTTTTACATTTATTTATTTATTTATTTATTTATTTATTTATTTATTTTTGAGACAGAGCCTCGCCCAGTCTCCCAGGTTGGAGTGCAGTGGCTGGATCTCAGCTCACTGAAACCTCCGCCTCCCAGGCCCAAGCCATTCCCCCTGCCTCAACGTCGCAAGTAGCTGAGATTACAGGTGCCCGCCACCATGCCCAGCTAATTTTTGTATTTTTAGTAGAGACGGGGTTTTACCATGTTGGCCAGGCTGATCTTGAACTCCTGACCTCAGGTGATCCACCCGCCTCAGCCTCCCAAAGTGCTGGGATTACAGGTGTGAGCCACTGTGTCCAGCCTATCCATTATTTTTAAATAAAATTGGGGACATTTTCGCCAATAGATAAAAGTGTTTGTTTATTTTAGACAGGGTCTCACTCTGTCGCCCAGGCTGCAGTGCAGTGGCATAGTCATGGTTTACTGCAGCCTCAACCTCCCTGGGCTCAGGTGATCCTCCCACCTCAGCTCTCCAGTATCTGGAACTACAGGAACGTGCCACCACATCTGGCTAATTTTTTTGTATTTTTTTTAGAGACAAGGTTTTGCCGTGTTGCCCAGAATGGTCTCAAATTCCTGGCCTCAAGCGATCCTTCTGTCTTGGCTTCCCAAAGTGCTGGGATTATAAGTGTGAGCCACCACAACTGGCCCATATAAATTATTTTTAACTTAAATGAATTGATTCAAAACTAACAAGATTTGATATCATGGTCTTTCCATATAAAAGCATAGACATCTTTTTCATATATTTAATTTTCAATCTCTCAATAAAAATGTAGTAGTTATCTTCATATGGATCCTGTGTTCTTGATTAGTTTTATAACATATATATCCCTAGGGATATGTTATACCTATGGATATATAACATATATATATATAGTTATATATTTTTTGTTAAATATTAATGGGTTTCTATATTTTTCCTTGCTTTGTACAAATTATATTTACTTTTATAATGTGTCATGCACAACATTCTTATCTTTAGATCTAATCATTTATTTCATGCTGATTTACTCAGATTTTCTAATTAGACCTATACTATTATACCTACCATATCTACAGTTTCCAACAGATTTACCATTACGTATGTCAAGAATATAATTTTTAAGATTCCATGAAACCTGATGACAGACCTGTAAACTAATCAGTTTCTGGTAAATCCAATAATGCCAGTGTTCATTCTCTTTTCATTTAGGTTAGAATGCATCCAAATCATGTTGTATTCCCCTTCCTCTACTGTAGCAGGTATTGTTCAGAGGATCTCATATGGCATCAATTAGAGTGCAGACCTCGGGCTGAGGCATTTGTTTTCTGCTGACACCTTTTGAAATCCCCATTCCTCATTCACTGGTGCTCTAGTTTTTACTTAAATGTTCCATACTCCCTTTATCCTTGATCACTTGGTGCATACTACAAAACAGTGTGTGCCTTCTCTCATGATAAATTCGATATATCTTTGGGCTAAGGCTCTCTCTCTCCGTGTGTGTGTGTGTGTGTGTGTGTGTGTGTGTGTGTCTGTGTGTGTCTGTGTCTTTCTCTCTCCCTCCATGCCTCCTCCAATTTCTATACCTGTATGGGGACATGGGGAAGATTTCCCTATTCTCTGTGGATGTCACCAGACACTTCTGCCCACAATATCTACCAAGTGATCCACACTGTGCTGCTCTGCTACTTTTGTGGCATGGGCAAAATCTGCAAGGCCATTACCTTCATGTACAGTTGGGTAAGTAACCACATTTTGCCCAACTACTATAAAAGGTGTTAGCCAGCATTTTATTTAGACTCTATAACACTATGATAACTTTTGGCCAGATCTTACAGATAAGAAGGACATTTAATCTCTCCTTTCCTACAATTTTTTTTGTGAAAGTTAATTACCTTTTGATTTGTAAATCACTATGCTAGATGCCAACCAATTATTATTAATAGCCATGTGAACATTGTTAATAAGCTATAATAGTAACAATACCTGACCCCCTATTCTTGGACATATCGATTCATATATAGAGTTACATGTTTTCTATGTAATTTAATTAACATTTATTGCACACCTAAGAACTTGCTTTTATTATCGCCGAAGACACAACACTGATGCATATAAATTAAGGAGTTTGTCAAAGTTATAACCCTTGAGTGAGACTGAACACAAATTTATCATAGTGTTAAGTCTTTGTCCCCTGCCCTGAAATTTTCCATCTAATTGAGCACAGGCTTTGGAACCAGATTGGTTAGGTTCAAATCCCAATTCTGCCACCTTCTAATTGTGCGATCTCAAAGAATTTACTTAACCTCCCTGTCTCAATTTCCCCTTCTTTAAATGCAAATAATAATGGTTTCAAACTCCTAGGATTGGTGTGAAGATTAAATTAGTTAATACAGACAAAGTCCTTACCGGCACATAGTAAGCACTCAATACATGTTAGCTATTAGTATTACAATCATGTAATTGAAAGTATAACTGTATAATAATTATGCAAATTGCCATTATGAGTATATAATTATATTTATTCATATTGCTGCTAAATCAACGATTTTGCCATACTGTAAGTCTAATCTCCATGTGATGGAATATTTACTGGTCCTTTCTCTTGCAATTTATTTTAATTCTGTAAAATAGAGGTTAATCTGGGCACAGAGAGGTCATAACAAGGTCCAGCTCTATGCTAAAAACATGAAGAATGTTTAAATAGAGCTTTACAATTTACAATGCACTTTCACAATCTTGCAGCCATTTACCTATATATTCCCACAAGAAATTGTTGCAATAAAATGCTTCATGAGTGTGTTCATTTAAAGTGAAAATGTACTTGAGACTTTGGGGCTTGAGAATTGCCTTTTATTTATTGGTCCAATAAAAAATATCATATTATCTACTTCATCTACTTTATCCTCAAGGTGCAATATTGTTATGAATATATTCTGCATGCATTTATGGATTTTATCTTTATCAAATTCAACTTAAATAGCAATTTAATCCGAGAAATCTAGTTCAAATGGGAAAAATAACATATGATCATTTTATATTTCTAAAAATCGGCTTGATTTTATTTAGAAATGGTATTGTGGCAGTTTTTAAATCTATATCATTTGTTTGAAACCAGTCTGTCTAGGTTTTGATGTAGGTGCTTTTAAAAATTTATTTTTCCGTTTTCTTTGTTTACATATAACCATTTCTATTAGCTTCCCATTCCTTATGTCTAAATGATCATCTTTCTTACTACAAAATGCTGATCTACTTTCAAGTTAGCCTTTGTTTTAATCAATACAAATAGTTTTTCAGTAAATAATCTGTATTAACCTCCTCATTTCTACCTAAGGAATAACTCAATTGATATGATTAAAAGACTAAGTCACTCTTTTTTGGGGGGTGTCAATTACAATTGACACATAACATCTTGCTTTTATTTCTGCAGCTGCACAGGCCCCTCATTATATGCTACAAGTTTTAACATAGCAGAATGTGATTTAAAGTCAAGTTTTGTCAAAGGAGGTCATGATCCCATTAAGGGCAAGGTTTCAATCTCAGATGCTAACAGGTGCCAGTCTGGGAACTTAAATGAGCGAAGTCAGCACATTATAAGACAAAGAGGGAATGAGGACAATCTAAGAGATCAAGGAAATGGATGCCTCATGTAAAGGATCAACTATTATGAAATCCACTTACTTGCTGCCCGGGAGCAACGTGTGGTCAGTGTCGCCAGCTCTTGAGATTTCTTTCTTTTTTTTTTTTTTCTGGAAATTTAGATTTACTTTAAATGTAAAATCTCTCAACTTTTACGTCTTGGCAATCCACTCAACATTTTTTAAGACACTGTAATTATCAAATGTGCCATGCTTGTAGGCCATCTTTGGTACACCAGCATTTGGTTAGTAATTTAGGCGTAATCTCTTTTACGATATAGAGTTACAGCAAGCAGGAGGTGGAATTCCTCAGGTTTGTAATTGAAAATCCCTGCAGTTTATAAATTCTCCCTCCTCTTACATCAAATGACATCAAATTCTCGAAGATTTTACACAGGAAAATGAGTGTATTTTTTAAATCATGTGTCTATATGATTTCCAACTTAATGTTTTTATTTACAATACCCTCCAAACATCATTTCCTAATTAGAACCAACCCCCTTAGAGATTTATTTTGCTAGGTGTCTTTTCTTATCTGTATTAAACATTTTATTTAGTTTAGAGAAGAAAGCACTCCTTCCTCTTCTTTGCTTTACCGCTTACTTTTTTCAGATATATACCCATATAAAAGGCTAATTAGAAGAAAAGATTGAAAATGCAACATGCCAGACACATAATCAAGGACTTCACTCAAATACATGTCAGACATAGTGAGAAGTCCCCAAACAACTATACTATAGGTTGAAAACTATAGTTGGTCACAGCTCTTTCAACTAGCACACAAAAGTTTAGCCTGCAATTACCACACATAACACCCTAATGATGAGCCTAGTGACAGAAGCCACCCAGACACACTGGTTGCTTTTCAGATAGCTATGTTTTCTTTTAGACCTTTCAGGCCTAGAATGCTGAATGAATTTGCTTGGGTAATTTAGCGCATTTGTGTTACTCTCTTTTCTTATCAATTCTCCAGCTTTTGAAAACATCCATTTACCCTCTCTGCACTTCGCTTCCTTTCTTTCTGATTTAAGTTTTGCCTAGGTTATTTAAACTCTACGTGGTAATCTAATTTCTTTCAAAGTCTAAAAACTCTCCCTTATTTGAGAAAAACCTTCACTATGTTGTTAGCTCACTGCTTCATATACCATGAAAAAATTAAATTAAAAATAAAAACACCATGACTGATATTGTGGGAACATTCCAGTCATTAGTGCTGTTGCCAGATTTTCCATAGTTATTCAATAGCTAAAGCTTAAAGTTATTCATTTTCCCTCTGAGTGTATTTTTTGGACTAATGTAAAAGATCTGACATAACTATTTGCTTTGTTTATTAAATTAGCATTTATTTATTAAGTAGATGAAGGCAGTGTGTGCCTAACTCTCCATTTCTCACAACACAACGAATATTTCAGATTTTCTTTCTTGTTTCAGACAATAATTCCTTCTATTTTTGCCACTTTCAAAGACATTCATATCCATCTGTTGACTTATATTTCCCAGCATTTGTAAGTAGACAGAACAAAAAATCATCACCACCACTTTTTGTCAATGGAAACTGAGGCACAGTAGACGGGAGACACTTCACCAAAAGAAACTGTGCATTTCACCAAGTAAGCAGACAATCATATACACAAACGCTCAAGGGCAACAAGCTACCCTAATGCTAATGCGATCTAGGGAAAAAGCACAAATCCCATTGAATGAGGGGACGACAGTAACTTACAGTGATCATAGCTGCAAGGATGATGTGTGTGTTTGTGTTCGTTAGGCCACAGGCATAGTTCTCCAATAACTTCTCAGGTCTATTGTAGTTGCCTTTAGAATTGACACCCTCCTACTTTTCCCTGTTAGACAGTATGGCACATTACTTCCAAAACAGAGCTGCCATATTTGTACCTTATATTTCATATTTTCTTTTTTGAGTTAAGATCTATATCTATTATATTAAATCAGAACTCCTCCATCTTTTACCCAAGGCTGAAGGTCATTAGACAACACCATATGGCCCCATTTTCGTCTGCTTCTTTATGTATGTATTCATTAAAAATACCTACTGATAATTATAAGCCAAGAATTTTTGGAGTCACAGGAATAAAACACATGAATAATATCCAGTCTGCAGCTTTAAATCTAATGATTCAGACCTGTCAATAGTTGGTTACTACGCAGTGTTAAAGTGTCTTAAAATATATTTACCAGATGCAATGGGCATAAAGGAAGAAGAATCATCTGTGACTTGAAAAAAATTGAGAAAATTTGTTCAAAGTGATAAATTCATTTTGGATTTTTCAGGATGAATACGGGCTAGAAACTTTTCGGTAAAGAGAACAATATAACAAAATAAAGTGTTTAAAAGGACATGCCATGACTGGGTAATGATGAGACTAGTCTGAGATATAAGCAAGGTGCAAGCTGAAGCTGGAGTTTAATGTAATGCTAAGTAGTTTACAGTATCTCCTAAGAAAAAGAGAGGGATGATATATTCTGCACTATATAGAACAGATAATTTATGGTGGCACAGAGGATAGAGAGGAAGAGGAGGAAGCAGTCAAGGAGACCACTTTGGAAAATGTTTCAGGAGATCACATCAGTCCTTATCAGCTTGATTTCCGAGGTCAATCAGTGTAATCGTTTCCTTGTTTACAATCCCAACTCCCTTGCCTCGCTTGCTGCTTTATTGTACTCTCTGGAAGACCACAAGAGTGCATCAATCCAATTCTTTTCCTACTCTATGCCTTCCCAGGGCTTGAGAGAAACATATAACCTGCTACTTGTTCTTGCCTTAACTTCATAAATAACAACCTAACCTTAATGTTATCAGGCAAACATGCTCTGCTTATCTCATCCCACCCACCCAGATTATTGCATCCTTCTCTTTATACAATACTCCAACATTTCTTCCCTGATCCTACATTTAGCTAATCATTGGGCTTCCCATTTCATTGAGAAACCTGAAGCAGTGAGAAGAGACAAACTCCGATTATCACATCCGCTCACCTACCAACAACTGAAATCATACAGTTTGCCCTTAGTTACTAATAATATATGTATGCGTGATGGACGTTAACATGTAGATAGAGTGATAGAGATACAGATAGGCATAGGCATAGCTGTATTTTAAACCAGTGTTTCTGTCTAAATCCAACCTCTCCATTTGTATACTAGACTCAGTCCTCTCTCACAGTCATATATCATCCCATCAATTATCCTTTTCTTACAACATCTGTTTTTCTCTCTGCTCACTCCTATCTTTGTGTAAACATGCTATTTATTCCATCTTAATCTCTCTATATACTCTCCTTCCCTTTCCATCTACTGCCCCCTCACTCCACTCCCTTTTCCAGCAATGTTCCTCATAAGGGTTGTTCAAATTTCCTGTCACCAATTTTTCTACTCTCATTCTCTCTCAAGCCTACTTGGATGGACATTTTACTAGAAACATCGCTGACGCTGCCTTTCTTCGAATCACCCATCGTCTCCATATTGCTAAATCCAGTGCCGAACTCTCACTTTCTATCATGTTTGATCTGAGAACACTTTTCTCACTTGTCTTCCAGGATGCCATGCTGTTTTCAGTTTCCTCCCACCTCCCTATTTGCTTTTTTCAGATGCTTTTTTAGCTGTTCTTCCTCTTCCCAACCTTGTAGTGGTGGATGCCATAGAACTTTGTGTGTGTTATTTTTTGCTACATACATCCATTTTCCTTGAATTTAAAGGTCATCTATATGTTGATGACTCTCAAATGTTACTTCTAAAATTGAGATTCTATGTTTCAAAGACTTTATCTCAGCTTCCTACACTTACAGATATTTATATAAATAAAAGTTAGAGGGCTGGGCACGGTGGCTCATGCCTGTAATCCCAGCACTTTGGGAGGCCGAGGCGGGTGGATCACCTGAGGTCAGGAGTTCAAGACCAGCCTGGCCAACATGGCGAAACCCCGTCTCTATTAAAAATACAAAAAATTAGCCAGGTAGCCAGGCATGGTGGCAGGTGCCTATAATCGCAGCTACTCGGGAGGCTGAGGCAGGAGAATTGCTTGAATCTAGGAGGCAGAGGCTCCAGTGAGCCAAGATCATGCCACTGCACTCCAGCCTTGGTAAGAAGAGCTTAACTCCGTCTCAAAAACAAAAAAAACAAACAAAAAAAAGTTGGAGACAGTTTAAGATGAATATTAACACAAATGCATGCTAAATATTTTCAATACCTACTAAGTAATTTTTATTAAATAAATTTTCATTCCAAAGCTATTCTATATTTTTCTCTCCTCCAGATTCCAGCTATGAAGAAGAGAGAGAACTTTCTGGGGGGAGAAAACAATTCCTTTCATGTGATTCACTATTTTCCCCCTTTCCAAAAGACTTCTACAGGAAATGAATTTACAGTCTTTACAAACCAACTTAGAAGAAAAGAACCATTCTCACTAGATACTCATCTGCTGACAATCAGGAAAAATAAATAAATAGAATTAATTGATTGGTTGAGAATTCTTTGGTAAAACATTTATAAAATGTGAGAAATTTGCATAGTTGCTATTTAAACAGGCTGGATAATAACACTTTCTAAGAAAATAAATGAGGAAGAAAAAGCCTTTTTAACCCTACGGCTGCATATACTTATATAATCTCCAAACTGCAAATCAAGTATGAATTACTCATTATTTCAGTATCCATATTTTCCAACAGATATTTTCTATTGCCAAAATGTCTTTTTCATACAGTTGAACTTCAACTGTATTTTATAGAATTTTGCTGTCCACACAGATACCCATTGAAAAGTAATGACTATTTAGAAATTTTAAAGATTTCTTTTTTCTAATTTGGCTGACCAAGTTAACAGATGTCTCATATAGTGTTTTGTATACCAATTTTCCTGATGTTAGCAACATTTCCAGCTTAAGACAAAATTACCCTCCACCACCTCTCAGATTGACAGAGCCACTAATCCTTTTTTACTTAGCTTCTCCATTTGAAACTTTTTAGAACTTCTTAACATTCTCTACTTCATTATTAGGAAAAGCCTTATCTGCTGTCATTTTAAAGGAACTATTTCATGAATTGTTGACTTGATTCACACTTTACTGGAGAGGAGTTAAACAATTCACAACTTAAGCTGCCAATCCTGGTATTAAATGCAATTTCTAATAAATTAACTGTGGGCATGGGTCTCAAGAGAGACAGAGGCATCTTAATTATTTAGGTGTTGTCCTCTCAGTTTTTAAGCCATTAGCCTTTTTGTCCCTCCCTTTATTGCCATTTTCTACTCACCTTTTGTTAAATTCACTAAGACAATGAACAAAAGAAAAAAAGACCTTTCATTTATTATAACAAAGTTAACAGTATTTACAGTTGCAGTATTTACTAGCAGCTGACATCAAAGCTTCAAAACAGGAGAGAGATAAAATTTCCTTGCTAGAATAAAATGTTAGGACTCTAAATAATTTTGGTTATATACAAACAGTTTCTATTCAGAATTGTATGAAGTCTTCTACCTCTCCTGAAGCTAGGCTTGTCCTTTGCTTTCATAGACTTCCTTCAGTCTCTTAAGGTCACACTGCAACAATAAGAAACTAAGAGATAGAATGTCAAATATTTGATCAACCAGGTATTTTAATTTAGACACAGTGCCACGTCACCAATTTTTCACCATTATCTTCACATATTGGAGTGATGGAGCCTAAATAGACTAGTTGATTCAATCTCAATTAAATATTATTTGGGGTAGCCATAAAATAGAAAACACACAAACATGTCCATGTTTTCAATAAAGCAAGCCATAATGTAGGAAATTATTCTGGCCTAATTCTACCAAAAAATATTGTAGTCTTCAACTATGGTATTCAGAAAGCACTCATCCCTCTGTAATGGAGAAATAGTTAATAGCCTTTTAAAAGGCTAGCTCTGATTTTCAAAAGGTTTGGACAAAAATAAAACCAAACAAGCAAACAAAAAACCAAACACATTTAAAAAAAATCCAAATGATGAGCAAATGAAAGCAAACCCATAAAGTCACAGTATCAGGAAGGACAAATGCAAGCAAATCCTAAAAGAGATACTCCAGCAGATCTCTCTGGCCAAGTCCCTCTAGGAGAATGTTCTCAGTTTAAGGTCCCATGGCATTCTACCCTGGACAGTGTGAGACTTAGCCTGGCATCAGACTTTGACCTCAACCATTTACACAGGAACTTCTTCATGGAGAGGAGAATTACATTTACTATGACTGGGAAGGGTCAAAAGTTTGACCCAAGGTAACAGGCAGTGGGGCATGGTGACTAGAGGGACCTACAGACTTACTTGTACTGCCTGGCTTCAGATCCTGGGCTCTCCATTTACTAGCTGTGTGACCTTAAGCAATTGCCAATGTAAAAATTGGAATAATAATAGTTTATATATATATATATATGTGTGTACACACACACACACGTTCACTTTTTCTGAAGATTAAATGAGACTTAATCCATTATATAACATATTTACTACATTGCTGCATTAGAGATTAGAGCAGAATCTTCTGGAAGCAGAGAGGTATCAGGGCATTCTTTTCTGGATGAAATAAAAACTATGCCCCAAACACAGTATTAAGTTTTGTGGACAGACATCAAAAACATGGCCCTGATTCTTAAGGACATGGTAGAATTTAGACCAATTCAAGCCTCAACTTAGGTCTTTTGGTTCAAAAGTCACTGTTTGCATAAGATAGGACTGGGTCACACTCACCCCCATTAGCTTTTGCAATCTTATATTTCCCCATTTCTCTCTAAATCCTAATATCTACAAAACAGTATCCTATGGGGGAAAAATTAAAAGAATCAGAATTAAAATAAAAGTCATTATGTGAGCTTCTCATTTCTCAATAGGGTTTCCTTCATGTACATAGGAATAATAGTTAAAATGTGAAGCCAGTAACATCTGGAAGGAAATTCCAGAGTACCATATAATTTGCTCTCTGGCTCTAAAATTATTTTCTCTGTATTTCTAGTATCATTAATATATTAACTATAATTACATTCTTATGAATGTGCAGTAGGTAAAACACCTTCATGCCTCTCAAAAAAATATTTGATGAATAATGTAAAAAATATATACCCCCACCTGCTGAGTTCCAACTATAAAATAAAACTGGTAGTAGCAATTTTAGATTAGCATTCAACAATTACCTAACATTTATTAGTTCTTTTAAATGTTTTATTAGAATTGAAACAACCAATATTTGCTCATGTTTCATTAAATCCCATTTTCAATGTTCAGCTCAAACCTAGTGATAAAGGAGGGTCCTTTGAGCTTAGTGGTAATATCATCTAAGCCTGAAAATAACAGAAAAGACTTCAGAGTCAACATCTCTTTGGTCTAAGGTAACAAGAATACCTGAATAATTACTCAAAATTATAATACTAATAAAACATGAATAATGAACCACTTACAGTTCATCCGGTATGAATTATTTTAAGCATGTCTAATAAAAGAAAGCTTTAAAAGAGCATTAGCAGAATTTATTTAATTGCAATGCGTGCAGGGCAGTGTTATATTATGTACCTGTGGCTTTTCAGAATCACACACAGTCTTGTGCTTAATGTGTATAATCAAACAAGAAAATAATAAAACTGGGAACCATTCTTCAATGGTAAATTTTAGCCCACTGAGCTGTCAATTGTGGATGGACTCATGATTGATCAGAATAATACACAATGGCACGGTGTAATTCTTTAGTGTGATGTTGTAAAATGGAGTATTGCTTCTGTTATTTTATCCAGTTTGCTTTTATATGACAGGGTTTATTGTGCGTTATGTTGTAGCTCATTCCTCTGTTCACAATGCCTACTGATGTGTAATTATGACTTGTCTGAACTGTAAGAAGGAGCAGTAAGTGAAAGGAAATCTGCAAGCAAGCTTGATTTATGAGTCCTGATACTATATTACAGTCCTAATCTGTCTGCTTAACTTAGCTTCGGGCTAACTTACTGTATAACATGCTTACGATTAGCACTATAGCAAGTTGTGGAAGATTTACTCTGAAAGAGCTACTAGACTTTTCCTTTAATGATTTAGTCATTATTTCAGTCACAGGTAGGACAATAAATAATTTCTTTTATAAAGACCTTGTGTCAAGGAACAACCATTATGAAGGCATTTTTATGTGGTAACAAAGAGCAGCGTGTGAAATGTTTTCTCCAAGTTAAGTATCATAATGTTATTGGTTATATTTTATGATGAAACCAGCCATATTCTTCTTCCTCTTCTTTTTTTTTTTCCATATACAGTAGATTTTGCCTGGTGCTACGATTGCACTGTGAGAATATCTATTTTGATCCAGGGCATCTAATTTTTTGCAAGAGTAGCCAAAAATAGAAATTACTATGGATGAGCAAATGAAAGCAAACCCATAAAGCAATGACCTCAGTGTCAGCAAGGAAAGATGTAAGCAAATTTGCCTTTTTTAATCACCATTCACAAAGACAGATACAGCTGGAGTTAAGCATCACAGTACCGATATTGAATCCTAGCATATTCAATTCACATGCTTTTAGTAAATTAAAGTTATAAATTACCCTTTGTTTCCTCAGATCCAATCTAAATCACCAATAAGAAAAATACTCTCCTCCAAAGCTTATTTGTGACCAGGTTTTGTTAAATGTCTAGGGGAAAAAAACAACTTGAAAAATCATCTGAGCTCATACTTTAGTGTGAAATAAACAGCTTTGACTATGCATAAGGACACGCAAGCATCTGAGTAATTACAGAAATATCTTTAAACAATATAAATGAGATGGATTAAAAAATGCTATCATTTACATCAGCTTATTTTTTGAATTGTCTTTTGTTCAGCTTGTATTCTATTTCCCTTTCTATTGCTTCTAAATATCGCTTGCATAATCAGCAAAAAGGGGTTTTAGGATCTAATACACCAACATATAAGTTATTAACTGATTACTTCATGATCAATGGCAAAGTTCCAAAAGAGTGGCATAAAATTAAACTCATGGTGGCCAACAGAAGGACTGTGATTTTGAACACAAATATCCTCAAGCTTATACAACTTGGGAAAAGTTACTCAGAACAATGATCTTTTATAATAAACAATACGCCCTGTTAAATTCTGGAATTGCAAGAAATGCTTCTGCAATATTTTTGGTCATTCTATGCTGAATAATTAGTTCATTTTTTATTTCTCAGCACAAATCTCAGTCTTATTTTGGACTTGTGAAGGTGAATCCATACTAAGAACTCCTCACTTGCTATAATATCTTTGGTAAATGTGTGATTGACTAGGGGAATTTTTCTCATTTGGACATTGTTGCAGACAGTGTCTGCCAAAAAGTGAAGATGATATTTACTGGACTAAAGTTCTGAGATAACATTTCCAAGATTATATTTACTGGACTAAAGTTCTGAGATAGCATTTCCTCTACCAGTTATCAAATTAAACTTGATTTTTAGCCATTTGAATGCACTGTAGTTGGAACCAAAGCAGTTTATATGCACTGTGGATTCAAGTTGACTTCTTTTAATTTGGTGCTTGTGAACTGATTCTTTAATAGTATAACTATCAATGAAAAATGAGGGATGCAGGAATATACCATTAGAATGAGCCCATAAACTATGCACTGTTCTTGCTACACCAAATATTTCAAGATTAGCATAGCTCACACTCATAGAATAGAAAACAACAAATCTCTATACAACCATCTTAATCAGTAAGAACATTATTCTCTTGAATGGATGGGTCTACAAACACAGTTATCAGTTATTCTGATGATAAAATCATGAGCTAAAAATAAAAATAAGACTGCTCTGGGTAAGAACTGTTGGTTAGCATATTTTCAATGGCAATCTCTTTTTTTATATACCCAATGAAGCTACATATAGACAGTATCAAGTGACCATATATTTAACTACAACTCAAGGTGTATTTTTTCAATTTACTGAAAATGGTGATATATTTAGGACTCTGAAGCCATCAATAATTCCCTGCCACTCCTGAGCTATTATGGCCACTGCGCCCAAGAGCTTAGGTCTGATCCTCCAGTCTTCGCTCATGCATCTTTCCCATTGGCAGCAATGCGTAACAAAATTAGGTGGTTATTATACTATTTAAGAAGTTTTCATTGGTGAAAACCATACAATGTGGAAATTTGTAGTAGTTCTTATATCAGTGGGTAAAAACAACTTCATGAAGTAAAAAACTTGGTAATTACCAGGGTTTTCTTTCAAGAAAATAGTGAAAATATTCCTTGTTCCTCTCTAGTCAAATTTCTAAATAGACAAATTTGAAATACGAAGCCGCGTGAAAGAGAGCAAGGCCTTTTGTGGCTGATAGAGTCACATTATCCAGGAATGAATGACTCACCACCCTTGGAAAAGTCCTCTTACCCGGCTGCCTCAGTCAGCACTGCTACTTCCTCTCCAAAGAGCTTTGGACTGGATATAGAAAAACCTGGATTCAGTTCCCTTCTCTATTCCATATTTCTGAACTTTTGACATAAGTCATTTCACATTTCTTCATCCTTTAAAGATTACACTTGCCTTAAACAATTTTGTGAACATTAAAAGCAAAAAAGGTAGGAAAAATTTTATAAACTGAGATCTATCACAAATAGCCACACATCCCCAAATATATATATGGAGATATGTATTTATCATCTTCATCATGATCTTTATCATCATCTCATTGGGCTTTCTGTTTCAAATTGCTCCCCCTACATAATGCTGCCCTCACAGCAGTCACCTTGTGTGTCCCCAACCCTAACTTAATCCACCACTGACCACAGTATGTACATAGCAATCATGCTTATGAATTTCAGGGTCTCCACAAAACTACCAAAGTTCATTTCCTCTCCAATATACCTAATATTTTCTTACCTATTAATGGAAACAAGCTATCACACATAGAATAGTCCCTTCTCTAACATTCTGTTTTACTCAACTCCTTTAGAGGGAAATTTAAAATCTACATCCTTTGGGAAATCTTTCCCAATTAATAGAGATTTGTAATGCCATTTGCATCATCCCATGCCACCTAATCAAATCTAAGCCCTGTGTATAAACAACTATAGCAGTGCAGCTTATGAATCCAATATTATTTATGTTTCTGTCTACTCAATTTGTTTTTCGATGTGTATTATGTTTATGATTGCATTTTTACTAAGCCCTAAAGACTGAAGAACTAAGACTAACCATGCTTTGGGAACATGTCGTATTACAGTGGAGCTGTGCATTTCTAGTAGATTTTGGGTTTCTTTTTCCTTCTAATTACTTGGTTGTATGACACACTTGTTCAAAAATAATTTGAAAACAAACATGTATTGACCATCTACTTGGGTTGACTCCTGCGAATAAGAAAATGAGAAGTTCTTGACACCAGAAACCTATAATTTAAGAAATAAGTTATAGAGGTAGCAACATTTATTGAACTAAGTAAATTTTTAAATTTTATTTTTTAAATAGCAATTAGAAGTAATTTATCACAAACTGAAGGCATAAGTTTTAGGAACACAAAATAAAAGTTAGGCTATTCCAGGAAGAAGATGAAGAAAATAAAATAAAATCTAGTCACATACAAAGTAAACACTTACTATACCATAATAGAATGCATACATTATGGCTTTAAAGGGAAGTAAAAGAATCATGACTTTACACTCAGGAAACATATAACATTTATGGTGAAGCATATGTTTGTCATATAGTCTTTCTTAAGGTTGGCGATCATTACCTTCACTGTCTATCTGACAGTGATAGGGTGCTAAGTACTTACCTTAGTAGCTTGCAAAAAAAAATAGACATTTGTATACCTACCAGTCTTATTCTCATTGCCTGCCCCTTGTATTGGACACATCTTCCTCTGTACGTGACCATCTCACCTCTCTCCTGGACTTTCATTCCTCTTAAGGAAAAGGGATCTGCAATTACAGTCCTAAAAGAAATGAAAAATGACATTACTTTGCAGTTTCTTGTTCAGTTTGTAACTTTGTATTATCAAATAACTATGTCCTCCTTCAGGCCACCACTTTATGCCTGAACTGAGAGAAAATCTTTGCTAGGCTGTACACACCATGTCTGAGAATCTGTGTGTGTGTGGGTAATAAAAATTCTTTGAAGACAGGAATTGGATTGTATTCAATAAATTAATAAACCAAGCACAAAGACATTGCACCTAGTAGGCACATAAAAATTTTTTATTAAATAAAAGAAGTCATTTAGTTAATCTTAAAATTTATTTTTATTCTGTATTATGCTAACCCTGTTCCATACTAACAGTGTAAGAAATCAATGGCAGATAGAACTTCTTATCAGTTCCATATTAATGGTGCTAAAAGCTTCATGGTTCCTCAATATATAGGACATGCTTCAAAAATGAGAATTCCCACAGAACTTCTTCCATTTGATCATTTTAATCCATTTAAGAAAACTTATGGTCAAAAAATCCTTCAGGAAAGATTTAGAGTCAAATAAAAGTGCAAATGCTTTAAAAAATAATATGCTTACACACTTTTACTTATGGCCATGTGTATGATGACTTCGTGAAAATTCTAATTTAATTACACATATTTTATTATATGTCTCAGCATTATCTTTAACCAAGAATGGCATGTTTTTCAATGGCATTTCTTTGGTTGGTTTGTTTTAATAATAAGCACTCTGAAAAAATCTTTATACATTACACCATCTAAAATCTTCCCAAAGTCTCCCTTGATCAAAATATAATGCTGCTTAAATATGTTAGGCAACATGTACTCTACCTATTTGCATTATGCCAAATGAACTGGATCATTCCAATATGGTGTCACATGTGCATGGAAGCCTGTAGCATTTTATAACAGGTGTCAGGGAAACGTACTTGACAGATATTCACAGTAAGGTCATCTGTGAGCATTAACATTGAAAATATCAATAGCCATTAGTTACATGAGAGGGGAGAAAAGCTATATATAGGAGAAATCAATTATGATGTCCCTTAAAAGCAAAAACTAAACACATACATATGAATATGTATTTTTAAAGTATTCTAAAACTTTACCTCACAATTCTTTCTCTCTCTCTCTCACTCTCTCTCTCTCGCTGTTAACCCCTCTCATTCTTTCTGAAATAAAGAGAAAGACTAAGAGCTCTTAAATATGCCAATATATTTAAGACAGAGAGAGACAGAGAGAGACAGAGAGAGACAAACAGAGACAGAGAGAGGTCATTACATGGCAAAAATAAGTAAATAAATAAAGCCTGTAAAAACCAGGGAAATACATGTAGCAGTGAAAAATAATTGTTTTCTTAATGGGGTAGCATGCATTTACCTCTATTAGAACATTTAGAAAATTCTGCCCGGTATTTTGATTATTGATATGTATGTCTTCCTCACTAAATAATATAATTGTTCTTACTTATTTCTGAATTTTTTGGAAGATCTAAATGAGTGTCATTGAACATAGTATGTCTTCAATGAATATATTTTCCAACTGAATCTTAAATTGTAATTTCAAGTCCTGTCAGTCAGCCAAGAAAACACTGATTAGCTAATGGTTTAATGGTGATTTAGTAAGGACATGTTCAGAGGAAAAAGCCTTAATGTGAGGTAATTTTGTAAAAGTAACCCTGGAATATCAATATGACAGTTATATTAGTGAAGAACTAGTGGAAAAAACTAATAATAAATTACAGCATGCATATCCTAAAAGTTTTGTCTTCTTATGAGATTTTAAATATACAGTCATAAAATGCAAACGAAGAGCTTGGAATTATATTTTTAAAAATATCTTAGATCTAATTAAGTACAAATGAATTTTAAAATATAGTTGCAAAATATAACAACACAATGTCATAGAATGATTATATCTATGTATATATAAGAGTCTTTTGGATTGTTCCAAATAACTTCAGAAATGTTTTCCAATTCTCAGTGAGGCAAGCATTTCAATTTTCTGCAATATTAGCAGCGGTAACTAACGATGGCTAATTTTTGCCTGTAGTATTTCCTTCAATCTGCTTGTGCACTTTCAGTTTCTCTAGCGGCAGCAGCATTTGTAAATTTTCTGGTCACTAAACACTCAAGTACAATTGTAAGTGATCAGTTTGCAGTTGGCCAACAAGGAGAAAATATAGAAAAAAGAATATTTGCATATATTTATTAATAAATGTTCATAAAAACCTTGAAAGCTCTATGGGCACAAAATTCTTTTTTTCTGCCTACTATATTATTTTATTTTAAAAAGCTAGATGTTTATAGGACAGAATATGTTTTTTAGCTTAGGAGCATAAAACCACATATTTGGAAGGAGCTTTGTTATATTCTGTCATGTTTGAGAAACATTTTGCTCTCAACGTTTATCTCATTTCCCATTTGTATTTACTTTTTTTAAATAAAGTTACTTAAATTACAGTAAAATCCAAAAGAACATCTTCTCATTACCTGCTTTACAAGTGAAATCTTTGAAGTAATATGCATCACAGAGGAAAACAATCTTCACAAAACTCAACATTTTAATAATAGATTTATTAAGATATAGTGGAGATGATTTTAAAGTGCAATTTTAATGAGAATGAGTTCAAAATTTAGCATTTAGAACTCCAATGAATTAAATGTTTACATAGAAAATATTTATTAAAATTAAAACTGTTCCATACATTAAATAAAGGAAAGGTGACATAGATCCATTTAATCATCACACTATCATACCAAATGAAATTACTGCCCAGAAGTTTTAGCAATACCTTTTTGTTAAGCTGCATAGGAAAAGGTTCAGCTCCAGTAAGAGAGTCATACCACATGGCAGCTTTAGGAAGTGCCATTTCATGGAAGTAAGGCTTTGTTTCCTGAGAATGACTGTCATTATTCTATGCAATGCACTGCAAATCCAGTGCAGAAGTAACCAGGTTCCTTTATATAGACCCAGGAACCTCAAAGCAGAGGACACCCTAAGGCACAGAGACCATCCCATGATTAAATTAAGTAATTAGTGAATAAGACATGTTCAGTTTTCAGATAATTCACAGATCGGCTTTTATCCAAATTCCTGAACACTTTTAAAAAATGGTATCCCATGCTTATGCTTAGACTGTGTGTGTGTGTGTCACTTGCATTTAGATTTTGCTCTATAGATAACTCGTGAGGATGCATCATAGGCTGAGAGGATCTCAGAACACATAGGGCTTTGGTGAAACTGAGATGCAAAAGTAGCTTCAAAAATATCTCACATTATGGCTTAATTTTATGTTTTCATTGAAGCCCAGTCATGTTGACTACCATTCAATGGGCTACAGAAATCTGATAAATTGTAAATGAAGGAAACCTTGCCAAATAAAAGGAAACACGATGGTTATTGTTACCTAAGCAGACTACAGATGTCCTCTGTAATTTTCTACACTAAAATCACACATTATTGTCCAAAAATTCTTCCTGTTTGTTTGAAGGGTTTCTGTACTAGTGCAGTTTTAGGGGACAATATAAATAATAATCCTAATGTGACAGACAAAACAAAACCTCAGAGAGCAGAGAATGTCCTTGGTACTATTTAGAAAGAGGGTCCCCTCCAGGCAGCAAAGGGACCCCTCTAGGAGCATGACTTGGTTAGCAGAAGGGGCCTATAG
Source organism: Pongo abelii (assembly GCF_028885655.2). Classification (NCBI taxonomy): domain Eukaryota; kingdom Metazoa; phylum Chordata; class Mammalia; order Primates; family Hominidae; genus Pongo; species Pongo abelii. Next base: position 47,715,367 of record NC_071996.2, on the reverse strand, counting down.
AAGAAAATACATGCCCTGTTTTATTGAGTCAGTGTCTGTCCTATGCGCAGCTCCAATGTGTGACAAGTGGAGGATGGTCTCATCTGGACTTCAGCCTTCATTTGCTCCCTCTGATTGAAAGTTGTTGTCACACGCGAAACCTGCACAACTTTACACAGTGAACCAAAATAGCATGACCAAAATAGTCATGAAGCAAAATAGCAACATCTTCACAATACTATCCAATTTCTGTCTTCTAAGTAACACTGTTTGTGGTGATCAGTTATAGGTCCTGAGAGAGAATTAGAAGAGCTAAATTTATTATCATTAAAAAGGGCATCAAGGTGACCTAAGAAAAAGAAAGAGAGAAAGAAAGAGAAGAGAAGAAATGAAAGAAAAAGAAAGAGAGAAAGAGAGAAAGAAAGGAAGGAAGGAAGGAAGGAAATAGAGATAAAGAAAAGAAAAGGAAGAAGGAAGGGAGAAAGAAAGAAAAGGAAGAAGGAAGGAAGGAAGGAAAGAAGGGAGGGAGGGAAGGTAGGGATGGAAAGTGAGAAAGTTAGTTGTGTTGGTGGAAGGAAAAGGTGTGAAGTTAGAAAAAGTGTGAGAGAAGAGAGGAGTAAGATTTAAAATCATTGAATCTGAATAGGAAGCATAGTGGGGTAATTTTCTAGAGACTCTGCAAAGTGTGGTTGGAGTGTAGAGGAACCACAGTGACTCAGAGAACTCAGAGCTAAGAATGTTAGAGATGTTATCTAGCCCTGGACCTGAGGAGATGAACAGAAGAATAAGAGTCTGGAGTCCAGGGCCACAAGCTGCTCTGAGAAGGTCAGAACCTTCTCTCAATAGATACAGTCATACAGCTTCCTTCAGGTGACCTTAAAAGAAGAGAGCCAGGAAATGTAAATCTTAACTTCATTGTTCTCCAAGATTATTTCCCATTCATCCAACCCAAAAGAAGCCAGAGAGTGGGAGATCCACACCTGTCCATACATGTTTTAGCTACAGCTTTCACCTTGCAGCTTACAGCAGGCAGAGTATGACAGGGGCATACAGATATGCCATGGGACTGGAACTTCATTTGTTTGTTTGTTTGAATAGGGGAAGGTTAAAAGAAGGAGAGAGAATGCGGACACTGCCACCCCGTGAGACCCTGTGAGACACTGAATGGAGACGTTTTTTAGGTTGTATCATTGTCAGTTGTGTGATCCTTCTGAAAGTCATCTACTGCTACCTTACAAATTACCTCAAAACTCAGCAACTTAAAATAGCAAATATTTACTATCTCAGAGATTCTGGAGGTCATGAATTCTAGTCTGGCTTATCGGGGCACCTCTAGCTCAGGGCCTCTCACAAGGCATGGGCATAGCTGCAGTCATCTGAAGACTTGACTGGGGGAGAATCTGCCTTCAAGCTCACCCAGTGGCTAAAGATACCATTTCTATTTTTTTTTTTTTTTTTTTTTTTAAGACCACTCACATAGCTAACCATGGGATTCCTGTTCCTTGCTGGCTATTGTTTGACGACATCAGTTTTTTTGTTTAGTTTTTGTTTAGTTTTGGTTTATGCTTTTCGTTTGTTTGTTTGTTTAATACCTGAGCCTTGAAATAGTGCTACTCACAGCATGGTAGCTGGTTTTCCCCCAGAGCAGGGGAAAGAAAAGGGCAAGACTGAGCAATTTATAAAGAAAATAGGTTTAATTGACTCACAGTTCAACACGGCTGGGGATGCCTCAGGAAACTTACAATCATGATGGAATGGGAAGCAAACATGTCCATCTTCACATGGCAGCAGGAGAGAGAAGTGTGGAGTGAAGGGGGAAAAGCCCTTTATAAAACCTTCAGATCTCATGAGAACTTACTCATTATCATAAGAATAGCATGGGGGAACCATCCCCATGACCTAATCACCTCCCACAAGGTCTCTCCCCAAACACGTGGGGATTAAAATTCAAGATGAGATTTGTGGGGGGACACAGAGCCAAGCTATATCAAATTGTTGACGTTGTTACTGAGACAATTATACAGTCATCTGAGGTTGTAAGAAACTATACAAAGAAATCCCGTGTACCTTTTACCCAGTTTCCAGAAGTGGTAATATCTTGCAAAACAGTAGTAAAATATCACATCCAGGATATTGCCATTGATACATTCCATCCATCTTATTCCAATTTCTTCAGTTTCACTTTTACTTTGTTGTATACGTGTGTGTATTTAATCCTTTACAATATTATCGCATGTGTAAGTTTGTGTGTCCACTACCAGAGTCAAGATACCTAATTGTTTCATCAACACAATTATTTCTCACCTTCCGCTTTGATAATCACAGCCACTTCTTTCTCTCCATCCTGTCCTGCCCATAACTTCTGGTAACCACCAATCCATTCATTTCTGTAAATGTTATTTCAAAACATTATATAAATGGAATCATACAGTATGCAACCTTTTGGACTGACTTTTTCACTTAGCATAGTTCTCTGGAGATTCATCTAAGTTGTGTGTATCAAAAATTCCTGTTTATTGGTGAGTTGTTTTCCAAAGCAGGTATGTGGCACTGTTTATTTAATCATTTACCTATTGAAGGACATCTGGGGTGATGTCAATTTTTAACTATTATGAATGAAGTTGCTATGAACATTTATGCACAAGTTTTGGGGTGATCATAAGTTCTTGTTTCCCTGGGAAAAATGCACAGCAGTGCAATTGCTGAATAATTGCATGTTTAGTTTTATAAGGAACCTCTCATCATTTTTGCAATATTCTTTTTGTTAGAAATGAGTCACTAGGTCTAACCTACACTCCAAGATAGTTTCTTACAATGGGGTATATATGGCATGCATGGCAAAGGCAGGAATCATTGGGGGTCATTTTAAAGGCTAAGACATCTCCTTGCTACCCTTTCAAGGTACATGAAGTTGGTTCTGTATTTCTCTCAGATATGCAACCTTTTATAAAACAGCCCTAAAATGTAACCAAGCAGGACCAGATTGGTTCTGTTATTGAAAAAATCCATGTTTTTGGAAATACTTTGATGAATTCAACATTCCTGAATTTGGTATTTGACCTCACTCTTAAACTTTCTGATTTGAACGCTGAAGTTGGGTCTATTCAAATATGGGACACATCTGAGCCAGGCTGAAATGATCACACACATCAAATTGCCACGAAGCCTTCAAAATGGGAGATTGGCTTTGGCAGAGACAAATTTACTCCCCCTTCTTATTATGACTCTTCTTCCAGGCTACCTCAACTCTCTTTGTCCTTGGTAACACTTTGAATCACACCATCTGCCTTAGGCAGATCTGCCCCATCCTAGCTAATCCTGGAGAGGACATGAAACAGCAGTTTCACACTTGCCTCCCACATGTATTTTTTGGTGATTTGGAGCCAGTAAATGTATAAGCACATAGTGATGTTGTGTGCTTCCTAGACAAGGAAGACGAGTAAAAATTGAGTCAAATTAATGTCAACTGTACTAAGTACAGCCTAAGTGTTAATCTAAATATGATAACAAAAATCTGAAGGAAATTTCAACCACAAATATCAATGATCAAAAAGGAAGGAATGCCCAAATAGTATTATGTGATCAAGCCTAACATGATGATATCTATACATTTATGTATATATAAAATAATTGCAGAATTATATAGAGAATTATAATTCTCTGGAGATTCATATATATGCTAGAATTATTTTACATCTATATATTTTATTTATCTCTCTCTATATATAAAATAATTATAGCATAATTCTCTGGAGAGTCATCTGAAATGAAAACACCCATCACTCTTCTGCTCACAAGTTTAACGCCAGCCCTCTCCATTAGCTTGTAAACCCCAGGAAGATACAGAAAACACTTTTAGTTTTTCACTACTGGATCCTTACACTTAATCAAGTTCCTGGAACCTATTAAGTATTCAATATATAAATTAATTTTAGTTAAATTTCTAAAATTATTATCATGTCATGTATATACATATATATGTTACATATATATGTGATAAGAATAGTTTTTGAAATTTAAATATTAAACTTAAATATGAACATTCTATTCAATGTAGATGTGACTGGAAATAGCTATTTTTACTTGTCATTTTATTTTTCTAACTGCTTCAGCTGGTAGGGCTTCAACTCATGAGTGGCCAAATCTCCCAAGGGCCTTATTATTCCTCTCTGTGTCCCTCCAAGTAAGGGGCCACTGCTAAGTCTTCCATACTGTATATCCCATAGCACAGCTAACCCACTGAGCCATGTTTACTCTGAACATCTAATTTAGACTCTCACCAGACTCTGCTTTTATCTGCTGTTTCTCTGCTGTTTATCCTCAAAGTTACTTTATATTCAGATCAAGGTCTCAGACACCAATGTAAGAGGAAAGAGTGGATTGGATGTGACTGGAAACAAGGCAGGACAGGTGATCATGGCAAGTTCTGGGCAATAGAAAAAAGTTCAGACACATACCCCATTTACAGTCCTGTCTTCTTAATTTTTATTTTCTTTAATTAATCTACCATTCTTTTTTTGACGCCAGATTTTCATATAGGATTCCTGCTATTTAAATATTCTTCTGCCCATGTTCACCTGGCTAATTCCCATTTCTGGTCTCAGTTTAAATATTCTTTCACCAGAAGCAATACCTTGATCATCCATCCCAGGAGAGATAGCTGGATATACACTTCCACACCCCTTTTCATGGTCATTAAAAACACCCATCACTCTTCCATTCAAAAATGTAATGCCAGTCCTCCCCATCAGCTTGTAAACACCAGGAAAATACACAAAACACTTTTTGTTTTCCACTACTCAATCCCTACACTTAACAAAGTTCCTGGAACCTATTCAGTATTCAATGAATAAATACATTTTAGGTAGTTAATAGTGTTTGAGCGATTCAATGATAAAAGCCAGAGGATTTCTCATGAAATAGACAGAATTCTAGGTAAAGATGTTGTTAGAATCAATAGAGCCAAGGATGAGTAACAGATACCCACTCACAAAGACTAATATTTAAAAACATGTCTTTAAGAAGAGATTTGGGCAAAGGAGAAAATGATTTCTGTCACAGAGGGAATATGGCCCTGAGAACTCTTCCAAGTTCTAAGTTCCTTAAAAGTGAAATATAACACATGGACCTAATTTTAAGGAAAAGTTTTGAGCCTAGTCATGGGAGCTAAATATTCTGAATATAAACAAGACTTATTTGATGTTGAGGCATTATATTTTTCCTCCTAGGAGCCAGATTTGTTCCAGACACTAGGCCAGTTTTGTGACTGATGTTGGGAGCTGAGCAAGGCAACCCTGAGGATTGAAAGACTGTATTCAGGGTCGTCTAACCTCACAAGGATCTTTTCTAGTGTTCAGTAATTTCTCCAGTGCCTCTTATTGCACAAAGGGATAATAACTAAGAAATAACTACTCATGGAAATCTTTAAACTCCCCCTCTGTTAACATTAAACTACAATTAACTTTGTATTTTATCTCTAAATCTTTCGCTCCATATGCATTATATGTAGACTTTAATTAACATATTTTTCAACTTAGAATATAAATCTGTATCAAAGTTATTTATTTTTGCTTGCCAACCTCTTAAATAGGTCTGTACAACTTATGTGGCACCGTGGTGCTATATGAATTATGCTATTGTGAGCAGAAGGGTAGCTTTCTGGAGATTTCAAAGATAATATAAAACAAATACTATTTTCCTATCTCTGGGTAAAAGGTGCCCCCATTATAACTGGCATGAAGCATCTAAGCACTCCACAGAAGCCTCATTTCATTCCCCCAACTAATCTCCTTGAATTTCAAAGTTTTTTTGCTGTTAGCATCAACTACAACATTACCTTGATAACTTAAAGTTTAATTTCCTTTTCCAAAATATCTTAAGTTAAAAGAACAAAGATAGGAAGTAATTTTCCATCTACATCACTAGACCAATAGAGACTAGATAGGACTTCAAGAAAACCACTATCGTTTTTGTAGTAAGATTAAATCAGCTCTTGATTGAAGGACATAAGGCACTTTTTGCCAAATCATATTAGGCCCTCAGCAATTGCCACCATTTTAAGGGTTGGGCAATTATTGAAAGCTACTTTCCCATATTACATATGCTACACTTTGATGAATCCTAAGTGCTGCAAAATATCTCACTGGACATCTTTGAAAAAACAAATGACATTTCTAGTGGTAGTATTGTTGGTTGTCAATTTTGCTGAGTTTCATACAGAGTTGTTAATTTTTAAAATTGCAACACTGATAAACTAACCATGTGCTAGTTCCAATAACTTTCTAGATATCAGACACGTCCTTCTCTCTCAGGGTCCCTTGTTAGCCAGGCATTACTCTTTCTTCAAGTACTATATCTGTGTTCTATGAAATTTAGTTTTTTCCCCAAACTAAGCAAAATTTGATATTCATTATTATTCACTAAATAACATAATATGAATCTCCTTCTATGTGGAACATATAGATTTTATCTATTGGTGTCTATTCTTATAATCTATAAATAGATCATATAATGTGAGAAATAAATTAAAATCCAGGTTTATCCAAAACTTCATGTATGCCAACAGAATTATGATTTTAACTAGGTAGCATTTTACTAAAAGTAAATTTCAACCTTATTTCTGATAAAAACAAATAGTGTTTATTTGTATTGAATAGTAAAAGTAATACTCTATCTCTTTAAAAGCCATGCATGCAAGCATTTATTTTCAGTTCAATTTTTTTTCTTGAGATTCTGGTACATACAGCAAATTTACATTTAACCAAAAATAAAATATTCACAATAGCCAATTTTTCAAAATCTTTTCTTTTAAAATTAGATAACATTTTTGTCATTGACAAGTTTGATTCTATATGCAAATTTTAACTAACAGATAATGAAGGATTACTGTGCTTTTTCAAAATGTTTCATTTGTTTTAATCAGAGTTCTTTGTTAGAAATTTAGAGCACCAATTTGTAAGGATAATCTCCACTCACAAGAAAGAACATGGAACACGGACAGCCATGGAGCTGAGGAACAGCTTTGAGTTTTGGCATCAGTTGAGAGCCCAGCATATTCTGATGGATTGTGCGCTGCTCTGTAACCTTGTATTTCCCTTTCTCTGTGTCAGAGATCTCACCTTCTTGGTCTCTGGCTTTATGCAGCTTCTTCTTCAAGTAGGCATCAGTGAGAAACATTGGGATTTTTACACTAATTTTGCTGGAGGTAGCAGTGACAAATTTCTGTTGTGTTCAACACAGAGAAGCTCAATTGAGGACCAGAGGTCCAATCACAATGAACAAGTGGCTCAGTTGTCTCAGGAAAGCTATCCTTTGGCTTTTGTGGTGACAAATGAGGGAAAACAGAGGGGACCTGGAAGTGATACAATCTCTGTTTTCTCACATGCCGATGAAACGGTTTCTTGTAAAGGCTCAATGGCTTTTGAGGCACATCTTCAGTAGGATAATAAGTAGGCATATGGCCAAGCTTACACACTGGGGGATCACCATTCTTGTTACCACCAACTTGCTTTGTGAAAGGGGCAAGAACCATCTCCTTTCTTCTTTTCAATCCTGCATTTAGCTGCTGAACACTTCCTCTTCCACAGGGCACTCCTCGGATTAGGAATATCTGTTGATCCTTCCAAGACAGGGTTTCAGCTGCAGCGGGGCTTTCCCTTATTGGGCATTTTGGCCCTGGGGTGCTTTTTCTTCACCTTGCCACTGGCAGCATCTTTCTTTACTTCAGGTTTCTTTTTCTTAGTGTCCAGTTTCTGGGCCTTTTCACCAGTATATTCCAAGATGTGAAACACAATATACTTTTGTGTCTTTTTCCTTTCTTCTTGTAAATGTGAATAATTAGAAATTTAAATAGTACAATACTAATAAAATAACTTTCAAGTTTTTTTTTCTTCTGAGTAAAAAATACAAGTTAAACATATTTTATTCAACAAAATCTTGAATTTTAGATCCATTCACATTATTTTAAGTTGCTGCTATCCAATCAATCTTATATCTTCCCATACGGCTATACCTATTCATATGACAAAACCCAAAGTAAGAAAAGGATGTGATAAAAAAAGGAGTTTGCAAATTAGAGCTAGAGATTCTTCACCACCTTTAGTTAATGCATTTCTTACAATTTAGATCATTAAAATTCTTCACAATGTTTTTTGGAACCAACAGTTGTGAGCATACTGTCAGCATTGCAAGCAAACAGTCAATGTGACTTTCTATTTTAATAAAAATCTTGATATGCTCTTTATCATATACATGCTACATAAAATAAATGGGCTTTTCTAGGATTCCTTTTTTTCTCTCTATTTATAAAGAACAGGATTACCAATGAATGATGGAGTTGAATGCACTGCTATTTATTTCACATGGGAGTTTGCAGAAAACAGAAAGGGCATCAAAAATAACTAGTGTTTATAGTACTTCGAAAGTTTGTGATGAAATTACAGATTGTAAAATTAGTTAATTGACAAAGTTATTATAACACTGAGTTTGCATTTTACTTTTTAAGTACATACACAAAAAGGATCTACATATATGAGATTGTCATGAGACTGATATTTGTACCTGCAATACCTGAATTTCTGAGTCTTTTTTCTCTATATATGGTCTCTTACATGCTGTATGCTACCATGTATCCAGAAGAAAGATAAAATTAGTATTTTGGTTAACTGAAAAAAGTTACACAGGTACTTTATCAATCACTATAAGCAAACTAAGGAGAGGACAATGTGTCATTCGTTGTTGCATGTATACTATCCCTTCAACAAAAATTTGATGAATGAAAACAGATTTTCAAATAATTACACTTAACACTGAATATATAAAGAATAGAGATTAATATTTGTCTTATAATTTAGAAGATTCTACTAAATTTTCATTCTAGGTAATCACATGCAATCTGCACAGATTCTTTGATACCTTGAGAAAAGCACTTCAAAAAAAAATCTTCTGCTGGGAGTAGTGGCTTGAGTATGGAATCCCAGCTACTCAGGAGGCTGATGCAGGAGGATCACTTGAGGCTGGGAACTCCAGACCAGCTTGGGCAATACAGCAAAATCAGTCTGTAAAGCAAACAAACAAACAAAAATCTGTTACTGCGTCTTTCTTGAGAATTTATCATTCAATAATACCAGTTTTAAACTTGTTTTGGAGTCATGAGGGAAGGGGAAATATTTTTCTTTTGAATTTTCAGTTCTATAAACCTTGTAACCAACAAAAGCTAAAAAACACTCAAAGGTATCATCTGGGTCGTTTACTGATGAGGCTTTTAAGGGACCGAGCCCTATCACCCACACAGCCTCCAGAAAGACAACAAGGCAGAACGGAAAGAGCTGGGGCCTCTGAGCATAGGTGCAGATCTTCGTCGTGACATTTATTAGACATGTGAATTTGTGAAGGTTAAATCAACCACAGAGTTGCAAAGTCAGCCTCATCCCTGGCCCATTTGGTTCCAGATGGTTCTATACAATAAAAAAAGTGTGCAAAGCATGCTTCCACTTAGTGCTATTTCATTCTTATCAAGTCAAAGTTTTATTCCTGTTCCTGTGAGCCAGCTTTCTTACTCACAAAACGTACATATTACAGAAAACATGAAATGGAATTTGCCAATTGTAAAAGGAGATTAATGCAGAAAAGTGACAATCAAGAGAGGAAAGTAGATATACCTAGACTACCTCATGAAAAGCAAACAGCCCAGAAATATGGGCTAGTGGTGCTAGCTTTGTAGCCTTCCTGGTTCAAATAACTCACACCCTCATGAGATAGATTTTTCCATGGAAAACATTTTCTATAACACATATTACTCCACCTTGACTTTGTTCTAAACAAATAATTTCTTATACACCTAGTTTAAGCTCTGTGGTGAATATTTTAAACAGAAAGATTGAAAGCCTTTAGATAATCTCCAGCATTAAAAGGGATATTAAAAAGGGACATCTTTAGGAAAATTGTAGTAATGTTAGCAGTAGTCATGTCTTTTCTCTACCAGGTAAGCATCAATAACACTTTTAAATCAGTCTCCTGAAGATAGTTCTAATCCATGCTGAGTTACATGACAAATATTTCCTTGAATGAAATTATAATTTGGGATATGGAAGCAGAACAAAGAAAAAATCCTATAATATGAAGTTATATAAACATGACGTCATAGACAGAGTGGCTCATCATGGCATGATGTTGATTCAAGTGTATTACCACTTGCATTCTTTTTTATTTTTCAAATGCCTTATTTTTCAAACAAGGCAGACAGATTTTATCAGTAAAATACAGCAAAGACCAGAAGTTTATGCTAAATTTTTCATTTTATTAGTTGGGAGCCTGAAAGTGTACTCAAATGTGATCATTTGCAAAAATAAAAAAAAGTTCCGGAATTTGTTCATCTTCTCATATGTGAGCTTAGGCCAAAAGTTAAGACTAATCACAATTAAATTGGCACAAACTTTCTATCTTGGAATAAATCTAGGAAATTGAAACCAGTAGAAATTTGAATTGGGTTTGCAATCGGAGTCAACCAGTGATGGAGTTGTAAGACGGCGTCATTCTTTTAAGACGTTAATAACATGAACTGTCAATGAGGAAACCACCATATTGAACTCAAGGCATTGTCATATTTGGCAGGATTTTTTTTTTTAATCTCAGGTGCATTAATTTTCAGGTTATTTGTTCCCTTTTGAGAAAGTACAGTTTGTCACCAAGATGTTTAATAATCAGGTGAATTGTCACATTTCCAATAATGTATATAGCTCAGACATGTTTGATACAGTCATTATACTTGGGAAGAGAGTTGCTATTTTTCATAGATTGCAGTTTCCTTTTGAGGGTCGCTTCAATTTATTTTAATTATACTTAAGTGTCCCCTCACCTCTACCCTTGGTGTTTGTTAGTTGCTTATAATATGATTTCAGAATTGTAAATGGCTCAGCATATTGGTAAATGAATTCTTGAAGTTTTTCCATTTACATCAGTGAAGTAAACAGGGTGAAATAGAAAATGACAGTTGGTCCCAACAGGTTTCTGTTAGATAGGGTACTGAGTTAATGTCATTTTTACCGAGAGAATAGTTTACTGAGTATATATTTCATCAATACTATTACCTCATTTGTGCTTTAGCAAATATATATATATATATATATATAGTTTTATCAGCAAGAAGCTTTTACTGCCATTATTTGTGCTGGTTTTAGGAGCATAAAATGCTGGCCAAAGATTTTCATTTCCGTGTAATAGGTGGCAAACTCAAGAGTCAACAGGGGCTAAGCAGGTAAGGGGCAAAAATGGCTCACTGTAAATCAATAAAGAATAATAGGGACTGTGAAAACCTGAATTGAGCAAGTCTCATCCAAAGAGAACAGCTGTTACTTAGTCTTCACCCATAATTTTCACCCATCAGTTTAAACGAAATATGTCTCTGGGCCAACTTCAGCCTGAAGGCTATCAGTCTGCAACCCCTGTCTTCAGAATCAGTCTGCCAAGGATTGATTAAGTAACCTAAGCCAAACTAGGCCAATGTTTGCTATGAGGTTGAAGAGAAGAAAGATAAACTCTCTTATTGAGGGCTGGCTTCATGGAGGTACAACCCGTGCAGTCATAAGGGGTTCTTGACATAGAAAGGCCTTATGTTTGGCTTAATGTTCTGTTGTTGCCATGTTGAAATTCTTTACTATTTTTGAACAAAGATTCAAAATAGATTTATTTTGAAGACTGTGGAGTAAATTACATAGCCAGTTCTGATTCTGTTCAAGCTAACATTTGAAGCATGTTTCTCCTCAATGAGTTAATATACTTCTCTGCAGATTTAATTAACTACTGAGGAATGTTAGAAATAGAGGGATTAGTGTACCATCAATTTGCTGAACTTGGTTTTTGTAAATATAGGTATGTGTGGATTTGAATGAGGAAAGCAAGTTTGTTTCCTTCCCATTGCTCTGTATTACCTCCCTGCAAAGAGCAGACAATCTGGCCAGATTCATTAGTCAAAGAGACCCAGGTAGAGAGTCAGCAGGTCTAGCTTCAAAATAACCTGCTTGGTTTGTTAAAAGATTTAAGAGTTTCCCAAAGTCAGACCAGAGGAATTCTTTCTTTCTTCAAATTAAATATAAAACTGAAAACAATTTTTAAAAATAGTTTAATGATTAAAGATACTGATAAACATGGATTTTCTCCTCTTACAGGTTGTTTCTTATTTGTATGTGAAATAAATGATGATTCCAATTTGTCACTAGAATTGGCCATAGCAAGTGATTTACACTCAATATCTGGTTTTAGAGTCATCTCTGCAACACTGGAGTAAAGTACAGCGCAGACTTCTCTGATGTTCACTAAAAAGCCATCTAACCTTTTTGTGGATCCCTAGACACCTGTAATCCACCTATTTCCAGCTCATAGAAAAAAAAGGATAAGCATTTAACTTTAAATTTTGGGACCAGAACTCTTAGCTGGATTAATTTATTTTTCCTACCCATCAATGTTTCAAATTTATATCCACTTTCCTGTTACATTTGATGCTGGCAGGCGTGGTTTTGCTGTTGTGCAGGTATGACTAAGTACTGTCTCTTTCTATTGCGTAGGGCATCATTTGTCTTGGGTTCTACAGGCTGGCTGCATACATGACAGCACACAGTGACAGTAATTTGCACTGATCTGCCCCCACTGCTAGTCCTGCTGCTACAAATAGCAATTGATTATTATGCTGTAGTGTTATTGACTGTCACTATGAACACAAGCTTTATTTCATTTTTAAAGTAACACGCTGCAGATTTGTTTAGTATAAGAGCAAAACTGGGAAATATTCATTCCAAAGAATTATTTGCAGTCATAAATGTAACTTTAAATCCTGGTCATAAAACATTTACTTTACTTTAAATCATAGTAAACAAAAACTTTATTGTGGTATTTTAGTGTAATGTAAATAAATAACTTCCAAAAGCTATAAGAAAATCAGTATAAAATTGAAATATTTTTCCTATTCTCAATTTCAGGAGACTATGCATAGAAAATGACTAGATACCTTTTCTTTCTTTATTTCTCCCCTTCTCTTTAAATTCCCTTCCTGTTCAAAAATAAGTGGAATCCTATTTCATACACATGTATTTATTTACCTAACTGGTATTGTCGAAGTTCTAGTTCTTTAAAGGTCCTAGAACATTTGACTTCTTTTATTACCTCTTCACCCACAAGCTGACCAGGAAGCGATCTTCTGTTTAGAACTACAATTATGCAGGTTTGTAGAGCTAATAGTTATTAACGTTATATAGGTGGCAGATGTAGCTTAATTTATAAATGTGAACCTTTCCAAACTGCAAATTTAACTTCCTAATTCCTTTAAAGCACAGCATTAACAGGTAGCAAATTGATTTACTTTATTAGGCTATGCCATCGTGAGTCACATGCTTGGTTACTCGAACAAGTATTTTATGCCTATAAAACAGAAATTTTAGTTGTTTACAGAAAAAAAAATACAAAACTACACAGAACCTCAAAGACTTTAACTGCCAAGTCCCCTAAACAGCTCTGTGCCCTCTGAAGGAGGTGCTGGGGCTAACAGGGCTCATGACAGAATGGACCACTGAGCTCTTCAATGTCATTACTGAAAGGTTTAGCCAATGGCAGCTTCTTACAGTTTGGGACAATAGAGGAGACTTTGAGACTCCATACTGCCACTTAATTTGAATGTCTTTGTTACCTTTTCCTTAAAATATTGTATTTTATTTAAAAATAAATAGAAATGTGTCATCTACTCAAAGGTAACTGAAAAAACTAAATTCAATGTATTTTTGAACAGCAATCTATTTCCTGGACTGACGTATACTGTTGGAAGGATGGCCCAGCTATATGTGGCTAGAAAGCAATTTTGCCTTCCCTCCCTTCCACTTTGACAGCACTCAGTATTTAAAAATCTGCCAAATGCAAGTTTTTAAAGCATATCTCTGCTATAATTGTCATTATCTATAGATAATTTAACTTTTCTCCATACTAGCAAAGGAGGAACAGGATGCAGAGGAATTATAGAACAGGAGCAGAGATAGTCAGCCCTCATGCTTTGTTTTAGATTTAAGATAGTCTATGTTAAACAATGCTCAAAATCTGTTTAGAAGTATACAGGGTGTAATCCACAAATAAGTAATAAAAATCATCATGTATTTGGGTAGACTAAGGCTGTCAGATACTATTAAAAGGTATTTAAACAAATATTTTAAAAATTTGAGCTGTCAATGGTCTAAGGTAGGCAGCTTTTCCAAGACAGCTACTGAAATAATACAAACTCTACAATAATTATCTTTCAGAAGGTCTGCCTGTCTTCCTTTGATATTCACCTGTGAAAAGAAAATGACAGGTAATACTCATTTCATAGCTATGACATAATTCAAATCAATGCTAAACAACTATATATTTATTAATTAGCATTACTTTTCTGTATCTCTATGACTCTCCGTATTGTTGCAATTTCATCAAATAGTCATTTGCTTTTTATGGTAATAATCTCTTCACATTCCTTCCTTTCATCTGTATTCTTGCATGCTATTTGTTGTTCTGCTAAATCCCTATTACAGAGGCCTATGAGTTCCAAGAGCTTGATGAATAATTGGAAATGTTTTCTCTCTGAGCTTCAAAAACAGTGCTAGAAATAATTATAAGCAAACATCTTCTGTAGTGTCCTGTATCAATCCAATCCCTGCTTTATGCTGTTTGTCCTTCAGATAGAGAAGGAAACAGTGAGATCTTGGTTACTAGCTTTTACAGCATGAAGGGGACAGATGTTTCAGTTTCCATTGCTTTTTCTTCTGTCTTCTCTCTTCTTTCTGGCAGCTTGGGCTGTTCACTACAATACATTCCACAGTTAGTCAAGCCTATAATTTCACAAGGTACAGTTAATTATTGATCAATCAAAATGAACTTCATAATCCTTTTGGCAACTTGTGCTGTACTTGAACTTCTCTCTTGCCCATAAAATAGCTTAATGGTCTACAGCATAATGAACGTGAAGGATATGCTCAAAGCAGCAGGCAAATCCTACCTTTCCTGCTTGTGCCAATTCAGAATTATTCCTTACAACTTATCACATTCTCCCTATTTTTATCCGTTTCCTCGGCTAAAGATACAAGCCTTCTCTCAACACTTATCCAGACCCCAGATGCAGAGCTTTCATATCTTTCCCTCAAATTTGATATCATTTAAACTATTTATTTAGTATTTGAATATATATTTTTTAATCTTTAGTTTCTTCTGCATAAATAAATTTCATTAAATAATAAAGTAGCTCTCATAAGCCACAGAGTTGCATTTTCACTACAAGTATGTAGTTGTTTTTCTGAACAGGCAATTAGCCTATATACAAAATGAAGAGCTTGTGCATCTAAATGTAATAACTCCCTCCTTTTAGTGAAAATACAAACTCTGTGGGGAGAATTCCTCAGACCCTTGTATCTCACACATAATGTGTGCACAGAATGATATTACAGCTGGTTGCTAGCCACCTATTCAGTCAACATTTATTGAGAGTCTTCTATGTGTCATGGCCTTGCTGTAATGAACTCACAGAGAGTGAGATGGAAATTGGCGTATGACAGTCTGGAAACTGAGCATTGTCATAGTGCATAATGACAGTTTCAGCAGAAGGATTTTGGCTATGGAGAAAAGAATGGAGAGGAAAAAAGAAAGTATTAATATATGGGTAATCAAGTTCACTCAGTCTGCTATTGGAATGGGATCCTCCTCTAAGGAAAATATTCATTCCACGACCCAGGCAAACCTCCATCCCTCTGTCCTCCAGGCACTCAATGCTTCCAATATTTGAGGTAGTACACTTGCTACCATGCAAAGATGAATGGGCAGTGGTTCCTTCCTACAGGGTCTGTATGATGTTAGGCTGGGAAGGCCAAGGAAGATGACTGCTGTACCCACAAGGTGCATGGGTTCCTTTAGTTTCCCAATACGCTTTCCATCTGGGAAGTTCAGTTATAGGGCTGTGTCTCGCTTCTCTTGAGACTTATATGTGCACTTTTGCCCTTATAAAACACTAATAAGCAAACAGAAACCCACAAGATTTACAATAACCTGAGTGACTTCCTCATCTACTTAGACAAAAGAGGCTAGTCTAGATGCCTATGAAGGAAGATACACTTCTAGGTGATTACAGTGAAGAGGCATAAAGAGAAGTAAAGACAAAATGCTTCAAAAAGAAAGACTATTTATGACTGAGGAAGTCTGGGAAGGTTTTCAGATTTTATGATCAGTTGAGCTAGACTTCTTAGGACAGGTCGTTTTCATCAGATGCAGATAAATTGAAGAAGAGCAGATGTTAAGCAAGAAGGAGGGAATGTGGGAGCAAAGGCTCAGTGACAGGAAATGTGGGATGGTATATTTACTGTTCATTTGCTTTGACTGTACATGCACCAGGCCCCACTAACCTGTACCTAAAAATGGTGACGCATTTGATTAGTACATAAACAAGAGTGAGCTTGAGACCCAATATGTCCAAGCAAGAACTTATTTCCTGCCTCAAGTCTCATTTGTCCCAGAGTCTCTACTGAAAATGGCCGCCAAGTGCATTTAAAGTCTGCATGCCACAGAGAACTGCCTTTAGTCAGAAGCACCTGGTATTGTAAAAAAGCCTGAGCTACAGACCCAGACACACCTACCTTCCTATGCTTCCCTAGTGGGCTAAATTCTGAGCCTCTATTCTATTACTTCACCTATAACCTCCTCCAGAGCTGTTAGAGAGTTTCACTAAAATGTTTTACCTAAAAAATTTGATACTTACTAAGTACTCGATAAATAGTGGTTACTTCTATTATGTTTTAGAACAGTTTGGAAAGGTCATGCTTGAGAATCTTCACTTTAGTTAAACAGAGCTATAATTTTCTTACCTAAAGTTCATTGATTATAAGTATAGAAAAATTTAAATAAAATTTATGTGTGATATATTTTGGATATTTGTCCCCTCCAAATCTGATATTGAAATGTGATCCCTACTATCGGAGGTGGGTTCTAGTGGAAGGTGTTTGGGTCTCGGGGGCAAATCCCTCATGCAGGGCTTTGTGCCCTCCCTGTGGTTATGAGTTTGCACTCTTAGTTCAAGCAAGAGCTGATTGCTTAAAACAGCCCAGACCCTCTCTCGCTCCATCTCTCACTGTGTGACACTCCTGCTTCCCCTTCCCCTTCCACCATGAAGAAAACCTTCCTGAGGTCCTCACCAGAAGCAGATGTTGCCACCATGCTTCTTGTACAGCCTGCAGAACAGTGAACCAAATAAACATCTTTTCTTCATAAATTACCCAGCCTTGGGTATTCCTTTAGATCAACACAAAATAGACTAATGTAATGTGAAAAATACTGTGTTATGAACTTATTTTTACATGACATTCTATCTTATTAAATGACAAAATGCCTATTCCTTGTATAATATAATTACCAGATATGTAATAAACTCTTTGGGAAGTACTAATTTTAATGTATGTTTTAAATAAATATATTTGTGCACATGATTTTTTAAATTCAAATATCAGTAAAGGAATAAAAATATATACCCTCTCATTCTTCAGAGGCAACCACACATTTAAACTATTTTTATGGAGGTGAGATAAGTCAGAAGAGATATTTTTAAAAGATTAGTTTATAATGTCATCAGGGAATGTGCAACAGCAAACTGTGTAGACCTGCATCTTCACCAACTTAATACCTCCTTGTATTAAGAATGTTGTGTAAAAATGTACATAGAAATGACACTCAAATACTTGTATCTTTTAAAATGGGATATAGAAAATATGCAGAAATTACAATTATTGCCAGAGAACAGGTTGGTATTTTGTGGAGCCCTTAGTTCCAGTTCTCCTCCAACTTTTCTCACATAAAACTTGTTCTTTCACAATGTAAACTTGTTCTAAAGCAAGGGTCTACAAACTTTTTCTGTAAAGGGCCAGATAGTAAATGTTTTAGACTTTGTCTGCCACATGGTTCCTGTCACAACTATTCATTTCTGCCATTGTAGTTGGAAAGCAACCATAGACAATACTCAAACAAATGGGTGTGGCTGTATTCTAGTAAAGCTTTATTTTCACAACAGACAGCAGAATTTGGCTCGTGGTCCTCGGTTTGCCAAGCACTTTCTAAAGTAACATATGACAAAAGGAAGAACACAACACAAGGATAAAAGAACCTGCAGGAGGAGATGCCGAAGTTACAGAAAGTGAGAAGTACTGCAAAAAAGAGGACAGTTGTAGTAAAGTATAGATTTCCTGTTCTTTACCCATTTGTTCCTTCCACTCTATGGTAGAAAACTTCCATTTCAGGAGATAACACTAACTACCTTGACGCCAGACAATTGTTTTATTGGAAGTTTACATTTTATATGATAGGATATATTCTTTCCAAACCCCAGGTTTTGATACTTAAAATAGTCTAACATTATTGGACTTGCCTCATCTATTTCCAAAAGTTTCAGTGCAATTCTGAACAACAAGATCCCAGCAACTGACCTTGGAGGAAATTCCATGTTTCAGAGGAGAGATAAATAAGCATTTTTCCCAGCCCCTTTCCCAGTCAGCATTAAGACACCACCACAAACTTCATGAACCTAGTATAAAAATACACATTTTTGCATAATGCCACTTAGTTTGTGTTATTTAAATCTGGAGGCTGAGCTCTGTGGATTCTTGGTGAAACAACTTTGGCAAATAGAAAAATAAACTTTGCCTCAGTGGAAGATTAGTCAGGGAGGCCCAGCAAACATTTCACAGCAGTAAAATCCGTGCAAAATGAATTTGGACAAGAATAGTCTGTCTAAGATATCAATTTGCCCAAATAATATATTTATAGACTATTATTACATCTAGGAAAAAAAACCACTAGATTGAAACTAAAATTTCACTGATAAAAATGATCCATTCTCAAATGTCAACCAACATTAAAAGGGAGAATTTGACACTTTTAAATAAAAAATGATGCACAAATTACACAAGAAATCTATGGAGACTCCTTCAGGTCTTTTTTCCCACTCCATCCTGCTCTAAAACATGCAATAAACCTTTTTCAATTGGAGAGGTTTAATCTATGTGTATAAGGGGACTTAGAGGCAGTGCCTTCTCTCTTTTCCTGCAGGCCTGTGTGCAGAGCTTTTTTCAGATATTGATTGTAAAAGTGATATCACACCAGAAGGTACATTGATATGGTGTCGGGTAAAAGAAAACGGCAAAGAATCCTTACAGTCTAATCAAAGCTCTGTCCAAGCCCCACACTCTGATGAAATCCAATCAATAGAGACGATTAAATGACACATACAGAGTCATCAATATTAAATACACTCCATTTCCTGTACAAGATCTGGGTAACACAGAGTGGACAAGATAAAACTTGACTCTGCAGGTTTATTTACAGGATATGAGCTATATTTAAATATGAGTATGAACGTTTCACTCAGTCATCATTTGCCCAACAAATTAAGGTGCCAACTATATGTTTCAAACCACATCACGGTGTACAGACTTTGAAGGTACCCTTTATTGAGAGTTTGTTACAAGCCAGCTAATGTGCTAATTGTTTTACAATTATTATCTCATCTATAAATATTAACTAATTATCTTTTTTAAAGGTGAAACTAAGATTAAGACATATTCAGAAGTAAGAAATTAAGAGAATTGGAAATTGAACTTGCTGCTGTCTGACTCCACAAGGCATGCTCTTCACTGGTGTGGCCCAAATCCATTGCTAACTGACTGTAATCTTAGAATACTCACCTGACATCTGTTTCATTGAAGTCTCTTTCTTCTGTAAACTGAAAAGTTTGAACCAAATAGCCTAAAGTGTCTCTCCTGATCTAAATTTTCACCAATCGGTGGTAGCACGAGGACTGTGTGCTAGGTACTTGTAAAGTGTGAATAATATCACTTTATTACAATGGTTCATTTGTTGGTGAGAAAGAGCATATTTTCAAGGACTGGGATTTTTTTGCTCCTTCTTTTAACAGGAGTGACAGTCTAAGAAAATAAGCAAAGGCATTTTGAGGAAAGCTTAGTTTAGTAGATTTAGTAAAGCTCTCTGGACTTTCTGCTAGGGGAAACCTTTAGTGGCTCAGTGTGGTGTACATTACAGAAGAAGCTGGCTAATGTGGGTTACCAACTACTTCACCTCAGACTCAGGAAATGGGCTTCAAAATTTTTCCTCATTAGTTTTTCTTCCTTTTTTAAACACAGAACATTTTGCCACCAATGTAATCAAGCTCTAAAAAGTAATTTTTAAATGTACATACCCTTCATCTTTTTAAAAAATGTACAAAACACATACTGCTTACAAGGTGCCAGGTACCATTTGAAACGCTTTATGAATATTAATGTATTTAATGTTCACAGCCACCCATGAGGTAAGTAGCATCATTTTATTAACTTTCCTAGATGCAGAAACTAAGACAGAAATTAAGTAATTTGCCTGAAGTCATCTAGCGGGACACATGGATGGGCCAGGATTTGAATCTAGGCATTGGGCTCTAGAGAACGTGCTTACAAAGGCAGCACTCTGTTGCTTCTTCTCCATATAACCTATATTTCTTAGAGGTTTTATAAAGAAGGTAGTTATTTTAAAGATGTTTATAAGAGATAAAATTAAAAGCCCTTTATGCTAATGAATAAGTATGGCAGAAATGTGATAAACGTACAGAAAATATTTCCCTCAAAGACAGTCACTGCTAAATTTACTCTTGGAGAAAGGACAGAAACAGGTATGACCACAAATTTAATTGACGCAAGTTTCTAAACAGCTGGGAGGCAATTATGAGTTTTGATGACTGTTCACCACTGTTGGCCCTTTGGATACACACGTGAACTTCAGCAACTTCTTTGACAGAATTCAAAGAATCAGGCAGTGCTTCCAGACAGTGGCTTCCTTTAAATAAAAATTTTATTGGTTGACCATTCAGAGAGTAATACATTGTTTATACTTTTCAGAGCAAGAATAAGAATAAAAAATATCTGCTTGTTTATCTTCATATCCTAATTATAACAATAATTAAAGCCTTTTTCTCCACTTTGCCTAAGAGGCATCATACCACTAGTCCCACCTATGTCATAGAGACCTTTTTGGTCTGTCTTTTTTTTTTTTTTTGTCTCTTTTCCTCCTGGTAGGTAATCTTGCTGATTTCCCTTGTCAAGTTATGCAAAATAACAAATGTCAAAGCTTGGAAACTGTAATTTGGCAATTTTAGACAATCGCCTCATAACCACATTTTAGTACACCTTTGAAGCAGTAGAAGTTCAAAGGCTGTGAAAAGATGACTATTGCTGTGCCTGTTACTGTGAGTCATTTGGAGTAATTGGTCTTGTCTGATGTATGTTTTGAACTGAGGAAGTAGAGCTTTATTACCACAATCAGATACAGGTTTTTAGCTAAGGAAGTGGAGTTTTCCTCGCAGATGTAGATTCGTGCTTGATAAGACAGAAAACAGACAGATGTACCTCTATGCACCAGGAAAGAAGTGTGGAGAAGGAACAAATAAAGCAGTTGAGAAAATTCCATGAAGCTTCAGTGAAGTGCTTTTGGAAGCAGTCCCAGTTAGGAAATTTCTCACAAGCAAGCAACTCATAATTTAGATGCAGATTTCAGACTTTAATTTTGATCACCAACCTAAACCTACCTATTATCCTCATCATGTTAAAAGTGGGCCAGTGATGTGCACACTCATCTACTGAATAAAGAAAATCATCTTCTTAAAAGAATATTAACTCTTCTTTCTACTTTTCTTTAAAAATAAGAAAAATAGAAAGAAGTGTTAATATTCTTTTAAGAAGATGATTTTAAAAGCCAGTTTTTACTTTGTTAATTTCTTAACAATGAAGACTGTTGTTTCAAAATCTATTTCATAAAAAATAAGAGGCAAAAATGTTCAGCTTTAGAGAAAGCACCTAGATATGTTATTTCTTTTTGCACTTTCCTGCAACAAATTTTGTTTATCATTTTCCATGTGTGAATATGTTTGTAAATAAAGGAATGAGATCAAAAAATTAAAAATAAATAAATAAAAATGAGGCAAACACACACATACAAAAAAAGTCCTTGGAGTTAAGGTTGGTTACCTTTTAAAATATTTCTCATGAGACATTCAATCAACTAATATTTATTAAATGCTTACAATGGGTCAGGCATTGGGCTGGAAATACATAGATTATAAGAGAGAATCTCTTTTTCAAAGGGTTTACAATCCAGCAGGTAAAAAGACAAAATGGTACATATAATAATAAACAAAAGTAATCAAAGGGAAGCATGGACAGGAGACAGCAGATAAGGCTTCCCGAAAATGACTAGTTCAGTAACCATTGGATATTGATGGAGTCAGGGCCTGGGTATAGCCTTTCCTGAAGGAGGGCATAGCCGGTGTTAAGATACAGAAACATAAAAGGGTATACAAAAAAGGTTAGGAGAGAATGAGTTAGAAGGTGAAGATGCAAGTGGAAAGGAAAAGTGGCAAGAGAAGAGATGGACCCAGTTGGAATCACAGAGACAGATAAAGAGCCATTTTGGTGCAAGTGAGAAACAGGAGGCACTGGAGCAGGATCAATGGGCAAGGTACGGAATTGAGGAGACACACTGCAGTGACTTTTCAAGGATAGAATACGTGGTAAAATGTGTGGGAAATTTAAATAAAAAGGGAGAGGAAAGAGTCTTTAGAAGACTTGCCTCCCCTCAGAGATAGAAGTCATTTTGTTTACATACATTCATTACATCATTATTTAATTAAGGTCACCCCTGTCACCCCAGATTAAAAGCTCTTCGGTTTATCTTCAGGCCCATGAAACTCTGAAATATTAGCTGTGAAACTGATTATTAAAATACAAGGTAAAATTAAAATTTTCCAATTTTGATGACACAAAGTATTTTTAAGCTAATTTATTCACTGTGAGCTCTAAAATTTTATACATATAAAAAAAATGGGTCAGGCTCACTACTATAATCCCAACAATTTGAGAGTCCGAGGTGAGAGGATCACCTGAGCCCCGGAGTTTGAAACAGCCTGGGCAACATAGTGAGACCCTGTCTGTCTGAAAAACAAAACAAAAAAAAAGTTTTTTAATTAGCCAGGCGTGGTGGCAGGCATTTGTAGTCCCAGCTACTCAGGAGGCTAAAGTGGGAGGACTGCTAGAGCCTGAGACGTCAAGACTGCAGTGATCTGTGATCACACCATTGCACTCCAGCCTGGGCAACAGAGTGAGACCCTGTCTCTATCAATATTTGATTTTATTTGATTGATAAAAGGCAACAGTTTAGCATATTGTTCATCGCTCTCAGTGACAAAGGAATTGGAATAAGGGATATGAGAAAGGAAAGACTGAGAGGTATTTGAAGGAAAAAATGAAGAGGAGAGACTGTCATGAAAGGAGATGCATGCAAAAGTGGGGAGGTCAAATGTTGTCAAGAGCCATTTAGAGCTGAGAAGAGGATAGAAAGGAGTGTGAAAGAGGTTAGTGTAAAAGAAACACCAAAAACTCAACATGACTGAAATCAGTACCACTTCTTCCTCTACATGTTGTTGTTACTTATTAGCCAAGCCTGCACAATTTTTAAACTAATTTACATACAATGAAATACGCATATTTTAAGTGTACAATTTAATGATTTTGACAAATATACATACCCATGTACCCAACATACAGGATGTTTCCATCGTGCTATGAAGTTTCCCTTCTGTTTCCATATAGGAATTCCACAGATTCTTTAGGCAGCCAATACTCTGACCTTAATCAACAGACACTAACCTTGCCCGTATTTGAAGCATACACATATTGTATCATACAGTAAGTACTCTTTTGTTTTGATTCTTTAATTTAATTAAATGTTTTTATTTAATTCTTCAATATTTCTGTTCATCTTCCAATAGTTTATTCTTGCCTAATGCTGAGTAGTACTACATCATATGAATATATTAGAATTTCTGTTTTTCTCTTAAGGATATTTGAGTTACTTCCAGTTAGGGACTACTGTGAATAAGTTGCTATAAACATTTTGGTAAATTGCTATTTGTGGGCACATGATACATTTCTCTTGTAAATACCTGGGTGGTAGATTGATGGAGTTTGTTTAACTTTGAAGAAATAGCCAAGGAGTCTTTCAAAGAGGCTGTAATAATTTGTAGCCCCATAAGTAATGAATGAAAGTTCTAGTGGCTCCCATATCATCAAAAATATTTAGTGTTGTCAGTGTTAATTTTGTTCTTCAAATGGGCATAGAGCCAGTACTTGGTCCTAGTGGAGGACTGTTCAGTGGACTTACTGGCCTGCCATATCTTTTGATAAGTGGATGTTCAACTATCTTTCCATTTGTATTGACTAGTTTGCTCTTCATTAATGATTTGTAGATTCTTTGTGTATTCTGGATATAGCTCCTTTCTCAAATTTAGGTATTATAAATATTTTCTTCATTCTGTGTCTTGCCTTTTTATTTTCTTAATAATAACTTTTGATGGGCAGTTTTTTTAAAAATCATTTTGGTGAGGTCCACTTTCTAAATTTAATTTTTCTTATGGTTGTTGCTGTTTGTTTTTTGCTAAAATATCTTTCCATATCAAAAGGTCATAAAGAAATTCTCTAATAATTACTTTTTTGAAATGTATGGTTTCAGCTTTTACGTTTAGGTCTATGATCCATCTCTAAGTTTTTGTGTATACTGTGAGGTAGGGGTTGGGGATAATTCCAATAATACTTCACATGTTAATGCAATAGCTATAGAGCCATTTGTTGAAAAACAGTATCTTTTTCTCCGTTGAATTGCCTTTACACCTTTGTCTAAAATCAATTGACCATGTATAAACAGATTTATTCCTGCACTCTATATATTGTTCAATTGATTTATATATCTCTTTTCATGCCAATTCCACATAATCTTGATTAGCTTAGCTTTAAAATAATTTTTAAGATCAGTTAGTATAAAAGGTACCATGTTGTTCTGCTTTTTCGAAATTGTTTAATCTAGTTAGGTCTTTTGTATTTCCCCACAAAATTTAGAATCATCTAGTTAATTTCTACAAAATAGCCTGCTGAAATTTTGATTGGCATTGCATCAAATTTATAAATCATTTGAGGAAAAGCAGCTTCTTAATAACATTGAGTTTTCTAATCCACGAACACTGGATATCTTTTCATATTTTCAGTACTTTTAAATTTCCCAGCAACATTTTGGAGACCTTAGTGTAAAGGTTTTATATATGTTTTGATAATTTTATTACCAAGTTTATTATTACTAACAAAAATTGTATTTTTACAATTATGTGTTACAATTTTAAAATTACATTTCCTGTAAAAATACACTTGGTTCATCTTAGGACCTTGTATCATTAGCCTTGTTAAATTATTATTTCTAGTAGTATTTTAAATTATTATTTAATTTTAAATATTAAATTAAATTTTAAATTATTATTTCTAGTAGTATTTTATAGAACCAACATTTTTGATGACATACATAGTCATCATTTGCAAAGAAAGGCGGTTTTACTTTTCCCTTGAAATCATCACACTGGTTTTTTTTATTGTTGTTGTTGTGGTGGTGGTGGTGTTTGTTTGTTTGTTTGAGATGGAGTTTAGCTCTTGTTGCCCAGGCTAGAGTGCAATGGCGTGATCTTGGCTCACTGCAACCTCCGCCTCCTGGGTTCAAGCGATTCTTCTGCCTCAGCCTCCCGAGTAGCTGGGATTACAGGTATGTGCCACCATGCCCGGCTAATTTTGTATTTTTAGTAGAGACAGCATTTCTCCATGTTGGTCAGGCTGGTCTCGAACTCCCGACCTTAGGTGATCTGCCCGCCTTGGCCTCCCAAAGTGCTAGGATTACGGGTATGAGCCACTGTGCCCGGCTACACACGGTTTTATTTATTTTCTTGACCTGGTACACTTAGAATATCTAATAAATTCGGAATAGAAGTTGTTTATTTGAGATCATTGCCATTGCCTTATTGTTTTTAGCAGAAAAGCATTCAATATTTTACCAATAAAAAATATTTTGGTGGCTTTTAGATGTATGCTATTTATTCTGTTGAGGAAGTTTCTTTCTGTTCCTAGTTTCCTGAGACTTACTTTTTAAATCATAAATGGGTTATAAATTTTGTCAAATGTGTTTTCTGCATCTTTTGAGAGGATCATACTCTTTCATTTGTTTTTATAGTGTGTCAACATGATAAAATTACTTGATTGATTTTTGGCTATTAAACCAAACTTGCATTCCTAAAATAAAGCCTACTTAGTCTTGATGGATGGATGTGTGTGTGTTTGTGTGTGTGTGTATGTATGTACACACATATACAAAATCACTGCTGGTGGGAATGTAAAGTACTGCATTTTTTTTTGTAAAAAACAGTATGATGGTTCTGACAGTCCCTTAACATTTTAAATACAGAAATACCATATGACCCAACAATTCCACTTCTTGGTAGATAGTCAAAAGAATTGAAAGCAGGGACTGAAAGAAATGTCTGTTCACCAGTATTCATAGTAGCATTATTCACAATAACCAAAAGGTGGAAAAATCCATATGTACACGGACAGATGAATAGATAAAATATGGTGTGTATATACAGTGGAATATTATTCAGCCTTAAAAATGAAATTCTGACACATGCTACAACTAGGATGAATCTTGAAAACAGTATGCTAAGTGAGATAAGCTAGACAAAAAAGGGAAGAAAAACTATTGTATGATTTCACTTATGTGACATACGTAGAATACTTGAATTCATACAGACATAAAGTACAACAGTGGTTACCAAGGCCTAGAGGAGGGCATAATGAGAGGTTATTGTTTAATGATACAGAGTGTCAGTTTGGTATAATCAAAAAGTTCCAGAAATGCTTAGTAGTGATTGTAGCACAACAATGTCAATATAGTTCATGCCACTGAATTGTACACTTGATAACAGTTAAATTATATGTTTATATATATCTTAACACAAGAAAAATGTTTAAAAATAAAAGTTAAAAAAAGTTGTAGCATCCCTGAGAGAATGGTTTCCTAAATGACTGTGAGAAGCAGATACCTCACCAATCCCACTCCTACCTCTCCTTCAGATCTACATAGACCTAATAGGGTGGTCACTGTAGCATAACATCACATATCCTGGCTAACACACCACCCTGCATCATTCTCTGAGGCTCCATAACTGAAAAAATCTGCTAGAGAAAAAATCTCACAAGCATGCACATTGGCTTTTAAGTAAGTGTGCTCACATCACCCTCGGCTGGGCCGTTAGTCCATCTTAATCCTCTATTTCTTCTCTCTTTGTCATTTCCAGACCCCATGCCCAAATCTTATAGTTTCTCTAAATTTCAGACTCCATGTTTGCCCTCCTTATTGTCAGAAAAATGTCCTCTTATTTGTTGAGAAAGCAGAGGGTTTCAGTTAAGAATTTTCTCAAATTCTCTCCCCTATGTTTCACAACTAAGTTACTCCTTTGCTGACATACCTCCCTATTGCAAATGTCATTTCCCTTTCTGTACATCAGTAGCTTGATGTACACTTGAGGCCTGCCTCAGCATAACATCCTCTCACCACTCTCTGAGATAGGTCCTACTATTATTCCAGTTTTACAGATATGGAAACTGAGGCACAGAAATCTTTGAAAATATGCCAATGGCCACAGCTAGTGAGCGCTGAAGATAGGATCCAAACCCATGCAGAGTGCTTGTAATTGCCCCTTTTCCACCCAGAGTCTAATACATCTTCCTTGAAAAAACCCATTATCTTTAACTTTAGATGTTTACATTATCTTTTCCATTACAATACATTCCCATCTTATAAATATGTTCTTATTTTCCCAGTATATTTTTAATGTATACACACACACTCCCTCACACATAATTCCAACTTCCTTGCAAAGCAACCACTTCTCCCCTCGCTTTCCATTTTCCTATCAGAATCGTTGCTTGTAACCCTTCACCTCATATTTAGGTTTTAACCCCTGGCTACAAATCAAGTTATTGTCCCAAGTATGTCCTAACACCATCTAAACAAAGTCAAATTTTCCTAATGGTACAATCAATGTGACCTATTTTTACCTGCCGTCCTACTGATCTCTTTGCATTTACCACCCGTGGTCTGTTACCACTTGTTACTCTAACTCTACTTTCACCTGATTGTCCTTCTACCTTTTTAGAACATTCTTTCTGCTGACCTATTTTTACTTCCCTCCTTCCTTTTCTTAAATATTGATGTTCTCTATAGTCCTGTGGTTATTGTTTTTCCATTCTCTTTCTTTCCAGTAGTTTTCCCAATATCCAATCTCATTGACCTACAAATACCTTGTTATTGGAAAAGGAGTGAGTACCTTCCTGTTTCCCTGCAAAGGGATAGATACAACAAGTTTTGGCAGGCTAATCTAAGAGTAGCCTAATCCAACAATTTGAGATACAACTAGCACTTATTCATTGATTACTATGTTCCAGGCTCTATTCCAAGCATTACATAAGTTTTAATTCGTTTAGTTCTCACACTAATCACATGAGGTAGACATTGTTATCATCTCCACATGAAAGGTGAGAAACCTAAGACAGAGAGAAATAACTCACCCAGGGATTCCAGACTGGTAATTGACAAAGCCAGGATTCAACATATAAGTGTGGTTCCAGAAGAATTCTCCTACCAGCTATGCCATATCATGTTTTAATCAGTAAAAGATGCCATTGGCAGTACCATGGCACTAAACAACCCCAACGGTCCTTTCACACAGATCATGCAGAGGCGCTGACCGATGGGAAGGTGATCACTGTTGTTCATCCACTCCCTCACACATAAGGACAGAGGTAAGACACTGGTAAGGCAGAGGCAATGGTGTTTTGAGCTAAATATTTGTTTTGTAATCTCAGTTGTCATAACTTGCTTATCTATTGTCATACAGATAAGAGAAAAGCAATGGCATTTAAACCAGATAAACTATTTGGAATAAGGAAAGAACACTAACACTGAATCGGCTTCAAGCCTCTCAGATGTCATAACACGGAGCTGTAAGGCACATATTTACCTCCTAGAATACTAGATGGAGAGAGGCATTCAACAGCCAGATCGGATTTTTTTTTAAGTTCAGATAATATCTTATCACTCCTCTGCATCAAACCCTTCAATAGCTTTCCACTACACTTAAAATAAATACCAGTACGTTAAGGGACACATTCATTTCAGCATCGTCAGGCTCCCACCAACTAACTTTTTCCCCATTCCTTGTATTCCTTTTACCCTGCCCTTCTGTTCTGTCTGCCTAGAACACCCATCTATCAACTCTTGGCAAGTTCACCTCCTTTTCAACCTTCCACAAATGTTACTTCCTTAGAGAGGCCTTCCCTGGGCCACTTAATGTAAGTAGATTATCCCCTTCTCCTAGTTACTGTCTAGCATCTCACTTTGTCTAATTTATTACCTAATTATTCATATTTTACCTACCCTTCTAGAACATAAGCTGCTAGAGAACAGGGACTTTGTCTTATCCTACATCGCATTCATAATATTTAGCACAAAGCCTTGCAAATAGCAGCCATTTCAGATGTTTATTATACTAAGAAATAAGTAATATATTTCATGGAATTTCCCTATAATATTTTTGTCTGCAACCATATAAGCCCAAATTTTCTATGAATTTTTACCTGAAAGAGCATAAACTTTGGAGTTGGACAGTCTTGGATTCATGTCCAGTTCTGCTACTTACAAACTGCCTGATCTTGGGCTTATTTGTAATTTTAAAACTTCTCTTTTATTTAATAAGTAAAATGATACTTCACAGACTCAGTATGATCATTAAGTGTGATAATGTGTATGGAGTGAGATACTCAGTTCCTGGCACACAGCCAACGAGTAATAAACGTTCATTTTCTCTCTTCATTTGTTTCTCACCTACTTCAACACTCCCTTACAAACTCATGGACCAGTACATCACACCAAACGTATTAGAAAATCAAAGTCAACAAAATGCAATCTTTGCCCAATTTCAAATCTCTAAGGCTTATTTTAACCTTCCAAATCCCAGAAAATTTTATCAAGAAGATAAAGGTTACAGAGAGAAGCAGGAAGCATGGGAGAAAGTCAAAAAGAGAAAAAAGGAAAAAGAAAAGAAAAAACAGAAAAAAAAGATGCTGACAGACTGCACCAGACCTGGCCTGGCATTTACTGAGGACACATACAGTACACAAAGGCAGCTCTGAACATTGACAAGCCTTGTTGACTGCTTTGGGACAGTGTCTGCTGCTAGCTCTGTGTGTTGTTGCAGCTCAAGGACTTTCATCAGAAATTAGCAACTATTTCTCAAGTGTTTTGGCCAATATGACCGTTTCACAGTGCCTTACCTTTTTTCCCTCTTTGAGGTGGTAGGAAATGTGGACATTTAAAAGCAAAAACAAGCAAACAAAAAAAACCCCCCAAAAAAAAACCTCCACAGTATTTAGCATTTTACAGTTTGGTTATATTTCAGCATTCATGTACTTATAAAAACAATTTAAGGATGTATCCCGAGGATAATATTTCCTATGGAAAAGGCTCTGATGTTTTTCTGGAGGCACGGTTCAGACTCTCAAGGAGGGGATTAGTAGGAAATATGTTGTGCTACTTACTTGACATGCATCTAGCCTCTCTCTGGAATTCTCTTTATATAGAGATGACATACATAGATGCCTTTAGTGATCACCAGTAGGTTTGGAATGAATCTTGAATGCTCCCACTTCAAAGGGCACAGCTTCCAGTTTTAGGGTGGGGAGACTTGCCAATTTCTCCTCAGGGCCCATACTCTGCCCCCATTCGCATGTTTATAACAAGAGAAGCAGTTCGTGTGTCCTAAAATGTGAAATCCTAGGGTAAGAATCGCCATGTCATGGGGTGGGTCCAGCATAGCTGGAATTGCAAAATAAAGTTAAAAGTTAGGATTCAGGATGCAGAGTAAGAGCACAGAACAGTATATCACCTGCAATTGCACTTTAGCTGATCTACCAACTTCATTGTTCAAAAACTAAGTAAAACCGTTTCCAAGTTGACCAGCAAAGCTATCTTAAAATATTTCTAAGAGTGCTAGTTTTGAATGAGAAGAGTTTTTAAGAATCATCCTATAAGCTCAAGTCAGATTCAGTGAGGAGCAACATCCTCATCAAAGTCTTGAAATTCACACCTTTTCTTAAGTTTAGGTTACATCATAGTACCAGCAGCTAGGGTGCTGCTAATGGGATAGGTGCAGCAGCAATTTGAGGAATCTCTGTTTGTCATTTCAAAGTCGGATGTTACAAATGAAGACTGACCTTATCTAGCAGGGTTATTAGCAGAAGATCTTCCCACAGTACTTCTGGTAGAAATTCTATATACCCCACCATAATCATCTCAGTCTTTTGTCTGCTTCCCTTCTTCTGGGACTTGGTCTTTACTGATGTGACTCAATTTGATGTCATCTTGTTTCTCCTCCACGTAAGGTTGACCTTAAAGAGACTGGTCATGTTGCATTTTCCAAAATGGTCAAATACCCAAATCATGGAAATATATGGATTATTTTTTTCCATCTTATTGAGAACTTAGATAATCCATCATCATTTTGTCTTTCTTTTTGTGAGAAAGCTTGTGATATGGTTTGGCTGTGTCCCCACCCAAATCTCATCTTGAATTGTAACTTCCACAATTCCCACATGTCATGGGAGGAAAACGGTGGGAGATAATTGAATCATGGAAGCAGATCTTTCCTGTGCTGTTCTTATGATAGTCAATGAGTCTCACAAAAACTGATGGTTTTAAAAATGAGAGATTCTCTGCACAAGCTCTCTCTTTGCCTGCCACCATACATGTAAGATGTGACTTGCTTGTGCTTGCCTTTCACCTTCCATCATGATTATGAGGTCTCCCCAGCCACATGGAACTGTAAGTCCAATAAACCTCTTTCTTTTATAAATTGCCCAGTCTTGGGTATGTCTTTATCAGCAGCATGAAAACAGACTAATACAGCTTGTAACAAAAGTGTTTATGGATTAATGCTTTAAAAGTGGTCCGACTGATGCCTTTTAGTATTAAGCACGGGTTCAGTGTATTAACAGGTTTGTGATACTTTTTTAAGTAAGGGCTTTCGGATCATGTGTCTTGGCCATCAGGATGCAGAGGAACAGGGAAGGCCCTAGCAAGAATGCTGAAATCCTATTTGCAAAGGAATTTGATGGGGAATTCATGTCCTATATCATTTCTACCCAGCCATACCCCTCACGAATCCTGCTACTGCTTGACTAAATCAGCAAATCAGTTCTGTTTTTACGGCTGTTCCTTTTAACTTGAACCCCTGCTGGTTTTCCTACATTGTTTACGTAATTGTGTGTGTGCAGTTGTGGGAGGATAGAAGGAGTGGATCCTTAGCTTTTTCTTCCCATGCATTTAACTGGATTCAAGGTTGAGTTCAAACAGGACTCTGACGTGAGCAGTTTCCACTGCTCTGTTCCCCAGCTGGCTGAGCCCCTCACTATAGCATTCCCATGGACCCACTGGCTGGAATCCACAGGATTCTACCACCAGGACTTCTAACAAAGGCTTATTTTAAAAATTCATTTAAGTCTAACACTTAAAGAAGGGAGTGATGTTTGCCTGTATGGTAGGCTTATTTAAGATTGCCAGGTCATTCAGAAAGCATGAGATTTAATGTTCTGTGTTCTCCAAACACATTTGTAAAACAAAACAAAACAACCAACTTATTTTCCTTTCATATCTTCTCTTTCAGCACTCTTCCTCCTTTGGGAAGCAAAATCACTCTTTCCAAATTGAAGCCTCTCTTCAAAAAAGGAAAGAAAAAAGTCAAGTGACTAAAATTCTTTCTTTTACAAGAGAAATAAAAATAACACACACAAAGAGAAAGAATGCCGAGTTATTTCCTTTCCAGTGGTCTTTGACATGTTTCTATGAACCTATCTTCAGAATTTTCTTCTCCCAAGACAGACTCTTACATTAGAGTTGTATTAAAAATCTAACAATTAATTAATTAACTAATAAAAATAAATCAGGAAGTATACATTATTAAGCTTTCTTTAAAAAGTAGAATCTTTAGCATCCTTCCAAATACAGAATGCCTTTTAATTTTTCTAGCACAAGATGGTTACAGTAGTGTGTCGCTTAGTGACAGGGATATATTCTGAAAAATGCGTCTTTGGCAACTTCATTGTTGTGCAAACATCATAGAGTGTACTTCCACAAACCTAGATGGTCTAGCCATTTACACGCCTAGGCTATATGGTATAGTCTATCACTCCTAGGCTACAATATATTACTGTACTGAATACTATAGGCAATTGTAACACAATGGTAAGTATTTGTGTATCTAAACGTGGAAAAAGTACAGTAAAAATACAGTATAAAAGACAGAAAAAAGGTACACCTGTATAAGGCACTCACCATAAATGGAGTTCACAGGACTGGAAGTTGCTTTGGTTGAGTCAGTGAGTGGTAAGTGAATGTGAAGGTCTGGGGCATTATTGTATACTACTGTAAACTTTATAAATACTGCATGTTTAAACTACAATAAATTTATAAGAAATATTTTCTTTCCTCAATAACAAATAACAAATTAACCTTAGCTCACTCTGTTTTGCTTTATAAATTTTTAACTATGTATTAGTCCATTTTCATGCTGCTGATAAAGACATATCTGAGACTGGGCAATGTACAAAAGAAAGAGGTCTATTGGACTTACAGTTCCACATGGCTTGGGAGCCCTCATAATCATGGCGGAAAGTGAAAGGCATGTCTCACATGGTGGCAGACAAGAGAAGGGAGCTTGTGCAGGGAAACTCCCTTTTTTTAAACCATCAGATCTCATGAGACTTATTCACTATAAAGAGAACAGCACAGGAAAGACCTGCCCCATGATTTAGTCACCTCCCACGGGATGCCTCTCACAACACATGGGAATTCAAGATGAAATTTGGTTGGAGACACAGCCAAACAATATCTAATTCTTTTTAACTTTTTAACATTCGTAATAACAGTTTAAGGCACAAACACATTGTATAGCTATACAATATCTTTTTTCTTTACATCCTCATTCTATAAGTTTTTTGTGTGTGTTATTTTATTTTTTTACTTTTTAAACTTCTTCATTAAAAACTAAGACGCAAACATACACATTAGCCCAGGCATGCACAACATCAATGTCATCAAAATATCACTATATTCCACCTCCACATCTTGTCCTACTGGCCAATCTTCAGGGGCAATAACACACAGGGAGCTATCATCTCCTATGATAGCAATGCCTGAAGGACCTGCCTGAGGCTGTTTTACAGTTAACTTTTTGGTTTTTTTTAACATAAGTAGGAGTACATTCTAAAATAACAATTTAAAAGTACAACATAGGGCCAGGTGCAGTGGCTCATGCCTGTAATCCCAGCACTTTGGGAGGCAGAGGCAGGCAGATCACTTGAGGTCAGGAGTTCAAGACAAGCCTGGCCAACATGGTGAAAGCCCGTGTCTACTAAAAATACAAAATTAGCCAGGTGTGGTGACACACACTTGTAATCCCAGCTACTCAAGAGGCTGAGGCAGGAGAATCACTTGAACCCAAGAGGCAGAGGCTGCAGTGAGCTGAGATTGCACCACTGCACTCCAGCCTGGGCAACAGAGCAAGACTCTGTCTCAAAAAAAAAAAAAATATGTATAATAAATACATAAACCAGTGACATAGTCATAACTGTACTATTTACTTTTATACAACTGGCAATACAGTAGATTTATTTATATAAGCATCACCTACAAGCATGTTTATAACATGTTTCACTACGACTTTATACCAACTATGACATCTCTGGGTGATAGGGATTCAGCTCCATTATAATATTCTGAGACCACCATCACATATGTGGTTGAATGTAAACTGGAAAATCATTATGAGATGAATGGCTGTATGTACAATAAGACAGAATATGAGATAATAGATTAATTGGGATACCACCAATTGATGGACCCACTTCAGAAGAATAGTAATATTATTATCTTCCTGGTTTTACCAAAAGCAATAAGAAGTGACATTCATTGAGCCCTTCCGATATTCCTGGCTTATTATCAACCACTTTGTACGTATTATCTCATTTAGTCTTTAAAATTATGTTACGATATACTTTAGGGGTTGGAAAACTGATCTATAATGGCCAGAATCTGAATGTTTAGGTTTGCAGACCATATAAGTGCTCTCTTGTGTAGTCTTCTTGGCTTTTGTTGCTGTTGATTTGTTTTGTTTTTACAACCTATTACAAAGGTAAAACCATTCTTAGCTTCTGTCCTGCCCCAAAACAGGCTGCAGACTGGATGTGGCATTTGGGCTATAGTATGCTGACCCTTAATTTGATAAAAGTAGAACTACTATAATTTCCATGTTCAGAGGAGGAAACTAAGAGAAGTTAAGAAAATCCGCCCAATTTACACACCTAGAGTCAGGGGACTTCAGCTAACCATGTTGACACTAGTTAACCAGGAGTAAACTAATTGCAGGTAAATCTGAGAATCCATGTAAACAGGAGATAAATATAGACAATTTCTAGTAAATGTTATATACTTACCTCTAACTGGAAATATCACTGTAGTGTCAACTACTTCATAAATGCCTTATTGGATATACTCGTAGATATATACTATTTCCACCTGGCAGATATAATATTAAATGAAGATGATTTCATGGCCACAGGTAATTAGAAGGATTTTACTTACATTATTTTTAGTGATTTTTAATATTTTCAAGCTTTAACTAAGAATGCTAATTCTCATTCTCATTATTTTCTGTTCCTCAGGTTAGGGACAACTAATGTAAATATATATTTAAACTTTCAAAATTACAATCTTAGCTTCACTGAAAAGGAAAAACACACTGGGCCAAATATTATGTTTTTGTTACATTTTTGAATCTAGATCTTGAATGGCAATTACTCCAATTTTTTACCAGTTTTTCAAATCGTCAAGAAAGAAAGGTATCTACTAAACTTAAGATTTATTAAATAAAATTTGATAGAACAATTTTGTTTGAAGATAAATGGTAATTTTGAGTTACAGCAATTGAAGTAAGTGTACTCGGGGTTAAAAATCACTAAGCAGGGTAGACATTTATGTGGTGTCTACTGGCACCAATGCTTCTTTTCTCCTCAGAAGTACCATTATACTGACCATTAAGAAAATAAGCCAAAGTTTCTATTCCAACTCTTAAATGTTCATTGTTCACTGAGTATTTTATTGAAGATTTATTTTTTAAATAGTAATGTTAACTCTGAACATAACAGCAGGGATTAGCTGAGAAATCTGAGGAATTTGTAAATGATAGGCATGTTTAAAATTAGAAAAAAAATTTATATCTGGCAGATAAAAATCCTTTGTGTCTATATTCTTTTAAATGTTTGTTTTAAAAATATATAAATTCACACCCAAATTGAGCAGTAAAACTGATGAAGTAATATATTTTGAAAAATATGTATATAATTTTCTCACTAGACTGAAACAACTCCTTTTATTCTCTTGGGTGTATAATATATGTTTTTAAAAAACTGACTGCTAGGCTGGGCGTGGTGGCTCATGCCATAATCCCAGCACTTTGGGAAGCTGAGGTGGGCAGATCACCAGGTCAGGAGTTCAAGACCAGCCTGGCCAACATGGTGAAACCCCATCTCTACTAAAATATAAAAATTAGCTGGCTGTGGTGGCACACACCTATAATCCCAGCTACTTAGGAGGCTGAAGCAGGAGAATCACTTGAACCTGGGAGGTGGAGCTTGCAGTGAGCTGAGACATCACCATTGCACTCCAGCCTGGGTGAGAGTGAGACTCCTTTCAAAAAAAAAAAAAAAAAACAGAAAAAAACTGACTACTTACATATTTATCTAAAAGTGTTATCACCAAATATTATACACCAATAACCCTCTTGGTTGATTTAAAAAAAAAATTCTTTCTTTGGAATAAAAATAAGCAAAAGAAAATTTGTAAGTGTATATATACAAACTGGCTGCAACTAACAAAACACAGGAAATTGGACACACTGTAGATGGAGAAAGAATTTCAGATTTGTATCACAGCTCATTTTTCTGCCTGTAACACCACAGCGTATTGTCAAGCCCAGGACAGCCTGGGGTGCTTAGGAGAACAGATGGCAGCTGGGTTAGACCAGGCAGGAGAGAAAAGGAAGGTGTGACCACCCAGGAAGTGCTGGTAAATTAAGCAGTTTGCTCTTCTCACCTTCAGATGAAAAAAGAAAGAAAGAAAAAAAAAGTACGTAGGAAGATGCCTGCCAATGGTCAGCACTGCAGCCATGTGAAGGCAGTTCTAACCCAAGGAACAAAGTAAGTATAGATTTGAGAGCAGTTGGAAGGTTCTCATGGGAAGTTAGGAGAGGGTAATGCAACAGTGCAGCTAGCGCCCTGAGACCACCAGTGTCCCTGAAATAAAATCAAAACTTAGCTAAGTTTGCAGCCGCAGTTTTTCCTTGGAGAACCCAGTGCTATTTGAAAGATAGATGAGATACAGAACTCTTTAGCAATATGAACAGACACAGCCTTGGAGAGCAGCTGTTCTTCCTTCTCACTATGGAGTGATCAAGAAAAAATAAATTGACTTCCAGAATAAAGAATAAAGGAATAAAGCAGAGATCATAAACGCAAGACCAGTGAAGTTCTGGGAATCATATTGAGGGAGATTACAGAATCACCTAAAGGATTATCTTGGAAAGCTTCAACTCATTATATCAGCATTATGAAAAACTTAGCTATTTTATTTGTAGACAAAAATTCATATGAGATAATGGCATATCAAAGAATAATAATATGTCAAAAGAATTGTCTTCACCCTTTGCATTGAACATCAAAATAATTTTCTGTTTCTTGTACACCCTTGTGCCACTCCTATTTTGTATATCAGTCAGCACATTCTGCTTGTATCAGTGCCGTTTTCCTAAGAGCATTGCCAAACTTTTGAGCAACGTTTAGAAAATAATCTCACAGTGCCTAAGACCATGTTCTACACATAATAAATAGGCATCTAGAAAAAAATAAGAAGGCCGTGAAGTTTGAGTTCATAATTCCTGCAGCCACTTGCTTCACCTTTGTTATGTAGCTTCATCCATCCCCATTTGCTGCTATGCAGTAAAGTAATGTGGAGGGCTGCCACGGAAGGGGCAAACTGTCCCACGGAATGGGAAAACTGTTTCAGGTACAAGAAATAATATATTAAAAACCTCAGAGTTTTGTGTGTGTGTGCGCGCACGCATACGTGTGTGTGTGCATGTGTGTGAGAGAGAGGAGAGAGCAATAACAGGGGAAGAGTTTCAAGAACTGAAATAATTCATCAGTGGCTGGAGGCATTGTGGAGTGACAGAGGGAGGTGAAAATAAGTGAAACTGCCTCACCTCACAAAGACAGTTCAATTCTTGAGCCCCTTTTAAAGAACAGTGAGGGGTTGAGTTTGGGCTTTCTCCTGGGGGCAATAGGAAGCCATTGAAGAGTTTTAAGCAGGGAAATCTGAGGTCAAAGGTGAGCTCAAGAATGTTCTTCCTGGTTGCAGTGGGAGAAGATGTTAGAGAAAAATCTAGTCTTGAGGCTTGGCAGGTCAGTTTGGAGGCATTTGCAAAATTCAGATAGGAGATGATGGTGAATTCCAACAAGATTGTAGAATAATGGAGCAAAATGAACTAGAATCAAGAGATTAGAACGTGAGGAACAGAGAGGGGAAAAAAATAAAGGATGATGTCCACATTTCTGGTTTCAAATAGAGACCACCACAGCTAGTATAAGTTGGGGGAAAGAAAAATGTTTGTATTTTCAGGACTATATCTTCTGCTTTGGATCCCAAGTTATGGCTTCCAAGATCCACCACCTCCTCTCATGCTGTACATTAATTAGAGGATTCTGCAATAGACACTGGTTATTGGCATTAAAATCGAAGTGTGCAAAATACAAAATGCCCTAAATTATCACAATCAGTAACTCTAATTGCTATCAGTTGGGTCCCAAATTCTTCCTTACCTAAAATTAATCTTGTTCCTTTAGGAAATATTTCTGAAAAATATGCATATTACTAGTATCATATGAGTTTGTAAAATAATATTCACTACAGCATTTTCTTTTCTAAATGATACCTTCTATTAAGGATTCACTTAAATCTTTTCTTTATCTGATAATTTGTGTTAATAAAAATATATACATTTACATGTACAATATGCATACACAGATAGAGATAAAATTCATAGCTTTCCAAAATTGCAAATTCAATATTTTTGTACTAGTTCCAAACTTTCTATTTACTATTTAGAAGCCTTCCTGCAAGACACAAAACCCATTGTGCATTTTTTTTCACCAGACTGCAGGAGTGCAAAAGTGTACACTGTTTCCTTCAAAAATGGAATCATCATTCACAGATGTAGATGTGTGCTTGTTATGCCAAGATGAGACAGATGTGGTTCTATTCACTCAGGGACAGGTGCTACGGAAAAAAGAGATAAAACATTTGTAGAAAGTGTAAGCAACTGTATCGCTGTTGCTAAATAAATAAACTCTCTGCCAAAAAAACTTTATTTGCTTATTTCTCCTTATTTCTTCTGAATGTTTATTTTAAAATCTGGTAGAGCTGAGTTCTATTCAGTTTTCTTTTCCTGTATTAACAAAAAAAATACAATAAGTACATATTTGTTTGAATATGTTCTATAGGAATAAATGGTACAGCCGACCCGACATGCAATTTTATACCAATGTTAATTAATTTAAAGCAATCCTAACCCCCAACATACATACCACTATTTGACACACTTAACTTCTGGAATGGTCATGTTCATGATCCTTATAAAAGAAAATAGGTTAAAAGGAGAGCCATGAAAATACTAGCAGTTTAGGAAGAAATAAAATGTCGTATTCTTTTTCTGAGAAATGTTTGGTGAGCTACAGGCTGAGAACAGTACCGGGAGTAGAAATCTGCAGCTGCTCAGCTAGGGCAAAGAAACAGAAGATGATTTTGATTTTAAATATTCGTATTAAATCTGACTCCAAAAGAAGGATCGGGTGGGAATCAGCAGCTGGGAGAGGGAAGCAAGTGGAAAAGATGATTTTGATTTTAAATGTATTTAATCATAATGCAGAATGGAGAATGAAGGAGAGAAAGAGAGGGATCTGCAGCTGGCCTTAGGAAGGCGGGATTCTAGGTTGGAATATTGTCTTCATCTTACATATGCAGCTTTGGATTCCTGGGACCCAGGGGGACCAGAAACTTGTGAATACATAGTTCAGGGGTTGCATATAGAAAACTGTCTGCTAGTGTTGACACACAAAAAAGTAGTAATGATAATAAGGATAGTTCCTAGAGCAGAATTCTTTCCAAGATTGAAAATAACAGCAGAAAACTCAGAAAAGTGTTGTTCATAGAGTTCCTACAGTTTGGGGGTTGCATATAGAAAACTCTATCTGCTAGTGTTGACATAAAAAAATAGTAATGATAATAAGGATAGTTCCTAGAGTGGAATTCTTTCTAAGATTGAAAATAACCGCAAAAACTCCGAAAAGTGTTGTTGATAGAGTGGTCTAATATAAACAAGCACTTTGGTTATCTGATAGTTATCTCTATTACATGAAAGATTTTTATGATCATCCTTTAAGAATTAGGAAACCAAAAATATATTAGCCATTAAAATGGTAGTGAATATAATTTACTTTTTTGTTGGTGATTTTGAAGGCAATTTAGGAGCTCGCAGAATCTGAGAACATTATGTCAGAAATATACTTTGGGCTTGGTAAATGTTTGTGGAATAAACATAAAAATTAATCAATAAACAATTATTAACTCATTTTAGATATGGAGGTTCTAAACATGTATTGAGGCTATAATATACTCTGAAAGTTGCTTTGTATATTGGCTTATTTTCTTGTTATTTGTCTCACAAAACACAATGTCAAGAAAAATCCAATTAAACTTTCTTTTTTTGTCTTCTGAGTAAATGTGATTTTAACCTTTGAACCTCCCACAAGCCATTGTCGATATTTAAGATGCTATTTAAGGAGTCTCCCCTTAAACCCCCACCAAGAAAAACAATTATATATATGTGCATATATATGTGTGTATACATATGTGCATACATATGTACCTA
Source organism: Pongo abelii (assembly GCF_028885655.2). Classification (NCBI taxonomy): domain Eukaryota; kingdom Metazoa; phylum Chordata; class Mammalia; order Primates; family Hominidae; genus Pongo; species Pongo abelii. Next base: position 47,674,344 of record NC_071996.2, on the reverse strand, counting down.
TATATGTGCATGTATGTGTGCGTGTATATGTATGCACACATATATAGATATATATGTATGTATGTTGATGACGCCCATAGTGGAGAAAAGATGGCTACCAAATAATGGATTGCAACTCTTTCTACTCTTCCATTGAGAAAGTTAATTGTTTGTTTATTTTAAAGTTTGACTTTTTTTATTTATAGAGATCGTCCTGCCTTAGTATCCCCAAAGTGCTGGGATTACAGGCATGAGCCTCTGTACCCAGCCTAAAGTTTGAAACTTGATTACAGGTCCCAGATCCTTGTAATCACTAATAAGCAAAACATGGATGGATTTCTTACATCATATTTTTCAGAATGGGAAGCCAAAATGAGCCAATATTTTTATGGAGTAATTTATACCTCAAATCTAAATTTAAGTCATAATTGCAGCTAAAGAATCATTTGCTTTTAACATGAAAATGTAAGTATGAAATAAATAAATTTCATACTGTCAAATTCATTTTGCTTAGGGGTATTTATTGCTTTAAGATAATTTTTTAAAATGAGAAATGGATTAGTTTTAGGCCCAATACCTATGTTAATAATGACAATCCCCTGAATACAATATATAACTTATCAATAACTAGTCATGTCTTATTTCTTGCCAAACTTTAATTGGAAACCATGTTAAAAAAACTGAGCACTGCACAATTATTCACATTATGAAATAGGTAGTGATGGTGATGGTTGGGTTGCAGGTTGGGAGGATCATTTCACAAGAAGAACACATGGCCAGAGTGGGGGGGAAACACACACATTGGGGCCTGTCGGGGGGTGTGGGAGGGGAGAGAGCATCAGGAAAAATAGCTAATGGATGCAGGGCTCAGTATCTAGGTGATGGGATGATCTGTGCAGCAAACCACCATGGCACACGTTTACCTATTAACAAACCTGCACATCATACACATGTGCCCCTGAACTTAAAATAAAATTTGGAAATAAAAAAAAAGAGAAAGAAGAAAAAGAATCTCTCTTTACGTTTTTAAGTCAATTTCATTCACCAGGTGGGGGCTTTATCCATGTTTTTCAAAGCTTGAGTAATGAATCCAGCTTAATACAAATACTTCTCTTTGTAGGCAGAATAGTCAAAGCCTTAACTGGTTTAAGTCCAACTAAGACATTTCACTTTGTCTAAATGCCAGAAAGCATACAAAAAAAATAATTATCAAGGGCAAAAAATTCATCTTTATACTCACCAAGAAGCACTGTGAAACAATGAGTATCCATTGTTCAATGTCATTCTGGGTAGTCTTAGCAGTTCTCGAATTGGAAATACTATTTTATTTTACATTTTATTTATTTTTCTTACACTTTCTGTCAATACAAGTCATAAATGTAAGCTGTATTTTTCCCTTCCAGTGAAGCTAGAAGAAGCCAGTTTATAAAAAATACTGTTACTTCCTTACATTTATATTTTGTACAACCCAGCATTGATTTGCTCCTTATTTAAGCAACATTTTCTTGATAAATTAAAAAAGCAGCAATAGCCATTACTGCAGGCTATATACAGCCTCTAATATCACTTAAGCATATTACAGAATATAATATCTGGTACTTAACGACTAACTTGCATATGAAAGCTCACATAATGTCTCATAAAACCCTTAAAATGGCTTCAGTTTAAGAGTCTCTTTAAAAAAAAAAACACCTTCAGGGAATATTGTAAATGAAGTAGCACTCCAGCCTTGGAAAAAAAATTCACACACTTGCAGAAATTTTTAATATAAATTGAACACATTAAAAATTAATTTTGCATGACCATTTCGCATTGCGGTGCCAATGCATAGTTAAGATAAGGCTTTAACTCTTCTTTGTTTAAAGTAACATGGAAGCTCTTTGCTTTCTCTCTTTGCTTTCATCTGTATATAATTATTATTTTCATTAATCAGAAAATGGACCCCCATTTTCCTATTCTGACAGTCTCAGCTGGAGTTGAAGGAAACCCCACCTGAGTCGCCAGGGTAACTTAACCATAAACTTCTAGGAAACTCATTAAAGAAAGGTGTGAGCTGACAATTAACTAAGGCAGTTTCCATCATCCTCCGTTTTTTAAACTGAGGGGCTTCAGAGAAAAGCCTCATCATCAGAAAAGTAGCTTTGCACAGAAAAGGAGACCTGCTCTCGCTTTGCCATTGTGCTCCTCTTCCCAGACCCTTGATTTGTCTCTTCTCACTTGCTTTCAGCTGGATCAGCTTTCTCCTTGAAGATTTGTGTGGCTTTTAGCACTAGCATTTGAGAGGTAACACAATGCACATATTCTGTTAAGATATTATGGTTTGATGGAAATAAAAGGAACAAAAATAACAATCAATTGCACTTTTTTGTATATGTGCAGATTTTTTCTATTAGTCTCGCGGCCACAGTTTTACAACAACAGAATTCCCAAAGCGGGCATCAGTTGCAATAAGACATTGACGAATGTCTTTCTCTGCGGAGAGCTGGCGTTGCATGGATTTGACACGCTGTAGTTTTCTGTGGTTCTGACATGAGCAGCCAGTGCGTGCTGCCAGTGGTAGCTTACGGGAAGTCATCAGGGTGATTCACAGATTACATCTCTAGTGATCAATTTTAAAAAGGTGGGGAAGGAGCTGACCTAAGAAAGTGCCCTGGACCTTGGGTCAGAAGTGCTATATAAATCTAGCAAACAAACAAAGAAATAAAGATATCAAGACTGTATTTCCACTGTTCGAATCAGAGATTTTACTATGCAAATCTTAAAAGCTGAAAACATAATGGGAAATCTCAGGCTTAGTTCAGAATCTATTGTTTATCTTACTTGGGAAGGGATAGGGAGTTTTGGGTCAGAAGGGACAAGTTTAACAAGACTATTTTCTTAGCCTTCTTAGGCTTCCAGAAGACCTTTTGAAATATTGGAAAATGTATTCCCTAGTTCTCCTAATTCTTGCACTCCATGTTAATCCAACTTAAGGTACACAATAACAGATTCCAAAGCCCTTGAAAAGACATGTATAACTGACTGCCAAAAAGGTATTAGACTGTGGTACCGTCTTATCTTGAAAAAAATCGTTCGAACTGTAAAAACATAGTGAAGCCAATCTGTCTGGAAGATGTTGAAAGAACTGTCCAACTGCTTACAGAAACATACACACCTTCTAACATACTCACTTAACACACTATTTTACCCACCAAGCATCAGGTACTATGTGTGGACTTGTTTCCAAAAACCCACAGTCTGGTTTTCCATTGAAATGTTTCCAGTCAGACAGATTTTCAACCATTGGTTTACAGCAAAGCAAGAAACAATTCCCCATACTGTAACTTCATTCATGTGAGTACAGTGTATTTCTTTTTCTTTTTATGGGAAGTCATGATGAGGGTAAAGACTGGCACAACTAGACATTGTATAGTCGTGGGTAGACACAGGTAATCCAGGATCCCCAAATGCACTGAACTTAAAATGTGTGTGAAAGAATCTATACAGAGGCATCCTCCTTTAGGATGTTAGTATGTCTCAAAGAAGAGCCATGTAAAATTATTCTCTTTCTCTCTCTCCCTATCTCTCTCTCTGTCTCTCTCTCTCTCACACACACACACACAGACACCACACATGTACACACAGTCAGTGGTGATCCATGTAAGTCCAAACTTTTAAAAGTCATGTAAAATTATTTCCACTTCTTAGAGGCTATCTCTTAAAAATCAGCTGGTATTATATGTTCAGCTGATAGTGGAGGCAATGGGGATACAAGTGCCTATATGAATAAAATAAAGGTAATTTTTTATTTAATTACTGCTTATTTTAGAGTGTAGAATCCACAAGGAACTCAAAGAAAATAAATATCAAAACTTAATTAGATAGTAACACACAATATAATTCAGTTTTCATATAATGTTAAGAAAAACAAAAAGTAATCATTTGTAATTGTTTTTGTTGTCTCAATAAGTAATTCCAAATAGCTATAAAGCCACTAAGGCAGAGGTGACCCTGAGTTTCTAAATATTCCTCCCCATCCTGAAGCTTCTAGGATCACACGCATTAGGCAAAAATAATGACCCTATAAGCATGGAGTTTGAGGACTACTACCAAATTTCTGGAAGCTTCTATATGTAACCACTTGAGCAATCAAAACAATAAAAATTTTATGACAGAAATTTCAGTCATTAAAACATAAATTATAAAAGTGACACACATATAGTAACATTACAGTATTTCCCAAGCAGCACTATCTCCCTTCAAACAAAATATAATCTCAAATCACCTTCCTTCCTAATGGAGTATATTTTTGTGCCTCTCTTCAAAATGGTGAAGAAACTTTATTCCTGACAAGACCCAGTTGGTTATAGAAGATGATTGGGAAGAGATGATAAATAGCAAACACAGATGTCATCTTCTCAATCACTTCCCTCCTCCATTTTCTGTAATTCCTAGTAGGTAATGCAGTATCATGAGTTGAGTTGTGCCACTCCCAAAAGTTATATGTTGAAGTCCTAACTCTTAGAACCTCAGAATTTTACTTTATTTAGAAATAATGTAGTTGCAGAAGTAATTTATTAAGATAAAGTCATACTGGAATAACATGAGCCCCGAATCCAATACGACTGGTGTCCTTATAAACTGGTGAAATTTGGAGAAAGATACACACACAGGAAGAATGCCATGTGAACCTGAAGGCAGAGATGGGATGACGTGTCCACAAGCCACAAAATGACAATGCTTGCCAACAAATCACCAGAAGCTTGGGGGAAGGCGTGGAACAGATTTTCTCTTGTAGTCCTCAGAAGAACCCAACCCTGCCAAAACCTTGATCTCAGACTTCTAGCCTCTGGACTGTGAGACAATACATTTCTATTGTTTTAACCCACCCAGTTTGTGGTACTTTATTAGGGCAGCCCTAGTAAATAAATACAGAAGGTTTTCATCATTACGGGCTTCTGGGTCCACTTTCCACAGAGACAGGCATTAAAAAGCAGTGCAAACTGGTAACCTAAGGCTTTAAAATGGACCCCATCCATGAGCTTTGAGCGGCATATGTTAATAGTGTGGGAGACATCCAAAGGAACAATTTAAGAACCATAATTTGGGGTAGAAGCAGACAGTGACATTGCTTTGTAGGGTAATGGTATAAAAATCAACAAATGGAATGTTGGGCTTTTCTTCGTTTGTCTGTTTGCTTTTTTCCAGTGCTTCTGCTGATAAAAGGGGCAAGGATAATAATACACATCAAGGGAAGAAGAAGGAAGCAGAAGTCCAAGCTCTTCACCGAGAACTGACAGAGTACATGCTAGAATACTTCATAAATACTTGCCAAATGAACAAGTGAATGAACAAGTGAAATCCAATAACATTTCAGAGAGGAGGTAGAATTTTGGATACCCTTTGTCATGAATAACAGCTCATTTTTGCACAAGGCCAAATCAAAGTAAAATAACATTTCTCCAAACATGGTGATTGTGTAAAACTCTGAATAGGAAAAAGAATGTTTAGAACAATTTTACAACCTTTGGAACCAAGTGATAATACACAAGGTATGAAATATGTTATCAATATTCAGTCGTACTGTAACCTAATTATACACCATTAATTATTTTTAAATTTTATAATATATAATAACTCATAGAATACATAATGGTTTTGAATATTAGAGAGATTCTTAATACTAGAATAATATGAGACAGGTAGGATGTGTGTAATTATGTGCTCTCTGAAAGAAAGAATGTTTACCTTTCAAGACAGGGTGATGTGATCTGACTTCCCTTCCAAGGCTTACCTGATCTTTTGTTTCTCTATGGAGACATATGATTTATATATGACACATGCACACACACACACACACGTATCCATATATATGGACATGGGCTACATGCCAGAACAGTCTGGCACCTGCTGAGAACAAGAGGATGCCTTATAGGACCAATCTGGAGTGCTTTCCCCACCCCAAGGGGCCTGCTAAGGAAGAAGAAAATTGAGCTTGCTCGTTCTCTTACTCCAGCAAACCATGGTAAAACATTACATATGGTTATTAACAGCATCAACATTCTGTTTCCCTTCTCGCCTTCCTCTTTTAAGGTCATTATAGATAAAGGAAAGCAAAATAAATCAACTCTTCTCTTTAATTATTTAATGATATATAAGGAGTTCCTTGAAGAGAAATATTACAGTAAGTGGGTTGAGGTGGAATAGGATTCATGACTTAGATAACTGTTTCTACTCATGTGAGTTGTGCCATACTCCATACTCTACAATTCCATGCAGAAAATTTAATCATAGAGATAAACCAGGAAACAGCTATACATACAGCTCCATACAATATAAAACATTTATGTATTATAAATAAATGATATATGGTGTAAATATTATTGCTTAGTAACTAATGGTCAGCTCTCAGGCTTAGAGTATGACCTATGTAAAAGATCTTTGTCATTTAATGCAAAATACACACAAGAGTATTTCTGTATTTTAAAACTTAGAAAGTATATGATCATTAGGCAAGAAAATCAAAACATATAAAGTTCAGACAAAAGCCAGAAGAATGTCATTTCACTTCAGATTTTAGTTGGGTTAAAATAGTGCTAGTGTACCAATAAAGACACACATTCAAGTTATAAAAAAAAAAAAAAAAAAAAACAAGAAAATAAGGAGAAAAGGGCTAACCCTGACCGGGCCACAAGGTGTCCAGATATTTGGTTAAACATTATTTTGGGCATGTCTGTGAGGGTGTTTCTGGGTATGATTAACATTTGAATCAGTAGACTGAGTAAAACAGGTTGCGTTTCCCTAATAGGGGTAGGCTTCATCTAATCTGTTGAAGGTTTAAATAGAACAAAAGGCAGAGTAGAGGAGAATTTGCTCTCTCTGCCTATCTTCAAGCTGAGATATTGATCATGCTCTTCTCCCGCCTTCAAGCTGAGATTTAAGACTGGAACTCTACCATCACCTTTCCTGGGTCTCCAGCATGCCTATTGTAGATACTGGGGCTTCTCAGCCCTCATAACTATGTGAGTTGATTCCTTATAACATATATAGTAGGTTATATATTATAACAGTTCATTCAACAGAAAAGGAAAGATCACATAGAGAAGTTTGTCTTCTCATTGTGACATAACATATTCCTTATATAATATGTATATACACACACTGACACACACACACATTGTTATTTATATATATATATACACACCTTATAACAAGTGAACATATTTATACATATAGATATATATATATGAAGAAACACATATGTTTCTCTGGAGAACCCAGACTAATATAAAGTTAATTCATATCCTTCATATATACACATATATCACATAATATCAATGGTTCTGTCTGTGAAGCTTAATCAGCTAACTGACAGAGATAAACCACTGGCAAATATGCTCCATAAATGGGGAAGAAAAAATTATACTAATTTGATGAAACATTAATGGGATATTACTGAGCTTTAACACATCTTAAATCTATTATTCATTTTGGAAATACTACCACAAACATCACCATGACATAAATATGAAGACTTCAGTTAATCCTATCACTTACATCTACTTATGAGTTTTTTTATCCAAGTCTCCAGAATTACAGAAAACATACTTCTATGAAAATAATTTTTCCCATTTTTATTTCATGGTGGCATTTGAACCATACACTCAATTCAAGATAGATCTTAACAACCATTTATAGACTATCTAATTTCTTCAGAATTATTCAAAGCCTTCAAAGGGTTCTGTGTAGCAAACAACAGACATGAAACCTTGAACAAGAAAATTGAAGGGAGCCTTAATACATTTATCCTATGTGAGACCAGCCAGAATGAGGACTCCTCAAGGACCAACTTTCCCCGAAGGTCTGTCCTCAATGGGTGTTCATATGGAATTAAAACATAAAGCTGTTCCATAAGTCAATTGTGATCCCTTCCAAAATGTATCATCCTCTTGAGTCTTCAAAACTTGCCATCTGAAAGACTGATGATTACTGAATTCATCTCTCACCCAATAGTTGCCTTTCCTTTTCTTTTAAAATGAATTTGATAGAATTATATGCAAAAAAAAAAATCTGAAGTTTGGGGTTTTTTTTTTTTTCAAAATGTGTTTTTGACCACAGTGAGAATCAGGAATGCCCACATAGTGGATACAATTTGTAGAGTAAAAGGAATTGGTAAACTATACCACTTTCTAAAGGACAGCGCCTGTGCTCCATTTTAGGCTGGGATACTCTGGAGGATGTCTTCAGTTCTCCTCACTGAAAGCTCCAAGCATTCACTGGAAGAGATATTTCAGGCTGAATCACTTGGTGGAAGGTAGGATCAAAACTAGTATCTGCCTACCCCCATGTCCCTAAAAGATTCAGGGGTTGGGGAAAGGAAGCTTGTAAAACAACAGATTCAAAGTCTTAATAATTCATAACTAAATCTCCGTAAGACAGCCTTGATTTCTGTGCATTATCTCAATGATTTTTCTCAGTCGTAATTTCATACATACATAAAATGGATGGTGAGACATCTCTTTCTGCCAATTTAAATGGACTAATTTTATAATGATGGCAGATTTTTCTGATAACACTAAAGTGTTATCAATAAAACCAGGTCCCTGGAACTTCCAAGGTTAGGGAATAGAAGAGAAAAAAAATAAATCTCTCAAGGAGCTTCTGTCCTCTGTACCCTTAACTTTCCACATCAAACAAAAAAAGGAAGGGCAAAATTATAATGATTTAAAGTTTTTTCTCAAACCCAACTGGAATATGTACTGTACCTTGAGATTCATGCCCTGGCTTGAGTAGTTCGTGAGTGAGCTACTCTAGGTAGTCAAAGGGCCAGTTCATTCAACAGAAAAGGAAAGATCACATAGAGAAATTTGTCCTCTCATTGTGACATCTAATTTATTTATAATATTATTATTCAGGCATACTACATCACCTTTTCTATAAAATTTGTTCACTTAAAAATATTGGTTTTATCCCATACTCACAAGTTTGACAATTTTATTCAGATTACCCATGTGATTCTTTGATAGCAGTGCCTTCTTCATAACATGAATCACTTTTCAAATAAACTAAGTTTTCCAAAGCATCCTGTCTCCACTGCAATCTAAGTTGCTTCAGTTGCAGCACTTTTGAATCTGTGTATAACAGTTACAAGGTATTTATACTAAACTGCAAAAACCCAGTGGAAAAACATTAGGACAGCTGGGCATTTTCTTTCCACTGGGTGGGGGGTCATGTAAAAATATAAAGACCCAGGCCTTATTCTCTCAGTTCTGATTGAATCCCTGTTCTTTAGTTGAGGCTGGAAAATATGCTGGCTGAAGACTGGGTAGGAAATAGAGTGGACCTGTGCCTATAGGAAAATGTTCAATCACATGGGGAGTTCACAAGCCAGAGTTACCTAAAAGTAAGATTTTCAGTCCTCTTAAATTTTAAGGAATATTGAGAAAATTTCCATATGATCCCTATTTGATAAAAGGGATTCTAGGAAAATACTACTTATAGAGGCTTACAATTAATTTATTAAATGTATGAAACTACCTGGGAACCTGCATTTCAATCACCTAATTATAAAATAATCCCCAAAGGTTTTTTTTGTTTTTTTTTTTTTTTTTTTTTGCTACAACAGGGTAATATTGAAACTATTCATTCTTAAAATAGGCTGTCCAGAGCAGCAGCTTCAGTATCACCTGGGAAACTTTTTAGAAATGAAAATTCCCAGACACACTCTAGACCTGCTGAGTTAGAATCTCTGGAAGCAGGGGCCCAGCCATTTGTGTTTTAAGCCCTATAGGTGAATCACAGGTATAAACCATTCTAGGCAGATAGCATCTTTCACAGCTTATTAGAAATGTAGCAGAAGAGAAAGACATAGACCTCCTTCCCATGGTGAATGTATTTTAGCACCCACCAACCGTGAGAGCTTTTCTGCTTCCTTAATCAGAAAGGATCAGAGAGGAGCATGGGGGTGGGGGCGGTGGAGGGAGGGGAGAAACCATCATTATGCTGTTGTAGCAAGATGAAGCACAACTTCATGCCAAAGCTACCTGAAGGTCAGTCTGCTCTTGCTACAGGTGCATTCAATATGCATGGAAACATTAGATTCCTATGCCTAATCTAAATCCTCTTTCTGCAAATTAAGCTTTTCCCTTTGTTTAATTTGCAGTGGAAAGAAACAGCTGGTGGATAAAATTAGTCTGAAATATCTTTCTGTACTTAATCTCCATGATTTAAGTCATTCCTGAGTTTTCCTCAAAATAAAAAAAAAAAAAAAACTTCCTCTTCGTATTTCCAGTCTGTCCCTTGAACTATTATTCTACTATTTAAGTTAGAAAAAGCTAAATTAATTACTTTTTTAAAATCCAGAACTTGTTTTGAAAGATAAAAGCATTAAGACTTACTATATATAAACATTGTTGCCTGCTTAGAAGATAGAGACAGAAGCTTTCCAAGCGGACCTCCTAGTAACCAGACCTACCCAGATGACTTCCAAAATATGCCTACTTTTACCCAATTCCTACTTCATACTTACAGTTATAGCATGAGTATGCTTTAAAACATTCACATTTTTATTTTTGTTTCTATATTTGTCTCCCTTATTTTTAGGAAAAAAAGATAAAAAATACGTTCTTGAAATATACTACTAACTTCTCTCCTAATTTCTGTACTTTAAACCCACCACCATTCTAGCTCTTGTGTCTTAGGTGACACTAGCCTGGGTCTAGAGAGGTGTGGATGGGCAATTCAGACCTGACCAATCAGGTGGCTGCCTCTTCTTACCTGCACTGTTTAGGTAAGGGATAAGCACTTGATCTAATTCAGGCCAAGCATAGAAAATAGGATTAGATTTACAGATGTTGTTTGAAACTTTTGTGGAAGGAGTTCTTTCTTTCAGCTGGATTTTCTGGAAGACGGAATATGAACTATTGGCAGCCATCTGGCCACCATGATTGGAAATCTACCAACAATCAAAAAATGCAGATGGTCCAGAGGCAGAATTTCAGCCAGAGAACCAATTAAGCCTGAAGTTTTCAGGTAAATAAGACAATGATTTTGTTTTGTTTTAGGCAAATCTTTATTTATTATCATTTATTTACAACCTAATCTGCAGGACATTGTGACTAACTGGTTTATGAAAAAGAAGGGAGAAGAAGAAATCAGTGATGACTCTAGGTTTTTGAGTGATTCTTTTCCATGAGATTTTGACAAAACTTGAGATAGAAGGGCAGGTTTGGTGAATGTTGCATCAGAGGTAAGAGGAGTGGGAAACCATGTTTGGTTTTCAGCATTTTTTTCTCTTTTTAAATTTTTATTTATTTTTTAAAAACCCCACCTGCAGTCTTTATTTTTTTTAATCAAGCATTTTTATTTGAATATGTCTGTGAAACACTTAAAGGGAAACACTTTGTAAGTCATTAATTATATAGCTTTTGAACCTGCTGCAAGATGACTAGACATGGATATTGGAGAGTCATCAGGATATATATGGTAGCTACGCTAAGAAAACACCAACAAGGGTAGAGTCATCCAACACTTATTGAACCATTATCTTACTTCCATAACATCAAATGGCTCAGTTAATGTAAGATAACAGACAACTTTCTATTTGACTTGACTACTAGGACTCATTGCTGTGGGTAGAGAAGTGACAGATAAAGAAGCAAAGGTAGATGCAGATCATCTTTTCAAGGATCTTCATTGTGATGAAAAGCATTGATAACTTTATCTAAATGTGTTTAGATAATGATGAAATGGGATCGCTACTTGACACAATTTTGTGTGAGTTTAAGGGTCCTATTATTATTTTTACTTTTGTTGCCAAAATTGTCTGTTGCCATTTGTTGGGGGTTACCATTTTAATTTAACGTTACTTATTAGAAGGTGGGAGTAATGTCCAAGCAGATGGTTGTCAGTAAACTGATGACTACAATTATGGATCAGTGTCCAAATACAATACTCAAAACTTGGTACACTGCATAGCTTCCTGAATGTGAGTGCCAAAATAAATCTGGCCTGGAAAGTAATTTTAAGGATTTCCCCCTCTGGCTTAAGTTTTCTGCAGTATTTTAAGCTAACGACATCCATCCTTAAAAAGCCGAGGCTGTGCACATGTAGATAACTACAGTACTCATTTAACACATCTATTAACTTTCTTGATAAACTTATTGAAGAGAAAGAGCATTCCAATACAAAGTTCATGTAAACTCCATCATTTCCATCCAATGCATTTCTTTTCTTTCCGAAAAGATTTTGAAGCTATTGTAGCTTAAATTACTTACTGTATGTATGTTGATCAAGTCTTAAAATATATTCTCACTTGTATTAATTTTCCCTTACTTGATAGTTTTTGTACTCAATGACCAAAATATGTGACAGAGTATTTCATGCCTTTCCCACCTTTTCTAATTATGGTTGCTTTAGTTCACCTTTTAGCAGAAGACAAATTATATTTTATTTGGGAAAAACCATCACTAGGCCTTCAGTTTCCACAGAGACCTACCCCCTACTCCTGCTGACTGGCAAAACAAGTGGAAACACAATAAATTGGCAATAGAATTTGCTATACTCTGCCTATTTTCTAGCAAGTGCAATCTCTAATACACTGCTGTCTTAAATCTATCAAATGCTTGGTATTTATGAAGGCTTACCTGAAAGATAAGCAGTCCCTCTAAATCCCCCAAAATTTACTCAGGATTAAGTTAAACCAGCAGAGAGTTAGATCCTTAAATAAGAATCCTCCACCCATTCCTTTACCTAGGTTATTTTCCTTGGGTGTTGCAACTGGACAATATTGAGGAGCACCATAGGAAACTGCCTGATGAAACTGATGGCTGTGTCTGTGATAAAGGTGACAGTAAGGATGATTACCATCCTGTTACACACTGTCCTTTTTGTAAGGATTCTAGGGAGAATACTTTTTTTTTTTTTTTTTTTTTTGGCTTTAACACCAGCAAAATCATTCTCCTAAGCATTTGGCTTGTTTTTATCTTCTGGACCATCCCATTTTGGCTTTAAGCAGAACTAACATGTTGCTTTAGATACCTGGCAGCAAAGAGGTTAGAATAAGGTCAGGCTGTCTCCTCTGCAGTGAATAAGCAACATTCATTCATTATCTCTCCTGGCCTCATTAAAACAGCTTTAATGTGGTCACCATTTGATGGTAGACATAAGCTTTAATCTTGTGAATATCAAACCCACCTGGGTTACATTTCCTGTTATAGACAGTTAGCCGAAGCAGGTTAATAAGCTATTTTAACTCCTTAATCTGCAGCACTGTTTAGGAACCAAATTCACTAGTCACCTGCATTTGAGCTCAAATGGTCTACACTGAATCCTAATTTAGCAGGTTCTGTCTTCAAATCTCAGATTGCTTAAGAAACTTCTAGTCATCTGTTTAATTTTGCACCTTTTCCTTCTTTCCTTTTTTTTTTTCTCTATTATTTTTCAGGTTACTCTTTAGGTCTCGATATGCCCTATTTTTCTTCCTCATCTGACCTAGATTCAAATTTACACACTGTGAAATAGCTAATAAATCCCCATTAAGGTTGTAAAAGGTGAAGGTTCAACCAGTGTATAGTCATCAAATTCTCATATAAAACTGAATGATCCTTGATATTAATAGCTTGGCAAAAGTGTGTTAACAGGTCCTTAGGATTTTTATGAAAAAAAGATTTTCAGTCATTTGGCTGAAGGCAACCCACCTGCTCTGCAATGATTTGAATAGTTCTACAATTTTCACATCACCTAAGACAACTCTCACCTCTCCCAATTAACCTTAAAATACAAATTTTCCCTTGGAGCCTGCCCATAGTTCTAAGTTTACCTGTACTCATTGTACGCATTTCTTGTGTGTGTGTGTGTGTGTATGTGTCTTTGCATGTGGACATTAAAAGGGAAAGTTTCTGTTTGAGTTTAGGCTGTTGGAGTCTAGGGAAAGTGGGACATAAAACCCTGTTGGTTTTTTTTTTTTCTTTCTTCTCTCCACAAGCAATAGAGAGTTATTACAATGATTTACAGAGACACGTTGAAAGTAAATTATGTTGTAAACGCCTGTCCCTTGGGCCAGCTAAGAATCACAGGAAAAAAATGCAAAAAGTTTGAAATTCCCAACAGCAAAGGTTGACAGGAAAATATGGTTTTGTTTTTCTATGAGTAAAAGTTACTTTTATGTTGTGTTTTCCCATGAGAAATTATAAACTTTCAAAGGAATTTTAGTCTGTTGCATGCACATATAAGAGCAATTTATCTGGTACTGCCCCAGCGAAAACACTCTTAAGACTTTAAAGCTGTTAGAACTGGGGCTGAATTTCTTCAAGACCGCTACTTCTTATTTGTCCTTGCTGTCTCCTCTTGTCAAAACATTTACTCAGACTTCGAAGAGTTGCAAGTTGGCAACATGTTAATAATATGAAAATGCATTTGTGCAGCCCATGTGGCTGCAATTTTTGTCTATATTCATTGCTTATTTAATGAATAATGAAACCTTTGCAGTAGCTATAGTGACAGAAAGACATGCAGCTAATTAAATAAGAACTTGTCAATATAAAAAACTGCAACTGTCACCAAGGTAGCTTTGCCTCTTTTGTAGCCTTCCTAAGGCTCAAACAGAAACCTTGTCATATTCCTCTCTCACCTGATGAGCAACAGTTATAGAAATTCTATAACTAGGAGGGTAGCTTAAATCACTCAACTCCATCTTGTGGGTGTGAAAATATTTCATTGCCAAGATATAAAGATCTACATTTAAGTCTCACACTCTTTTTCTGCCCCAACTTAATTAGAAATTATTCAGGATGATTTTTATTAGAAGTTTATATGTTTTATGGCACAATAAGAAAAATAAGTAATAGATGTCCCAAACTGCTACTCGACCTTCTCTGCAACAAAAACACACATCATTAGATTCTTCAGCAATGTTGTTTAATACTGGCTGACTTTCATCCAGACATTCTTGATTTGACTCTGCATCCCTGCCCCCTCCCATAATCTCTCTTTTGCCAAAGGTCCAAGTTTTCTCGAGTGTTTATAAACTCTTCTTTGTCAAAATACCAGATAGTCTGTTTCTCCCCTGGCAGGAAGCTGTATCCAGAGGATGTCATTTCAGGGACTGTGAACAGACACGGTAATTCTCTGCTCTCTACCTGTCAAGTCAGCATTTGCATCAAGCCTTGAGTGTGCATGATAAGCAGGATGTATGCCCTTCGTCTCCACTCCATCTAACAGAGCACTCCATTTTTCAGGGACTTTATCCCCTGTAGACCTCACAGTTGTTCTAAAGTTTCTGCGAACATTGCCACAAAACCTTAGGAAAGCTATCAACCTCATAGAGTGCCTGTGCATTATGTTGAATTAAAGGAACTATAGTATTCATTTATTATGTTATCTACACAACTTCAGGGATGAATAGAATGGAAACTAAACCAGCATCATCCTCATTTTCTCATGCTCTGCTAGACACACACAGAAACGCTGCTGCTACGCATTGTTTCTTTTCCCACCCCTTCATTTTCTCTGCCTTTGATAGACATATCCTTATTTATGGATTAAGAAGTATGAAGACCATGTCACTTTCTGACATAAATGATAATACACCTTTGCTCTTAGAGTTATATTTAGACCCAGAAACCTCCCATGAAAAGCATCAGATTGAGTTGTTGGCTAAACAGGGCGACTTAATTAAAATATCACTGTGAATGCTCCATGGTAAAGAGAAAGTTTAAAGCCAGTGCTTCATTGACAAAAAGGTAGGGGAAAACATTGCAAACTCTTTCCAGTCATGCAACTTAGATTCACTCCAACATGACCAGGTTGATCCTTAACCTAGGATAACTACTTTAAAGAGCAGAATGTGAGGGGTCGTCAGAATCATTCCGGGCATGGCTAATCAATAAAATCTCTCTCTGCATTTCCTCATTACTCATTACCAAAGTGGCAAATGTTCTTAAAACATGAATTTTTCTGATGTTTGAATATAACTCATTCAAATCAACTAGATATTTTCTCAAAGTTTAAATGTGGTTGTATAGAAAGGATCGGTCATTTTTATAGTAAACTACATTAAGCAGCTAGATAGGTAAATGGATAACATGGTATAATAAAACATATATTTAGTCTTTGTCCCTGGGTCCTGACAAAAACCCTTGGCATTTTCAAGTTTTAGGAGTATCTTTGTTGTGCTAATGAAGTGACTACTGGTGAGTAGGTAGGGGTGGAGATAGTTTCAGGAAAGGGGTTTCTAATCAGAAAGACCTATCATGTAATTAGAGGTTTAGCATTTTGAGTCAGCTAGAAGAGAAGAGGGAGGCTGGAGACTGAGTTCCATCAGGTTGCCAGTGATTTACTCAACCATGTCTGTCTAATGACACCCCAATGAAAATTCTGGAATGTGAGGTTCAGTGAATCTTTTGGTTGGCAAATACCTTGCGGTGCTGGGAAGGCGATGTGCCCACCTTCCAGGAGGGGAGGGTGTAGAAGCTGTGCATGAGAGCTCACACTCAGACCTCACACTACGTGTCTCTGCTTGGGTTGCTCCTGATTTGTATCCTTTATAACAAAACCTCAATCAAGGAAAATTCCTTCAGTGAGTTCTGTGAGTTGTTCTCACAAATTATCAAACTCGAGAGGGTGGTGGGAATCCCCGAATGTATAGTTGGTCATTCAGAAGTGGCCCCCAACGTTTGTGACTGATGTCTGAAGTAAGGATAGGCTTCTGGGGAACTTTGCCTTTGACTTGTGGAATCAGGTGCTGACACCAGGTAGTGAGTGCTGGAATTCAGTTAAATTCAGGACGTCTAATTGATGTCACAGAATTGGTGTCAGAGCAGTGATAGATGGAACTTTTTCTTTATTTGTCCCCTGTCTTTGTTTACCTGCTGGTTCAATTTTTTTAAGTAGATAAACATCGGAAAAAATAGAAAAAATATAGAGGAACAGCTAAGAAGGGATTCAGTTATTTAAAGTAACAAAGTAAAACAACACTTTATTAAGGTGCTGAAATATTTAGTTTTTTTTTTCTAATTTCATGGCATATATAAAATGTATGGTGAAGTGAGAGTCAATATAAATTTATAGTTATCTACATTTGATCTATATTATATATAATGGTATAGGTAAGCTTAGGGTGTAGGTAAAGTTTATGTTAACGTCATTATTCATGTTTATGCTCACCAACATAAGTAAACTTTAACTTTAGTTGAATTTTGAGACCTAAGGGGTCTAGGGGGATGAAGATTAGAAGAACATCAAAGAGTAAATAAATCTAGAACCTTATAGGATGTTAGGGTTTCTCTAGCATAACTGCATCATTCTAATTGTGCTCCTTGATAAGGCTTTCGCAAAATGAACGTTTAACAATGATTATTCTAAGTATTAGAAAGATGACTATTCACTTAACTGTGGGATAGGAATAATACTAGTTTCTATTGTCTAAGTTTGTTATGATGATAAAAGGAAATGATAGATTTCAGATCTTTAGAAGTCTGCCTGTGGCACTGGGCAATGCCTGACCCATGAGCATTTGCCCGACCCATGAGCCCCGACCCTTTTCTGACTTCATTTCACCACTTAGTCACCTCCTCTGGACTTTAGCTTGCCAACATCACTCTTAAATGTGCTATCAATTACTGAATTTAAAACTCTGGTTGCGTTCTGACTGATGCAGAAAAGACAAAGCTGTCACTCCTGTTACCTAGAAGAATATATTTCCCCTAATTCCGTCTTGTTTTCATGAAAAATTTTATGGCAATATTGATTCGAAACAGGCTCGTGACAAGGAAGTTCTCTTAATTCGGGGCAGTTCCTTTTAAAATATAAATACAGCCTTTACATTTATTTATTTTAATTGAAATTAATTGCCATTGTGTCAGACCTGAGTTCAACACTTTTAGGATAATTATTAATTTATCAAACTTTTTGTATTTGTTATAAGACACAAAATTTGGTGACTGTGTCATTTCAAAAAGGATAATGTGATAGAACAACACATTTGCAGCTAAAAATCAAAACAACCAACCCAACAAAAAAAGCTTGTCTTTTGATATAGATCTGCTAGTTATACAATTTCAAGATAGTTTTGTAACTCAAATCTTAGCTTTCTTATTTATAAAATTAAGATTATAACATTCCCCCCTTGCTATAGGTAATAGAACTTCTGTAAAGATCAAATTACATGAGATAACTTATTTTAAAGTGCTCTGTAAACTATAAAACAATATTCAACTATAATGTGGAATTACAACTAATCAATAACCCCCTTTTATTTAATGAGTAAATTGAAACAAAAGATTGAGTTCTTTAACTTCTCACTAGAGACCTCTGTTCATATTCATTACACCACTCTCTTTGGGTGAGTTGTTCTCTGGACAGCCCTGCCATATTTCTCTCGTGTTGTACAAGAGCAATAAGAGACTGTTGGATTCATTATATCTAAGGTTCCATCCTAATGTTATAATAATTTTATATAACCTCGTTTTCTTCCAGGTACCCTTTTGAGTACTCCAGATTCTACCTTAGGAAGCTGAGAGGTGGAACATTAAGAACTCAGACTGAAAAGCCAAATAAATATGGGTTGGAATCCTCAGCCACTATCTGGCTGACAGACTTGGGCAAGTTACTTTATTATCATGTGTAAAATACTCCTCCCTCACAAGGAAAGATACTTTCCTTATGGAATTGGTGTAAAGTTTCTCAGAGATAACATTAGTAAGTAGACCAGTGCCAGGTACATGATAACTTTAAAAAATGGAAATGTAAAGAAAGCAGAAAGAAAAGGGATAAGAAAATAATAAAACTTCAACTCTCTTACACGAAAGATTATGCTAATTTCAATTCTGTGAGATAATGTGCAATGTCAGAGTAAAATCAGGGAATGCTTTGTGTGGCATTTTTCTAACAATAAATATCTCAATATGCAAATGAGGTGAGTAGATCATGCTGCTTCTGAGGAAATCCACAAGTTTCATCTGTTCTTTTAACTCTTGCCTTAGAGACCTACAGCAGAGGTAGCAGTCACTGCATATAAACCAGAGCAAATGTTTGACATCTGTGCAAATTCTTACTCATGAACTGAAACCTCATGATTTGGCAGCTGTGCAATCTTTGTCCTTTTTTTATTTTGTAACCTTTATTTCATTAGATATCTTTGCATTTGGAAAACCAGCTAGCTCATCATTGGTTATCTTGTCACTGACCTGGAAATCCCAAGATGCCTGTTTTGGTCATTGTGCCCTGGAATCATATTGCCTAACTGAGGCCCTGGGAAACTGCTGTCTGCACATCACTTCCATCCTCCAACTGCCCATTCAGGGAAGAGCAGACAGTTTCATATCAACTATCACTGTTATTTTTAAAATGACTTACAATTCATATTTAATATGCTGAACTTTGACTCTAAGATTATAATTTTATAATTTCAGTAATCACCCCACTCTCACACTCTCAACCTCTAAGGTATTTCATGTGTTCTGCAGTCATAGTTAGAATCTACATTTGTTCCCTCAGGAGGAAACTCCAATGGACCTAGAGATCTGAAATGAAATAAAACCACTGGCTACTGGATATCTCTTTTCTCTTGCTCTGAAAATCTTCCTCCTCCTTGTGATATTGATTCTGCTCTCTCCTGGTTGAATTCTCACTAATCTCCTAGATGACAGTACTTGAAAAAAGATAAGTTAATAGTGATGCCTCATCTATGCTACATGTTAGCGTCTCATTTTCTGACAGACAGATGTCCTTTTCCTAATTAAATCACATTTGTATTCCAAAAATGGCTTTTTTTTTTCTTCAGCAAGTTTTATAGACCTATGCTAGGCTTTGGTATCCATCTTTGGTTATATGTTTACAACTATCTTTTTAAAATGTCCTTTATGAATTGTTCATATTAGAAAACTTGCTATATGTCAAATACCTTATCTTTTTAATGTCCATGAGATCTGTAGTGATGTCCCCTCTTTCATTTTTGATATTAGTAATTTGTGTTCTCTCTTTTTCTTAGCATGGTTAAAGGTGTATTGATCTCTGGATTTTTCAAAGGAAAACACCTTTGATATTTAAAAAATAAACAGCTTTTGGATTTATTGATTTCCTATTTGCAATTTTATTGTTTTCTGCTCTAATACTTACTATTCTTTTTCTTCTGCTTAGTTTGGATTTCATTTGCTCTCTTTCTAGTTTCATGGGATAGAAGTATAAGTGATTAATTTCATATTTTTTATTTTCTAATAGATGCATTCAATGCCATAAATTTCTCACTAAGAACTGCTTTTGCTTCATTCCATAGATTTTGATAAGTTTTATTTTCATTTTCAATTAGTTGAAAGTATTTTAAAATTTATCTTCATTTCTTCTTTGACTCATGTTGTTTAATCTCTAATTATTTTGAATATTCTCAGCTATCTTTCTGTTATTGATTTCTAGTTTAATTATACTGTGGTCTGAGAGCAGACATTTTATGACTTCTATTCTTTTACATTTGTTGTGTTTCTTAACCTAGAATTTGGTTGATTTTGGTGAGTATTCCATGTGAGCTTGAAAAGAATGTATACCCTGTTATTGTTGGATAAAGCAATCTATAGATGTCCATTTTATTCAGCTGATTGGTATTGTAGAATTCAACTACATCCTTCCTGATTTCCTGTCTGATTAACCTGTTCGTTTCAGATAGAGGTATGTTAAAGCATCCAACTACAATAATAGCTGCATCTATTTCTCCTTGAAATTCTATCAGTTTTTGCTCCAGTTATTTAATGCTGTGTTATTGGGTATGTACACATCAAGGATTGTTATGTCTTCTCAGAGAAGTGACCCCTTTATCAATACATAATGCCTCTCTTTGTCCCTGATACAGGGGTAAACAACTTGGTCTGAAGTCTGTTTCATCTGAAATTAACACAGCTACTCGTGCTTTCTTTTGATTAGTGTTAGCCTGATATCTTTCACCATGCATCTGCTTTTTATCTCTATGTGTCTTTCAATTTAAAGTGGGTTTCTCATAGACAATATATAGTTGGGTCTTTTTTCTTGATCCACTCTGACAATTTGTCTTTTAGTTAGTGTATTTAGACCATTGATGTTAAAAGTGAATACCGGTATAGTTGGATTAATATCTACTAAATTTGTTACTGTTTTCTGTTTGTTGCCCTTGTTCTTAGTTCCTATTTTTGTCTTCCACTCTTTTTCTGCCTTTTGTGGTGTTAATTGAGCATTTTATATGATTGCCAGCTGGTTAGTGATGGACCAGAATGTTTTTATGTTATCACATTGACTTCAATAGAAAATTAGACATAGATGTCATCTCAAAGTTTATTTCCTCAAGTCTCTTATTTTCCAAATGAGAAAATAGAGACATGATGGCAATTATGACAGAAATGCTGGTTCATTATTCTTTTGTACCACATCACTTTGCTTTCAGATATAATGGCATGGAGTATAGACGTTTTTAAGCAATTTCACTAATACATGTGCTATATAATCATCACCCCTCTTTAAAAAGTTACACTAGTCCTGAGAACATATGCATTCTAGTGGTGATTACCTAATCAGCAACTATGAGCATTTTGAAGTTCCCCAAGAAATTTGTAGTCTAATAAATATTTCAATCAAAATGCTAATTACCAAATCCGGACCAGCTCCAATTGCTCTTTGAGAGTACAGTTGCTCTGAACCTTTTGTTTAAGGCAAGAGAAGCAATTGTCATCACAAAGAGAGTACAATCTCCCTAGCCATCCTCAGAGTCCTGTATGATCCAAAAAGGGTTATAAATGGTTCCATGTCACTGTTATATTTATAACTGCTAGATAGTATGATTAGCATTTTTCATGAATTGAGAACATTTTCCTCCTCACATAGTGTCATATATTGTCACAAAGCACATTTGAGTATTATGTGTAAACATGTACTCTGAGTTCTATGTACTCCATGTGATTAACTTGTAACACAATCTAGAACAATCTTTTGATGCTTCTGCATGCCTAGGATGGACTCTTGTCACTGCTCATACAGTGATTTACAATCTGTGTCCTATCAGTTCCATGAAGATAAAACATAAATGCCAACCTAGAATGAAGCAAATGGAGAAAGATCCCATTCCCTGCCTTCAGCATGATTTGTGATATTTACTGACTAACCAAACACTACAAATGGGATCAGACCCAAATAGTCTTTTAAGACTGGAGTGGTGACAATTGGCAGTAGTTAATGTAGTACCAAAACATGTACGATATTTGCAATGTCATAGAACAGGGCCATTTCCAAAGGGGAAAGGCAGCACCATTTCATAAAAGACATTGGGAGATGATGCGGGCATAATCCATTGTCCTGGGCATAGGAGAGAACCCAGAAATGTCATAAAATCCCTCTTTGATCTGTTGTCGCTACTGTTGGTTGTATGGGAAATTAACATATTTAATTAACTGTCTGACCAAAGCAGCTGTTACCTTATATAAAACCTTGAACATTGATGCCTGGCTTATCCCACTAGGTGTTTGAATGTGCCAGTGGCATAAAACTGATGATATTTTTATACTGCGTGGCGCAGCATGACTTCTCTTGCAATCAGCTCAAGTCAAGATCTTCTTTAAATTCTTCATGGAGAATAATGATGCTCCAGCCCAAATTAGTTAATAGCGTGTTGTATCAGGCCAGCCAACAGGAAGCTCTATGCACAACAAAACAGACTCTGGCCAATCCAATCAATCCTAGCTTCCAAAAAGGCCCCGCTACATAGGCCTTGGAGAGGGCAGTCATGCATCTTTCTTCTTCATCAGTATGCTATTTTATTCACAATTCAGTTCTATTATTACAGATTATTATTTGCCTTCTATATTTTTTTTCAAAAAATTTTTCCTTGGCTGCAGTATTTCCAAATAGAAAGAAATGTTTCCAAGTCAGAAGTTGATTTCATTAGTTTGCTAAGTTGTTGGTCCAAAGCTATTAGGATCTTGTAAAATAAATTTAATGCAACTAATTTCATATGGCACATGGATTGGTTTGAGGGATTTCTGAGAGAAGGAGGCAAGAGAAGGTGTAAGGTGGCTTTTCCGATCATTGAAAAATACTTCCTTCGCTTGGCTTGTCATTTCACCTATTTATAAGAGAGTAAGAATAAAGCATTTTCTATTTTGGATAGCTTGAGCTGTGAAGTGATGAGTTTATCTCTAGCAAAGATGGAGGCCAGAATTCTCAATACCTTTCTCAAGGGCGATGTGGCAACACCGGTTATCTTGATTGCCTGTGCCGCTCTTTTTCTGAACGAATTTACTTTGTCATTGAATGTGTCTTCCTCATCATACCTTTACTACTGTATATACTTAATATTTCCTTTTGTGCCATTTTTGAAATTCTTGGAAAGTCTTGCAAAGTCTGCATTTTCGGCTAGTACCATATGTGACTTACAAACTGTTTGCTAGTTCAGCAATTGAAGAGCTCAAAATCCTGATTAGAGAGTCAGTCCTTCATAAAAATCTATGGAGAAAAATGTTAGCCAGCAAGGCCTTTTCTTCAATGTTTGCATCATTACATTTGAAACTGCAATTAATATTATGTACAATTAATACAAATATATATAAGATACTATGTCGCTAATAAGCAATAATCAGAACATTAACTTGGTATATGATTTTGTAAAAAATAATTTTCTAAAAATACATATCTGAAGAAATTTTTAATAAATATGAGTGGCATTTACTTAATTATTAATGAGCATATCCTGAATTGCATGCACATTTACTTGCACAAAGACAAATTTTAGTTTCTTGTATCTATCATGGGGAGAAAACTTTCAGGGTTAAAGAAAAACAAAATGGTGATTGGCTGGTTTGTTTTTTTTTTTTTTTTTTTTACTGACTCGTAAGATAAATTGAAATACATATTTATATATGTATATACATGCAATTATACATTCCTACCTACAATTATAAGGCATAGGAGGAAAATTGTTCTTCAAAAACACATTATTAAAGCAAATGGGGCAACATCTTATCTGAAACCAGGAAGAGCAACTTTAAGCCTGTAGACTTTAAATATTAGAGATCCTAGAGGCCTTTCTCAGTATTAAATTCAATTAGAAGCAAGTTGTTCAGGTAAGTAGGTAATATTCTCTCTGCTGCTATAGAACTAATTTCTTTTGTAACTCTGACCACAAGACTCCTGACTACTATATTTAGACAATTCTCCCAATTCATTCCTGTTATTCATCAAATATGTTACTCATTCTGCTGGGTACTGAAGAGAAGAAGTAAGGAGTGAATAAGTGAGATACTCTGTTGTGTATAGAATAGATACCTTGCAATGACTAACTAGGGAGATTCTTTAGAGATTTTAATGAATAGAGGAAAAGAATATATACAAGATACTATATAGCTAATATGAATATAATTATAATTAATAAATTGTAGGCAATATAGTGTGTATCTCCAAAAATTTCTAAACCATTTCTACCATACCTTGAAGCAGGCATTCTGTTAAGGAATTTAAGCACATTCTCTCATGTATGCCTCCTAATGCACATATGAGGTGGCTACTTTGAACAGATGTTATCAACTAATATTATCAACTTTGAACAAATCAGAATACAAAAAAGAACTTAACTGTCAGGATGAATTGTCATCCATAAGCAGTAGAGGAGTTGGTCAGCTTAGGTCTTTCCACCTACAGATATTATGTGCTGATCGATTTCACAGTTCTTACTATTCAGTGAACCGGTAGAAACTCTTGACATCAGCTCTGATCTGCTGCAATAGTGCTGCACAGCTTCTGCTGATCTTGAATTCACCTGGCTAGTCTGCTTTAGCTGTAGGAAGGCTTTGTTTGTTTTCTTTCTTTTACTATTTGCTGCAAGTTTATAAACTTCTGGTTTGCACTTGCTCACTCTTTCGTTTTCAAACTGCACTTAAAGGAGTTTGCTTTTCTCCAATCCTCTTCCCCAAATGCCTGCTACTTGTTATTCATCACTCCGAGAACAACTACTCTTTTTATTTTTATGGCCTTAAAACGTTTCGTTTGCTCCTTATGTCTGTGTGCTAGATTGAACTGTGAGATAATTTCATGGATTTGAGCAGGACCGGAGACTCAGAGAATAAGAATCTGTATCACTACTCTCATTACTTCTTTGTATATACATTTCTCCCATTGTACCACTTTCCAAGGATGGCTCTGTCTTTTCACCAGTGAAATATCAAACCCTGGCATCATGTCAGTCATGGATGTAGTAGGCAATAACTAAATATTTATTGAATGTTAAGTGAATTGGAATAAATATACTTAAGATAGTATGTTTAGTTTGGTAATTTTTTTCTCTTTCTTTTTAGAATAGCATCTCAAACTTTTCTGAGAAATTATCGTCAGTGTGCACAGACTTCAAACCTATATAAATGGTAGGAACGTGACTCAAGTAAGAACAACAGGTTGGTCTCTCTCTCTCTCTCTCTCTCTCTCTCTCTCTCTCTCTCCCTCCCTATCTGCCTCTCCCTCTCTCCCTGAGTTTGAATTAAAAGAAGAGGGACAAGGATAGGGTAGGAATACTTTGGAGCTTATCTATTTCCGTGGAGAATTCGAGTACAGTATGTTTATTTCAAGTAAGTTTTCTACTGTTTAACAGTATTATTAAGGTATAATTGATATACAATACACTTCACATTTATAAAGTGTATAACTTTTTAAGTTTGGACATGTGCATGTAGCACCATGAAATCATCACCACAGTCAAGATAATGAATATATTCCACTACACATCAAATTTTCACTTTAGCCTTTCCTAATCCCTCCCTCCTACTCCTCTCACTCCCCTCTCAAATGCACACCAAATTTGGCAAACACTGCTGTACTTCCAGTCAGTATACATCAGGTTGCATGTTCTATACTTTTTCAATACACGGTATCATAAATTAGGTACTTTTTTGTCTGGATTATTTTATTCATTGTAATTCTTTAGAGAGTCACCCATGTAGTAGTATGCTTTAATAGTTTACTTTTTGTTGCAGGTTTATCCATTCACCTATTGGTGGATTTTAGGGGTTGTTTTCGGGTTTTGGTTATATTATGAATAGGTAGATATTAACATTCCTAAAAAACTTTGTATGAACATATGCTTTTTTTCCCTTTCCTTGCTTTTCTGTTCCTATGTTAATTCACTTAGGATAATGGCCTCTAGCTCCATCCATCTTGCTGCAAAGGATGTAATCTCAATTTTGTGGTGGTGTAGTATTTCATGGTGTATATGCACCACATTTACTTTATCCAGTCCACCATTGATATACATTTAGATTGATTCCATGTCTTCATAGAGATTCATGTAATCTGTCAATAAGTCCATTTTACTTCTTTCCTTCTAATCTGGATATTGTCCACTTCCTGTATTACCATGTTAGATAAAACCTCCAATACCATACCATATAGAATGAAAGTAGTGAAAATGGACATTCTTGGTTTGTTTTGTTTGTTTTTGTTTTTCTGATTTTATGGGAAAAGTATTTAGTCATTCATCATTAATGTTAACTGTAGATTTTATGTAGATGTCATTTAGATTTGCTGTCAGGTTAAGGCAGTTTCCCTCTATTCCTAGCTTGCTTAAAATTTTACTTAGGAATAGATAATTTATTTAATTTTTTTGCATCTATTGATAACATCCTGTATTAGTCCATTCTCACACTTATATAAAGAAGTACCTGAAACTGGGTAATTTATAAAGAAAAGTGGTTTAATTGGCTCATGCTTCTGCAGAGTGTATAGGAAGCATGGCTGGAAAGGTCTCAGAAAGCTTACACTCATGGCAGAAGGCAAAGGGGAAGCAGGTAGTCTTTCTTACGTGGCCAGAACGGAGGAAGAGAGAGAAGGGGGAGGTGCTACACACTTTTAAACAACCAAATCTCACAATAATTCACTCACTATAATGAGAACAGCACCAAAGGGAAAATCCGCCCCCATGATCCAATTACCTTCCACCAGGCCCCACCTCCAACATGGGGGATTACAATTTGACATCAGATTTGGGAGGAGACAGAGACTCCAACTATATCATATCCTTTTTCTCTTTTTAGTTCATTAATATGATGAATTACGTTGACATATTTTCAGTATTGAGCCTCCCTTGCATTGCTGAGATGAAGGTAAACTGGCCATGAGGCATTCTTTTTTCCTTTAATGTTAAGTTGGATGTATTAAAAATTTGTTTAGAACTTTTATATTTGTTATCAAAAGGATAGTGGTCTGTAGTTTTCTTTTTAATTTTTAATACTATATTTGTTTTGGCATCAGAGTAGTATTAATCTCAAAAATGAGTTGAAAAGCACTTCATTCTTTTCAATTGTGTGAAAGAATTTATGGATAATTAGTGTCTTTTTTTAATGTTTGAAAGTTTTATTTCTCAGCAAAGACTTTTGGGCCTAAAATTTTCTTTGTGAGAAGGTATTTAACTAAAAATTCTACTTATTTAATAGACATGATATACAGGTTGTTTGTTTCTTCTTGTGAGATCTGATATGTGTGTCTATTAAGGAATTTTACATTTTATCTAACTTGTTGAATTTATTGACATAAAGTTGTCCATAATATTTATTTACATTTTTAAAAGATATAGAATACATAGTAATGCCATCTCTCTCACTTCTGATATTGGTAGTTTGTGCCTTCTTTCTTTGTTTCCTGTCCATTTGTCTAAAGTTTTATCAATCTTATGGAACTTATATGAGATACAGTTTTTCGTTCTATTTACTTACTCTATGGTTCTGTTTTCTATTTTGTTGATTTCTGGTGTGGTCTTTATTATTTCCTTTTTTATTTACATTGGGTTTAATCTAGTTTCTTAATATGGAACATAATTATTCACAAACATTCTTCTTTCTAATGCTATAAATGTGCCCCTAAGTACTGCTTTTGCAGCATCCCATACATTTGAATATATAGCATTTTCATTTTTGTTTGGATTTAATACTTTGTAATTTTATTTTTTGATTTCCTCTAAGACTAACAGATTATTTAATCACATATTACTTTGTTTACAAGTAGATGCCTCAAAAATCTCCAAATTTCTGTACTGACTTTTAAAATTTTAATTTCATTGAGATAAGAGAAAACATAGTTTGTATGGCAAAAATCTTTTAAAAATGATTGAATATTGTTTTACCTTGGAAAATATCCTGGATGCAATTGTTTCTTATCTCCAAATCTCATATTGAAATGTGACTTCCAATGTTGGAGGTGGGGCCTAATGGAAGGTGTTTGCGTCATGTAGGCAGATCCCTCATGAATGGCTTGGTATCTTAATGAGTCATCTTGGTGTCATCTCTGGTGGTGATGAGTGAGTTCTCACTCTATTAGTTCATGTGAGAGCTGGTTGTTTAGACAGCTAGGTGCCTTCTCCCCTCTCTCTTGCTTCCCTTCTCTTCCTCCCTCTCTTTCGATGTGGCATACTCACTCCCCTTTGCCTTCTGCCATGAGTATAAGCTTCCTGAGGCCTCACTAGAAACAGATGCTGACACCATACTTCTTGTATAGCCTGCAGAACTTTGAGCCCAATAAGCCTCTTTTCTTTATAAATTTTCTAGCCTTGGGTTTTTCTTTATAAAAACACAATACAGAGTAATAAAGGTACATAAATATTTGTTATGTCTCTCCACCAATTGACTCCTTTATTATTAAGTTGGAGTATTCAAACCATTTTTTAAATCTACTTGGTCTAACAGTTACTCCAAATGTCTTAGTATTACTTTAGCATGTATTTTTGCATTATTTTTATCCTAGGCCTGACTCTGTGTTTAAGGTGTATTTCTTATGGGCAACATATACTTGCGTTTTAGGGTTTTTTTGTTTGTTTGTTTGTTTGTTTTTTTGCCATATATGGCTTTTTATTGGGATATAGGATCATTTATATTTAATATGATAATAACATAAACATCTTGTTGATGTGTTTTCTGCCACTCCTATCTGATATATAAAACAAACCAACCAACCCCACAAACTTTAAGAAGTGCCTTCAAGAAACCTACTCAGGTTGAGTGCAGTGGCTTATCCCTCTAATCCCAGTACATTTGGAGGCACGGGTGGGAGGATCACTTGAGCCCAGGAGTTCAAGACCAGCTTGGGCAACATAGGGAGAGCCTTCCTCTGCAAAATATTTTTAAAAATTAGCTGGGCATGTGATGTGTACCTATGGCCCCAGCCACATGGGAAGCTGAGGTAGGAGGATCACTTGAGCCTGAGAGGTCAGGGCTGCAGTGAGCCATGTTTGCATCACTGCACTCCAGGATGGGTGACAGAGCAAGACCCCGTCTCAAAAAATAAATAAATAAAAATAAAAGTAGATCTCCAGCCAAGATTCCTGACTGAGGCTCCCCTTCTTGTGTTGTCTGTTTGTTTTCTTTTATTAATTTCTCTATAGGACGCTATGGTAAGCTGTAGTATTGCTTTTGTTTTGTTTCTGTTTTATTTAATTAAGTCTTTGAGTAAGCCCTTGTGATGAATATATTAAAGAATATGTGTTGATTTAACAAACTGTTTTATGATTAACTGATTTTTTATGATTTTATTTTATTTTTATTTGGCTTATTAGCTATACTCTGTTTTGGTATTTAATGGTGGTTTTAAGGTTTATATTATGGATCTTTCCTAGTTACCATTCTTGGTGCTCTTATTTCTTTTCTATGGATGCAGATTCCATCTTGCATTCCTTTCATTCTGTCAGATAAACATTCTTTAATATTTCTTAGAATGTGGATTTGCTGGTAGTAAATTTTTATGAATTGAAATAGATCTTTGCCATTGTTTTTGAAAGTTGCTTTTGCTGGGTATAGAATTCTAAGTTGATAAGAGTTTTTGTTTTTCATATTTCAATCATTTTGTTCTACTGTCTTTTCACTTGCCTTGTGCTGATGAGAAATATTCTACACTTAAATTTGTCCATAATATATTTTTTCTTTCTATTTATTCTAAGATATTTTCTTTATTTTTGAGCAGTTTGGCTGTGATGTTTTATGTTGTTTCCTGTGTGTATGATGTTCATTGAACTTCTTGGATCTGTAGAGTACTCTTATATCATATGAATATTTGAAAAACATTTCGCCAATTTTTCTTCAAATATACTTTCTCTCACACTCTCCTTCAGGAATTCCAATTAATTATAGATTAGCCCACTTTAAATACCACAGATTTCTGATGCTTTGTTTATTTTTTCTAATTATTTCTTTCTGTCTATTTCATTTTAGATTTTCTATTGCTATACATTCTTTCACTAACTTTTTCTCTGGCTATGTATAATATATATTCAATTGTATCCATTATGTTTTCCACCTCAGACATTGTAGTTTTCATACAGAAATCCAGTTTGGGTCTGCTTTATATCTTTCATTCCTTTATGTGTCAATTCAACTTTTTAAACATTTGTGTACAGTTGTAAGAATGGTTGTAATGTCTTTGTTAATTTACCATCTGTGTGAGCTTTGCATAAGTTTCAATTGATTGGTTTGTCACCATATGATTTGTATATTCCTGATTCTTTGCATATCTGTTTTTTAAATTGGATGCTATACATAGTAATTTAATTTTCTGGATGCCAGATATTTGTTATATTCCCACAAATATTCTTGAGATACATTTTGATATACAGTTAGATTTCTTAGATACAGCTTGAAGCTTTTTAGTTTTCTGTTTAAGGTTGGTTTTTCAGGACCAAAACAGTATTCAGTCTAGGACTAACTATGCCCCACTACTGAGGCAAGACTATTCTCAGAATTCCACCAAAACCCTATGAAAAAAGAACATCTCTTTGAATAAAATAAAGAGATTCACAATTTATTGGTAACAGAATTCAAAGCAGCAAGAACAGTCACAGATGACTACATATTCAAGTCTGACAGAATATAAATGTTCTACTCACGGATGAAAAACCACAAGTTGGAGTCACGGTAGAATGTTAAAAAAAAAAAAAAAGTTAAATCCTTAAAATGAGCACAATTGTGTGTACACCACCTTTTGCATCTCACAAATTAAAACTGAACATATATTGTCTTTTATCTATCAAACTTGAGTCTTTTTTCTTTATTTTTTTCTACTTTTTTATCTTAAATGCTTTTTTTTCAAACATTCATTTACCATACATCCTTCTGCCAAATACTGTTCTTACAGCCATGTTAATGTGTATATATCCTTTCAATTTTAGTAATTCACACTTTAAACTATGACTGAAGTGAGAAAGATTTAAATGACTTTCCCCAAATTCAGAGACAAATAATCTAAGTATAAAAAATACACTGTTTTTAAATTAATGAAAAATGCAAGACAAATTTGAAAAGACCTTATATATTGTAACATATTCTAAGAGCTATCCAGCATAGGAAAACTTTTGAAGAAAAGCATCTAGTGAAATATTTCTGCATAATTTCCATAAAATATAAAGCACTGTGCATGGTAATAAGTTCTGGTTCTAATATAAGCCAATATACTTTCCATAATTTGTTTGATTAATCCCTAGCAATGTAGTGAGAATAGAACATAATCGAATTGACAGAAAAATAGCACTTCGCATTATCCAATACTGTTAGGCAATAAAATTCCAACTTTTTTCAAGAAGAGAAAATATATCATCAAACATAAAAACTTGGGATGAAACCCACAATATGAAAGTTACTGCCTTAATGAAGTATGAAAATTGTATCAGGAGTACTCTTCTGGCATTAAAAATAAACAATAACATTTCTTCCTAGTTATGGTTCACTTCAATTCGTTAAAAATTAATTATTACCTCTTTAAATATTTGATTAAATTAGGTTTCTGTGGGCTATCACTACCCACAAAACACATGCTATTGTGTATAATTCTCATATCTCAAATTTTGATATACTTTGTCATGTTATTGAATTCTGTGATAAATTCTTTGATTTGTTTTTTGCCTTGGTAGTTTTAAAACATAAATACAACTGAAGCTCTCTTATTTTGAATATAAATACTGTACACTGTTAAGCAGCCACATAAAAAGTAAAAAGTGTGTGACAGTAATATTTGATGCTTCTCTATTGTATATTGTCTCACTTTTTCTCAAAGTCAACTGCCATCACACTTATGAAAAATATTATTTAAATTTGATATAACTGCAAATAGAAGCCATTCAGTCCAGCTGTCCATAGTATACACAGTTTGACTGCCAAGTGAAACATTTTTGGCACCTATCTATAAATTACTAGTGAAAAATGTTTTCAAGCAAAAAGTATATGTTTCATACTATGGTTCAATTGTCCTCAATTCAGAGTGAATTGTCGAGCCCATCATAAGTTTAGAAGTGTGATGCATAAGCATAATCTTACCATTAGTATAAGTACTGAGTTTATTAAATTATCATTTTCCTTTTCAGAGAATTGCTTTAACACTATTCATATTATATTTAAATATCCACAACAATATCTGTTGTTCAATTTCAAATGCCAATCAGTGAACTTCAGAAATTATGCCTAAGGGAATAGCCTGAAAAAATGTTTAACTAGTTTGTATACATAAATCCTGGAGAAAAGGAAAGGGGTTGGTCTGTTAGATTGAGGAATCATGATATGAGGGGTATTTTATTTAGAGAACGCCTTATTCATGTTAATTTCTCATGCATCAAGGGAAAAACCCTCACCACCCAATGATAAATGTCTCAATTTTCTTCAAACTACATCCACAAAGTATCTCTAATAACACAACAGAAATATCTTATTCTCAACCTTTTTTTTCCAATCTAGTTCTTCTAATTAACTCCCTAGTTCCACCAATACCATTGTAATTTTGCTAACCACTGAGCCTGTTGATGCTAGACTCATCTCCTACTTCTCAACTATCTAGCATCTCTCATATCCATTCTGTTGCCAATGATAGCATAGCAGATTCCTGGGTGTTACTTGCCAAATCCACAACTCTTTGAGAATTATTCCAGTCTTTTCTGGAAGGTGGAGAAATAGCCATGTTTGTGATCTTAGCCCTCTGGCAATAGCTTATTTGACCAGGTATAGTTACAACACTCAAGCTCCATCAATAAAAATTTTCTTAAGAATGCGAAGTAACCCGTGTAGAAGTTCCATCAATCAGTGTACTCACTGGAATGAGGAGATATTACACTTTGCCAGATGTCCAAATTGAGCCTAAAGAAGAAATAGCCAGTACTGTTTAAAATAAGAGTGAAACAGAAGTACAGAGACAAAACAGAAGCACAGAGACAAAAAGATATGCGAAATTATGCAACCCCAGAAAGACTGAGAGATAGGTTTCTATTTCTAATTTTCCAGTCTCTGTTTAAGTACCTTGGAGAACCCAGATATGCTTCCTGGTCTTAGACTCCATGTAATCCTGTTATATGTGCTAACTCTCCCCAACCTTGTTGACTGAGCCGGTTTATATTTGTAGCCAGGTACTGTTCCTCACAGTTTAAGGCACTGACTAAGGGCACTGTTAGAAAATCTCTCCTCATATTTCTCTTGCCTGTACTCTTGTTTCCATGTTTACTGTTACCATAACACTTTCAATAATTACTTACATTCACTGAATGTATTCAATAATATTCAATAGTATTTTAAATAAGTCCCTACTGGGTGCAAGGCATACTTCCAAACCTAAGATAATAATGTTGACCAAAAAAGCCAGTTCCTTATCTTTTGAAGTTGAAATTTAGTGAGGAGAGACTTACAAATGTATTCTAGTATATTAATATATAATATTGAATGGGGAGAAGGTCTCCAAAAAGAGAGCATCTTTCTGTGAGTGTTTATACAGAGAAAATTGATGTAGAACTAGGATCAGGAAAGGCCTCCAAGAGTAAATGACACTTCAGCTGAGATGTTAAGAAAGAGTAAGCATGGATTTTTAGAGAAGGGCAGGAGCTTCGACATGTTTTAAGAAAAAAAGGGAAGCTCATACAAAATTTCCTATGGCATAAGGAAATCTGAATGATATGGGAACTAAGGAGAGGCAAAACAGGCTTGAGCAAAAGAATAAGCACAGACAATGCAAGCTATCACTATAGAGATCACGCAGTGTTTTTGAAAATTTGGATTTTATCTTAAGAATGATGGCATATCATAGAAGAATTTTAAGTAGTGACTTGGTGTCACCTAATCAGTTTAATATAAGAAGACATTTATGCAGCCAAAAAACACATGAAAAAATGCTCACCATCACTGGCCATCAGAGAAATGCAAATCAAAACCACAACGAGATACCATCTCACACCAGTTAGAATGGCAATCATTAAAAAGTCAGGAATCAACAGGTGCTGGAGAGGATGTGGAGAAATAGGAACACTTTTACACTGTTGGTGGGACTGTAAACTAGTTCAACCCTTGTGGAAGTCAGTGTGGCGATTCCTCAGGGATCTAGAACTAGAAATTCCATTTGGCCCAGCCATCCCATTACTGGGTATATACCCAAAGGACTATAAATCATGCTGCTATAAAGACATATGCACATGTATGTTTATTGTGGCATTATTCACAACAGCAAAGACTTGGAACCAACCCAAATGTCCAACAATGATAGACTGGATTAAGAAAATGTGGCACATATACACCATGGAATACTATGCAGCCATAAAAAAATGATGAGTTCATGTCCTTTGTAGGGACATGGATGAAATTGGAAATCATCATTCTCAGTAAACTATCGCAAGAACAAAAAACCAAACACCGCATATTCTCACTCATAGGTGGGAATTGAACAATGAGAACACATGGACACAGGAAGGGGAACATCACACTTCGGGGACTGTTGTGGGGTGGGGGGAGGGGGGAGGGATAGCACTGGGAGATATACCTAATGCTAGATGACGAGTTGGTGGGTGCAGCGCACCAGCATGGCACATGTATACATATGTAACTTACCTGCACGTTGCGCACATGTACCATAGAGCCTAAAGTATAATCATAATCATAATCATAATCATAATCATAATCAAAAAAATAAAAATAAAATAAAATAAAAAATAAAAGAAAATATTATTCTGGCTGTAGTGTTGAGAAGGAATTGGTAAGAGACCAGATTGGATGTGGTGGACAAACTAGTTGGCAATTATAGTACCCTGCCAGTCAAACAGTGATGCTAGTTTCCACTTAGACCTTGTAGTATGAAAATGGGAATGGAAAGATATTTAGAAGAATCAAAAGAACTCGGTGATGATTTTTGTATAGAAATAAAGTAAAGGCTGATATTGTAAATGACTCCAAGGTTTCTGGCTAGAGCAACAAAATATAGGATGGTAGTTCTTACTGAGATATCCTGAAGTTTACCAGATTTGAGAAAAATGTGTGTTGAAGTGGGGGAGGTGGAGGAACATTCCTGACTTAGCAATTAGACATGTTGAATTTGAAGTACTGTGACATTTTGTGTCAGAGGAGAGATTAGGCTGATATACTGAGAAGCATCAGTATATGGAGATGGTCAGTGGAACCATAGGCAGGG
Source organism: Pongo abelii (assembly GCF_028885655.2). Taxonomy (NCBI): domain Eukaryota; kingdom Metazoa; phylum Chordata; class Mammalia; order Primates; family Hominidae; genus Pongo; species Pongo abelii. The sequence continues at coordinate 47,638,986 of NC_071996.2, read as the reverse complement.
AAGAGATACTATAGGAGAAGATAAAAAGAAAAAGGATAAGGAGATCTGGTACTAAACCAGGAAGAACTTCAAATTTTCATGGCTGGGTGAATCTGAAATACACACTGAGAGAATCTCTCAGAAAGATTGGGTCATGAATTCAAAGCAAAAATGTGTTTCCAGAACTACAAGTGTCAAGGAAAAGGAACGCTAAAAAATGTACACTGCATTGAATGACTGTGTGATTACCGTTAACTTTACTGAGAACCATTTTCTGGAGTAAGGAGCAGAGAGAGGACAAAGAGACCAAGAGGTGCAAAAAGGAGGTGGTAAATGTAAAGCATGATTTTTAAAATTTAGCTGTGAAGGAAAAGGGAGGTGATGAGGGAAGAGTGGACATTTCTCTTCTCTAGTTGAACATATCCTTGAATGTTGGCTTTTTAAATACTCTGAGTACATGACATTTCAATATGGTCATTTTGGTTAAACTAGCTGGGAAGGGGCTATTAGAATATTTCCAAAAGTTGTTTGCAAGTAACATACCTAACAAGGAATCTAACCCCATGGCTCCTCTTCTCCTCTCCTTGAACTAAGCTTATTCCTGGGTCTTATTCCAATTCCAAGTCTGTCCCCTCCTTTACTGAATTCTCAGGACATCATTGTCCATGCCATTTCATACTTTCACCCATGATGGAACTCTGGAATAAAGTGAGACAACTCCAATAAATATTAGCATAATGCCACGTATTTAATAACCACTCAAAACTAATTTACTAAATTTAATTGCATAAACAGGCAAAAAACAAAGAATGCATTATTAATTTTCACCCATCACCTGGAAAGTATTCTCAGCTATACGGTTGCATAGGTGTTAAGAAATAATAAAATTGCTGAGGATCTAATGTGAATGATAAGCTATTTATCCTAAAATTTTCACCATTTTCTTATCTGTGTAGATAAGGAACACATGTTAGTGATAATCAGTTATAAAGAACAAGGACACACTTACACTATATGGTTTATTCCAAGGATACATATATGTAGGAACCAAATGAAAACTAAAAACCAAATGCTCAGACCAGAAATATGAGTGTCATTCTGAATTAAAACCAGCACTAGAAGCCTCAGCCATTAGGGATCCCGGATCTTCTCGCTAGGACCCCAGCTACCTCCAATTACTCTGTAACTATTTGTATGTTTGTGTCTGCTCTTCAAATCATTCTTCTAATTATTTCCTTACCTGATGCTTAGTGTACATGTGCGTGTGTGTGTGCGTGTGTGTGTGTGTGTTTCCTCCTTCACCTAATAGCTTTTTGCACTTAATTGTAATTTCCATTCCCTCATAAATTCCAACTGCATGTGGCCTCATCAGAGCCTCTCCAGTGTCTCCCTTATGACCTTTCAACTTTTACCACTGCTGAATCTCTCCCATCATTCTCTCCACATTTGATAATTTTTATGCCAGAGTGAAGAATCTAATTGGTCTAGTTAATCATATTGCACCAGATCACCGTGAGATTTCTACCATTCTATTGATCCACTGCCTGTGGATCACAGGGCAGAATCATTATTTAGTGTGGCATTTGGATGTGGAAGCTTTATTTAGAAGAATCTGTGGACTTAGCAGACAGCATAGTTAAGACTGATATCAGGGACAATGCTTAATAGATACTTGAAACTTTGGTACTATAAGCCTATGGTCTGTGCTCTGTTTCTGGGCTACATATCAAGGAATCAGCTGGTGAGCATTTTAGAAAGTCTAATTGTAAGGTTTCAGTCAAAACGTTCTAAATGTGGCATTTCTACAAGTTGAATTTAAGAAGCTCGTATATTCTAAAAGCTTCCCAGGTCATTCTGATTCTGCCTTTCAATCGTGTAGATTGTGTTCTTGATATAAGAAGTATCTGAAATTTTATCTAGCATCACTCATTTTCTCATTTATTTTCTATTCAAAGTGTTTGCCATATTTGTTAGAGAATTTATTGATTTCATATATTACAAACTTTTTATAGGTGTGTCCATTTCCTTAGTGGTCATAAACCAGGAGATGCAAACTGATAAGCCTATAAAGGCCAAGTGTATACCTAAGAATATGGACTCCTTCTGGAAGACAGAAAATGGTGGGGCTTCAGCTCCATCTCACAGTGGCCATGATGATTCAGCTTAATTTAACTCTTCATACAAATATGGGAGATTAGTGTTGCCAGAGCTTCTATTTTCAAAAGAAGTTAAAAATCAAGATTTCATAAAAATCTAGATTTTAATAAAAATCTCCATAGCTCATAGGTTGACAATTTATTAAAACATTTACACACACACACACATGCATACACACACACACACACACACACGCATGCATGCATGCACACACACACACTTTGTAGGCCAAACTTAAATAGCCAATGAAAACATGTTATTGTACCATGGTGCCTTTTAGAGGGAGAATACATATTACTTTGATTCAGAAGGTGATACCCAAATGTCATGGTTTGTGAGAAGAAAGAGAGAGGTTATATTGCCTGCGTTGGAAGAGAAATTCGGGATGGAAAATAGTAGGAGAGAAATGAGAGGGGGAAGATGGCAATAATGTCAGAATCTAAAGTTCATAAAGAAATGTACTCAGTGGTGTTGGTGTGGAGTCAAAAGACTTAAAAATATATATATTTTTTGCATTTTTGTGACTTATATTTCTCTCCATCATCTTCCAAAACCTTTAATAAAGGCTCCTTTATATACGAATGATCAATGTGGATTGTACAAAGGGAAATCCAGCAAAGGGGGCTAAATTCCATGCTTAGATTGTAGCATCTGGTAGACAATGGAGATAAACTATGGGAATGGACATGTGTATGAAAATGAGAGTTGACAGTTTTCACGACTGGATTCAATCCAAAGGTAATCATGAGAACCCAAGGCCCTGGGAATAGGCAGAACTTAAGGAGGTACCATTGACCTTCTCAGATCCAGCATAGGGGCTAAGTTCCTGTTTCCTTCCCAGTGCTGTTTTCCTAGGTGCTGTGTTATATGGGATATAATGACAAATTTCATATGACACTGTTCCTGGTCCTCTAATCAGCTGAACTACTTTATTCAGGACAAATTTTGGTTATCCTTATTCTCTCCTCTTTAAATATGGTACCAAGAACTAAATGTGCACAATATTAACTAAAATTTGAAAGACGCTGTAGAGTATAGACAGAGAAGGCTTTCCCATTACAAGAAATGCTGTAAAATGGCAAAAGCAACAACAGAGGAAAACAGAAAATAGCAAAAGATTTTTCTATTGTGACAACCCAGGGCTTTAGTTAGTATGATAATCTTAGGTTAATGATCATGTAAAATAGGTAAAGGGAAAAGCAGTGAAAAGATAGTGATCTTACTATGAGGTAGTAGATTAAGAAAGATGCAGACAATTTTTTATTCCTTATTATGAGATTTTGAATGGTGGTTGAATAAGAAAATATTTTTGATGTCCAAGTACTCATTATAGCAAATGCTGTGAAATACGGAAATAAAATGTGATAGACAGTAATAACCACCAGGTTTGATATTTATATACAAGAATATGAATATCTGAATTTGTTATTTGCAGTCTGTCAATTGCAGGAAAAGTCTTCCTTTCAGTCATGATTGTCCTCTCTATAAAATAATGATATGTGGTCTTATTTCCTATGGCTATTACGAAGATAAAGAACATGAAGTAATTTCTTTAAAAGTTAATTTTGAGAATTTAGTTCCAGTTGTCATAAAAATGTCCTTATTATTCAACTATAAGCTAAAAATTCTAGAAAATTCTCTTTTATCTCTTAATTTATCTTCTCTGTGAGGTATCTCAGAAGAATCAAAGATTATGTCCTCATTCTTGGCAGTGGTCTCAACAGAAGACCACAACCTCTTGCTAATTAGCTGCACCAGTTTCTGGACTACTTATTACATGTTCCTAGGATATCATTGTTTTAAAATATGTATATAATTGGAATTTAAGTGTGCTAACTGGAGTTCTGATCCACTCAATTCTGACACCCAGCATCTAATTTGAAAAATCTCCTGAAATCATCTATTCCTTTTGGTCACTGTATTCAGATATGGTAAGAATTTCAATTGTGAACTTTCCATAGTTATGGAACTTAGATTCATAAATATTTTAAAGAAATTTGCACTTTCTGTCACTGACTTCACAGGATGGTCAGTGAAGCTTCTCTTCTCAAGCAGACTTCCTTACCTTGGTTTGGTCTTCTCAGATACTACACTTTGACATAAACTTATAATGAAATCGATGAACACTATGAACTAAGGATATATTCAAGTTAACACCTTTCAGAAATGGATAGTTTCATAATATATTTTAGGAATCCACACCAATTTATAAAAATAACTTTACCTATAAACCAAATAGAAACAGAAAAAAACAAACACAAAAGTAAGTTGTTATTTCTTACAACTAATACAAATTCTTTATGACACAATATCAGGTTGGCTCAATAATTTTTTCTCAGTGAATAAAAAGGCAAATCAAGGAAACAACTTTTAAAGTACAAACTACTGTGAATCATATGGAATGTCATTTTGTAGAACAAAAAATATTGTCTCAGTAATTACATATGGTTCAATCTAGTACATCCAAAAACCTCAAAAGACTTTCTGTTCTTCTTTTGCTTCAAAAGAGCCTCAAAATGCATGTCAAAGTTTTTCCTTTCTAGATGCTCCATCTATCTCAATAGTCAAAGTGCCTCATAAAGCCAGAATGACTTATAAAGATTACAGACTGTTCATATCAAGTAATGAAGAATTCCAAATGTTTTCTCATTCTAAATTTCTCTTTATTGTAATTTTTTTATTAATAACATATCCAGTTGAATATCTTACGTAACATTTGAGAAGCAATAAATTATAATGCCTTACACTTATGCTTTCCCAGACGAGTTCATCTCATAGACATTGTCTTATTAGTATTCAGAATTGTTCTGAAATGTAGGTAGAGATGATTATGTTGAACAGTGATGGAACTGCAGAGGAAAGGTGCACTCCCTTTGCTCTCCATTTGTTCTTGACTTGAAAAAGGCAGTAGAAAGTAAAGCTAATAGCTGAAATTGAAGCTGATAGGATGGAGAGTTTAATAGGCTTCTTTCCAATATTAATGTAAGATCCATGAGTCAGGGACCATATCTTGCTCTGTCATATCTCTAGATTTTAAGAAGAGTGTGCTATACATACAAATGGTTCACTAAATATTTTTCAAATGAATTGTTGGGATATGCATTGTTACACTTAATGTCATACATATGCTCTTGTCCTATTTAAATTATTTTACCATAATTGTAGAAAAATAGCTCTTCCTAAACAATTCAAATCAATTTTTTCCTAAACTTATAATTTTGCGTATTGAAAATATTGCATGTTGTTATTAAAAATTTTTTATTTTTGTTTTTTTACAGATGACTAACCTGAGGTTCAGGAAAGAAAGTTGAGGTAATTAGCCCAAAGCCTCTGATAAAGTAATTGGCAGGATTCAGTCTCTGGTTGTTACAGATTCTAAGTCCTAGTTATTTTCCCTGTAGTAGACTGCATTCCCATTTTATTATCATAAACTTTTTTATCTCTTAAAATGTGATATTTAAATGCAAATTCATTTTATTGAATAGTTTTGTTCAATTGAGTTGTCATTTATATATCATCATTGCAGCACTCATATTAGAACTCTTACCAATAGTGGATGTAGAGAAGAAAGGAAGAGATAATGAATAGATAACACATTTTAGGAAACATTTGTTGGTAAAGGCAATTCTCTGGAACTTTGCAGAAATTTGTATAAAGCCCAAAAATGTGGAAAGTTAGTACCTATAATTTCTGTAATTATAATCATCCTTCAATCCTATCCCATATAGCGAATCCACATGACCTAAAGAAGAAAAAAGGGTTTGAAGAAATGAGACTTAGATTTTGAATGATAAACAGACCTGAGAATTTCTCCAACTGGGTGAAATCATAAGCAAATGATTGGGAAAGGTGAGGAAGTGCCTCTCAATTCTACATAGCAGTGTGAGAAAGACATCCAAAATGATGGTAAATTGTTTCTTCTTCACATTCTAATAGACACAGTTTCTGTGAAGAAGCATAAAATATTTTTTCCTCCTGTAAAACACCTGTGTCTAGTAATTAATATGTATCATCCACTGTAATATGAATAAGGAGAAAATTCATAGCAGCAGGCTGATGAATCTTAGCAGACATTCTTTTATTCCATGACTATGTCTAATATAACACTTAAAAAGCTGTAATAACATTTAAAAAGTAGTATCTTCTGCTGCTCAGTAGAAATGTGGCAGAACATCTGTAAGCAGAAAAAATAAACATGAGCATAACTGATTTAGAAGATAAAACATAAAAACAAGGGTTTTCAAAGTCAAGTCAATGAAAATATTGATAACAAGTGATTTTGTACACACAGGTCAGATATTTTATGGATCTGGGAGCCACAGTTTTTTTTCGGGTAGGAAATAAATACTATTTCTAAAGACCCTCAGTCCTAAAAATGTCTGCATCTCTGTCACTTAATGTAAAAATGGCACATAACAGGTACCCAATAAATGCTTCTGGGAAATTGAACAAATGAATTGCAAAGTTCATAATGATGCAGTCCCTGGTTTAGTGAGTTTAATAGACTATAGAAATGTATTTGAACATCAGATCTGTACATCTAAGGTATTTTAGCTGGTAGAGCTGAGTAAACATCACACAGTAGTAATCTCTCATGCATATTTTAGTCGTTTGGATAATCTAAAAATACCAGTGCCTACCTCAAACCTCAGAGATTCTGATTCAATTGTTCCAGGATAGGAGGTGGGCATCAGTATTCTCAAAAGCTACCCAAATTATGGTACTGTGCATACCACTGGAATTAGACCAACGCTACCAATTTGGTGGTCATAAGTGTCACCTATAAGCAATAGATAGTCATCGTTGGGTGTCTATTTCCAGCAGAAACCTAAAGAGACTAAATATTTTAGTCATACTGACTCTAAAAGGATGCACACATTTTTAAGGCAGACTTAGTAAGATTCATCATCTAAGTCTACTAATTTTTTTAGCAAATATATATTGAGTGCCTAGTATGTGTAGGCAGTGTCCTGGCAATGGGAATACAGCAAACAGAAAGTTAGTCAAAGTCCCTACTATAATAAAAGAGAGATGATTTCACCTCATACCAAAGTATTCAAGTATGATTGAAGGGACTACTACCCTCTCCACCACCCCACCACCACCCCAAAAAAGAAAGCAGTGGCCAATGGGAATACATAACAGGAAGAGCCCCTAGATATAACAGCCCCTAGATTAGAGGCTCAGGATAGGTCCTGAAGGAAGACCTGAAATTGTAGGGACCAGTGGAGAGGGCATTGTTAGCCAAAGGGAATATGTATTAAAAAGACATAGCAAAGAGTTTTTGAGGTTGAGGAACTGTAGGTCATTGTGGTTGAAGCATAAAGAGTGAGGGGGCACATGGCTTTTAGCTGAAGCTGGTGAGGTATGTTTAGTCAGATCATGAGAATGGAGAGCTATTGTATTTAAGAGATTTAACTTCCTGAACAGTTGCCAAATTCTGTCCAATTTTCCAGTTTACACTATTTAACTCTCTCTCTACCCCGTCACTAACCTAATCAAAACTACGATATCTCTCTCCTAATTTCTCCTATTTATTCTCTTACTGAAACCAGCATAATCCTTTGAAAATAAACACAAATGTTATAATTTCATGCTACTGCTTGAAGTCTTACAATAATTTCTTACTGACAAGCAAAATATTTAGAGCTTATTATGGACTTTTGTCATCTGACCTCTCTCTCTCGCTCGGATCATCATGTCATCGCTTGCCACTCTTCCACCTTGCTGCAGCCATATTGAATTTCTTTCAATTGTTCCGATTTGCCAGACTTTCTCACACAGGTTTTCTCCTCTGCCTGCTTGTCATGTGTGATTTAACTTGCTTATCTGAAAACTTACTGTGTGGGTTTTTTTTTTGTCCCAACTAGACTATAAACCAATATGTATCCTAAACTCCTAGCATAGAACTGGTCCATATTTATTGAATTCACCTATAAGAGAAAGAATAATTGCACTTGAGATCCTATACTAAAAATTTCTGGGCTGGTCAAATGAATAAGCTTTTCTTCAATATTTTTAATGGAAAATTAAAGTTTTTAATAGCTCATGGCATATTTATTCCACATGTAGCAATAAATTAAAAAAATAAAAATGGCTTGTGATATGGTTGTGTTTAACAACTGATGGTCTCTTTCTGAGCTTCAGAGGAGATCAGAAACTGATGGGGTAAAGAGCAGGCACCACTCACACACTATGTGGGCATTGAAGTAGTCATTTACCACTTGCAACACTTAGCCACTTCCACAACTCTCTCTGACAAATCTTACCACAAAACCACATGCTCTTCCAATTGCTTGACAGAAGTTCAACTTAAAAAGGTTTCCTTCAGTGTAGATTTTCTTTGTTTCCAGTTAGTGATAGAAGTAAAGCCTATCACAACCTGTGTGGGCTCTGCATTCAAGATACTTTGTGACCCGAACAAAGGCCTAGGAGAGGCATGGAAAATGAAAATGGAACAGAGCAATCAGTATCCAGAAAATAGGACAACCCACATGGCCGTTCCCTGTAACACATGATCAGCCATTCTTAAAGAACCCAGATGACATGCTAGGTAGTTTCTTTTCCAAGGGGAATGATCTGGTAGGGGAAGCAAGACAATAATATTTGTTAAGTAGTAGCAGTGCTCAGAATTTTAGGTGTGAGATGATCTCATGTTTTGAGGTGGTTAGTTTGGAGGAAGATGGGAGCACATTTCTGCTAGCTGCTTAGCTGTGCAAAGAGATGAGACAGCAAACAAAGACAATGTTACTCTTTGAAAGGTGTCTGGCTCAAATAAGCAATGTAGTGTTAAAAGCAATTCTTCCTTTCCACAGGGATGAGCTTGCTGGAATATGGTTGTGAATCGGGGGAAATGTAGTCATAAAGAATGTGTAAGCCTGGTCAGAGAGTAGTTTCAGTTGAACAACCAGTTGCATTGGCTGACAGGTGTCCTGAATTCCCTGTCAGGTGTAACTAATGCGCTAAAGGCTGAAAACTCCTGTCCACCTCAGGTAACAGAGATAAGGCTACGATCAACTACCAGACTAGCTGAGAACTGTGGCTTAGAACCTGGTTAAGCCAAAGCATATTGCCTGAAAGGACTTCAGTGCTGTTAAGGCTAACATGGAAGGAATCATGGATAGAGTTGCCTTTATCAATTGTTCTCATTTGGGCCTTATTTATTTCTCAGCTGGGCCCTGGGTTTACTATGATTTTTCTACCTGCTGCATGGTTCTGGTGGCCCTGGTGCCTTATACCATGTCAGTCCTCTACTATAGCATGTCCCGCTTCTTATTCATCCTTCTCTCAGCTGAAATACTTGCATCTCACATGGACCTCTTTGCCATAGTTTTAAAGCAATGTCACTGAAAAATGAAGCTCCTCTAGCAAGGAACAGTGGGTTAAAAAAGTTTGGGGAAAGGAACAAGGAAGGAAAAGCTTAATACCACAGTTTCTGGAACAAGATTGGCTGGGTATATATCCTTAATAACTGTAGGATCATGTTATCTTCCATCTGACCTCAACCTTCTTATCTGTAAAATGGGTACAATAATAACAGCACTTACCTTGTTGGGTTGTTGTAAAGAGTGAGAAAATACAGGCAACATGCTGGCAACAGTGCTCAGTACAAAATAGGTTTCAATAAATCTTAGCTATTAATTACTGTTTTCTGACATTCCTCAAATCATCATGGCATTTTAATAGCTATCTATTCGTCCAATATGGGATAGGAAATCAGACCTCAAAGAAATAAATACATCCGGAAACTATGTAGCTTTTTCTTTGAACTGCCTATCATGTGACAAATGGTTAAAACTTCTGAAATACTGAATGTTCCACCACTTATAAATGGATTATTTACAGGATGCTCTTGTGCTATATAGAGCTAAGCCTCCAAAAATGACCTGAAGATAATAGCAATTATTGCTAAAGTCTAACTGAATTCATCTTGTCTCCCATCTTCCATGTGACTTTACAGTAGTTAAAAATTGATCTGTTTTAAAAATAACAATTGTATAATTTAGTTTTCTTAATTGGAGTAGCATTTTTTCCTCTTTACTCCCCTGCTTTACACTAACTCTTCTTCTCTCCCCTGCCTTACACTAACTCCTCTTCATACATGAAAGCATTCTATATGTGTATGATGAATGCATAATAGGTAACTAAGATATGCATGGCAAAAGGTAAATGATTTCTCTAATTAGGCTTAAATAAGACTGAATAATCAATGAAGATGGATAAAATAATCCTAACATTTTAATTATTTTGTTTTTACCAAGTTGCATACACAGTGAGATCTAAAATCATAATTCTGAAGTAAATCACATTTTAAAAATTACAGCTTCATTTTTGCATTGATATATTGTGCAAAGATTTTCAGTTTTTTGAATACAGATTGTGGAATCAAATCTTGCTTTCACCATTTACTGCATGATGTTGGGCAAATCACTTAAGTTCTTTGGATCTCAGTTACATCATAAGTTACATGAGGATAATAAGATTACTTCCCTTGGGGTTATTTTGAAGTTTCCAAGATTCCTCCTGTTATTAATGTCTAGCTTGTTACCACTGTGACTGGAAAAGGTATGTGATATTACTTTGACTTCCTTAAATGTATTAAAACTTGTTTGGGGGCCTCACATGTGATCTATTCTGGAGAATGTTTTATGTACACTTGATAGAATGCATATTTAATTGTTGTTGGGTGGATATTACAGAGCAGTTTTGAAAAGGAATTTATCTTAATAAAATGCTTAGAACAGTATCTCACATAGAACAAGAGCTATGTAAATGTGTGTTTGCTATTTAAAAATACAATAATCACATAGCAACAGTAAATTCCAGTAAGGTATGCCTTATATGGTAAAATAAGACAGGCTGATGCAATTGTCAATTTAAGTCTCCTAAGCTTTCAAGCTCAGAGTGCCAGAGGATGGCTGGCTGTTTTTGTATGTGTGCCTATCTTGGCTCTATCTTTAATACGGCAACTTTAGTTCACACTTTATTTAGCTAAATAAAAAATGTTTACACTTCCTTTAAGCCTGTTAGTCTTCCAGTCCTCTGGCAGCAGATACAAAAAAAATAACATCCTGCTTTGCATGGCCAAAGGTTGCACAGCTTCAAGAAAGTTGTACTAAATGTGTTTGAGGAAATACATGATAGGCTGCCCTTGCAAAGACTGCATGATGTTCCAGAGGAGTTTAGTCTTTACCTTTAGATTTCTATGCAGTTAGCTATTATCCTGAAACATTCCTGAACTCCCAGAGTGTAGCAAGCAGCTTCAGGAATTGGCAATGTTTATAAGCCCCAACTGAGTGTTTTCACTCCTTGATCTCCAATTCCAAAGGATCCATGTGGAGTTTGGGGACAAGTGGAATAATTTCAGTCTCTATTTGAAGTGGAAGCCTCATTGGCTGTTTTAACCTATGTATAGATTATAATTTCACAGAAGGAATATCTAAGAGGGTTGTACACAAACTAAAGACTCAATAGGTGTCTTATCCCAATATTTTCCCATTTTGTAGTTGTATAGCAGTACGAACAGTACTACTTTGAGTGTATTCATTAGGAACATAGAAATAATAAAATGCTTTCTCTGACCAAGCCCCAATTCTTTTCAAAATTTTTGAGAAGGAGAGAGGGAAAAAGGGCAGTTAGTTCTTTTAACAATAATTGTGTATTAAAACCATCCCCAAACACAATGTCTTATGACAGCTATTTCTCAGGCACAGCCTACAGGTCTTTATGGTTGGGCTGATCTTGGCTAGACTTGGTGTGATTTGGTTTCAAGGGTATGTTTGGCTCAGCTCTGTTCCACATGTCTCTGATCCTCTTTGGACCAAAAGTAGATATATACTTAAGACATGTTTTTCTCCTACCAAAATGCAGAAGGGTAAGAATACAAGCCCAACAATGCAAGCCCGTCTCAAGGCTCCCATACATTCGCCAAATATCTAATTTTTCAAAACAATTCAAAGATTGAGAAAGTACATTCTGCTCACCATGAGACCATGGAAATAAGTTAGGGGTGGGAGAAGGATGGTAGTGATAAGTAAGGAGTGAATACATGCCGAAAATGAATTTGAATAACTAGATGAACAAACCCATGGATAACTAACTGAATTTCCAAAGTAAAAGTATCAAGATGATTGTTTCCAGGGGCTTGATATTGGTTCAATTTGCCTTTAAGAAGTATAGATACATATACTTAGGGTTGTTTTGTTCAGGCAGAGAAGGGGAGTATCATCTCTCCATAAGGTCCTTGGCCCATATTCTCCTCACCTCTCTATAAACACTAAGTGCCAGAAAAGCACCCTTGGTTCATGCCTCAAGCCATATACATATAAAGGGAACAGTTTCTTCTCTTCTCTGAATAATTTCTGGCTTTTTCCTTTCAATCCTCTTCCTGTGAAACTATAATCCATATGACTATCAAAAATCACAAAGTTGCCAATCTAAAGCAAAAGTGTTCTTGAAATCTGTGAACCCAAAAAAAGTTTAATTATTACTATATAGACTGTAAATTGTGATTGTAGAGATTCAAGAATGAACAATACAGGAATTCCCCCTTCTCTTATGGAAGGTAAGTGTAGTTGGGAATATAAACAGGCTATTGTATAATACTGCATGGAAACTTCTGTGATAAGATGAGCAGAGCATGATAGATAATAGAAGAGAAGCTCTGCATCAAAGGAAGGAAGCTGAGGTTCTGCCTCTATAAAGTGAGACAAAGAGTGGAATATGTATGTGTGTGTGCATATCTGAGGCACTGCTGATACTGAGAAACCAGTTGTAAGGATAGGCCATGGTTCAGCAAGAGTGAAAGGCTTAAAATGATATTATGGAAGAAATTGAGTTACTAGTAATGGTAAGGTCTAGGGTATTACCTTGAGAGTGAGTGTCTGAGGAAAGGCAGAGGCCGAGGAATGAAGAGTCCAGGGAATCAGAAAGATCATCTATGACTCTGCAGATATCAACTTCCTCAGGAACTATGTTAGGAGTATTGCTGGAGAAAATATCAGCAAACTTAGAAATTAAAACTTTAAGCAATGAGAGAGAGTGGCCCAGCACATCTGTAAAGCTGCGAGTTGGGGGAGGAGTGAGTGGGCTTGTCTGATGATTTGAAACTGAAAGCTGGGTGTTTTCTTGGAGGAAAATGATGTAGTAGTTGAGCAAGGAAAACATGTACGCAACCTTCCTACTCAATAAGAGGAGAAGAGTGGGAGCAAAATCAGGCACCAATTGAGAGCGCGGAAGAGAAGAAAGTACCTGCAAGTGAGAATTATAAAGGGAATACTTTTTTAGAACAATAAGGTGAGGGGAATATTCGAAGAAGCAGATGAGGATTGATCTATGGGGAGGTGCACGGAAGACTGGCTATGAGTCAAAGAGGGCAAGGTGGAAGAGTGTTTAGGCATCAGGAAGGGGTAGAAATAGGAGCAGACATGCAGAGATGTGTGGAATAGAAGGCAGGGAATTAGAAATTGGCTTTATCATGGTAACGGACATAAACATCAATAAAGAGCATGAGTAGATTGATCCTCATGGCCTCAAGGCATAAAGTTGTGTTGAGCTTATCAGCGTGAGGGTAATGAAGGGTTGCAGGTCCTTCCAGGAGCACTCAGTGTTCTAGGCAACTTATAGACTCCATTCTGTGGAAGGCCAGGAAGAGGAGGAGAGGTTGGGAGCCAATTAATGGAAATTAAGCATAAGAAAAGTAGAGAGAGCCCACCACATTCTAAAAGAAAGCTGACTCAACTCTTTTCTGTTTAAAGAAAGCAACTCAAATCTCTTCTTCCTGATGAATCCAGGAGTCACAAAACCTATTTGTCTCTTTTGCTTCTAATTTTTCAACACTTTCAGTTTAGTGTGTTGGGTTATACATACCTATATTAACATAATCTACTCCATTACATGAATGTAATACAACACCTTGTTTGAGAGAGTCAAATACCTTGAGTTCAAAGTCTAGCCCTTTTAGTAACCAGAAACGTATTTAACTTTTTACGTCTCAGCCTTCATGCAAGTAAAAGTGAGATAATAATAGTACACAGCACATAGGACTGTTGGGAGAACTCTACTAGTAAGTTATATAAATACATACAATATCATAAGAGTTCTCAGACATTTTAATAGCCTAAAATACATTGTATATTTTCAAGAAGGAGGTGTATTATCTGAAAAATGACATTTGTATTAACACAGAAATGCATTTGAATTCTTACTAGTGATGTAATATTGGGCAAGTTACTTAATCTCTTAAAAAAATAGTTACATATATGAAATCTATTTTACAGAACTGATGGGAATAGAATGACCTAGAACAAAAGGCCAGATCTTCTTGTTTCATTTGTGAGTTGGCTTATTAGGAAATTTGTTACTTGATGATGGGTATTCTAACATATAAAACATATGTTTTAATTATCAAATAGCATAATATAATTTATTAATAAGTCTTATGACAGCTTGCACAGAACCCTCAGTGAGGGCACATGTGGCAATGGTGGTGTGTAAAACTAGTGACTAAACATCATTGCCTTAAATATCATTATCACAAATGCATTTATGGCTCAAATCATTCTTGTCTAAATTAGATGAGGTATAAATCATATCATTTCCTGTTTGGGGTCTTGCTCCAATGAAAAGAAAAAAAAATCTTTCTACTCTGAAACTCCCTCTTTTTCATACTCTCTGATCCTTCTACTTAGGTAGAAATGTCATAATAGGGAAATACATTTTTTTAATGGAAGTGAATTCACCTTATATCTGGATTAAATCCTTGTGAACTCTGGGATGAATGAGAGCTTTATTTCTCCCACGAGGGAATTATGTCCTAAAATTATCCACCAGTCTGTTTGCCTTACAGCCTCCTCTCCATCTCCTCTAACTGTCCCTGTGCTCTGAGCAGTGGCTCTGTTCTGCATTGCTTGAGTGCTTATGATGCCAATGCTATGGAAATATTTTCATATTTAGGAATCATGTGTTAAGGCTTTGAAGGCTCAAGAGTCTAGGGGATGTTTATGAGGCGCTATTTGACAGAACAATCAGCAATGGCCCCTAGTGCAATGGGACTGTAGAGAGTCTGTCCTTATTTTAGGACTGAAACTTCACCAACACTATACATTTGAAGAAGACTGGGACCTCTCTGAGCATTAGTCTGTGAGGTAACAGAAATAACTGTCATGACAAAAAAAATTGCTAAAAAATAACTCAAAGCTATTCTGAAGAAATAGTTTGCCTCTCTCAATAAAATAATCCTGAGAGGATTAGAGGTGAATCCTTTAAGGCCACAGATGTTTCTCACTATTATTATGGCTCTGTAATTCAACTATCATACTAGCAACTACACAAAGATGATTTGTAATATGGATAATATATATCTTTAGTGCTCAATAATCACATTTATTATCAGGTAATACATGATGTTATTTGTGCTTCATATTTTAAAATGGCATGTAAAGTAATGAGTAAAAGAATTCATCAGAAGTGTTGACAAGATTTTTAATTCATTGGTTTCCTTTGATATTTTTCTTAAATAGAATAAGTAAGCAATGTAACCCCTAAGTAAAACACATCTCAGTTTATGTTTATTTTGCTTTTTTATTGCACATTTGAAAATTAATAATTCAATGTTCTAATATTAGCTGTCATCTTAGCTGTGATAAAATTAATAATTCATCAAAATGATATCAAACAAATGGTGCCTTTTTTTGTTCTGAATGAGAAATAGTCCTCTCAGCTTTGAGAAACTACAATTGGTGAATTTATTTCTTTTATTTTGGGTCAACTAATATTTAATCATTTAAGCCATAATTTTAATGCTTTCATTTTAAATATAAAAATCTGCATACATCACAATTGATGCTAAGAAAACAACCTTCTTTTTGTTACAGTAGATTGTTCCTACCCTTGCTCATTTCTTGGCAGATAAGCCTTCTTCAGAAAAACCAAGAAAAGTCATGTTTTGGAAAAGTTAAATATAAATGAAATGATGCCTTTCATTCTGGCTGATGTTGTACTTGCACCTTTTCTAGGCTAGAATCCATTGTAAGTATGTCATTGGACTGATAGGTACAATAGTCAGAGACGCGGAACATTTTTTTCCTGAATAATATATTTCCTTGAATTCATTTAAATATATTTTAAGTTAAAATAATGTGTTCTTAAAGTTAAGTGTTTATTTTCAGTTTAAAATTGTGAGCTTAGAACACCCGCTTCCAAAAGTCTTTATATTTTTCTTCATTCTTTGACAGAATCTTTGTCTCTTTAATTATAGATATTGTTTTTGGGGTCCCAGGATTGGGAGTGGGAGTTATAATAAACCCATTTATTTAAATCCTTCCTGTTTCATTCCCATAATTTTTTCTTGGGTGAGCTAGCAGGAGATGATGGTAGTATAGAGCAAAGCATTGCTGCTTATATTAAGGCCCAAGTTCTCATCTCCACTCAGCCTGAGTTTGTGAACAACTTGTATAAAATAGGGGATTCGTAATATATCAAAGAATATTCAAGGTCCCACCGTAACATTCTATATCATAAATCTGGCAAATCTTCCTGAATCATAAGTCCAACATATTCAGGTATAGTAAGAAGTAAAAGTGTGTGTTATGGGTAAGTATGAAGGGTTACAATCCGCCTCTTCATTCTGAGTTCACTTATTTTTATTTTTATTTTTATGTTGAGAGAAAGGGTCTTACTCTTTCACCCAGGCTGGAGTGCAGTAGTGTGATCATAGCTCACTGTAACTTCAAACTTCCAGGCTCAAGGGATCCTCCCACATAGTTAGGACTACATGTGCATGCTATTATGCCTGGCTAATTTTCTTTTTTTGAGACAGGGTCTCACTATGTTGCCCAGTGGTCTTGAACACCTGACCTCAAGCAATCCTCTTGCCTTGGCCTCGCAAAGAACTGGAAATTATAAGCATGAGCTACCATGTCTGGCCTATGTATACTCTTTTTTGGTCTGTCGTTTTAACTTCAGCTTCCCCAATATCAATGTACATTAGTACCACCTGAGGTGCTTGTTCAAATGCAAAGTCCCAGTCCAATTTTAGAGATTCTGATTCAGTGAGACTAGCGTGGAGCCCCAAATTCACATTTCCAAATAAGCACCCAGACAATTTTAACACGAGTGGTCCACACAGGGTTATCATCTGTCCTGGCTTGACTAGATAGTCCCAGCATTGCTTCTAATACCAGTAGTAAATATACTATTAATAAGAGTGTTATTAGTGAAAGTGTTTTAGTGTAGATGATAAATAACATGGTCGCTTTACTCATAGACCACACTTTGAAGAACACATAGTCACTGCCTCTCAGTGAAGCATAAAGCCAGAGTTTGAAAGAAGTGTTTTGATGTTTGTACTAGAACTGGTTGTCAGGTTAATAAACTTTTGCAGTACGAAATGGTTGTCTTCTTCCTCTCCTCCCCTCCCCATGGTGATACAAGTGTCAAGTTTGCTGCATTCTTTTTTTTTTTAATGTATTCAAATTCTATTAGTTTGCATTTGGATTATTCAAGTGTGTACTTCAAAGTTCCTAGCATTCACACTAAAATATAGAGTTTTTCACTGAACCTGTAAACCTATAGAAATTTGTTTACTATTTTCTATATTTATCAGAGTTTACAGACTCTGATAAGTCTGTCAATGGGAGCAAAATAAAAGAGGACATATTAAAAGCAGAGAATTTGTGGTCTTCTATCTTTCCCTCCCACTTTTCACAAATTAAGTAGGTGTCTTCCCAGCAAAGAGAAGCAGTCCTAAATGTTTTCCCTTCTCATTGAATAGAATGTTTCATTACAATAACTCATTTGTCACACATTTTTGAGGATTCTATTTAATCAACCATTGAGTCCTCACTACGTGGAAGGTATATGTTGGGCTCTGAAGAAACCAAGAAAAGAAAACATGGTCTATTTCCTTGAGAAGACCATAATTTAGTATAAGACATAGACAGATAAACATTTCTTTAAATTGTAATGCACATTATAATAGAGTAATAGGCAAAATGCTATGAGAACACACAAGAAGATTGTTAACTCATTTAATTTTCATTCTAACAAATGAAGTAGTGTCTTTTTTCATAAATATCTGTGATGGAATATCTTATCAAAGAATACATTAACAACCAATTCCAGTTGAAGACTGTAGTGATGTATTATACAAATGTTTCATTCAACTCACATTTGTTGAATGAGGACCTACTATGTGCAAACCACTTTTCTTGGCAATGAAGAGAGTGGAAAGATCACATAAATTATGCTTCCTGCCCTCAGAAACCTAGAGATATGGTATATAATATAGAAGGTAGAAAGCGGCATATGTAAAAAGAACAGTTTTTACATATGATGTAAGACTTGAGACAAAGGCAATTTTCCTATTGGCTGGGAAAAGATAAGTATGACATTCTATAATATTGGTGATCATATTCTAGCTTAAACTTTAAAAATAAAAGCCCATAGATTTATCTGCGTATATTTTTATGTGACCATCAATTTTCTGTTCAAAATATTTACTCTTAGAAGTGTTCTGATGAAGAACGTGTTCATCTCTTCTCTGTCTTCTTGGGTTGTTTGTTAATTTGACAGACTGAAACATAGGAACCCCCTATTCAGGAATACAGTTTACTCAGGATTTCAGAAACCTCCTCAGATGTGACCACAATTTCTATCTCTAGGTTTCATGCATGTATTTTGCAATATGCCAATTTCTATTTACCCACACAATGCTTTCAAAACACTATTCAGTGTCAGGTGTGTTCTGTCATCTCACATTAGATGAAGCAAAAATGTGGGTAACACAGACCACAGATTTTGTGGATTTTTCTTGTGTATTTCCCTATCCATAGCTGGCCTTCATAGCTGGACCCATCAAGGCCTTCATAACTGGCCTTAATGTATTTCCTTACCCATAGCTGGCCTTCTTATATATATACTTCCCTACCCATAGCTGACCAACTTTCAATTATCTGGAAGTGATTTGAGGGATGAAGGAGTCTCAAGAATCTGAAATCAGGAACTATGGGAAAACAAACTTTTTCCTTAATAAACTATGTGGATGTCTATAGTATTTCAGGTATCTTGTTTCACACAGGAGCTTTAAAGATGAATAACACACATGTAAGCCAAGTAATTATAGTTCATTCTTAGGAACTACATTTCCAGTGACATTGCATTGAAAATTGAGCAAGATTCCAATTCAGCATCAAATATTCTCTAAGTTGTTTCTCTCCCTTCCAAGGCAGATAAATAAAAGCTAAAATGAGGAAAGAATCTTAATAAGGAATAATGCAATACGATTGAAAAACATTTGTCTTTTGAAGACGGGGACAATGTATACATATATTACATAGCCTATGTTCTTAGGAATATTATTTTAAAATATTTTCCATTATACCCTTAGGGTAAATATTATCAAAAATATTTGAAACTGATACATTAAATTTGCTAGGGAAATTTGAAAATTACAAACCTTTTGATCAGATTTTACCTCTTCCTATCAACCATATGCATTCATTGAGCTTTACTTTTTGTTAGTATCAACATTTATTGATTCACAAGATAAATATTGACATGACCTTGCCTTCACCTCAGTTTATATCTACTTCTTAATTCAATAAATCTAGAAACTGATCTGACAGCAGCCAATATTAGTTTAAAATCCTTAAAATAGCAGTTTTGCTGTAAGGTAATAATTCAGTATTTTATAGTTTCTGCCTCAAAGAAATAAAAAGGCAATGCAACTTGTCAATTAGATAAAACTATTTCTGTGCCATTTGGATTCAAATATAAGGATTCCACTTATGCCAAAGAACATCGCTACTTTAATGCCTATATATCTTCTAATCTCTGATGAAAAGTATTTGAAACACTTTATTCCATTTGCTGGTGGCAATTCAACACTGGTCTCTTGCTTTGATTCTAATTATAATTAAGCTACATAATTATGTTCTAAATGACTGATGCTTTCTGTTGGGCTTAGTTCCCTTTGGACTGAATTTTACCTGGAGATATAATAAATATATTCAACAGCTATACTGGACTTGAGAAGTTAAAGGCAATAATACATTTGTTACTTCACTTATTAGCTTGTTTTTATCTTTTCAAAGTCTAGTAGACATAAAACCATAGGTCAAGATTGCATATATTTGTACTATGGATAAACGAGGTAGGCTTAAGGGCCTAGTCATAACCAATGCAATATGCTCTACAATTTATTACTTTTTTAAGGCCACAGCACTCATTTTTTACTTATACTATTTCCCAGTGCTTTCGGGGATAGATGAAATACTCATACTTCAGAGCTCCATAATAAAATTTTGCAAAATGCTTTTTAAAAAAACTTAGATTTTCCATGTAAGTAACAAATAAAAATTGTGTTTGGAAAATGAGTTTTGAAAATAACTGATATGCAGTTATGGTCTAAAGAAATTGATTGTAATGTTAATATTAAAGTATATTTAATCAGATAGCTGTTTAGAGATTGAGTGTAAATATCATGAGAATAGCTGATGAGCTCAAAATAAAAATAAAAAGTTATGCACTTTTTTCACCAGTTAAAAGCATCCTACTATAGTACATTTCAAAGTATAACGTGAGACACGTTATTAATAATCTTAATAAATGTTTCGTCCTTGCTTAGGTTAGCTGAATCTAACCTAGGTGTAGACAAATTGTGCAAACTGACCAAACCATACAAGGAAGATACAAATACTTAAGGAAACACTGACATCTCACTTGAAATCACATTAGCAAACCTTATGGGTGCAAAGCTGATAATCCTTCCAATAAATTCTAAAGATTTTAAGGGCAGATCTCATATATTGTTTATATTCACATACTTACACATATGCATGAGTAATATGCCTCACATATATGTGGCTTTCAATAAATTCTTATGCTTACCATAACAAATTTATGCTAATGATTTTTATTCTACCTTAACTTGGTGTTATTTAATCAAATATTAACACTGGATTTAAAGAGTCTTAGTAAATACAGTAGTTAACTATGTCTTGATCATGAAATGACATTTTTTGCAACATAATATGAGAAAGCAGGCTCATAATGAAGAGCCATATAAGTAAGTACTAGAATTA
Source organism: Pongo abelii (assembly GCF_028885655.2). Taxonomy (NCBI): domain Eukaryota; kingdom Metazoa; phylum Chordata; class Mammalia; order Primates; family Hominidae; genus Pongo; species Pongo abelii. Next base: position 47,617,768 of record NC_071996.2, on the reverse strand, counting down.
TAAGGTTAGAATTGGTTTTTTTGTTCACTGAATTTTAATCCCACTATTCTCACAACTTGTCATTTCTTCTTAGCCCATACTATTTCTTATCTATTCAAGCTCCATGATTGTGTGTTTATCACTGAATTTAGCACCACAAGAAATATTTATCATAATGTGCCTAACTGAAACAAAGAATTTATTTAGAAAACAAGGTATTTTGAGATGATCAAAATGCATTTCATAATAATTACGTATTGATATAAATTCTAATTGGACTTTATGATATTTGCTTTACCTTTCATACTACTACCTGAGATGATCAAAATGCATTTCATAATAATTATGTATTGATAAATTCTAATTGGACTTTATGATATTTGGTTTACCTTTCATACTACTACCGCATGTCCAAAGTGCTAAAAATAGTCCAAAGATATGCTTCATCTAATTATTCAGTGCCTTCTCTCTCATACATCTAAGAACCTAAACATCGTTAGAGAGAGACAGTTATTTCCAGAGAAATGGCATTTGAAATTCAGTGAAATGAATTCTCCTCTTACTTAGAATTCTTTATATTTTTTGTACTTAGTTTTGGTTAACAGAGAGTGCTGCTTACAGTATCTCTCATTTGTGTAAGTGAAAAATAACTATGTTTTTATTACTTAAAATATTACAAAAAGGGACAATATGCTAAAAATATGCAGTGAACAAATATCATCTGTACAGACTGGAAGAGAACCTTCATAAATTAACCTTATTAGTGCATTACTGTAAGCGAATGCCAAAAAAGCTCCTAATTTGCATTAAGATAGATTTTTCAGGTTGGCTGCATGATTTAATTAAAGAAAAGATTAAGAATCATTAAACAAGCTGCTCTACCTTGCAATAACAGAATTCATATCTGATTCAGGTTAACGAAAACACAGATGGTGATTCAGTAACTGTTGAGTTGCTGTAACAGAATGAAAATGATCCCATTAGTTCTCTGGAAATGTGAGGGAATTTGGAAATTAGTATGCAGATACATTGTATGGTGCTAGACAGCTTGGTCTGCTCGGATCATCGCTGATTATACTTTGTTTGGGTTGGCAACACTGAACTTAATAAATGAAAAAATGTTCCAGTATACCACAGTTGGAAACTGTTCAAGGTTGAAATAGGTGTGCAGGCTTTCAAAAGGAGAGAGTTAAGTAAACAAATGTCAATCAATTCAGAGCTGGCAACTTTTTTTCTTTCCTTTAAAGAATATGTCTGTTCTTGAGAAGCAAGTGTCATGAAAATGGAAACCCTTTACTGGATACATATGCCTGTGTGGTATTTATTGTTACAAAAGTATTTTAAATGCATAGTATCAGTTTGAGGGAGATGTGCAAGCATTTTAATAGTTTTCTTTCTGGCAAAAATAGAAAAATTCAGTCACTATGAGGATTATTATATTTTTCACAAAAGGAAATCAATATAATTCTGATGGAAAATATTATGACAGGATAAAAAAAAGTGTAAGTACAATGGCTATTGAAAGTTTAAAGGTGTCAATAAGGACCACAAAGTAATCCTCAAGGAGCCTTCTGGGAAAGAACAACTTAAACAAGTAGCATAGTCAATCATAGAAGCTGACAGAAATAGCCTTTGTGTCAAGCGCTCAACTACACATGCAGCCTCCGTTTTTAACACCTGGTTCATGCCATCGGTCTGAGTGCTGAGCATCTGACCCTTTGGAACGAGTTTCCGTGAGAGTGCAAAAGACCCAGATGGACAGAGGTCCTCAAAGGCAAACAGCAAATGACCCTATTCCGTTAACTTGTTACAATAAAGCAGACACAGTGACATGTGCTGTAAAGTCTATTTTGGTCATATAATTTTCCCCCCAACTAACTTAAAGGCCAGAACAATGATCATGTAAAAATGCTCAGGGGATTACAAGAAATATAAAGGTGAAGCATTCTAGATAAAAATGTTCCCTGTTTATTGTGTATTATAATCTTTCCAGAATGTATTGCACCAGGGACTTCATCCTACATAGGCAAACCACCTTGAAACGTAAGAAACATGAATTGACATCATATAATCTTGGACAACCCATACTACCAATGCGATAGTACTAATCTCATGGAAAATACAACCGCTTTTCAGGATTAGCACAAAAATGTTCTAAGCAGATTGCCTGACCGTAACTATTCATTTCATTAAACTTTTTAAAAAGAGATTTATATCACCATTTTTTTCTGAAAACTTACATACTAAAAATTATAGTCTACAATGCATAATAGCTTCAACACCTGGCAACATTTAAAAGGACCCATGTTGTTATAAACACGAATGTCTTAGTTACAAATGACATCCTCATAGTTCCTCAATTACAAGCCCTTTTTATGGCTCTTAAACTAGATCTCAAAGGAAATTATACTATTGAGAAGAAATGCTACAAAATACTTTCCACACAGTGCAGAATACAAACTCAGTATCTATAATTGTAAAGGCCTTGGTATACCTCCTTTCCTTTTAACCACAACTTTATTCTGTCTTCCTAAAAAATATATTTTAAAAATTTCCGGTTTCCCTGAGCACTGTATCAAGAAAAGACACTGGGTGTAGGAATTGTGCATGCAACATATGGTACTATTTTAAGTTGAGATGCTTAAGAAAGAAACTAGATCAAGTTGTTATTTGCCACTACAGTATAGTATTGTGTTGTTACAGATCTAGTGGAAGCCACCTTCACCCTAAATATGCAATGATCATTTTAGCTACGTTTAAACACGGTTATCTGAAGATTTGCATTCGTGCCCCTCTCCCAGTGTTCGACAATTATTTTAAGTAGACTTTCCCCCCCTTTTCTGATGTAAGATGCCTTTTTTTTTTTTTTGAAACGAAGTCTCTCTCTGTCACCCAAGCTGGAGTGCAGTGGCACGATCTCAGCTCACTGTAACCTTCGCCTCCCGGGTTCAAGCAATTCTCCTGCCTCAGCCTCCAGAGTAGCTGTGATTACATGCGTGTGCCACCATGCCTGGCTAATTGTTTTTTTTGTTTTTTTTGGTTTTTTTTTTTTTTGTATTTTTAGTACAGACGGTGTTTCACCATATTGGCCAGGCTGGTCTTGAACTCCTGACCTTGTGATCCACCCACCTCAGCCTCCCAAAATGCTGGGATTATAGGCATGAGCCACTGCGCCCGGCCAATATGCCAATTTTATTCATTATCTTCAAGTCTGAACATTATCTGGAAAGATTTGAAGCCAGTGGAATAGAAATGTTGGAAAGAGTTATTATACATGGCTATCTTTTTATGCTATTTAAAATTACTTAACCCATTTTCTTTAAAACAAGAGCCTATGCTGTGGCAAATTGGTAGTTACTTTTTTATTATTGTGAAAGCTGTTTATAGGTGTTGCAATATTAGCTCTGCAATGACTTGGAGAAAAGTTGATCCATAAAAATGAAAGCATAAGAAAGAAATAAACAGTAGGCACTTTTAGTTTATCTCACCATAGGATTCTTTATTATAAAATATTAATTCCTGGTGAATGTAACTTTTTCACTTCACAGAATCAAACAAATATTTAACCACATTTTTAGGTAAGTTTTTCTATATGATGTGGGTAAATACACATCTCAAATTTTGCAAAGTTATTTTTAAAGGCGATTAATATTAAAATATCTTAAATATACTGATATCAAATAAGTAAAGAATGAAAGTTTGGTATTGCTCTTAGTTGATGTCCATTTACTTCTCATTCCTTGAGCCAATGTTTTAAAGTTACTTACTACATTCCATATCATGCATTAACAAATGTCACAAGGTTTACATTATTTGTATCACCATGTTATTAGTCTCATTTCACAGATTATGAGATTGGAATTTAAGTAATTTACCAAAGTTGTCATAGAGAAACAGGATTTGATCACAACACTTATGTTGCCAAATTCAGTAGACATTAACCCTAACCGATGCAACTGTTGCAATCCTTACTATACTGATTGAAAATAACCATTTAGTGCCGAATAATGCAAGTAAGGGGCAGTTTTGTATTCAATTTGTACTGTGTCAAATTGATTTCAATTTGTTGGTTTGTTGCTTTGCAAATGTGTTTTTTAACTTGTTTCTTACATGTGGTCTATTTTTCTAACAATTTAGATTTAAGTATTAATCTTGCCACTGAACCCAGGATGGAGAATGAATATCTCTGCCACAGGCATTAAAGCTGTACTAAAGAGGAACCAAAATCTCTGCTGCAGAAAGCCTTTGTTTATTTATTTCATAACCAATAAATTAAGAAATGTACTTATCAGCCAGGCATGGTGGCTCATGCCTGTAATTCCAACATTTTGAAGTCCAAGGTGCGCAGATTGGTCGAGCCCGGGAGTTTAAGACCAGCCTGGTTTGTCTCTACTAAAAATACAAAAATTAGCCACGTGTGGTGGCACTCATCTATAGTTTCAACTACTTGGGAGGCTGAGGTGGGAGGATCACCTGAGCCAGGGAGGTCGAAGCTGCATTGAACTGAGATTGCACCACTGCACTGCAGCCTAGGCAACAGAACAAGACCAGGTCTCAACCAAACAAACAAACAAAAAAACTTTATTTATCATTCACATATCTGAACGATTACTTCCATGGAATGGTGGGGAAGAGTTCTTCTCTACCCCAAATTCCTGGAAGAAAGCCAAGGATCTCTTCAGAGCAAAGAAGATCATGAGTGACTAATTATTCAGCAGCCAAGTTAAACAGCTTACCTGCCCTCAAAGAATAGAGCCACTCTTCTCCATGTCTGCTTAAAGCTGGCCTACTCTTTAAGGAAAGGGACTCCATCCACTGCAGAGGGAGAGTTTAAAAAGAAAATGGCGGGGGAGAGAACATGTACAAATAAATTATACTGTCTGTATTAGAAAAATGGGAGCAGGGAAGAGAAGAGGCTTAATGGAAAAAGAAGCAAAATCTAAGTGAAAACAAAAGTGAGTCATAATAATAAAGCTGAAAGGATGGAGGAGGAAGAGGTTGTGAGATGAAAACTGGGGAAATTCTGATGATCAGTATGCCAAAATTAAATTATCATGAACCCAGGGTTGTCTTTTCTTTCTCTTTCTCTCCAATCGACATCCTACCCCTTTCCCTTATTTTCTCATGGAAATAAAGTATAGGCACTCCTTTACTGACAGAGTTCTCATGTAATCTCCCAGCCTATAACTCAGGCTTGGTGGATGTGGCATGACAGCATCACCATTAGGTCAATGCTACTGTACAATAGACAAGAAATGGCAATGAAAAAAAATAATACTTATAACCCGACCACATGAAGGGTAGACCAAGCAAGTCCCTGTGAAATCAGTGAATGTCTAAACTATCAATAAAGTTATACAAATAAGTTGATACTTTTGTTATTTGGGTCTCCTTGTCCTTTGTAACTATAATTCCATCTGAGATCAAAACAAGGATTTTAATATAAAATAACAAGGCAAATCTAGCAAATGTGAGATTATTATTTTCTTTATGCATCTATTTTAGGTTCTCTCCATGTATAGGATTCCACGGGGCCAACCGAGGCTTCAACAGTCCTATCTCCTGCTGTATCACATATCTTTTTACGTATTTCTTGATCAACAGCTCCTGGCTGCCACAATTTGCTTCAACCTAGAGAACCCAACAGAATCCATAGAAGCAATTTTTCAGTGACGATAAGATTGGTTACAGTCTTACAGCCTAATGCTATGCTAATTGCTTTGCCAAACATACTGGTCGGGTTGTGTAAATGTGACATGAAAATAATAAAACATGAACGAGCTAAAGATGAAAGACAATATGGAATTAAACTTAGAGCAATACTTACCTTAAAATGTTATCGTAAGAATTAACACATAAAGCATTAAGCATTTAACACAGATTAGCTGTCGTTACAGATTTTATTTGTGAAATGTGTAGACATAGCTACATGGTAGTAGGAATTTCATGTGGATCAGTATGTTAAAATTTTAAAACATGCGTTTTCTTCTTTTTCTCTCCCATAGGCAACCCATTTTTCTCTATCTTCCAAAAATACATCAGAGTGGCAAATTGAGAATGTTTGAAATGTCATAAAATGGTCATATTCTCTTTAGCTTGCTTTGTAAGTCGAAAGAAAGAGGTGAATTTAACTGGTATACGACTGTTTTAGAAGATAAGATGTCTGAATTAGTCATATTCCTGGTATGAGATTAGAGATAGAATTCACTTTCAGCAAACTCTGAATAAATCCATTCAAACCATTAGTTTCATCATTAGGTTCACCTTATTGTGTATCATGGCAATAAAAATATGGAGCATTAAAATAAAATTGGGGAAATTAGAAAAGTACTTCCTAGAGATATCCTTTGAGTTGGTGAAAAATCCTTGTAAGTTCATGGGAAACTTATAAATCCAAGAGACAGCTAAAGAAAGAATCAGCAACAACCAGTGACAGCTCTAGTTAATAAAGAATGCAACTGTATGTGTGTCCTAAAGATTTATAGAGGATTTTGGCAACATGATCATGGTGCTTTCACGTGGGATGTCTCCTACTAGTGCAAGGTGCTTTAAGACTAGGGCAATTTATTCTGCTACATATAGTGAAATGTTGTATGAATTGATAGATTTTTAAAGGAAGATTGAAAGAGGTAAATTAAGTTGTCCAAGGCCATGCACATGATCTAACAGCACAGTTCATTGTCCATGGTAGGTACCCAGTAAGTACTGATTGATTAAGTGAACTATCACCCATGCTTTAAAATGCCTCAAGGGGCCTAATATCAAGAAAATGCAATTCCTGTCCTAAAAAATAAGGAATATAAATTAATGAAAAGTAAGAAAAATGAAATCAGATTTTTTTTCATACAGGCTTGTTCTAGGAATTATAGCATATAGCATCTCAGAATTTTAAAATCTTACTTGAACCTAAATATAATCTGCTGCCACTCAATTGTTTTGTAAACAGAGGGCCCCAGACAGGTTTAGTGGATTTTTGAAAGTCCTGGGGAATTAGTACATTCACACATTATTTTTATGGAGTAAATGGTCTATATTTTAGTATAATAATTCAGATGAAAACAAAAACTTTAGTTACGTGGCCAGATTAGGAATTTAAAAGAACAGTTTGGTGGAAGACACCTAGACATAATGATATCAAGTCCCAAATTGAATGTGAGATTGGCCACTCTGAAAAAACCTTTAAAGTGGATATCCAGGACCCAATTACCTTACTCACCTTCTCTTTGAGATTCAAAACAGGAGTTCAAAATTTAGAGAGTATTTTACAGTGCTTTTATTAAGAGAGCTACTGAACTGCTCTTACTCTATTACAGGAATTGGGTTGAATGTGCTGCCTCATGCCTAGTAAGAAGAGCTTATTTAAATGAAGATTATTCCTTTGGAAGACCCAGACACTGATGCCTGGCCCATTGCTGATGACATTAAGGAGGGCTGTGACTCCAAGAAAAACGTTATGTCTGTTGAGTAACTGCATTCACCTTCAGCCATAAGAAGGGGTGGCTGTTTGGGATTGGACCCATACTTCTAGGGTTGACTGGATAAAGGATGTAACTAAGCCCCATGTGCCAGATGTGGGCCAAATGAAGACAGCCCACCTGCAACCTTTTGGATTCATGCTGAAGAAGACTTCCTGACAGGGCAAAACGGACTCCAATAAAAAGATCCTGGGAGGATTCGACCACAGCAAAACCAGGGACTGAGGAGTAGCGGCATCCATGCCATGGAATTGTGTCAGAAGGACTCAACAGGGCAGGAAGAATTCATAACAGTGCCTGTGAGATGAGTTGGCTTTATAAGTCTGCCAGCCAGAGGGTCTTAATGCCGATATATACTGGTACTTTCCACATGTCTTATGGAGAAGAAGAAATGGACAGCAGATGAAATCTACAAGGAAGTCCACACTGCCCTGCCCTCTCCCACTGCTCCGCTTTCTCCTACTGCCCAAGTAGACCCTGGCTTAGGGAAAGGGAGAAGATTTAAAGCTACATCAAGTTAGGAATCAGGATCATTACAAGCAATGTTATATTTTCCGAATTGAGACTGGGCTTGTAAATTGAAGCTACCAGAGGACTCTCATTACCAGTGAATGCCCAGAAAGGAAATGGGCCTGCTGGTGCTTCCTCTAGTAACTAAGAAATACTTTCTCTGACTAAATAAGTTTTTTTTTAAAAAAAAAACAGTTGCAGCCAAAAAAAAAAGAGAGAGAGTTTTATTTTGCTGTATTCCAAAAATACTGCGTGAGCTGATAGAATTTTTCGCTAATGCAGATGCTTATGCTACAGCAAATATGTGTCACATTGTTGATAAAAACAGTAATAATAAGCTATAAAATATTTCCAAAATAATTCAGTAAAATTTGTTATGAGACTGCACACCTATTTCCAGGTTCTTACATCCCTTTAACCAGTAGAAAATGAAATTTCTACAGATTATTTAAATTAAGAACAGTGATTTTTAACCAGGGTGATTTTGTTCCCAGGGGATATTGGCAATATTGGGAGACATTTTTGGTTATCATGACTGGGAGTTGTTGCTGGCATCTAGTGGGTAGAAACAAGGGATGCTGCTAAATATCCTATCCTGTAGTGCATGGAACAATCCCCCTCATAACAAAGAATTAGTCCAAATTGTCAATGGCTTTGTGATTGAGAAACCCTAAGTTAGAGGCATAGATAAGTATTATAAGTAAGCCAGCAAGGCTGAGAAAAGATAGCATACAGAGCTTGCAGATTTAACAAATGAAACCTGAATAGTCTACGGACTGTCTTCCTACCTTCTCACTGGCTACTCCTTGTCAGTTTCATCTTCTAGCACTTTCTTCTCTGATTGACTGATTCCTAGAATGCTCCAGGGCTCAAGGAAGCCTTTTCCACTCCTGTCTCCCTAGGTGGCATCATCTTTTAACCACTTTCGGTCTGTTTGTCAGTTTGTAATGTGAAGAGGCTAGATCAGATAATCACCATGGCTCTTTCCACCTCTTGCATTGCAAGATTATATTTTCCTTAAAAAAAAAAAAAAGAAATCCACAAAATGGGAGAAAAAAAAGTAAGGCAAATACAAAATAGCTAGGTGTTTAGTAAATGTGTTTAGTAAGGTGTTTAGTAAGGTGTTTAGTAAATGTTTGTAATGTGAAAGAATAAAATACTTCCCACTGTTTTGGGGGGACTACCTTCTATGTTTATTTCTAGGTGATGCAGTGCTGTTTTTTCTGAGACATAAGGAAAGTTCCTTTTCTTCAACTCCACCATTTTCCTAAGCAAGTAGAGTTATTTGACTGTAAGCTCAGCTCTAAAGTATTGGCAATTGGGGAAGGTCGGTCAGTAAAATCACTGCTCCCATGATATTTTTTTTCTTGAATGACCTATCTTTTTAATAAAAGTGGCTTGGTAAAATTGAGTTATATGGTCTGTCAATAGATAGTTACTGTTCAGTTTAGGGAGGAAAAGAATGTGGAAGATGAGTGCAAAGGGAAAGTCAAGGTTAAATCTAAACAGTTTCTGACTTTACATAAAATCTACTAAAAGCCTCTTCTGTGTACCTCCACTTTTTGCCTGCTTTATTAGATATGTAGGAAAATTTATGACTCTTCTTCTACTTGAAAGATACTATTTTATTAGAAAGTTTATCACATGAAGAAAGATCCAAACTATTTAATGCCTAAATATCCATTCTGACAAAGTGAGGAAGTACTTTTGATTTGAAATATTCTTGACAGGGATCAATGTTATCAAAACGTCTCTTGTAATTTTAGAATTAAAATTCAGTGTTTGATAAATTGAACTTATTCCATAGAGGTAACAAGTATAAAAACATTTTCTGATTCCAGAATGTAAATTTTGCACAAGTTTATTGCCAGTCTCAAATAGACTATGATCATTTCAATCAAATCAGCTTTGAAAAATGCAGGGCCTCCTTTGCTAATTTCCTTTTATACAGAGCCCCCTTTCCTGTCATCCTTTTTTTAATTTATATTTTGATGTGTCTTGTATTCCTAACTGGTTGACTAGAAACATGAAATCTACTAACTATATGATGTTATCCTGAATTGCTACAGTTCTGCATATATGCTAGGTCTACAGTGTACAGCCCCTGGGTCTTTCATTCTATCAATAACATTAATTTTTTGTTTTTTCTTATGTTCTCTGTTACTTCATATTAGAAGTATATTGGCAAATTACTGACTTGCACCATTCCAGTCAGATCACACATAACACAGCACAATTCAGCAGGAGTGATCATAAAAACAGAATTATCTCTCAACCTGGGAGGCTTGCCCTTCCTTGTAAAGGTTGAAATAAATACATGGAAGCTCACACTAATAATGCTCCTCACAGCTTACCAGACTGTAAATACAACACAACTTCAGTAAAGGCAAACTGATGGGCATTTTTGAGGAGTAGACTGAAAGGAAGCTAGTAAGCAGATGTAAGTAAAATAATGCTTGCCTGCAAAACCCATACTGAGGAAGTGCCATAATACACAGGCCTTAAAAATGCAAGCATTATCCAATCGCTAAAGTACTGTAAGATTAACCACTTAGATTTAAAAAGGAGAATGCATCTTTTTCTTGCTTATATTTCAATGTTCCTTGGAAAGAGAGCATTTACAAACATTCATTTTTCTTAATAAGATCGTGCTTTCCTAAAAACCTCATTAATTCTAACATAAGTTTAGACGGGACCTGAGGGTAAAGACAGCAGAGTAAAAGTGAAACACAACATCTCTTTTATACCTCCCTCTTGCCCCAAGAAAGAAAGAAGAAAAACACAGCCACCACGACTACCTCAACAGTAATATAAACAGGTAAGCAGCAACATGGTGGCCAAGAACAGAAACAGGAGAGTCTGGTGTGGTTTGTATTTTTTCTGGGGTGCTAAGCCTTCCCTCTCCTTACCTAGTGATATAGCTTGTATATTTGTCCCTACCCAGATCTCATGTTGAGATGTAATCCCCAATGTCAGAGTTGGGGCCTGAAGGGAGGTGTTGGATCCTGGGGGCAGAGGATCCCTCATGAATAGCTTGGGCCATCCCCTTGGTGATGAGAGAGCTCTTGCTCTGAGTTCTTGTGAGATCTGGTTGTTTAAAAGTGTGTGGCACTTCCCCCGGCACACCCCTGCCATGCATATGCCTTGTTCCTCTCTCTCTTCCTCCTGCTTTTGCCATGTGATGTGCAAGTTCCCTTTTCACCTTCTGACATGAGTAAACGCTCCTGGAGGCCTCCCCAGAAGCCCAGCGATATTGGCACTACACTTCCTGTACAGCCAGCAGAACCACGAACCAGGTAAACCTTTTTTCTTTATAAATTACCTAGAGCCAGTTATTTCTTTATAGCAATGCAAGAACAGCCTAATACACATAGGTAGAGTGCTGGAGATGTAATGTGAATGAGCCATAATTTAAAGAAAACCATTGACTGAGAGAGAAGCATACTGAGAAAGTGAATAATTGCCTGGGGGGTGAATTGCAGAAAGGCTGTTTGGAGAAGGTTATATCTACTGTGGCAAGGTCTAAGGGAAAAGATAGAACCCATTATAAAGACTGAGTTTGGGGAGAGGTGGTAAAAACAGAGAGGTAGGGGCCAATAATCAAAATCAAATGTAGTTAAATATCTCAGGTAATAAAATGGAACTTATTAGAATTGAATACAAAGAGAAAGTAAACAAGACAATGTCTTCAGAAGAAAAACAAGCAGAAGAACACATAACGGTTCCTTCCCAAGTATCAACACTGGGGCCACAGGTGGCTTAATATGTCGCCTAGTTTAATGCAGATTCTGATCCAGGGACTCTGGGGTGAGGCCTGAGATTTTGCATTTCTAAGAGGCTCCCATGCAATGCTTGTACTGCTGGTCCACAAAATACTTTGAGGAGCAAGGAAAGAGAAGAAATTAACAAGTGGATCTGACTCCATGATAGAAAAATAGATTTTAGGTTTGCCAGAAAAAGACAGAAAAATTATTGAATTGATAAAGAGTCCTAGATCATTGCTTTCATGCTCCCAACTATTGCTATGCCAAAATTTCAGAAAAGAGATCAGAATCCACAGTCTCCAACAAAGACAGCAAATTTGCCAATGGATCTCTCCCCTTTGCCCTTCACTTCCCTGCTGACCCTGCTACACACACACACACACACACACACACACACACACACACGGAGCTCTTCCCACTACCTCAAACTATAGAGAAAGCAGATCGCAACACTCACTTTGCCCTTCTGAGGTGAAGACAACTTATCTTTAAGAAGGTAGAAAAAGAGTACAGGATAATTCACCCATATTGTACTAGAACAAAACGAAAGTTCAAATACAGACCCCACATTATGTTCAAGCAAAAATAAAAAGAAAAGGATAAAAACAAAATTTAGAGAAAAACAGAAAAGGAATAAAGCATGCAAAAAGCAGATGAAGACCACAGTCAGAAAGAAAATATAACCCAGGGATCAAAATATTTTCTAAGAGCGATTCACACTATGCAGGAATTTAAACTGCAATAACATTAAGGCTCAGAGATAAGTGATTTAAAACCAAGATTTAGTTGAAAATGGAGATTGCCTAGCTAAAAGAACATCACTACAAATACACATGAAAAAAATAATATGTACAAGAACCATATTGCCAACAGTGAGTGCTATGATTCCAATGTCTGTCCCCTTCAAAACTTGTTGGAATTTAATTGCAGTTCTGATGGTGGTGGAAGGTGGGGCCTTATGGGAGGTTCTTGGGTCATAAGGGCAGCACACTCATTAATGGATTATTGCTGTTATTTTAGGAGTGGGCTTAAACTCTCTCTAGTCCTCTCTTTGCCCTCCTGCCACATTATGCCCTCCACCATGTTACAAGGCACCAAGATGGCCCTTACAAGATGCCAGCCTCTAGATCTAGGACTGTGTAGCCTCCAGAACTGTGAGCCGACAAATTCCTGTTCATTGTAAATTACCTGGTCTGTGGTATTCTGTCACAGCAGCATAAACAGATTAAGGCAGTGAGATAGGCTTGGCTAAATCTTAGTGATTGCAAATAAAAGTGATAAAGATATTAAAGAAATGAATGATGACAAAATCAGGAACATATAGACAATATAACAATATTTGGTATTATCAAAGTAAAGATCCGAACATATTGACAAAAGTGATCAATCACTTGATAGACGCTTCTGTGTTGATACATAGGGATACACCTCATGTTCTCAGTTTTATCAACTCCATGAAAAGATGAACTGAGACAAATTAAATGCATTAAATGGATATAGGTAGCTTACCACTCCCATAGATTATATATAACTATACACAGCTACAACTAAAACATTTACAAGCATAAAACATTAAGGACAAACAGAAAACAAGGAATCATAAGGTGAAAAAAAGGCCATTTGAACAGTCACAGCAGGTACTACATCCATGAAACAAGAACAATAAGCTATTTAAAAATAAATATTAAAAGAACAAGCAGACAAACATAACCTCGAGATTTTAGAAATTAGACATATAACAGAAAGGAAAATGTATTAGAACAATAGGATAATAAATTTAATATATTTCCCAGACATAAAAACTCTCAAATTATTAAACTACTGTTTACCCTTCTCAGGAAATTACTAGAAGGTGGGCAAATAAGAATGATCCAAGAAAAACATAGACATATAATCTAAGAAAAAAATAGAAGCACATTGAAAACAAAGACAGATGGTGAAGGGGACATTGACATGACAGCTGTGTAGCAGGTATAGACAACATCCAGTCCAGATTAGACCAGGTGAGCAGGCTCAGAGAGACAGGTCCCCAGGATTATACAATTGGTGGACCACTGATGTATTTGGAAATATTGAAATGAAGCTCCCATTAAGTAAAGTTTTAGAGAATTAATAATTAGTACAAGTATAACTAAGCAAAGAAATAGCAAGATAATAACTCCAGAGTAAAGTACAAGTTGTTGAAGATAGGAAAAGTAAGTATAGTCTCCTCATGGATCTTTTGTAAGTAACATTTACATAGCAAAATGAATACAAAATCTGAGATAAAACCATATCGAGAGGGCAAGTCAGATTAAATAACAATGATGGCAACATCAACACTTATATGATGCTTACTATGTCTGTGTAATGTGTAACTTGTTTTATATAAAAACTTATAGTAGATACCATTACTATATGCATTTTTACAGGAGAACTGGTCTAACTTAGATATTTTTAGCAAAAAATGGAATATTTAAAAAAATAAGTCTACATACAGCAAGACCGATTTGTGCTGCAATAATAATTGTGTAAGAAAAGTCAGTGTAGGCCGGCGCGGTGGCTCACGCCTGTAATCCCAGCACTTTGGGAGGCCAAGGCAGGTGGATCACGAGGTCAGGAGATCGAGACCATCCTGGCTAACACAGTGTGACCCCATCTCTACTAAAAATACAAAAAATTAGCCGGGCGCGGTGGCAGGCGCCTGCAGTCTCAGCTACTCGGGAGGCGGAGGCAGGAGAATGGCGTGAGGCTCCGGGAGGCGGAGCGCGCAGTGAGCCAAGATGGCGCCACTGCACTCCAGCCTGGGCGGCAGAGCGAGACTCCGTCTCAAAAAAAGAAAAAGAAAAAAAAAAAGTCAGTGCCAGTTCATATCCTGGTTAAACTACTGAATCTTGAGAATTATGAAAGAATGTTTTTCATCACCTCAACAGGAGTAAATCCAGGCTAGTATTAGGATTGTTTATACAATATTCATTTAATCATTCACAAATGTTTTAAGGGCACCCCTTATGTCCAAGTCTTCGTGTGGGCTGCAACAATAACAACAGAAAAAATCAGACAAAGCACTTCCCTCATGGAGTTTGCCTTCTCATTAATTCAATGCCAGAAGACAATGGAACAATGTGTAAAAGATCTGAGAATATTAAATGCAGACCCAATACTGTTTCAATATAAAATGAAAGAACAGACATTTTTAAACAATGAAAATGCTCAGGAAATACAGAATCTGTGAACTCTTCTTGGTTCTAGCAAACCAAGAGGTAACTCCAAATAAATAACTATGGAGTACAGAGACCATGGTAAAAGAATAAGGAGTTAGTACTTAATAAGTTTAAATATAAACTTAGTTTTAAATAACTATGAGAATTTTATTATGAACTTGTTAAAAATCTTGACATCATATAATTCTTTATTATTTTAAAATATTGACTCAGAAAACATAGATGGAAAAATATCTCTTCATTTTCTTCATTTAATAGTATAGCTAAAACATATTGACCTTAGCCTTTTAACTTTTGTAATAATCTTTTTTCTTGAAGAGAAATTGTTTTAGTAACTATGTCTAGAAGTTATTTAAAATGTATCTGGAAGTCAGTAATTTCTTTAACATTATTTCAAGTTTTTTTTATTTTTTTAAACATGAGTAAAATTACATTTGCACTTTTGTGGATATATACATATAAACTTTCATGTTTGTAATATTCTTCCTTCTTTTAAATTTTGTTTCTAATTTAAGCTACTTATATTTCTGTGGAAAAAATGTTCCCTTTTATCTAATAATGGCCACTTCTGGATGTTGATTTTAGGTATGCTTTTCTTTTCTTATTCTTGTTTTCTGAATTTATTATAATAAAATGTATCATTTTTTCAAAATAATGGACACATCTTAAATATAAAAATATATTTGCAGGGTTTTTTTTGGTTTCACTCATTCAATTTTTTACATGCTTTTTATAGCACACTTAGACAATTGCCAAAGTAGGTTAAATTTCATTTTTAAAACTCCAATCAGGAAATTGTTTTGTCACGAAAAGGATCAAGATATAACTAATCCTTCCCAGTACTACAGCAAAAACAGGAATGATATAATTACACAGATTCCAGGTGGAGGCTGTAGTTCTGGAGGAACAAAGTTGTCATTTCCCGGGCAATAAGGGATTAATAAAAATCTCATTGCAGAGCATTGGAGAGAACAAAATGCCCTGGAATTTCAGGATGGTTGTAAAAATAAACTTTGTGCAATTACAAATCTCTGGAAAATTTGTGAACATTGGGGAGTAACCACTTCCTGAACCAGAAACTGAGAATCAGCAATCCCTGAAAAACGCACTAAGTGGAGGAATTCAGATCTGCCCAAACTAGGTACCATTCTCTTAATTACACTGAAGAGGAATTGGTGACAACTGTCAATCATCCAATTACAGTTGTTTATAGCTACATTTATGTTATATGTAATCTATCTATATTCATTGTATACATTCAATTCATTTCAGTTCATCTTTTTATTAAGTTGATGAAATTTTGAATTAAAAAAACACTTCAGATGTTTTCATCAATGAGTTCAGGCAATCAATACCAAGTAAGCAATGAATGTTAAAGAGGCCAGTTCCTACCCTGGAGAGTTTATAATCTGATGGAGAACACATCAAATAAGCAGGCCAGAAGAATGCAGGGTGCCCCCACTGACTTTTCAGTCAAAACACGAGCATACTCATTAGCTAAACTGGAAAAAGGTGCTACTCCCAGAGGGCTGAGTTTCAGAGTTCATTTAAAGGCAGATGTTCTAGATGTTATACACCTTGGGTTCTTTTCCAACAAAGCAGATGCCTCTAATCTCACCCATTTGCCTGGTCTTACTCAGTTCCCATTGTGATTTTAACACATTTTCTGTAGATGCTTGCTGAAGATCCAGGTTTAGCCCACATTATTAGGAGGCCTCAATTAAGAGTCTACCTTTGACCTTAATCACATTATTACCTATATCCTTTTACCAACTAGATTTAAAAAAAAAAAGAAAAAAGCCATGTATCATAATTTGGTGTCAACCTATCATTTTAATTTTTTCTCATGTGATTCACAAACGTTTCTTGAATTTCTTCTGGGTAGCCAGCCCAGCCATCCTGCTTTACAACCATGTGAACCCTTTAGCCAAACCTAATCTCAATTTCCCCACACTCATGCCTTAATCTTCCCTAGTTGGAAATCTTGCTTAAATCTCTCTCCCACCTGGAATGCCCATCTTCCTGATTCTGAAATATGGTTTCTACTCTCTCTTCATAGACCAGTTTAGCTTCCAAAAATTTTAACCATCCCCTGATCACTTCAAGCCACAATGTTGCTCATCTTCTTTTCTACTCTTCCAAAGAACTGGTTTCCTCTAGATCTAAGTGGATACTTTGAATGTCCCACTCAGTATTGCCAGTTAATATTCATTATGCCACGTTCCTCAAGTTGATCAAAATTGTGAAAGCCAGGGACTTTCTTTTCTATTTGGTATACTTTGCATTTTCTAGCCCAGAACTCTACTCCTGGTAAGCATTTAGAAAAGCTAAGTGAACTCTTTGCTTGTCATTTTCTCATCCCCTGTGTTTTCTTCAAGTTTGTAGTGCTCTGTTCTATAAAGGTCAAAGCCATTGTGACATTCCTGGAATTCTGCTTGCAGCATTCAGGTACAGAGACACTAAATAAATCAGATCGTGTGTCCTAGGTACGTATTTCTGCCTCTACAGATATCCTCTGTTGTGGCAGGTCAAAAGACAAAACCAAATTACAGGAATCACCATCATGCATTGGCATCTGGAATCCAGGGTATTGGTAACTGCAGCTCAGGAGATGAGAGGCTAGCAACATAACTGACAGAAAAACTTGAATGAGACATTTAAACAGAAAAACAAAAGTCCAGCTCAAGATTTTTCACATTAGGATTGATTCTTAAACAGATAAGCCAAGTTCTGCCTACACTTCCAAACAGAATATGCCCTTTGCTGCCGTTCCACTTCTTAAAACAGTCTCTTTAAAACACTTAATGTGCCTCAATTAGAAATATGAATGTGTATAAAAATGTAAGGGCTTGTGCATGAAGAATGCGAAAAGGGAGACTGAGTATGTAAAAGAGGGCAGAACAGGCCTTGAAAGAGAGAAGCTTCCTCATCTCTGTTAGTCACACCGTGAGACTCCCTTCCCATTTTTTCAGGGTGTGTAGCCATTTGAGAACACCCAAGATCAAATCATGGCTATCAAAGACCGATGCTGCCTCATCACATTGCCGGTGGACGGGAGCCAGGACTGTCATCACTTGGTTTTGTGCTGCTTAGGGCAGAAAATCTGATTGTTCAGCAACATGTAATCAGCTTAAAACAAATCTGGAAGATGTTACCCAAAGACTAGATGATATCCAGGCCCTGGAACTCTGTCCAGACAAAGAAAATGAAGGATTTGCTTAAAAAAAAAACAAACAAAAAAAACTGTATTTGTGATCTGTGGCAAGAAACTTGAGACATTGGAACAAGAGTCAAGTCAATAAGTTTAATAGTAAGGCTTTAAGAAACTGGGATTACAACCCAAACAAGCCAGGCAGGTCCTGCAGAGCAATGAGAAACCAGAGTTGACTTTCTAGAGCCGATATCTTTGCTGTATTTGGTGTCCAGATATCACTTATAATGTATTCCTCAGAAATGGCTTGCTCTCATAAGAAATATAATTACCTTTACTAACCACCAAGATGATAGAAGTCTTAGGAGTTGATCTGAGTCATGATTTAACTATACCCCATGTGACCTGTGACCTTGCATATGTCACTCTGTCTCCATTAACCTTCTTTTATTTATTTGAAAAAGTAGGACTAGGAATACTAGTTTTACCAATATTTCGGTACAAATATTTTCTTCTTCCTTCCATATTTTCTCCCCCACCACACCTCTTGGGTGAAGAAGAGGGGTTTATAATATTACAGAGGGTTGGAAAAGGAAACATTAAAAGCGGTGGGAAATATATTAGCAAGACATTACTCCCCAAGTGTAAAAGCCTGCTCTCCCTGGAGAAAATGCACTCTAAGCCATTCCAGTCAGTGTCTTTGCCCCCTTCTTTCTCTACCCTCACAGATACTTTTGGCCTCTGACTCTGGTGACCACCTGGGGCAGCAGAATGGGGGTAGAAGATTGGGGTAAGCATGAGAAGCTGTGGGACCTGAGAAAACAGATCCTGAGCCCAAAGCCAAGGTTATTTAGAAAGGCTATCTGGGCCGGGCAGTGGCTCCTGCCTGTAATACCAGCACTTTGGAAGGCCAAGGCAGGCAGATTACCTGAGGTTAGGAGTTTGAGACCAGCCTGACCAACATGGTGAAACCCCATCTCTAATAAAAATACAAAAAAATTAGCTTGGCATGGTGGTACATGCCTGTAATCCCAGCTACTCGGGAGGCCCAGGTAGGAGAATCGCTTGAACTTGAGAGGCAGAGGTTGCGGTGAGCCAAGATTGTACCACTGCACTCCAGCCTGGGCGACAGAGCAAGACTCCATCTCAAAAAAACAAAACAACAACAAAAAAAAAAAAAAAAAGAAAAGAAAGGCTATTATCTGGAAACAGCAGAATTGAGTGAGCCTTTAAAGGTGAGTGAAAATAGATAATGCTTATTGAGTGCTTTCTACTCACCAGACACCGTTTAAGTACTTTATCCATATTATTTTATTTAATCCTCATGATAAACCCTTGAGGAATGGACTTGATTATTCCCATTTTGCAGATGATGAAAGTGGGGGCAGAGTAAGTTTAAATAATTTGCCCGATACCTCCCATGGAGTAAGTGGTAGAGCTGAACCAACAAGGTCTAAACCCAGAAACCACCCTCTTTCCCAAGATCATCTACTACAATGTGGAATTACCCAGGTAAGAGGAAGAAAGTGGCAGATTGAGGCAGAAGAAGCCATGTGAGTGAATGCACAAAGGCCTGAAAGATTTGTCTTCAGAGACTTAAACATATGAGGAAACACATAGGAGAAATTTTTGAAGTTGGCTATAACCAGGTACAGAAATATGATTTGCTGATTTATAAAAAGCTGGATAAGCATTAATATTAACTGATATAAATTTTCCCTGTTATCTCCTGTTATTCAATGACCTTTCTTTTATCTTCTGGGCCATGATCCATCTGTTGTCTCAAGAAAGGTTGATAAATCAGAAGCAGAAAATATCTTGAGCTTAAAAGGGCTTTGGAATTGCAAGAACTCTCAGATTATTGTGTTTCTAAGCACTAAATTACTTGTGACATAAAAGAAAAGGCTTAGATTAATTCCTCACAAATAAGAGAAGGTCTCCACAGATAATACAAAATCATTCCACAGGTTGATGGGAAGGGCAGGGAGAAAAGCAAGGATGACAGAAACCTTGGATAGGGTGGGGTGTCTAAGAGAAAAAGGAAATGTACCCCCAAATCCAGATAAAGTCCAGAGCAAGATCTGGAGTTTCTCATTATCCAGCACTGGAAAGGGTAGCAGCATACAAATCGTATCATGGATCATCTAGATAAAAAGACTAGTTGCAGCACATTTCCAAGAATGTTAGGATGGAAGCAGGTAAACTTGTCTTGCTTGCTGCCTGAGGAAAGAACAATATTTCCTATGAGAGAGCTGACCTGGAGAGACCATGAGTTTGCAATAAAGAAAAAATAGTGGCGATGTGCATATATTCAGAAGCAGAGATCGGGTGGTGCGATCTAAGTCTCAACAGGTGTCAGTGTGGATGAATGCTGTCAACCAGATTCCTTTTGCCCTGCCCGACCTCCACCTATTTCTTGCCCATATAGTTTTAACACTAGGCCCTCCTTTCTCAAAGACTGAGTTTAGGGACGAGAGACCATTCAGCAGCAATTTAATTTTCAATACATGGCAAAAGGAAGCTCAAAAGATAAAATAAATTCAGTTATATGAATATAAAATTAAATTCCTTTGTACCTAAATTTATGACTTGGCATTCATGCCTAGTTCACATCTAAATGTTATTGTTTTGTTAGTTTTTCCTATCTGCAATGTATGAGCAAATCAAAAAAGTATACTCTGAGATAGATTTTAAGGAAAGCAACTAATGGGAGGAGAGTAGGTGAAGCTATTAGGTTGGAAGCAGTTAGTAAGACTGACCTGGAGGGCAGGACCAAGTCTTACCAGATGAGCAGGTATTTCCCATAGGTGGACAATAGTAATTTTATACCTCTGTACTCACGTTTGTTTTTCAAATTAATCTGCAAACAAATGCCCTTGTTTATTTGTCACCCCTTCTGTCTGTGTATGACTACTGGATGCTCTTTTCTTTCCATTTGTTTTCTCCAGACAATTATTCCACTTCTCACTTGGACTGGTCAGCCTCTCCTATCCTTGGGTGATTAAATTATTCAGATCTTCGTTCCTTAACTGAGCCCTGAGATTTCAGAAGCCAGCAGTTTGCTTAACTTCTTCTTAACTATTTGCAGTGCCTCACACAGTACTGTAAAACCTCTGCTGATATAATTCAATTCAATAACATATTTATTTGCAGGTTTCCATTTTGTTTACTTCATTTAAGTTTTCTAAACTTGGAAATAATTGTCCGGTAGTTTGATTTGGTTTGAAATTCCAGAAACAGTACCATTTGTGCCAATATCGAGGATCCAACCTAGTGTGAATCATTATTTCAAATAACCATAACTTTGTACAACTCTAAATTTTCCGAATCTTACCTTTTTATACACTAATCTATTCCAAAGTAGGATGGCAATTTAAATGACCTTAAAAACTTCTATGTAATCCTTAACTCCTCATATAAAACTTCATTTTTATTATATCCATATGATTATTTGAATAATTTTTGTATTTTTCTTTTCTCTTCTAAATGTTGTCCTATTGTGACCTAGCTCTGAAGCGTCTGTAAGACATTTAACTTGTTTAGACTCAAATTTTGTCATCTTCAAAACAAACTAATATTTATATTAAAAGTTATAACTAGAATATTTATTTTGCAAACACTTACATGGTATTTGCTGTGTGCCAGGTTGTATTCTAAGCACTTTGCAGATATTAATTCGGTTCATCCTCATAAGATCTCAGTGAGTTGGTACTAGATAAAGAAAAATAAAGGCAAAAGAGATTAAGTAGGCTGGGTGTGGTGGCTCACATCTGTAATCCCAGCACTTTGGGAGGCCAAGGTGGGTGGATCACGAGGGCAGGAGATCGAGACCATCCTGGCTAATATGGCAAAACCCCTCTCTACTAAAAATACAAAAAGTTAGCCGGGCATGGTGGCAGGCCCCTGTAGTCCCAGCTACTCTGGAGGCTGAGGCAGGAGAATGGCATGAACCCAGGAGGCGGAGCTTGCAGTGAGCCGAGATCATGCCACTGCACTCTAGCCTGGGTGACAGAGTGAGACTCCGTTGTTAAAAAAAAAAAAAAAAAAGAGAGATATACCCAAGACTGGGAAGTTTACAAAATAAAGAGTTTTAACTGAACTTACAATTCCATGTGCCTGGGGAAGCCTCACAATCATGGCAGAAGGCAAGGAGGAGCAAGTCAAGTCTTACATGGATGACAGGAAGCAAAGACAGAGAATGAAAGCCAAGTGAAATGGGTTTCCCTTCAACAAACTATAAGATCTCATGGGACTTATTCACTACCACTAGAACACTATGGGATAAACTGCTCCCATGATTCAATTATCTCCCACCGGGTCCCTCCCACAACACATGGGAATTATGAGAGTACAATTCAAGGTGAGATTTGGGTGGGGACATAGAACCAAACCAAATCAACATGTTTTCATTTTCTCAACAACTGTTAGATATGGATGAGATCACTACTCCATTTTTGAGATGATAAAATTAAGGCTGAAATGTTAACTAATTTTTCAAATCCGCAAACATATTTAGTAACTGAAGCTTGATTATATCTTAAAGTTTCATTCTGTTTCTTCTATCTATTGCTTCATGACAAATGTCCATAAAACTTATTGATCTCAGACAACCATTTTACTTTACTCATAGATTGATGAGTCGGGAACTCAAAAGGGCTTGATTGAATGGATCATCTCTGATCCACATGGCATGAACTGGAGCTGCAGGGGCTGGAGAATCCACTTCCAAGCTGGCTTCTTTACTATATTAGTCCATTTACATAAATAATTGCTAAAAAGAATTACCTGAGATGGGGTAATTTATAAAGGAAAGAGCTTTAATTGACTCACAGTTCCGCATAGCTAAGGGAGGCCTCAGGAAACTTACAATCATGACTGAAAGTGAAGAGAAGGCAAGGTACCTTCTTCACAAGGCAGCAGGAAGGAGGAGTGCTAAGCAAAGGGGGAAGAGCCCCATATAAAACCATCAGATCTTGTGAGCACTCACTATCATGAGAACAGCACAGGGGAACCATCCCCATGAATAAATTACCTCTACCTGCTCTCTCCTTTGACATGCGGAGATTATGGGGATTATGGGGATTACAGTTCAAGATGAGGTTTGGGTGGGAACACAAAGCCTAACCGTATCATTCTGCCCCTGGCCTCTCCCAAATTTCATGTCCCTCCCTTTCACATTTCCCTTACCCACTCTCCACTTTGTGTCTCATTATCTAGAGCAAGCTTGTCCAACCCATGGCCCATGGGCTACATGGGTCCCAGGATGGCTTTGAATGTGGCCCAACACAAATTCATACACTTTTTGAAAACATGGGTTTTTGTGTGATTTTTATTTTAGCCCATAAGCTATCGTTACTGTTAGTGTATTTTACTTGTGGCCCAAGACAATTCTTCCATTGTGGTCCAGAAAAGCAAAAGATTGGACACCCCTGCTTTAGAGCATCTTAGAGTGGATGGGCTTCTTACAGCACAGTGAATTTAAGATGTTCTCACTTCTTACATGGAAGTTTACCTTTAAGAATGACTATTTATAAACAAAAGGAACAGAAACTGACAGTCCTTTGAAAGTATACATACAGCTAGCACAGCACCCCTTCTGCCATATTCTATGGTCCAAAAAGTCAAAGCCCATCCAAAATTCACCAAGAGGGAAAATAGACCCCATCTCTTAATGGGAAGAGTATCAAAGTATTTGCGGCCATATTTAACCAACCAAGCATTGGCACTCAGAAGGTGGGTGGGACTGGAGTCATTCAAAGACTGGGAGGGACATCTGAATTGGCTCCCTCATAGGACTGAAAGCTGATGTTGGCAATTAGCTGAGAGCACAGATGAGGCTGTTGGCCAGGGTGCCTACCCTATACACAATCTCACCATGTAGACTCCTACATCATGATGGCTGGGTTCTTGGCGAAAGGGTCCTAACAGGATCCTTATGAGAGACCCACTCAGAAGTTGCAAAGCTCGCTTCAATCTATTGGTGACACCATTCATTAAGAACGGGTTAGGTTCATGGGGGTAGTAATTAACTCCACCTCCTAATATGAGGTGAAGTATTTTCCAAACTCTAGCATGGTTGCTAAGCCTTCTCTTTATAAGTGGTTGCTGAACATGTGCTTCACCCTGTCACTGCATTTAATTCTGTCAGAGAGCATTGCTTTTCTTACTAGTTACGTATTTCATGCAATGAAAGGGTATGGTTTATAGTATTCAAGAAAATATGATTCCTCAAATTAAGGAACTCTTAGCAGAGGGAGACTGAACCATATGAAATGTCTAATATTTAACCAGCATTGACTAACAAAAATTTGTAGGATGATTTTCAATTTTGTATGATTCAACTTAATACTTCAGGTATCCATCAGCATTGAGATGTATATTTTAAAAATATTTTATATTAATGTTTAGCAAATTCAGAAAGAAAGCTTTTAAATCTTAACTTTGAGAAAAAGTGAACATTTTATGCTAGGTCAGGATTGCCAGACCAACATGTCTATCTTCTGGTTACTTATGTCCCTTAGTCCAGATTCCTGAATCCCTTCCTGGCATTGATTCTCTGAGTTAATGAGGCCAATGCTTGGATTTGGCGAGGACTTGTAAAGGCCTTCTTCTCCAACCTTATCCCCTTGGGAGGGAATAAGGTCAATTCACTGTGTCAATAGCAATAAAAGCGCTCTCCTTCTTACCAAATCTTCTATTTTTCTTTGTGACTTTCCCAGTGTTGCTCCCCACATGAAGGACCTGTCTTACAATTTACTTCTAACTGGAAAGCTTTTCAATAATAGATCCCCTGTGAAGGAACCCACAACTCTTAAAGTGAGGGAAGGTAGCCAAACCTCAAAGCTCGGAGCTGACTACTTGCTGAGTTGGTATATTTTAGGAAGGGATTATTATGTGTCAATAACTCTCTCATACTATGGTTTACATGGTATGAAACACTCAACAAATATAAACTAGTAACAGCAACATGACTATAGCTCTCCTTTGTCTTCTATTACTTAAACAGTATTAATTGAAGTACACAAGTTTTCTATCTCTCACACCTTAGACATTTTAAATATTTAATCATGTGGTTCAAGACACTAATGTCTTTGGTCTCTAAGATAACTCCTTTTGTATTTTAAGTGAGGTTCTAGTTATTAACATTGAGAATTTATGGGCATTACATGCTATTTGAAACACAACATTCTCATAATAACACTTCTGACCCTATGAAGCCAGGGTAGACAAAACGTTAAGTGGGAATCAGAGCAAAAGGGATTGTCTCCATCAGTGATGTCCTGATAGTGGATTACAAGAGGATGTGAACTCATGATAACTAAGGAGAGAAAGGCTGCTGACTAAGATCAGTTCTATCTTTAAGGAAGTCTGGGCTCTGCTTAGTGTTAGGGCTGAGATACAAAACAATTTCTCTATTTTCCCAAATAGTTCACCCCTCCCTAATTATAGCCCTCAGACAAATGTTTTGTTACCATCAGAAAGCAGGCAAAGCAGGAAGGAAATAATCAGGCATTTTTACTTAGAACATTGAATTTTAATACTGTTTTCCTCTTGCTAACAGACCTTTCAATTTTACTTCTTACATATTTTAAGTGTGATCAATTTTACCTTTCAGGATATGATTTCTCATCCATAAAATTACACAAAAATTGCCATAAACAAGCTGGCTGCAAAGGAACAATCGTCATACATTAAAAAAAAAAACCTTCGTGTTTATAGAAATAATAAAGCCCATGCAGTACTTCTTTTAAAGATCTTGCTCTAAACAAACTGAATTATTCATGCATAGAATTGTGCAGCATTAGAACACCTGTTTTCAATCATGCATAATGTAAAATCACTCATTACCTCACAAGAGCCTCTACATCTCCAGCAATCAAATGGCATTGAAACAGCAAAACAGGTGCCTGGCAGGTGGATCCAAGCAGATGTTTTGGGCTTGCATGCCTTTTCTTGTACAGGTGTGATGATCTTGTTTTCAACTGCATAATTGCTATTTAAAAAGGTAATATTTAATTCTTATGTACTTTAATATTTATTTTTGCTTCTTCAATTCCTCTCCTTCTTTGACACTGCCTGGGCTTGAGGTGGATTTGAAAGCTTTCAGGATCCTGTAAGGTGGAGTGATGCCAGTTGAAGGTACAATCCCACTTAGACTTTCATTGCAAAGGAACTCTTCTGCGTGAGCATTTGGGGTTTCAGCAGCATGACTAACTACTGAACAGAAATGGAAAAGTTACTTTCCCTTGTTAGGTATCATCCAAAAGTCATATTTAACCATTTCTCCTGTGCATACAAGGAATTTTAAATTAAGTTGATGCAAATCTATGAGTGCAAATCAGATAGAGAACATCTTTCTTCAGCTGCCGATACACACTTTATTGAACTTCCTCAAAGATAGCTCTGTGTGTATCCTCCTTGTGAGGCATCAAAATGCATTTGCTTAAGCATGTTTTAGTAAAACATCTTTAAGTCTCAGCTGGAAATAGGGTTTTCACTTCGTACTAGATTTATCCAATATAAATTCATTCAAGCGGAATAAGTAATGCAGCTTTCAACAGGGGTGTTACAGGCACCTTATTTCCCTGTCTGTTTGTATAGTTCTCCCTTTTTTTAATAATCAACAAATTTAGTATCAGTGGAAGGTGCTATATTGAAAGCTGCAAAGACAGGAAGCTCTATTTTTGAGAACAGGTGCAGCATGAATTTCTATGGCATCCCATCAAGGCTATCCTTCTCTACAAATCCTTGTGACTCTTTTAGCCATGGGTTGACAGTAAGTCAGGCTGCCAGATTAAAATTAGAAGTCCATTCTGCTGACATAGTTGAAGGTTTGGGCATGTATATATCTCAAATACTTTAGTGACTGCCATACCAGGCAAACAAACTCTGGATCACACCAACAACAATGTATATTTTTGACATGCTACATTATATCATAGATAATATGGGTAAACTCTAAAATGTCCAAATACATCTCGGTAAAGAGAACAATGTTTTCCATCATACAAATATTGTATTTATCTCTTTCAAGTATCCAGACACCTTGCATTATTCACGTACAACAAAGAGCTGGAAGATGGCTTTCTCCTATTCTAAAGATAGTTGGCTCTATGTAGACATGGCCATTATTTAGATTATACATGTGATATTCTTTCCAATGAAAATACCCTGAAATGAGTGAAGGAAAAATTATATTATGTTTATTTTACTAGCTAAAGTATTTACATTATTTAAGCTACTGCAATAGATTTTTAAAGTCAAAAAGTTAACCCTTTATATTTTCTTGTATTTTCACCTTATTACTGATGATTTGCTGTATGGATTGTCATAACTTTCTCTTGAGTTTTACCTATATCACAAGTACGGTGAGAATGAAATGTATGTTGCAGTCTATATTAAACAAATCAATCCCATGTTTTCATATCTATTATATTTATCCTACTTATATATTAGTTATTGATATTTTCTTGTTAGAAATTATTTTAACTATTAGTTGTATGTTAATTAAGATCTATCACCATCTGTGAATAATAATCATAATAAATCACTATTACCACCATTTCTTAAGTGCCTATCATGGGCCAAAAATGGCATTAAATGCTTTACACATTTTTTTAATATTGTACCATACACCCACACAAATATTACATGCACTATTGTTACCTTTACCATTTTTATTATTTGAGTATGTTACAAATTGTAGACCTACCAAAGGCTGATAATATAAAATCTATTGTTAAACTTGGTTTCAAGTTATTTCCCAGGTCAGCCCACTTTAGCTTGTCAGAGTTTTTAACTATTCAGGAGCTGTGGAGTAGAATATAAATTTGATATAACACTCCATAATATCCCTATGTAGTCACTGATAGAAGAAATACAAGCTGGTTCTAAACAAGGCATTTTAAAAAGCATTTCCAATAAGGTTATCAAAGCCAATATTACCCTAGATACAGAACCAGTCTATCCTTAAATACTTGTGTATTTATGTATATGTATTCGAGTTTATCTATCTATACTACATCCTTATCAATAATCTATTTTTGTTCTTTAACATGAAAATATTTATTTAGTGTTTTGCTATCTCAATGCAAGAATACAAGAGTATGCTTTCTCTGGAGTAACATACATTTTAATATAAATATAAATAACATTGCATATCACTTATAGTTGGTAGCAATACAGTGGAAAAAAACGAAATGCAAGCATTCATTATTATATAATTTTTAAAAATCTACAATAATAATGTAAAATGCAAGGATTTTTTAACTTATAAAATTGCAAAATTTACTCAGAAGCAAAGTAGAATAGATAAAACAAGTCAAAGAAGCATATGAGAAAATGGAGCTTCAGTAAAATGGAAATTCAATACAACACAAGATAAAAATGTCACAACCAACAAATAGCTACACTATATCTTAACAACAGTTCACTACTGGTATTTTTTGCAACTTTTGCAGCATAACTTCATTTACCTGTTCCCTGAATTTGTCCTGAAGTTTTCTACTCTATAATCATTTCATCATTCTATCATCTACATTCATATATATACAAACATATATATGTTCAGAATGAATCTGTGCGGACATATCAAGACTGAGTCCTCTCCAGGGTAGATGACTGAGTTCTTACTGAATTCTGTCAAATATACAGAAAAGAAACTACACTGAGAGCAAAACAAAAGAATAGAAGCTCACAGATGAAATGTTTTTTTTCTTATTAGACATTGCATGGTATTAGCTGGAACAGATAAATAAATGAAACATTATAATGAAACACAAACGATCTGTTTCATTTTCAAAAAAATTAATGTCCCAGAATCTACTTGGAGACAGGAAGGATTGTGGTTAGCAGCTCCCACAAAATACCTAGTCTTCAAAGATTGGAAGGTAATTTCCATCCTCCACTAATCACCCTTTTTATCAGAAATTAAAAAATAACTTGCAAAATAGTCCCCTGTTTGCTGCATTTCCTTTCCTGCTAGCCTACCTTAAGGAGGCTCAAGGACACCTGCCTCCATGGAAGTAAAAAGTGACAGGAGGAAGAAAGAGCCAAATGATCTTGAGAAGTGAATATCGATATAATAGACATCAATCTCTGCTTCATTAGAAGAAAACTAGTGTTCAAATGTAAGCCTCAGCTTAGAAAATTATATGACTTTCTTTTTCTAAAAAATACAAAAGGCAGAGTATTGAAGGAAATAAGATAAATAGGCATAGACATAGGGAAATAATACAATCTTAATCTCAACTCAGTCACACACTCTAAAGCCAACATATGTCAGCAAATTACATAAAAACAACTTTTCCCAAAATCCATCTGTATTAGTCCACTTTCACACTGCTATAAAGAATACCTGAGATTGGTAATTTATGAACAAATTTACTCACAGTGCTACATGGCAGGGAAGGCCTCAGGAAATTTACAATCATGGCAGAAGGCAAAGGGAAGCAAGCGACTTCTTCACAAGGTGGCAGGAAAGAAAGAGAGTGAAGTGGGAAGAGACCCTTATAAAACCATTAAATCTCATTAGAACTCATTCACTATCATGAGAACAACATGGGTAAAACCACCCCCATCATCCAATCACCTCCACTGGGCCTCACCCTGAACACCTGGGGATTACAATTCAAGAGGAGATTTGCGTGGAGACATATCACCAAACCATATCACCATTTACCAAGAGGTCTGTTCCCAAAGGAGACCTTTGTTAACAGCAAGAACTATCTTGATTTTAATAGAACACTGCCACCAAGTAAAATTTTCTTACAAACCCACTAGAAAGTGCATACAATATTTGGAAACAAAATTATGAAGTATAGCTGTTCTTTATAAAATGATATTAAAGGCAGTATTTTATAATTAAACACATTTTGGGGAAATAGAAGTTGGTGATAGTGCCTGGATTGATATAGAGATGAGCTGTTGATGTCCGTCTTATTACTTACATGGTCACCCTTCCTCAAGACATGAAGTGTCTCTTTAACTCACGGCAGTTGTAACGTTGGGTTCATTTCTGACTTCTTCCCCTTGTAAACCAACATAGATTCCATGAGCTTCCAAAGTTGAGACCGCCACCCCTCTGCTACCAGGCTAGGAGGCTGAGCTTTCACAGAGTTCCTGTTTCATTAATTCTGTCTTTTCCACATATGGCATTTCCTATTACCTCCCCCATGGCTCAGTTTCCCCAAACTTAGGAGCTTTAGAATTGTATAGAATGGGTATCCATTAAGTTGTACTGCTGAAACTGAGTTATTTCTTTTATTTATACGTACTACAGTTTTTGATTTTGTCTTACAGATGTAGGGTCATGGTCTTTTCTACATTAGCCATACAAAAATATCCTGGCTTGCTAAACAAAATCAACATTTTTCTGCCATTTTTCTTTTATTTATTTTCATAAAAATTAGTATTCTCTTTTGCTGTGCAGAAGCTCTTTAGTTTAATTAGATCTCATTTGTCAATTTTGGCTTTTGTTGCCATTGCTTCTGGTGTTTTAGACATGAAGTCCTTGCCCATGCCTATGTCCTGAATGGTAATGCCTAGGTTTTCTTCTAGGGTTTTCATGGTTTTAGGTCTAATGTTTAAGTCTTTAATCCATCTTGAATTAATTTTTGCATAAGGTGTAAGGAAGGGATCCAGTTTCAGCTTTCTACATATGGCTAGCCAGTTTTCCCAGCACCATTTATTAAATAGGGAATCCTTTCCCCATTTCTTGTTTTTCTCAGGTTTGTCAAAGATCAGATAGTTGTAGATATGTGGCGTTATTTCTGAGGGCTCTGTTCTGTTCCATTGATCTATATCTCTGTTTTGGTACCAGTACCATGCTGTTTTGGTCACTGTAGCCTTGTAGTATAGTTTGAAGTCAGGTAGCGTGATGCCTCCAGCTTTGTTCTTTTGGCTTAGGGTTGACTTGGCGATGCGGGCTCTTTTTTGGTTCCATATGAACTTTAAAGTAGTTTTTTCCAATTCTGTGAAGAAAGTCATTGGTAGCTTGATGGGGATGGCATTGAATCTATAAATTACCTTGGGCAGTATGGCCATTTTCGTGATATTGATTCTTCCTACCCATGAGCATGGAATGTTCTCCCATTTGTTTGTATCCTCTTTTATTTCATTGAGCAGTAGTTTGTAGTTCTCCTTGAAGAGGTCCTTCACATCCCTTGTAAGTTGGATTCCTAGGTATTTGATTCTCTTTGAAGCAATTGTGAATGGGAGTTCACTCATGATCTGGCTCTCTGTCTGTTATTGGTGTATAAGAATGCTTGTGATTTTTGTACATTGATTTTGTATCCTGAGACTTTGCTGAAGTTGCTTATCAGCTTAAGGAGATTTTGGGCTGAGACAATGGGGTTTTCTAGATATACAATCATGTCATCTGCAAACAGGGACAATTTGACTTCCTCTTTTCCTCATTGAATACACTTTATTTCCTTCTCCTGCCTAATTGC
Source organism: Pongo abelii (assembly GCF_028885655.2). Lineage (NCBI taxonomy): Eukaryota > Metazoa > Chordata > Mammalia > Primates > Hominidae > Pongo > Pongo abelii. The sequence continues at coordinate 47,586,235 of NC_071996.2, read as the reverse complement.
CCTGGCCAGAACTTCCAACACTATGTTGAATAGGAGTGGTGAGAGAGGGCATCCCTGTCTTGTGCCAGTTTTCAAAGGGAATGCTTCCAGTTTTTGCCCATTCAGTATGATATTGGCTGTGGGTTTGTCATAGATAGCTCTTATTATTTTGAGATACATCCCATCAATACCTAATTTCTTGAGAGTTTTTAGCATGAAGTGTTGTTGAATTTTGTCAAAGGCCTTTTCTGCATCTATTGAGATAATCATGTGGTTTTTGTCTTTGGTTCTGTTTATATGCTGGATTACATTTATTGATTTGTGTATATTGAACCAGCCTTGCATCCCAGGGATGAAGCCCACTTGGTCATGGTGGATAAGCTTTTTGATGTGCTGCTGGATTTGGTTTGCCAGTATTTTATTGAGGATTTTTGCATCGATGTTCATCAAGGATATTGGTCTAAAATTCTCTTTTTTGGTTGTGTCTCTGCCCGGCTTTGGTATCAGGATGATGCTGGCCTCATAAAATGAGTTAGGGAGGATTCCCTCTTTTTCTATTGATTGGAATAGTTTCAGAAGGAATGGTACCAGTTCCTCCTTGTACCTCTGGTAGAATTCGGCTGTGAATCCATCTGGTCCTGGACTCTTTTTGGTTGGTAAGCTATTGATTATTGCCACAATTTCAGAGCCTGTTATTGGTCTATTCAGAGATTCAACTTCTTCCTGGTTTAGTCTTGGTAGGGTGTATGTGTCGAGGAATTTATCCATTTCTTCTAGATTTTCTAGTTTATTTGCATAGAGTGTTTGTAGTATTCTCTGATGGTAGTTTGCATTTCTGTGGGATCAGTGGTGATATCCCCTTTATCATTTTTTATTGCGTCTATTTGATTCCTCTCTCTTTTTTTCTTTATTAGTCTTGCTAGCGGTCTATCAATTTTGTTGATCTTTCCAAAAAACCAGCTCCTGGATTCATTAATTTTTTGAAGGGTTTTTTGTGTCTCTGCTTCTTTCAGTTTTGCTCTGATTTTAGTTATTTCTTGCCTTCTGCTAGCTTTTGAATGTGTTTGCTCTTGCTTTGCTGGTTCTTTTAATTGTGTTGTTAGGGTGTCAATTTTGGATCTTTCCTGCTTTCTCTTGTGGGCATTTAGTGCTATAAATTTCCCTCTACACACCGCTTTGAATGTGTCCCAGAGATTCTGGTATGTTGTGTCTTTGTTCTCGTTGGTTTCAAAGAACATCTTTATTTCTGCCTTCATTTCATTATGTACCCAGTAGTCATTCAGGAGCAGTTTGTTCGGTTTCCATGTAGTTGAGCAGTTTTGAGTGAGTTTCTTAATCCTGAGTTCTAGTTTGATTGCACTGTGGTCTAAGAGACAGTTTGTTATAATGTCTGATCTTTTCCATTTGCTGAGGAGAGCTTTACTTCCAACTATGTGGTTGATTTTGGAATAGGTGTGGTGTGGCGCTGAAAAAAATGTATATTCTGTTGATTTGGGGTGGAGAGTTCTGTAGATGTCTATTAGGTCCGCTTGGTGCCGAGCTGAGTTCAATTCCTGGGTATCCTTGTTAACGTTCTGTCTCGTTGATCTGTCTAATGTTGACAGTGGGGTGTTAAAGTCTCCCATTATTATTGTGTGGGAGTCTAAGTCTCTTTGTAGGTCACTCAGGACTTGCTTTATGAATCTGGGTGTTCCTGTATTGGGTGCATATATATTTAGGATAGTTAGCTCTTCTTGTTGAATTGATCCCTTTACCATTATGTAATGGCCTTCTTTGTCTCTTTTGATCTTTGTTGGTTTAAAGTCTGTTTTATCAGAGACTAGGATTGCAACCCCTGCCTTTTTTTGTTTTCCATTTGCTTGGTAGATCTTCCTCCATCCTTTTATTTTGAGCCTATGTGTGTCTCTGCACGTGAGATGGGTTTCCTGAATACAGCACACTCATGGGTCTTGACTCTTTATCCAGGTTGCCAGTCTGTGTCTTATAATTGTGAACAGGCAACTTACAAAATGGGAGAAAATTTTCGCAACCTACCCATCTGACAAAGGGCTAATATCCAGAATTTACAACGATCAAACAAATTTACAAGAAAAAAACAAACAACCCCATCAAAAAGTGGGCAAAGGACATGAACAGACACTTCTCAAAAGAAGACATTTATGCACCCAAAAAACACATGAAAAAATGCTCGTCATCACTGGCCATGAGAGAAATGCAAATCAAAACCACAATGAGATATCATCTCACACCAGTTAGAATGGTGATCATTAAAAAGTCAAGAAACAACAGATGCTGGAGAGGATGTGCAGAAATAGGAACACTTTTACACTGTTAGTGGGACTGTAAACTAGTTCAACCATTGTGGAAGTCCGTGTGGCGATTCCTCAGGGATCTAGAACTAGAAATACCATTTGACCCAGCCATCCCATTACTGGGTATATACCCAAAGGACTATAAATCATGCTGCTATAAAGACAAATGCACACGTATGTTTATTGCGGCACTAGTCACAATAGCAAAAACTTGGAACCAACCCAAATGTCGAACAATGATAGACTGGATTAAGAAAATGTGGCACATATACACCGTGGAATACTATGCAGCCATAAAAGATGATGAGTTCATGTCCTTTGTAGGGACATGGATGAAATTGGAAATCATCGTTCTCAGTAAACTATCGCAAGGACAAAAAACCAAATACTGCATGTTCTCACTCATAGGTGGGAATTGAACAATGAGAACACATGGACATAGGAAGGGGAACATCACACTCTGGGGACTGTTGTGGGGTGGGGGGAGAGGGGAGGGATAGCATTAGGGGATATACCTAATGCTAAATGATGAGTTAATGGGTGCAGCACACCAGCATGGCACATGTATACATATGTAACTAACGTGCACATTGTGCACATGTACCCTAAAACTTAAAGTATAATAATAATAAAATAAAAAATAAAATAAATAAAATTTAAAAAATGCACAGAAAAAAATTAGTATTCTCTTAAAACCTATTTTTAGCCCCTTTAAGTTCTGAGTAAATCAATTTTTCAACTTTCTGGAGAAGTTTACTTTCTTCAGAGTTAGGAGACTGGCAAAAACCTATCTGTAAACCAAAATAAACTCCAGACCACAGATTTTCAGCATTAACCAGAAAACCAATGACCTAGGACAACGTATCAACTCAAATTATAACTAATGTTTGCAGTTAAATGCACGCTAACTACAGTATTTAGTTATCTGGTCTATTTCTTCAAAGTTCCAATTTCTGTCCAATTTACTAAATGCCTCACTCTCCTTCCCCTATCTGTCATTTACATAATACCTAGATGTAAGGTACCAGTTTACTCTTCACAGGTAATTTGATCACTTATGATGGACCATTTGAGTGGAAGCAAGAATAAATTATTATCAACCCAGAAGCAAGTGGTAAGAGTTTGATAGAATCAGTGTAATATGAACAAATTCTCTATTTTACTCATTGATATGGTTTGGACCACTGTCCCCACCCAAATATCATGTTGAAATGTAATCCCCAATGTTGGAAGTTGGAGCCCGATGGGAGGTGATTGGATCATGGGGGGCAGAGTTCCCCCATGGTTATCACCATCCCTTTGGTGCTGTTCTCGTGATAGTGAGTGAGTGAATTATTGTGAGATCTGGCTGTTTAAAAGTGTGTAGCATGGCTGGGTGTGGTGGCTCACACCTGTTATCCCAGCACTTTGGGAGGCCAAGGCAGGCAGATCACTTGAGGTCAGGAGTTCAAGACCAACCTGGCCAACATGGTGAAACCCCACCTCTACTAAAAATACAAAAATTAGCTGGGTTTGGTGGTGGACACCTGTAATCCAAGCTACATAGGAGGTTGAGGCAGAAGAATCACTTGAACCCGGGAGGCAGAAGTTTCAGTGAGCTGAGATCACACTACTGTACTCCAGCCTGGGTGACAGAGCGAGACTCCATCTCAAAAAAAAAAAAAAAAAAGTATGTAGCACCTCTGCCTTCTCTCTCTTCCTCCTGCTCTGGTCATGTAAATAAGACATGCCTGCTTCACCTTCATCTTCTGTCATGACTGTAAGTTTCCTGAGGCCTCCCCAGCCATGTTTCCTGTACAGCCTGCAGAACCATGAGCCAATTAAATCTCTCTCTCTCTCTTTTTTTTAAATAAATTACCCAGTCTAAGGTATTTATTTATAGCCATGTGAGAATGGTCTAATACACTCATATTAATAGAGATTTTGCCTAAAGCGTTTATATTTATTTCAAAGTAGATGGCGAATTTTCAACTGAAGAGAATAAAATGAAATTTACCAACATGATGAAAATGAAGTTTAACAAGTTGATTCATATGGTCTTTTAAGGTTTTGAAGTTCTTCAGAGTCATGATTTTGAATATCAAATCTCATTATATTACATATGGGCAGACATGAGGTTAAAGAAATTTTTCACTTGGTAGAATGCCATAATTATACTTTTCTGCTTTTAACATTTTAGAAAATAATTACAGGAGTATAATTTGTGTATTCTGTACTAAGGTTCCTTGCTCAAAAAATTGTTCAAGTTATTAAATAAAACATGTTTTCATTAGCAATTATTCATTTTTGCTATAGGTACATGTAACTTCTCTGCTCATATTGGATTACATTTGGCAGCATCCAATAAAAATTAGTCAAATGAATTAAATTTATAGAAAAAAGCTAAGATTTTTACTTAAATTCACTTCTTTTTTATTGCATCGTTTTTAAAGTCAATCAGGCCAAAATTAAATTTAAAATATTTATTTGTAGAGGCAATAAACACAATGTTACTTTGGGAAATCTTTCTTTTACCGAAGGGCTTTTTAAAGTTTCATTTAATATTAATCATAAATCCTCTTCTTGTGGGATGGCTGGCAAGATGGTCGAATAGGAACAACTCTAGTCTGCAGCTCCCAGTGAGATCAGCGCAGAAGGTGGGTGATTTCTGCATTTCCAACTGAGAAACCTGGCTCATCTCATTGGGACTGGTTAGACAGTGGGTGTAGCCCACAGAGGGCAGGCAGAAGCAGGGTGTGGCATCGCCTCACCTGGGAAGCGTAAGGGGCCACAGAACTCCCTCCCCTAGCCAAGGGAAGCTGTGAGTGACTTTGCCTTGAGGAATGGTGCACTCTGGCCCAGATACTATGCTTTTCCCAAGGTCTTCACAACCCAGAGACCAGGAGATTCCCATGGGTGCCTACACCACCAGGGCCCTAGGTTTCAAGCACAAAACTGGACAGCCTTTGGGCAGACGCTGAGCTAGCTGCAGGAGTGTATTTTTCATACCCTAGTGATGCCTGAAACACAAGTGAGACACTCCCCTGGGCAGGGCGCTAAAGCCAGGGAACCAAGTAGTCCAGCTCAGCAGATACCACCTCTACGGAGTCCAGCAAAGTAATATCCACTGCCTTCAAATTCTTGCTGCGAGCACAGCAGTCTGAAGTCAACCTGGGATGCTTGAGCTTGGTGGGGGAAACGGGGTCCACCATTACTAGAGTTTTCCCGTCACAGTGGAAACAAAGCTGCCAGTAAGTTCGAACTGGGCAGAGCCCACCACAACTCCGTAAAGCCGCTGGAGCCAGACTGCCTCTCTAGATCCCTCCTCTCTTGGCAGGGCATCTCTGAAAGAAAGGCAGCAGCCCCAGTCAGGGGCTTATAGATAAAACTTCGATCTCCCTGGGACAGAGCACTTGGAGGAAGGGGCAGTTGTGGTGCAGCTTCAGCAGACTTAAACATTCCCGCCTGCCAGCTCTGAAGAGAGCAGCAGAACTCCCAGCACGGTGCTCGAGTTCTGCTAAGGGACAGACTACCTCCTCAAGTGGTCCCTGGCCCCCATGCCTCCTGACTGAGAGACACTTCCCAGCAGAGGTTGACAGACACCTCATACAAGAGAGCTCCAGCTGACATCTGGTGGGTGCCCCTCTGGGATGAACCTTCCAGAGGAAGGAACAGGCAGCAATCTTTGCTGTTCTGCAGCCTCCACTGGTGATACTCAGGCAAACAGAGTATGGAGGGGACCTGCAGCAAACTCCAGCAGACCTGCAGTGGAGGGGCCTGACTGTTTGAAGCTAAACTAACAAACAGAAAAGAATAGCATCAACATCAACCAAAAGGACCTCCACACAAAATCCCTGTCCGAAGGTCACCAACGTCAAAGACCAAAGGTAGATAAATCCACGAAGATGAGGACAAACCAGAGCAAAAAGGCTGAAAATTCCAAAAACCAGAGTGCCTCTTCTCTTCCAAAGGATCACAACTCCTAGCCAGCAAGGGAACAAAACTGGATGGAGAGTGAGTTTGACGAGTTCACAGAAGTAGGCTTCAGAAGGTGGGTAATTAAATAACAAGCTCCTCTGAGCTAAAGGAGCATGTTCTAACACAATGCAAGGAAGTTAAGAACCTTGAAAAAGGTTAGACAAATTGCTAACTTGAATAACTAGTTTAGAGAAGAATATAACTGACCTGATGGAGCTGAAAAACACAGCACGAGAACTTCATGAAGCATACGCAAGTATCAATAGCCGAACTGATCAAGTGGGAGAAAGTATATCAGAGATTGAAGATCAACTTAATGAAATTAAGTGTGAAGACAAGTTAGAGAAGAAAGAATGAAAACGAATGAACAAAACCTCCAAGAAATATGGGACTATGGGAAAACACCAAACCTACCTTTGATTGGTGTACCTGAAAGTGAATGGGAGAATGGAACCAAGTTGGAAAACACTCTTCAGGATATTATCCAGGAGAACTTCCCCAACCTAGCATAACAGGCCAACATTCAAATTCAGGAAATACAGAGAACACCACAAAGATACTCTTTGAGAAGAGCAACCCCAAGATATATAATCGTCAGATTCACCAAGGCTGAAATGAAGGACAAAATGTTAAGGGCAGCCAGAGAAAGGTCAGGTTACCCACAAAGGAAGCCCATCAAACTCACAGCGGATCTCTCTGCAGAAACCCTACAAACCAGAAGAAAGTGGGGGCCAATGTTCTACATCCTTAAAGAAAAGAATTTTCAAACTGGAATTTCATATCCAGTCAAACTAAGTTTCATAAGTGAAGGATAAATAAAATGCTTTACAGGCAAGCAAATGCTGAGAGATTTTGTCACCACCAGGCCTGCCTTACAAGAGCTGCTGAAGGAAGCATTAAATATGAAAAGGAAAAACCAGGTCCAGCCACTGCAAAAACACATCAAATTGTAAAGACCGTCGACACTATGAAGAAACTGCGTCAACTATCGGGCAAAATATCCAGATAGCATCATAATGACAGGATCAAATTCACACATAACTCATTTTATGAGGCCAGCATCATCCTGATACGAAAGCCTGGCAGAGACACAACAACAACAACAACAAAAAGAAAATTTCAGGCCTATATCCCTGATGAACATCAATGCGAAAATCCTCAATGAAATACTGGGAAACTGAATCCAGCAGCGCATCAAAAAGCTTTTCCACCATGATTGAGTTGGCTTCATCCCTGGGATGCAAGGCTGGTTCAACATCTGCAAATCAATAAATGTAATTCATCACATAAACAGAACCAATGACAAAAACCACATGATTATCTCAATAGAGGCAGAAAAGGCCTTCAATAAAATTCAGCACCCCTTCATGGTAAAAACTCTCAATAAACTAGATATTGATGAGCTCAAAATAATAAGAGCTATTTATGACAAACCCACAGCCAATATCACACTGAATGGGCAAAAGCTGGGAGCATCTGCCTTTGAAAACCAGCACAAGAAAAGGATGCCCTCTCTCACCACTTCTATTCAACATGGTATTGGGAGTTCTGGCCAGGGCAATCAGGCAAGAGAAAGAAATAAATGGTATTCCAATAGTAAGAGAGGAATTCAAATTGTCTCTGTTTGCAGATTACATGATTGTATATTTAGAAACCCCCATCATCTCTGCCCCAAATCTCCTTAAGCTGATAAGCAACTTCAGCAAAGTATCAGGATACAAAATCAATGTGCAAAAATCACAAGCATTCCTACACACCAATAAGGGACAAACAGAGAGCCAAATCATGAGTGAACTTCCATTCACAATTGATACAAAGAGAATAAAATACATAGGAATACAACTCACAAGGGATGTGAAGGACTTCTTCAAGGAGAACTACAAATCACTGCTCAAGGAAATAGGAGAGGACACAAATGAATGCAAAAACATTCTATGCTCATGGATGGAAATAATCAATATCATGAAAATGGCCATCCTGCTCAATATAATTTATAGATTCAACGCTATCCACATCAAGCTACCAGTGACTTTCTTCACAGAATTAGACTACTACTTTAAAAAAAGAGCCCGTAGAGCCAAGACAATCCTAAGGAAAAAGAACAAAGCTGGAGGCATCACGCTACCTGACTTCAAACTATACTATAAGGCTACAGTAACCAAAACAGTATGGTACTGGTACCAAAACAGATATATAGATCTATGGAACAGAACAGAGGCCTCAGAAGTAATGTCACACACCTACAACCATCTGATCTTTGGCAAACCTGACAAAAACAAGCAATGGGGAAAGGATTCCCTATTTAATAAATGGTGTTGGGAAAACTGGGTAGCCATATGCAGAAAACTGAAACTGGACCCCTTCCTTACATCTTAATACAAAAATTAACTCAAGATGGATTAAAGACTTACACATAAGTCCTAAAACCATAAAAACCCTGGAAGAAAACCTAGGCAATACCATTCAAGACATAGGCATGGGCAAAGACTTCATGACATGACCAAAAGCAATGGCAACAAAAGCCAAAATTGACAAATAGTATCTAATTAAACTAAAGAGCTTCTTCACAGAAAAAGAAACTATCATCATAGTGAACAGGCAACCTACAGAATGGGAGAATTTTTCCATCTATCCATCTGACAAAGGACTAATATTGAGAATCTGCATGGAACTTAAACAAATTTACAAGAAAAAAAAACAAACCACCACGTCAAAAAGTCGGCAAAGAAGATGAACAGACACTTTTGAAAAGAAGACATTTACGCAGCCAAGAAACACATGAAAAAAAGCTCATCATCACTGGTCATTAGAGAAATGCAAATCAAAACCACAGTGAGATACCATCTCATGCCAGTTAGAATGGCGATCATTAAACAGTCAGGAAACAGATCCCAGAGAGGATGTGGACAAATAGGAATGATTTTACACTGTTGGTGGGAGTGTAAATTAGTTCAACCATTGTGGAAGACAGTGTGGCAATTCCTCAAGGATCTAGAACCAGAAATACCATTCGACCCAGCAATCGCATTACTGGGTATATACTCTAAGGATTATAAATCATTCTACTATAAAGACACACGCTCACGTATGTTTATTGCAGCACTATTCACAATAGTAAAGACATGGCACCAAGCCACATGCCCATCAATGATAGACTGGATAAAGAAAATGTGGCACATATACACCATAGAATAATATGCAGTCATAAAAATGGATGAGTTCATGTCCTTTGCAGGGACATGAATGAAGCTGGAAACCATCATTCTCAGCAAACTAAAACAGGAACAGAAAATCAAACAATGCATGTTCTCATTCATAAGTGGGAGTTGAACAATGAGAACACATTGACACAAGGAGGGGAATATCACACACCGAGGCCTGTTAGTGGGTGGAGAGCAAGGGGAGGGACAGCATGAGGAGAAATACCTAATGTAGATGATGGTTTGATGGGTGCAGCAAATCACCATGGCTCGTGTATACCTATGTAACAAACTTGCACATTCTGTACATGTATCCCAGAACTTAAAGTATAATAAAAAAATTAGTCATACATTATTTTGCCATTATTCATCAGAGTTTTTCAAAACAAGTTTAAATACGGGTATCTACAATACTATTCAAAAATATATATACATAATTTTTAATAATATTCCTATGAAGAAATACTTTTATTATTTAAACATTTCAGACACACTTATTTCCCACATAAAAACAGTTAAATAACTGTATATACAACTCAAAAATATTATTTTTTATTTTATTTATTTAATCTTTTTTTTAAGACAGAGTCCCACTCTGTCGCCCAGGCTAGAATGCAGTGGTGCAATGTTGGCTCACTGCAACTTCCCCCTCCCAGGTTCAATCGATTCTCCTGCCTCAGCCTCCTGAGTAATTGGGGCTACAGGCACGTGCCACCACACACAGCTAATTTTTGTATTTTTAGTAGAGATGGAGTTTCACTATGTTGGCCAGGCTGGTCTCGAACTCCTGCCCTCAGGTGATCCTCCTGCCTTGGCCTCTCAAAGTGCTGGTATTACAGGCATGAGTCACCATGCCCAGCCTACAACTCAAAATTATAATAGGCATTTATTATCAGGCACATTTGTATTTTTAATAATTCAACATTGTTTAATTGCTTTTTTGGAGTAAGGCAATGGGTGGATGAGTTTATTCTTGGGACAGTGAGAATGGTGTTTAATAATACCATAACTAAATTACTCAGTAACTACATAACTAAGTACATTTTTCTTTGTATTTAACGACCTTGAGGAAAAATAATAAATCAAAATAGCAGCTCTAGTGAGGTACCAAAGGTCAAATATTAAAATAGTTTATTTCATTAGAAGCAATATAATACATGCTGAGTATCCCTTATCCAAAATGCTTGAGATGGAAGTATTTAGGATTTCATATATCATTTTTTTTACAAATTTTGAAATATTTACATTATAGTTACCAGTCGAGTGTCCCAAATCTGAAAATCCAAAATCCAAAACCTTCCACTGAGCATTCCCATTGAGTGTCATGTTAGTACTCAAAAAGTTTCAAATTTTCAGATTTGGGATGTCCAACCTCCATCACATTCAACAGTGAAGTAATATGTATTGAATGCAATTGCTTTTGAGGCACAAAACAGACAAAAATCTCTGACCTCATGGGATTTATATTCTAGCAAGTACAGGACAGTCATCTGAGTGGCCTTGGACCAAACCAGTTCTCCCCCATTTCTCACTTGTCTTTCTCAAGGAAAACTATAGAATGTGCTGAGAATGCTGCATCCTGAGATAAGGCAAAACTGACCAGAACATCTGGGGCTCTATTCCTGTCCCTCCTAGAACAGGATATCCTTCCATGCGTTAGCCCACATGTCATTTGACCCCCTAGGTCAAAAACCCAGAGTGGACTGCTTTTGGGGTACCTCAGCTGTGGTGTGATGTAGGGCATATATAGATGAGTTTCCATTAAATGAGGCAGCTTTCCTGAGCCCTGGAAACCAGCCTGCCATGAATCCTAGGCTTCCACAGTCCCTTGCTGCCTACTGATGAGTGATAAAGTTGCTTTGCTTAACTTGTCATGTGATTGTTCTGTCTCACCAGACTCATGCAAGTAGCATAAATTGCAGCCCATGAAGCATGGGATGAAGTGGTAGCCAGAACACAGGGAATTTGCTTTACAGCAAAAAAAGAAAATTTTATTTAAAGTTAAAAGTCAGCAAAATGTATAATTTATTAGAAGGCTGTGCTATGAATAAAGGAGACAAAGAAGAGCAAGTTAAGAGGGAATGAGACTATAAAGTGTAGGGTGTGTATTACAGTATTACATACTCAGTGTAGGTCACCCCATTCAGCAGGTGACATCTGAAAGAAGTAAAGAGAGTTAGCAATGTGGAGATCTAGGAAAAGGGCAATCTAGGGAGAAGAGTTAGTGCAAAGGCCCCAAAACAGGAGCAACAAAGCCAAGGCAGCTGCAGCAGAGTGAGAGGAAGGGAGCAATAGATGAGGTCACAGACATCACAGGAACCAGATATTTTAGGTTAAAGTTCAATACACTTTTCTGAGAAGAGTCCAGTAGTAACTGTTTTAGGCTTTGCAACACACAAGATGTTTGTCGTAACTATTCAATTGCCTATGTAGTGTGAAAGTAGCTGTAGGTAATAATGCACAAATGAATGTGAGTGGCTATGTTCCAATTAACTTTATCTATGGACACTGAAAGTTAAATTTCATATAATTTTCACATATCATATATTTGCAAAATTCTTTTTCAACCATTTAAAAATGCAATGTCATCCTTAGCTCATGGGCTATTAAATCATGATCAGGAGACAATATGCTGACACTTGGGTTTAAGAAATTGTTAGGCATTGCAAGAACTTTGGTTCTTAGTTTCAGTGAAATGAAGTTTCAGTCTGAGATTTTCAGCAGAAGAAAGCATGACAGGTCATATACTTTCAAAAGATTGCTTGGGCTGTGATATGGTTTGGCTGTATCCCACCTAAATCTCATCTTGAATTGTAGTTCCTATAATCCCCACATGTCCTGGGAGGGACCAGGTGGAGGTAATTGAATCATGAGGCAGTTTCCCATTTCCTGTTCTCATGATAGTGAGTTAGTTCTCATGAGATCTGATGGTTTTATAAGGGGCTTCCCTCTTTGCTGGACACTTATTCTCTCTCCTGCTGCTCTGTAAAAAAGGACATGTTTGCTTCCCTTTCTGCCATGATTGTAAGTTTCCTGAGGCCACCCCAGCCATGCTGAACTATGAGTCAATTAAACCTCTTTCCTGTATAAATTACTCAGTCTTGGATATGTCTTTATTAGCAGCGCGTGAACAGACTAATACAGGCTGCTATGTTGAGAAGAGAGTGTATGGAGTAAGAATCAAAATAGAAAGACCTGATAAGAGGCCGATGGAAAGTTCCAGGCAAGAGATGATAGAGACTGAGACTGGGATGGTAGCAGTGGAGGTAGAATGAAGATGTCAGATTCTGGACCTGTTTTGAAAAGGCAGCCAGTCATCTTTCCTGACCAATTGTATAAGGGGTATGAAACAAAAAAGAGGCCTGAAGGTTGGCTGCTCAGCAACTGGCAAGAATAAATAAAGACACTGGAAGACTTCAACCCCATCTTGATGTGATATCAAGCAAATTACATAACTCTTCCATGACTTAGTTTTCTCGGAGTCAAGTGGGGATTATAATTTGCAGAGCAAGTTGTTGAGCAAAGAACAGGCATTCAATGGTAGCACTGCCCGACGTGACACGCCTGGCTCTATGTGCTCATACACTTATCCCCATGAATTCCATCCCGTAACCCATGGCCTTGTGGGGAAGAAGCTGAGTACACCCTGCAGTGCTGCCCAGTACCACGCTGGCCATACCTTGCAGGACTGCTCTGAAACTGTTTCCATCCAACTCCGTGCTTTTAACCACTATACCATGTTGCCTCTCTGAAAAAAGTTATACTTCATTTATCATAAAAACAGACAATCAACCAACAAATAACTTATTTACCTGTCAGACACTATCTTAAAGTCAGATATAGTGGATTTCAGGCCTAGGAATTTAAATCTTAGAAAAGAGAAGCAAAAAGCATGAACTAAGCACAGCATTATATTGGACAAGAAACTAAAGGTGGAATATGAACATGGTAACAAGTGTACATAGGCAAGAAATTTAGGGAAAAAAATTTAAGACAAAATCTCACATTGAATTTTGATTATCCATGAAAACAACTTCTGCTACATAGGAAGATGGAAAAATACGAATTCACTCATTCATTTGACAAATATTTTAGAGTGCCAACAACCACTGCTAAAACTAGAAATGTATGAGACTAAGGTAGATATGGCATCTGCCCTCTTGGAGAACCCATCCTTTGTGATTGTGATTAACCAATTACAATCACACTCTGATTAACCAGGACTATTTTCAGTGGGGTTAAGAGATCCTCTGTATTTCTTTTTTCCTTTTTTTTTTTTTTTTTTGAGGCGGAGTCTTGCCCAAGTAGCTGGGACTACAGGCACCTGCCACCATGCCCGGCTAACTTTTGTATTTTTAGTAGAGACGGAGTTTCACCGTGTTAGCTATGATGGTCTCAGTCTCCTGACCTCATGATCAGCCTGCCTTGGCCTCCCAAAGCGCTGGGATTACAGGCATGAGCCATCCCACCCGGCCGAGACCCTCTGTATTTCTAGGAAATAATTCAAAATTACAGAAATATAATTCAATCCCAAATTTTGTGTCTGTTAATTTTTAACGGGGGTTTACAAAAAGGAAGAAGAGAGGTCAGGTGCGGTGGCTCACGCCTGTAATCCTGGCACTTTGGGGGGCCAAGGGAGGCAGATCACCTGAGGTCAGGAGTTCGAGACCAGGCTGGCCAACATGGTGAAAACCCGTCTCTACTAAAAATACAAAAATTAGCCAGGCATGGTGGCGGGCACCTGTAATCCAAGCTACCCAGGAGGCTGAGGCAGGAGAATCACTGGAACCTGGGGGGCAGAGACTGCAGTGAGCCCAGATCATACCACTGCATTCCAGCCTGGGCGACAGAGTGATACTCCACCTCAAAAAAAAAAAAAAAAAGGAAGACAAGAACAGTAAATATGAAATGTATTGGATTCTTATTATTCATCTGTCAGACTAAAATGACTCTCTATAATAGGGTGCTGCTGTCTATTTATAAGAGAGTGCTGCTATCTTCAGTGTGCGCCACAAACATCAGCACACTTGGAAGGAGGTCAGGAGGCAGAAGAGAAGAGAAAAGAAATCAACAAGCTCAGTTATAACAAAGAAATGTTTCTCTCAGAGGGCTTGTACTGATCAAGGTAAATTTGTTTAATAATAGAAAATATAAACACCAATGTAAGAGAACATATGTCAAAAAACATGAGAATGCTATGAAGTATATAGAAATATTCTTGTGTAAGGAATGTTGTATACGTTTTACTTATTAATAATCAAAATATGTAGATGTGTGCATGAATATTGACAAGAAAAATGTAAATATCTTGAAGGAGACTATCACATCGGAGGCAGCTCTATTGTGGAGATATTCATAGTTCCAGCTAAGTTCTTTATATTTTCCTTAAAATCTCAGATCCAGAGCCTGGCGCATGTCCTGGCTTTTGGTAGTGCTGTCACCCCTGTGCACCTAGCATTGCCTGCTGGCTAGTGACAGCGTCTCCTTGATGAGCAGGCTGGGGCCAGTCCCAGGCAGCTCCCCTTTCAGCCTGACAGCTGCATATCCCAGGTGGTCTGACATTTGAGATGGAGGCTGTGGATAAGATTGAAGGTGTTTTAGGGGAGAAGTAGGCTGTGAATAACACCAAGACTTCATCCAGATGGAATCACTCATGAGACAACCTGAGATACTCTATTACTGTCCATATGTCTTCCAGGTCTCCAAAGGCCAGACTCCATTGATTTATTAGAAACCCGCTATTTATGCTTTTGGCTCATCTCACAGCAGACTACAGTAAAGGATTTATCAGAGATGCTGCTGTTTCTGTCAGTTATTAGAATTTTATAAGTTCTTTAAATAAAACAGCCTCCATAAATATCCTAGTAAACATCAGACAATAAAGTAAATATTTGGGGGTGAGATTCAGTTTATTTCCTCTTAATATACATCACCTTTTTACAAGTTTCCTTCTGAGTGCAGCCTCATGGCAAAACCCTTTACAGAATGCACCTATTTTAAGTAAATAAATAAATATGTGACTCCAAAGAAATCCAAATTACAAGAGCTAACTATGTGAATGGTTTTCTTAAACACAATTTTTCCCTTGCAGATAAACTCCAAAGAATTATTTCATTGTTTTACCAGCACAAACAGTTGTTATTAGTGTATCTTATTTATAGATGGTTCTTTGAAGGACTACAGAAATATAGCAAAATATCAGTTATTCCATCACACTGGTGAATTTAATGAACCTGAAGGTGTGTGTTATTTTAGCACTTGCTGTATGTAGCTCCTGTGAAAACCCAGTGGTGCTAAAATCTGTAAACCTGTCATTGCTTAAGTAATAACCTTGTTAAAAGCATCTTCATTTAACTTACTTTAGCTGCTGCAGGATGCAGGTTTTATTTTATTGGTGTAGAGAGTAGGTGTTTCAAACCCAAACCACTTATTGTAAATATAATTAATTGTAGTTTATTAATTTATTCTCAGTGTTATTGCTTTTATTTTAACACTTAGTTTAAATTAAATATTGTCTGGAATCTAGTACCCATTTTCAATTTTTCACAAACTGAATTTATATTGAATTTCTGTGGTTAAGAGAGCAAATTTTAGTCTGCACCAATGAAAATGTTAATTTTCATCTTTACTACTCCTTTACGTGAAGCACAATAGCCTCTTCCCCTCACCCCTGCTGTATACAACATGGATGAAAAAACAGAGTACATTCTCGTTAATCTACTTGGAATGGATTTGAGTTTATTCTTGCCTTTTAAAAATATGAAGAAAATTGCATGTTGGTAGGTGTTCAGAATTATCAGTTGATTTCTACAAGAACACATCTATAATTTTTGAAATGCTGGCAATAAAAATGGAAAGTCCAGCAGGGCATGGTGGTTCATGCCTGTATCTCAGCATTTTGGGAGGCCAAGGCAGGCAGATCACCTGAGGTCGGGAGTTTGAGACCAGCCTGACCAAAATGGAGAAATCCTGTCTCTACTAAAAATATAAAAAATTAGCCAGGCATGGTGGTGCATGCCTGTAATCTCAGCTACTGGGGAGGCTGAGGCAGGAGAATCGCTTGAACCCAGGAGGCAGGGGTTGTGGTAAGCCAAGATCATGCCATTGCACTCCAGCCTGAGCAACAAGAGCGAAACTCCGTCTCAAAAAATAAATAAATAAATAAAAAGAAAAGAAAAAGAAAGTCCTTCCTATTCAGAACTTATTGAAAAGGGAGAGAGGGAGAGAGAGAGAAAGAAGAAAGAAAGAGAGAGAATAAGAGAAGAAGAGAGAGAAAAAGAAGAGAGAAAGAGAATGAAAATAGATAAAAACTGTAATTTGTACTTACAGTTACAGCCTTAAAGCAAAACAAACGTTCCTTAATTACCTGGACAGGCCAACAGCAAGGTGTGTGATAAATGCCATATGTTATCAACCACTTTGAAATCCTTGGCTGACTGCAATAATTGTCAGTGAATGCTGATAGGTGTTATATAACCACACCTACAAAAAACATTATGAAAGGTGCTGGTGTCCAACCACTGTTTCAATGCTGAGTGAAATTAGTTAAATAAATACTAGCCTGAGTGGTAGATTAAGATTTATATCAAATTTATTTTCCCTAAAAGATATCAATAAAAATGCAGAATAGAAATATTATAATAGTTCCATGTGACAATAAATTGAAACTGTTAAAGTCAGTTTGTTTAGGAATCTACTATTTTTAATAAAACATTTTTATAAAATCATGAAATTTCTTTGTATTTCTGTTAATGTCTCAGAAAGATGACTAGTCAATGTTGTTTATCTCTTTAAAAAATCTCCAATTTAACTTGAATTTTGGGGTTTTAAAATATAATAATCAAACAGATTGATTATTACAATATTCAAGATATTTTTTGTAAAATAAAGAAGTATAATACTGATATTTATCATTCCTTTCCAGTCCTTTAATTATAATGTTGATTTTAAATTTGGAGGTGGAGGAGGTAAAGAGAAGACATATATCAAGAACTAAAGCAATTTCCTGGGTTATCTTTAAAGTTAAAAACAATACTAACTAAACGTTGCTCTCTGTTATTTTTGTTTTTATGATAATTTTTAGAGTTATTAACGCTCAGATTGCTTGAAGCATGGATTATTCAAATAATATGGGCTCTTAAAATATGTAGTGACAAAAATATTTTAAAATTGTATACATATAATTTTTGTAATTATCAGTCTTTTTGTAATGTACCTACTTTCAGAAATTTATTTTTTGTAATTCAGTTAATGTTTGTATGCTTTGAACAAATGACATTTTAAATCAGAATATTAAACAACCCTGTTAATTTTTGTTTGGTTTGACAGTATAGTTTCTAAACAATAGCCAGACAAAAGATTATACAATTGTATCATTCAATAAGATACACTTTAAATATATATTAAAGTTAGAAGAATTTAATGAAATTCACATTTTATCAAGGATTTTTTTTTAATTAAATCTATTGGTTGTTAGTATCTGTGAACTCTTAAGAATAAACACCTGCAGTGTTTTATTATGTAAAAAGGTGGTTTAATTGCATCATATTTATCACGGACAAATCAAGCCCTATTCAGAAGATAATAATGACACAGTAATTGGATCAGTAATTGGTTCAGGATGATTCAATATTGTACTAATAATCATAAATACTGCTGTCTTCTGCTTTGATACAGGGCTGACATGCTAATATAGATTGGATTTGGAGCAATAAATATTAGTGAACTGGATCTATTATTAATGTCTAGATCCTTAGTTTGGCTATGCCAGCCAGAAACAGGTACAAAACAGATGTACCACTTGAAAACATATGTATTCTAAATTATAATATGAATTTAGTCAATGTACTTTGTTGGCTTTTCTTAACCAGGTTATCTTTGAAATGAGTATCTTCAATATATAGAAAGGGAGGGGAGTAGAAATAAAGAATGTTCTTTACTTTCCTTATGAAAATGATCATTTTGTGGGAGTAATATGGTTTTTACATTTGATTGAGCCAAGTTGCCATGGCTGATGTGACATGATGACCTGGTGGGCAAAATTATTCACGTGCCAGTCATGTAATGATGGATAAGAAAATCATTCCCATTACCGCACTGTGTTCAGCAGACACTTGGCGGTTAAACAGAACTATTTCTTAGCCAGTGTGGTGGCAGCCTTTCACTGAGAGCCAAAGGAGGGGGAGGCTCATTATAAAGGAAACAATGATCCTTATTCACTCAACATGGAAACTTGCCTTACAAGGGCACATTGGACAGCTCTGGGTTGGAACAAAAATGGCATATTCCCTTTTATCAATGGAACAGAAACCCAGGATCAACATGGCTGGCTTAGAATGCTGCCTACTGGTGACAGGAATGGATATATTCAGGCATTTGTTTATTTATGATAATTTCTGCGTATGAGGGGAGGGTGCTTACTGTCTACCCCCGTCCAGCACTGGAATTGGCTTGTTTTGTGGACGTGAAGAGGGGCAACTCCCAAGTGCCAATAAATAACCTAATTATGCAGTTATAACTCTAAAGTTGTAGAACCAATTAGAAGTGTATTATTTACCTTGGAATGAGAGAAAATTTTTTCTATCATTCTTAACTAAATATAGGGTAATGGTATGCACAAAATCTCTGCACAAGACTAAAAGAATGCCATGGGGTATGGAATTGATGCTTTCTGGCAATGAACCCCGAACATAAATGACATATTTCCTAAGAGAAACCAAGAGACTGATGGGATCCATATAGAAGATTTTGGTTATCCTGTTACTCATCTCATGCCTTGGGTTTTTGTTCCTTACACATTGAGAATTTGAAATGGAGTTTATTCTCCAAAGGTCATTATAAAGAAAATGAATATAAAGCTTACCAAATCTATGATTTATACAAATGCTCAAGGATGAGTATTGAATTCTTTCATATATCTCTGCATTAATTATTGAAGAACCTTTGAAGGTAGGCAGAGAGTCAAGTGATTACTTTCTCATTGCCAAAGTCAGCCAGGAAGCACCAGTCGATGAACAGTGTGTTGGAAGGAAAAAGAGCCAGGGAATACTTTATCAGTGAGATTTTGAACAACCCAGTGATTCCCATTCAAGGGAATGGGCTTCAACCTATTCTGGGGTTCTCAACATTCCCTCCTTATGCAAGGTATGGATGCCACAATTTTCCCAGCATAAGCTCAGTTGAATCTCTCTAATGGCATCTATGTTGGCCCTATTTTCTACATAGGCATAGAGGGATGTCTTCATCATTTGCAGGAGTCTGGGGTTACTGCCAAGGGCAATGATCCAACTACACGGGCAAGGGAAACAGATAATCTATTTCGGTTCCTGCATCAGCATTGCATCCAGTAACACCTGAGCAGTGAAAATCCTGTGGCGTCTTCATTCAAGAGCCAGGAAATTCCATGTGTTTGTGGAATCAAGTTCTCTCCTAAGTGGAGTGACTGTTTATTGTTAAGTATCCATGAACGGAAATCTGCAGTCAAATAGCAGCCAGGCAGTCACACGTTCACCGTGGATCTATGCCCCAGTGGCTACAGCTCTGAACCAACTGCTCAGGAGTTATATGATAACTAATTCACTGGGTCCTATGTCTCCCTGAAATTCTACGTGTAGTTGTGGTTCACTGGTTTAGTGACGTGAATGAAGGGAATTTAGTGCACTTCAAATCTCTCATTACACCTTAATTAGGACCCCAGCTAGAAATATCAGTGTTTGAACAACTGTAGCAGACAAGGTTTCTTTTCTTTCTTTAATCACATATTGTAAAGCAGATTGAAGTAGTTTATCAATGTTTTCTTCTTTTGTTTTTCTCCCAATTGAGAATCTATAGCCAAATAGATTAACATGAACACTAACGCTGTGGTTTTTCAGTTTTAATCCTTAGCTCAGTCAGCAACTCTGAGTCAGAGAAATAAATGGTAACAGCTATTATAGAAAATATGTTATTAAGAATCAGCAATTTCATAATTGTTTTTTATTATCTTTCGTTTCTGTGTTTTTATGTTTTTTTAACAGAAATCATGCCACTGAAACAAATTATACCCTTTTTTATTTGTTAGTAAATTTCCAGATCTTTTTTAATTCCACATTCATTTTGATCTTGAAAACTTGTCCTTGAACCACCAATTACCAGTGATCTTAACTTGGGGCACCTGTGTAAACTCCTCTGCAATAAAGCTTTATTGTAGGAAATTCATTTTAATGAATGTAGCATCTATATCATAAATAATTTTAAAAATTAGCTTGTAGGTGTCAGTGTAGTAACAGTCTTTTTAGCAAACTAGGGGAAACACCTCATTTTACTTATTTATTTAAATATTTACCTTCCTAACAAATAAGTTAACAATATATTTCTAATTAAAGCAAAATACAATTAAACTATAACTTTAAAAATCCACCTTTAAATCAAAGAACGAAGACAAACAATACTAAAATTTAATCTCTCCTTAGGGGCAGGAGACAGCTTACAGGTCTAGTCAGCCAGCTAAATGACAGTCAGAAAAGATCATGTGACGGGGATCTAAAAACTAATTAATCTCCATAAAGCTGTAAGTGAGGTAGGTAGGATGACTTGAAATCTGATTACATTATCGCATTTAAGGGAAGAAAATGCAGCATGTATTTTTCATGTTGATTTTAACCACCTGAGCCCATAATGACGTTTTGTACCTTGGAAGAAAACTCATCTTTCATCCATATTTAAAAAGAACTACAAAGATGCTATTATCATTGGTACTTGATTTACACGTTTGGTATAAATACTATGAAAATGAATCATGTTGGATGCCTTTATAAAGTTTTTCAGGAATAAGTAATTCTTTGAAAAGTAGATTCACTGTAAAAAGCTAGCCATAAATCCAAAGATTAAAAGAAATTCACAAAGATATTTAAAGGAAATAATATTTTACCATTCCCACCCCTACCTCCATAAAAAGCAAATGATTAGGTAGTATATTTTGGCTATTGAACATTTATGGGCTGAATTTGTATCAGTTCTAAAGTTAAATTGCTATTCAAAATAATTCCAAAAATTGATTAAAATATGATATTCTCTATAGCTTCCATTATTCTAGTCACACACAACTTATGTAAACACTGTGAATGTTAGGAGGATTCATTCAGAACTCCATGAAATTGTCCTGAATATTTCACATCTAATTCTTTTTCTATTGTTTTAATATTTAAGTAAAAAAGACTTCCATAATGGTTCTTGGAACTCTCCTTTATCTGCAAGAGAAGAACAAGGAGTCTAGAATAAAAATTTGAAACATTACATTGGAATGCCTTAAAAATAATCCTTATTAGATAGGAATGAGCCCTGAAGGGAGAGAGAGAGTGTGTATGTGTGTATCATGTGTGTGTGTTTGTGGGTATATTGTATGTGTGAGTTTATGTGTATGTCAGAGAGACAAGAGAGAGAGATCTGGCATTCTATTAATAAACATTATTAATCACAGATTATGTAAATCATACTATGCAAAAATATCATTTAGGAAAACATTGAAAGTGCTATATCTGAGTAGAAACTCAAGCCAGAAAAAATATTGCTGGCAGGTAATTCATTGTATATTGAACACATAGGGAAGATGACAGAATATATTCTATAATTTGTTTTATGAAAATGATAATTATTTTCCCATAATAATATTAACGAATGTGTAAGGAGACTAGATCATAAAAATAGAGTACTTCTCACTGAAGATCTAAAAGCACTCTATAGATGAAGGGCTTTTTTCTGCTGTGTTTTACATGAGCAAAGTTTTCATGAATTAAGATCTATTCACTATTTTAGGACAAAAGTATTATTTTTCATTTCGGCAAAAAGAATAAAGGCTACTCAATTTTTCCCAATGTGCAAACTGCAGAAGAATCTCAAGGGTAGTGTAATTTGAGATTCAAAAGACAAGACTTTTTGCCCCTTCATTTCTCCATTCTCTACTCCCTTTAAGGTGAATGTGCAGGCATACAGATAGGTGCACGCCCAGAGGTATGCTCCTGTGCAGACTTAGATGAGGAGAGGCTGGAAGGCTCCAGAGGTTGCTGAACTGGGCAAAGTGAGAGAAAACCCACAGGATATCTTGTCAGGAAGGGGAGCCACTCCATCTTTTCTGACCTCTGCCTTCACACCCATCTAATCTCTTCTGTATCCCTTCCTATTATCCTCTATCTTTCCACTTTACCCTTTAGATACAGAGTATGGAAAACATTTTCCCTGACCTGAATAAGCATTCACCAGAAGCTACTTCCTGAGGTCAGTGAATATTTTTAGACCTTAAAAAGCACTGTTATTGTAACTTTCTGACTATGAATGATGATATTAGTTAAAATATTATCAAAATTATTTAGGACTAAGTTCCTACTACTTACATATCTCAGGTCTATATTTCCAATCATTGATGATTTAAAGCATTAAGAGAGAACTCTTGCCAATAGATAACTAGTAAATACACATGATTAAAGCTAAAAGGAGGTAAAACAAAAACTATGACGCTGTAGGGTATTCTAACAGTTTGTGCCAAGAATTTATAAAATGTTCTATGTATGAAATAATTTAGAAAAAAATCCTTTTAAAATTATTCTAAAGAATGTTTAGTGGGATACAAGGGTATACTTGAGGTATAAGATGTCATTCCATCAAATGCTAAATTTTAACCAGAATTGTGCTCTATCGTATAATGAATCACAAATGCCTGATCATTTCCAACAACTGTGTACTGCAGAAAAATTTTATGAGCCTATACACAGTCAACATAATCAAATAGACAAAGCTTGTCATTAAAGGTTTTAAAAAAATAGATGAAAAGGAAAAAAGAAAATGGAGCAGTCAAAGGAAAAGCTGATGTAATTCACAACTCTGATACCTTTCTCTAAACTTTTACCTTTACTTGTGATATTACAGAACTACTCAGCCATTTTAGAAATTCTGAGATCCAAAATGTGTCAACAATATAACATACTTTATTAAGCTGCTTTAAAGTACACCCTCAAGAGCTTGCTTTTTTAAAGCAGTAATTTGTATACATGGCATAAATTGTCAACCATTCTGTGAGCTTGAACCAAATTTTGTTTTGGTTGTGAAATTTAGGTTCCTTCTCTTTCTTTTCTTCTTTTACTTCCTTTCTGTCTGACAAGGTATTCCCTAACACATCTAAATTTTGGATGTAAATTGAGACCTAGTGTGACAATTGAGAGACAGATTTATGAACCACCAATACTCCTAATTGGTAGTTTGATTTGAGTGTTTATTTATTTATGTACTTATTTACTTATTTCTTCATTTATTCATTTACTTATGGATAGAACATTAGATAAAAATGCATTTGAAAATACTTTAATGAGAAAGATGGTGAGCAAATTCTCCTTTAATATAAAAGCCACTTCAACTATTAATCATGATTACAGAAAACTCCCATTGTAACAGAATATCATTTAACTTCCAAAAACTAGAGGCAGTAACAGCACACATTTTTTTAAGCTCCGCTATGGTAATAATTTTGTGTAATGAAATATTGTACAACCTAATCTTTGAAAGAGCTTAAATTACCAATCAAATATACATAACCTATTTCATTTGTTAGGGTCTTGATTTTATATATTATTTTGGCTTTGTTTTAAGAAATACACTTGGCCATAATGAAAATAAACCTGCTGAAGTCTCTGAGGTCTGAAACAAGATATAACACATTTCTGCACCACGGGGTGGGCTCATGGGATACCTACTGAGAAAATGCATGCCCACTGAGCATGCCCAGACTATTAAAATGAATTGACATGTTAATGCTGACAGGAAAAGAGCACAAGAGAGCTTGCTAAATTACTGCTCAGTCAGGCACTAGGAATTCCTGAGTGGCTAAGTCCGGAGCAAAACCCACAGCAAGCACAACAACAACAAGAAAACTTTATTGTCAAATGCTCCCAAACAAACAAACACTAACAGGGTTGTCATGTTAGTAATCCACATACCCATAAATCATATGGATTTTAATCATACCTGCCACCTTAGCTGCTTATCCCCCAGAGAAATTGTTTTCTTTTTGCCCCCTCCTTCATTCGCTTTCAATTATCTGGAAGCTGTTTCGCGTGATTATTTATTTATCTAAAGTTCACATACAGTATGCATGCACAAATTTTCTCCAGGGGTCTGGGACCAGGCAGATCATACACAAGGATGCAGTGGCGCGAAGCAGCTAACAGCTCAGATGAATGTACTCTGTCTCAAAAACCTGCTTTGGACCACGATGACACGGAAAGGGGAGGACAGAAAGTAATTTGTGTGTGTACAATGATTGATTATGGTTTAATATGTAGGCATTTCACCTTAAGACCACTCTAGGTAGATTTAAAGAATGATGGAACAGGAAGTCCATCTGGTTTTTGATAAGCAAAGAAGAAAAAACCGCTTTTGCACATTTAAGTCATTAGCTTTATCTTCTACAGAGGTGGAATAAAGTTTATTTGCTTTTAAACACATACATTTGATTAGTCTACTTCCTGCATCTAATAATTGCTCAAATTCTCAAATGAACATAAATAAGTGACTTTCAGAATTGGGCAGACAGAGAGGGAGAGAAAGGAAACTGCATGTTTCGTATGAAATTATCCAATCTTGCCATCATCTTGTCTTATTCCCATAAACAACTTGAGAAAGTAATACCAATTTGGCTACTCAGGAAATAAGTAGTGCACTGTTCACGACTTTACTCAGCTCCAGGAGGTGAAAGAGTAGCATAGATGCATCATGATGTCCATATCCTTTAGACACAAGAATCATTTTCATGAGACAAAAGTGGGTCATAAATAGATGTTAGGGGAAATTCAGCAGAGAACTTTTGCTTTATTACATCTGTCAGATTAAAGGGTTTTTGATACTCTGTGTGAGTGTGTGTGTGTGGTGTGTGTGTGCAAGTTGTGATGCCTTTTATGCATATTCTGATCTATACTTGCCATGCTGTGTATTAGCTCCATCTCTAAATATGATCTGTTTAGAACACCCAGAGAAATGAAAAGGATCACATGGAGTTTGACATTTTGCAAAATGAAAGAATAATGGATTTATTATATTGTACGTTTTTTTCCTTTTAATAAAAATGTCTAACTGACCCTTGGGAAGCTGGCTGGAAGTTTAGAAGTCTGAATCATTTTTCTTCTTCTTTATACTAAAACACTATAAGAATGTAATTTCTTCAGTTTCATATTTTTTGATATTTTGGTAAATTTGAGTTATCATTCTCACTCATAAATCATAAACCAAATAATCTACATTTATCCTTAAATAATTTGTATCTTATGTTGACTTAAAATGTTATATTCATATGCCCAGATAATCAAATCCCCCTACTTTATTTGCTTTTACATTTTCCTTCTTATTATTGTGACTACGGACATGCCACAAAATACAAGAAATATTTGGCCTTTGACCTCAAGTCTGAACAGATAAATAATGTGTATCATATTGGATATAAAATTTTAGTCTTCCATACTTAATTAAATATTTCTGAGTGGAATATAAATCATTGAGTCACACTTCATAGATATTTTATTTTATATATCTATCTTTTCGAATTTGTTACCATGATTTTATATTTACTCTTCCTTTAAAAATTATATTCATTAATGTATTCAGCAATTACTTATTGAACACCTAATATGTATTAGGTAGACAACATATCACA
The DNA here is from genome assembly GCF_028885655.2 of Pongo abelii. Classification (NCBI taxonomy): domain Eukaryota; kingdom Metazoa; phylum Chordata; class Mammalia; order Primates; family Hominidae; genus Pongo; species Pongo abelii. The sequence goes on along the minus strand of NC_071996.2, from coordinate 47,560,115 downwards.
GTGTTTTAGGTGAGATATCTCTTAGTTGGTACATAGAGCTATACCTATCTCATTTCAAAAATATAACATCAGAGTCTAAAATTAGATTATACCCGTACATGGTTTAGATGCATCAAAATATCCAAAAGATGCCCATAACTTTATACCAATACAAAATGGCCAACAGGATTTTGGTTGTCCAAGTCTCTATTGATCTATCTGCATCTTATGAGTGAGAAGAGAAGGTAGCCTAACGCAGAATATAAAGCAGCACAGAATTGTAAGAATCCCCATAAAGACTGAGAGGGAAGAGTCAGAGAGATTGAATGAACTTAGGAGAATGTGAAAAGGGAAGAGAATATTTCGAGAAAGAGAATCCAAGGCTGTCAAAATGTCAAACAAATGTCAACTAAAAAGAGGCTTTGGTTTAGTAAAAAGATGTCATTGTTGATGCTGCAGGCCTGGTAGAGTGGGAGCCAGATTGCAGTGACTTTAGAAATAAATAGAAGAAGAAAATGAAAAGGCAACCAGGGCAGAGAATTATTTTAAAGAGTTTTTGCAGTGAGGGGGAGAACAGAGAGATAAGGCTGTAGCTAGAACAGGGATCTGAGGTGGATGGAGACAAGTGTTCAGGGACACCACGCTACAACTACTTACAGCATAGTCTGTGTCTGGCTGTCTCTGGAGTTGTGCAGTGCACAGACAGTGGAACTTTATAAGGTGGCACTGCTATTATTTATTCATTTTCAAAATAATGAAGCTTTGAAAGAGAACTTTGGTATGTTTAAGTGCTTATGCAAAGTGGCCAATAGTGAAAAAAAGGCTAGAGATACAGGGAAAGAAAGAGAGATTCAGAACTAGTGTAACAAGGGATTGGCCATGGGCACAATGGGGTATCTCTTTATTTAGTTAAGTGTGAATTCAGGTCAGTTGTGTTACCTGCAATTCTTCCATGGATGTACACATAGCCAGGGTACATAAAACAGCCCTGCCACACCCTCACCAAGTCACTCTTTACCATTATGAATTTTATCTTTTATACTATCAGCATGTGACATTACTTACTTGAAGTAGGAAAAAGAAACTCTAATTTTCACTATTGTACCCCTAGCTCCCAGAATACTACCCATAGGAGGTGCTCAATAAATATTTATGGATTTTTCAGTGATTTTATAATACAATTATTTGTAAAATTGTGCTATGTTCTTGAAGAAGATACTATCGTTTGTCCAAGCAACAGCAAATTCCCCTTTTTCGTCACGTTGTTAGATGTAAATTTTGTTAACCTGTGTCCACTTCTTCCCCAGCAACTCAGGAGAATCATAGCTGGTCTTAGAAGATTGTGATTGTTTTATCAGTCTGCTGCCAGGGAATAATTATATGGTGGGCATGTGACCCAGGACTGGCCAATGAGATATATGAAAGGATTACCTTAGGGGACTCTGGGAAATGTTTCCTTACTGATAAAAAGAAACAGTAAAAAGAAATAGTTTCTCATTTTCTGCTCTACATCATTTTATCTTTATTTTATACCTGGATCTGGGGCACCTATCTTATAAGCATGAAAAGAGCCAGTGTAAAGAATAAACTAACTTGCTTAGTACAGAAAAAAGATTTGAGTTTTTGAAGAAGTTAACCCCTATTTTCATTTACTTATGCATCTGAGTACCAGTCCTACCACATGAAGTGTCAGGAGACAGTAGAGATGACTGCCATAACCTCTAATTTCAGAAGCTTACAAACTCTTGACCTTGAAGACAACATGTCCATGTATAGGTGAGAGGACACAAAAAGAGATTAACAAACCAACAGGTATTTCTAATCTAGAGGCTTGTCTGAGGACAGGCCCATTTAGAACTTGATTGAAGATATTGAAAGAATTCATTTTCATGTGACTCTAAGACTCATGGCAGCATGCTTATGCAAAATCAGCATCATAGAGAGATTTCCAGCAAGACAGTTCTTATATAATGTAACATTATCTTGGGAGTGGTTTTCTATCACCTTGTATATATTCTATTAACGAGAAGCAAATTACAGGCCCTACCCACACTCTAAGGGAAGGGATTATACAGGTGCATGAAAGTGAAAACCTTCAGGGCCATTTTAGCTTCTGTCTACTGCAGTCTACCCTCCAGCCACCAACGATTAATGTCTCTCCCACATGCAAAATAAATTCACCCCCTCCCAAATTTCCTGAGTCTCATCCCATTATAGAACCAGCTCAACATTCAAAATCTCATCATTTAAATCAGGTCTAGGTAAAAATGAGGTTTCTGGCGATAATCTGTTAAGTATAGCTAGCTCCTGAGGCACGATTCCTCTCCATCTGTGATCCTGTGAAACTAAAGACACAAGTTATCTGCCTTCAACAAACTCAATATAAATTCATGGGACAGACCAAAAATAACATCTATAGACAGTCCAGTTCAAAAAGGGGGGAAATGAAAGATAAAAGGAAGTCACTGCTCCATGGCAGCCGTGATATCCAGCCAGGCAAAGGTTTGATTTCTGGAAGAGGTTTCAAGACCTAAGGATAATTCCATGTGGCTCTAAGCTCCACCTTCTTGGTTCTTGGTTCTGCTTTCTGAGTCACCCTTCCTTTTTCATAAAAGGTAGCAGCTGAGTAGTTTTATCAGTATTTCCTGCCAGTAGAATTTTGGGAGTTTGACAGCCTCCTTTCACATGTACTCTGTCCTTTTTAGTCCAAGCTGGTAGCACCTTCATTGAAACAATTATCTCAAGTACTTTGTGGGTCTCCTGTGGATTTTAAAGGGGTTCATTCCATTAGACAAAAGCCAGGCCCACAGATCTTTTTGAGTAAATCCCTTCTCTTCTTTGGCATCCTGCTAAAATGACTAAAGCACACCACCACTTACTCAGTGGAACCTTTACGGTTTGACTGGGAGAATCTGTGAGGCACAGCCTTAATCTCTTGAAAGAGCCCTTTGCATTACTGAATACCCTAACCTTTTAATCTTTCCGAGGCTTTAGTAAAAGACTGTAGAGTCACATCCTCTGCTTTCTCTCCAGAGCAAGCTTTCTTGACAGCAAATCCCTTAATTTTAATTTTTTTTTTTTTTTTTGCCATCTGGAGAGACTGAGAATTTTCAAAATCATCAAGTCCTGGTTCCTTTTTTTAGTAGTTCTGTCCTCAATTTATCTCTCTTCTCTCACATTTTAGTATAATCAGCAAGAATAAACAAGGCAGCACCTTCAACACTTAGCTTGGAAATCAGCTATATGACCACATGCATCACTAACAAGTTCTGCTTTCCGTATAACCGTAGGAGACAATTTTGCTAATTTTTCTGCTACTCTGTGACAAAGATCCTTCTTCCTCCAATTTTCAATAACATGTTCATCACTTCATTTTTTAATATCCAGGTTTCTGCTAACAATCTGTTCAAGACTAGGCATTTTCTTTTCACTTTATTTTTTTATTTTTATGTATTATTTATTTTATTATTATTATTTTATTTTTTTCTTTTTTTGAGACAGAGTCTTGCTCTGTCTCCCAGGCTGGAGTGCAGTGGTGCAATCTCGGCTCACTGTAACCTCCGCCTCCAGGGTTCAAGCAATTCTCCTGCTGCCGCCTCCCGTGTAGCTGGGACTACAGGCGCACACTGCCACACCCGGCTAATTTTTTGTATTTTAACAGAGACGGGGTTTCACTGGGTTGGTCAGGCTGGTCTCGAATTCCTGAGCTCAGGCAATCCGCCCACCTCCGCCTCCTAAAGTGCTGGGATTACAGTCGTGAGCCACCGCGCCCAGCCCTATCTAGGCATTTTCTATCATGTTTCTCAAAATTTCCCCTGCCTGCACCCACAGCCTGGTTCCAAAGCCACTCTGAGAGATTAGGTATTAGTTTTCCATACTATGTAACAAATTATCACAACCTTAGTGTCCTAAAACAATGCATATGTCTTACCTCACAATTTCTGCAGGTCAGGAGTCCTGGCACAGCTTGGCAGAGTCCTCTGCTAAGGACTGCGGTCAAGGTGTTGGCTGTGACTGAGATTCTCATCTAGAGGCTTGACAGAGGAAGAATCAGCTTCCAAGTTCACTCAGATTGCTGGCAGGATTCATTTTCTTGTAGCTACAAGGCTGAAGGAGCTGGCTTCTTGCTGGCCATTTCCTGGAGGCCTCCCTCAGCTCCTTACCATCTGGGCCTCCTAAGACGGCCACTTCACTTTTTCAAAGTCAGTAAGAGAGACAGAAAATCTCTAGAACAAGACAGGTTATTTTATCACGTGACATAATCATGAAGTGACGAAGTGACTCTTATCACCTTTGCCGTATTCTATAGATTAGAATCAAGTCAAATTTCCCACCCAAGGGGAGGGTACGATACAAAGGGATAATATAGAAAGGTGAGTGTTAGGAGCTGAATAATGCCCTCTTCCCCACAACCCACAAATTTATATGTCAAAGCCCACTGTACCTCAGAATGTGACTGTATTTGGAGATAAAGTACTATCGTCTGAATGTTTGTGTACCCACAACATTCATATATTGAAACCTACTCACCAAGGTGATGATATTAGGGGGTGGGACATTTGGGAGATGATTAGGGCTCTGCTGTTGTGAATGAGATTGCTGTCCTGATAAAAGAGACCCCAGAAAGATGCCTCACCCTTTCACCTTGTGGGGACACTTGAGAAGGCATCATCTTTGAAGCAGAGTGAGCCCTCACCAGACACTGACTCTGCTGGTGCCTTCATTTTGGACTTCCCAGTGTCCAGAATTATGAGCAATAAGTTTCTGATGTTTATAAATTACCTAGTCTAAGGTATTTTGTTATATTAGCTTAATCAAACTCAGACATAAAGTCTTTAAACAGATAATTAAGTTAAAATGGGGTCACTAGGGCAGGCCCCAATGCAATGATGGGTGTTCTTACAAGAAGAAATTAAGAGACAGAGAGAAGATGGCCATCAACAAGCCAAGGAGAGAGGCCTCAGAAGCCAACCCTGCTGACACCTTGATCTCAAACTTCTAACCTCCAGACTTATGAGAAAATAAACGTCTGTTGTTTCAGCCACCCAGTCTGTGGTACTTTGTAGGGTCATTGGGGTCACTGTTGAGTCTACTCACCACAACTGGGAATATTATTGGTGGTTTTAAGACAGTGTCCTAAGAAACTCTTGGAGTTTTTACAAGGTATTCAGACGGCCCTCAGAAGGAGTGGGTGAGAGGAGCTAACAAATGAGACCCTAGGGTTTCCAACTCCACCTCAGTGAATGAATTCCATTTTAATCTGTTCTATTTATTGGAATTTCTACCTAGTGAGAACTATCCAAATTCAAAGAATCTCTATAGTCTTTTCTGATGTGTTCCATCTCAGGAATATATTGCTCTTAGAAATTTAATTGATTGTTAAAATAGCACTGGACTTGTATTTAGAGCTGACTTCTGATATCCAGCCTTATAGATTCCAGGTTTTGAACTTTGAACAAACTCCTAAACACTCTGGATTTTTGTTTCTTCAATCATAAAATTATGAGTTTGAACAAAATTATTCTAAATTTCTTTCCATCTCTTACTAAATTATAGCACTTTTCATATTTTACTTTTAATTACTTTGCTTCTAATCTTACAGAGGAAGGATAATTCAATATTATAAAAAGCTTGTTTTGCTTGATTAATAATAAGGATTTCTGAGAATTAAAAACAGAACATAGTAAAAGTACTGCATATATTTGTACTGAAAAGGAACTTGACACTATTTCTCCAGCATTAGCAAGATGTATGTGATTTGTGTTTTGGGCATTGATTACAGTTTTTATTCTGAATTATGTATCTTTGGGAAAGAAAATTAAATTAGCCATAATAGATTGGCTATTTTCATAAGTTCTATCAGTGTAGAAGTATCATAGCCAATTTTAAGAGAAAATATCTTCTATCTTAAACCTCAATAGTTTTTACCTTTGTATTTTCAGAGAATAATTTAATATTTCTGTGATGTTTCTTTGGTGTCTATAAAAGCAAGCGACAAATTAGAAAGTGAAAATAAACTTCTTTTGTTTCAATTCCAAAGACCTCATCTGTAATTTTATTGCTTTTAGCCATTTCACTCACTTGTATGGGACTTTGAATCAATGAATAATTCTTTTCCCTCACACCTGTTGTCTGAACTTGCTGCCATAGTTAAAAACTTATCATTTTGTTTTACACTGTCAAAACTCATCCAAGAAATAAAGTACACATTTACCTTCACTCACCGTAACACAGTATTTATTTCCTTTAGGCAGTGGTTCAGAGTTTGAGGTTTGCATGAGGTAAAAAACTTCTAAATGTTCTTTTAATTATCTGTTGATATCTATTTTGGTTCTTTCGTTTTCAGTTCCTACAATGAAGGTTCCAGAACAGAACTTACATGAATACTTAGAAGGCCAAGTTTTTAAACCTTTACCAGACTAGCAAGAGATGTTCCAGTCAAAGAAGTTCTCTGATGTATGGGTGACAGGCAAGGGCTAAACTGACAGTGTTTGCTGAATTCAGCAAACCCATAGGGGGCAGGATTCCACCTGCTTGGGATCTTCTACTGGCATAAACTCAGGGACTAGGCTTTATAAAATGAAATGGGCTGTGAGGGAACAGCCAAAGTGAAGGCAGATTGTGTGCTCAATGACCGTATGGTTTTCATTATCTTGTTCTCAAGGAAGAATTCATCCAAAGAACAACCAAATGAAAGCAATGTGTAAACCATGTCAACCCATCCTCGGATGGATGTGCCACATTTGCTGCATTATCTAGTGGTGATTGTATAAAGGTGGGGAAAAGGGAGAGGAAGTGGGAAAAATGAAGGTAGTGCAAAAAGAAGGTGCAGAAGGAGCAAGAAAAAAGAAATGTCAGCCGCTCAGCTGTCTCATTATGTAGCTTCCCACATTCACCAAAGATGTAATTCATCCTGCAGGTGCAAACATTGTTGGCTTTCTCATGGACTCTTGACGGATGGACCGGATGCATGTTTCCTTATCCCAGATGCTCTTTAGCAACACCAGCAATGAGATAGGGGATTGTGTGCACCTGAATCAGCACATTCACTGAGTCTTATTTGTCTTGTTTCTTAAATAACCAGTAGTGTTGTGCACAGAGCGACAATAACCAGGCAGAGGAAACTTTTTTAAATATTAAAAAATGGCCAATCTAAACACTTTTGTGAGTCACTTCTTAATAATTGCCTCTAAGATAAGTATGTCATTACTGCCTTGATACTCATCACCCACAGACTCACTAGTGGACGATTATCAGATCATATGACAGCATTGGACCCTGTAATAAAATTCATCCTCATGTTTTCTACAAGATTTTCAAAAATTGAAGACGACTTCTCTACTACAAACTGAGAGAAAACTAGATTTTCAAGTTATCTGAACAGATAACATATTAGAAATGGGAAGTTTCCTGCTCTCTGAATCAGCTTCCCCTCCCCTCCCCCCCCGGCTCATTAGCTCCCACCAACTTTGAGGATTCCAAGATCCCAAACAAAACTGATTCTTTTCTGGTTGAAGTTCCATTGACTCTTGGCAAAATGTAACTTCCTGGTTCAAAGAAAAAAAGCTTGTAAAAAAAAAAGCTCACAAGGCTTCTTAGACATCAAATGGGTCTTATGAAACCACATTTTGATGAGCTAAGTGTAAATGAATCAGAAACACATGGATTAAATTTCCCTTGAAATACACATGGGTTTGAAAATTAAGGAAAAAGTGTTTAGCCAAATGTGTTTTGGGTTTCCTTGAACTGAAAACATTTGAAAAAAAAAAAAAAAAAAAAAGTCAAGGCATTTGCTAAACCCTAATACACTGTTGTGTTTGCTCAACCCTCCTTCAAACCAACTAAATTTCCACGAGGCTTCCTCCATTCCCCTGTGGTTTGTTTTGTCACCTCTGTCTTGACACTTTACAGACCAAACTCAAGTTCCATTAAAAAAAAAAAAAATAGGCCGTTGCTCATCTACTTAAATATGAGGGAGCTATTAAAACACCCAGCGAATCAGAGACATTAAGGGATAGAAATCACCCATTAGGTCATGATTTCTGTCCTGAGGGTTGGAACACATACACTCACAGCTCTCTAGTGCTTTATCCAGTGTAGTTTTAAATGTCTCAAGTGACAGAACTTCCACCAGCTCCCTTGGGAGAATATTGTGCATTCTAATAGATTTTGCCATTAGGAACTGCGCCTAAGTCTATAAAAGAGGCACAGTGGGACATCTAGGGTAGGGGGAGGAATGATGGATAATTAACTCTTTCACTACTGCCTCATAATCACCTGTAGCATGTTCAGCAACTTTAGCATGTTAGTATTAAAGAATGTGCTATGTGTGTGTGAGTTTCCATTAAAAGAAAATTTGGTTAACGGTCTAAAATTGTGCCAATTTCAATGCAAAATAAGGCTTCACGAAGAACAGAACCATCACAAAAATACTGCGGTAAGTCATAAATATATTATCTTACCTGACAAATTTTACTACTTCTTAAAATACAGGACTTTGAAAGTCATGATTTTCACTGATCAGGAAATGTCTAATTAGCACTAACCTGAATCTCAATGCTCATAGTACTTGTGTATGTATTCTATTACGTATCTTCTCCCTAAACTACCTTCCTTCTGCTGCCAATATATTTTCTTTAAACCACTTTGCAGCAAATGGACTTATCTCCCATTTCTGCTCTCCCCAGGAAAGTAACACATTTGTGAAGAAATATTTGTTTGTCTTTCTAGATAGAAAACAAAACCTAGCTTTCCATATGACTACCATGTTTTTAGAGGTCCTACGGCAGAGTTTACATTTAATTTGCTCCAGTTGTCATTCTACTTACAAATGAATTATAAAGCACGTAATGACTTACATGGCCTGTCATACTGCTACTATGTTGACCTTTTCAAGATTCTGCATTGTGAACAGCTGGGAGGCACACCTCTTCCTTGCCAGTTACTGCAACCTGTAAAACTTAACCAATGGAGTGGCAGCAAGAATCAGGTAAGGGGAAATGGGAAGCAACATGACCCTCTTGAGCTCTTTTTAATCTCTCTTGGCTATGGAGTGGCTTTTTATGTTTCACCCAACCTTGTCATTCCTTTTAAAATGACCATTTTTTTCTCCCCTACCCTGTTCCTTACATTATCTTGCCCCTGTCTGTGCTCGTTTCTGTGGCAGTCATACAAAACGAGGTCCCTGTTGGGGTATGGAGTTCAGACATTGGTATCCAACTAGCTCTCTCTTTCTCTGGTTTTTGTTTTTGTTTTGTTTTGTTTTGTTTTTTGTTTGTGTGTTTGTTTTTTATCAATTTTAAGATTTGGGAAGGGAAAGTAGGAATTGAGTCAAATAAGCATTTTTGATTGTTGCTATACTTACCCACTTGCTTAAAGATACTTTACATAATATTTAAATCTGAGGAGTTGCCTTTCAATTACTATATCCTTTACCTAATGATACTTATTATTAGCAAATAGAACTGGGTCATTTTCCTCCCTCAATTACACCAAAATGTGAAGTTGCTTTCCCCAGACTGTATATATCACTATTAGAACTTTGGCTTACCATGGTTTTGTCCAGCAACAGATCTAGCATTGTGCGTTTTTTTTTTTTTTTCTTTGATCTCGTAAGTCAATCCTTGTGACCCTTTTAATGCTCTTCTCTGAATTTCTTCTAATGGTTCCTTTTCCTCCCTTGCTTAAACAAATCGCTAATATTTAACAATTTCTAAATTTAGTTTTCAAAAGTGGAAATTGCACTTTTTAATATTTGTGCTGGTTTGAATTCACATCAAGTTTTGCAAAGCACAGACTAAAACACACATACGCTATTGCCAGTTGGGAGCAAACAGGACCAAAAAAGGGGGGAACTACTGTTTATTTTTCTTCCCTGAAAATAATGTGATATTGATGCGATTCCAAGCAAATAGTACGAACAATATTCTGAATCTAGCTACTGAGTTCTGTATTCTATTCTGGATTTGTTAAGTTTCTGAGTAAAGGAGTATTCATTTTATCATCTAGAAAAATGCTTTAAATTAGGTTTTATGCTCAAAAAGACAGAAATAATTGGCTCAGTTCTTCACAAAGAGTTAAATTTTGAGATTATGGTAAGCATATGATGCATACTGCCATATTATGCCACTAGCTTGTTTTTTTGATTATTGGCAAAAGTGAAATTAGATTCAGTAATGCATACAGTGTGATGCCTTCGGCTTACACAAACTTAGTAAAGTCTAAAAATCTATCAGAAGGAGCTGTTGGCAAGGCCGTGCTCATCTAAGTGTGCATATTTACTTTTCTACTTCTTATATAATGGATCCTTTAAATAAAAGTCACTATGTAGTTCATCTTATTAAGGACATCGAATAAGTCATTGTCTGAACGGGAAATCAAATTCAAGATTTGTTTCTTTAAAGTGATTTTATACTGTCTTACAAATACATGTTATTTCAAAAGGAGATATTAATAAATCCTTGAAAGCCAACATTTTCTATGCTGTGATCATTCCATAGACATTGAGGAAAAAAAAGAGAAAATATTTATAAAGCATTTAGTGATGAGTAATTCACAAGGAAATAATTATAAATACAAGTCAAACAAATTGGCAATTGTTTGCATTTCAAATTAGAAATCACATGAAATGAAGCATTGCTCTGATTTGCTTTATGAGCATTTTAGGGAAAGTGCTTCCTACCTACATTGGGGAGACTCACATGGAGGTCTAGCTGATAGAGCATTAGTGTGAGAGTCTGGATTTCATAAAGTCTCTCCTGGCTCTATCAGACCTTGCTGTGTGGCCTGGTGGAATTTACTCTGGATTTTCTGTTTCAGTTTCCTCATCAGTGCAGCAGGGAATAAAAAGAAAGAAAAAAATGTTAAAGATACTAATGGTCAAGCTCACTAAACATTTATTAGGACCAAGCCATGTTTTTCTCTAAATGTACTCATGTCTGCTCACCTTCTCAATTCTATATAGTTTTGAGACAATCATGAGGACCTTGCATGTCTAAGAGAAGAGGAAATGCAGTTGAAGAGATGACAGGACTGACCCAGGGCCACTGTATCAGAACAACTGGATAATGCCTCATTTATAGCAGTGCTCAACAAATATTACTTAATGTGATCCTATGATGTTCAACCCAGATTCACCACAGATGGACTTTCCTTGCTTATTAACTCCTTAATTGACACTGTCAGCAACATCTGCTTGTTTTTTCCTATATGTAGCATCAGAGAGCAAAAAGGTAGAGCTTTTAGGTCTCTTCTAAATAGGCATGCTTAAAAACCACAAAATATTCAGACTTAATGCTTAATTGCATTCTCAGCTAATGGAATGAAGAACAGTAAGTGGCTAGGGAAGGAGACAGGTTAGACTATGTGGAGAGAGTCATGCCAGCCCCAAATTTGGTATTTGCCCACACACAGGCAAACCAATATTAAAATATGTTACATGAAAATGCATGCATGACTAATGTAATTTGTGATCATTCTTTTTTCTTTTTTCTAGGTAGTCTTGCTCTGTCACCCAGGCTGGAGTATAGTGGTGTGATCATAGCTCACTGCAGCCTCAGCCTCCAGGCTAAAGTGATTCTCCCACCTCACCCCATCAAGTAGATAGACCCACAGGGCCACACTAACATGCCCGGATAATTTCTTTTTTTCTTTTTCTTTCTTTCTTTTTTTTTTATTTTTTTATTTTTTAAGAGATGGCGTCATCCTATGTTGCCCAGGCTGGTCTCAAACTCCTGGGTTCAAGAAATCCTCTTGGCTCACCTCAGCCTCCCAAAGTGCTGGGATTACAGGCGTGAGCTACTGCACCCAGACTGTGCTCATTCTTTCCTTAGATTGACCCATGCGCGTTTCAGTTAATCTATGCACAGACAGTAAGAAAAAATGGTGACTTTTATGTAGGGGGGATTATATTATCAGATTTACTAGGGGATGCCAAACTTACATTCTTTGTCCCCATTCCTGTTAGCGGTGTCCTAGTTTTTTTTTTTTTTACTTCTTCCTTTTTTTTGAGACAGAGTCAGTTCATAGATGACTGTGTCAAAGACAAAAATTTAACAAATATAACTAAAGAAGATAGGTTTCTATATCATTATAAAAGCAATGATTTCCATTTAGTTCAAATTAATATTTTTCATTAATTTTGTTCAGGTTTCAGACCAAATTTTCTTATGTACATACAAAAGTGGAAATGATATCTGCTGATGTATTGGTTCTATTAACAGAAGAACTTTGTAAATGGTGAAATGATGGAGTTTTGTATCCTTTTGATTAGATCCTTCAGAGAAACAAAAAACAAACAAAAAAAGACTTAGTTTAGGCATTGTGTGCTCTAGAAAGCCGTCTTTGACTGCCTTTGGGACAAGCATTTTTAGAATGCCTTAAATATAGTACATGGGTAATAAATTCAACAAGCACTACAGTAGGAAAATATTTTATATATATATATGGAGAAAGTTCCTTCAAAAGGACAAATTAATTCCCATAATCAGCATTTTCATCCAATTTATAAAATCAAAGTAAAGTTTAGAGTAGTTCACTTTGCTAAAATGAATCAAAATTAAAAATTAAAATTAAAAGTTAAAATTAAAAATAAAATTGTTCTGTAATTATAACATAAATATAAACATTGGTAAAGGAAATTATCATTTAAAAAATACTCTTATTAAATTAAGAAACATTTGGAACAGAAATACACTTGAATTGGCTACGGTGCATACATAATTTATAATTTTGTTTCCAAACTATGAAAATCTCCAATTGAAACAGAAGTATCTGTAGTCAGAATTTATAATTTTTAAGAATTTCTACACTCAGGACTAACTAAAATACAGAATTTTTTGGATGAAGCGGATGATTAATGATAATTTTATATAAAAAATAGCAATACATATTTTTTCATTGTCCATCAACAAATCGATTTTAGAAATGTTTGAGCCTTTGAAAAGCTGCTTTATAAGTAAACCTAAATATTCTACAATAGTAGTAAAACTTTTATAATTTTATATTACTCTTAGTAATCATTTGGAAGGCCTCCCTAAAGTATTTTTTTAAATGAGGCCCCAGAAATTGTCATTTTGAATGATCAGTTTTGTAATATAGGATAATGAAAAACAATCCTTGCAAACAAAAAAGAATTAAAATTTATACTTGTAATGACAAAGGGAAAACTGAGAAATTTAAAAAACGAATGCTCAAATAGTGTTCAATATTTACCTTTTAAATTCTAAAATTGTCCTGTAAAATATCTCGGCAATTTAATCATGACAACTTTATTTTCCTGAAAAGTGGCATCTTATAAAAATGGTTATGCATTGGCAAAAGTGAATGCAAGTGAAGCAAAAAGTCAGTACCTGTGAAAATATTTAGGTGGAATCATATTCATATTTTTACGATTTTTTGTTTGTTTAATTTTATATTTTTAATGTGGCTACTAAAAAATTTAAAATTAGACGTGGCATTACAGTGTTATAAACTGATGCTGGCATAGAACCAGTTTAGTGGTTATGTGTTACTTTATTTTTAAAATTGATACTACTTTAATACTACATCCTGCCTGCCAACCCCACAATTCATTACTCACTCTTTGTCCTGCTTTTAAGTGCATATTTTTATACTAAGAAAATTAGAAGTCAGAATATCCACTGTTTAGTAAAATTTGCTACTAAATTCCACTTACGAAGTACTTCAGTACCTGTTAACTGATAATTTCCTCATTTAAAATATTATGGTCCATAAAGAAGAGTCAGTTAAAGGTATTAATATGTTCAAGTTAACCAACCATGAAAAGAAACTTGGAAGAAATTTGCAGGTAATTTTATGAAAAACCTAAAAAAATGAAAGCCTTTATGATGATGTTATCACAACTTTGTAAATCTATTTAAAAACATTAATTTGTATACTAAAATGGGTAAATTTTAGGGCACATAAATTATACCCTAATAAAGTTGTTTCAAAAAAATTAAAAATAAAAACACTGAGAAATAGAGTTTTTTGTTTTAGGGACCAAAACCAGTAACATAATATTAGACACAGACACAAACAAACAAACAAAAAAATAATTAGCCAGGCACGGTGGCTCACACCTTTAATCCCAGCACTTTGGGAGGCTGAGACAGGGACATCACTTGAGGCCAGGAGTTGGAGACTAGTCTGGGCAACATAGTGAGACCTTGTCCGTACAAAAATAATAAAACAACTTAGCCAGGTGTGGTGGTGCATGCCTATAGTCCCAGCTGCTTAGAGGCCGAAGAGCGAGGATTGCTTGAGCGCAAGAGTTTGAGGCTGCAGTGAGCCATGATTGTGTGATTGCACTCCAGCTTGAGTGACAGAGAGAGACTAAAATAAAAGTTTAAAAAAGAAAATGGACTAAAGTTCATGAAAATATACCAGAAATAATTGTTCTATTTTTATTTCTTCATAATATTCAATAAATAAAATATTTTGTTTTAGTGGTTATGAATATATATTATATTTAAAAAGTTTTCCTTTTGAAAATATTTTTTGAATAAGCTAATATTAGTTTATGCATAGACCTTTTGTGATCAATAAATAAACATTTCAAAATATCATATAAACTTTAATGCTTTTAGCACCCCCTTTTTCTATTAGAAGTGTTCTGCTTTGGATGATACATTACAGACAGTCCCAGATGTATGATGGTTTGATGCATAATTTTTTGACTTTATGATTTCTATGACTTTACACATTCATTTCTACTGAACATGCATCACTTTTGTGATACACATACTTTAAGTACCATATAATCGTTCAATTTTTCACCTTCAGCTCAGTATTTTTAAAATTACATGAGATATTCAACACTTTATTATAAAATAGACTTTGTGTTAGATAATTTTGTTTAACTGCAAGCTAATGTAAGTGTTCTGAGCAGGTTTAAGGTAGACTAGGTTTAGCTGTGATACATTAGGTGGCACATTAGGTGTTATTAAGTGCATTTTGACTTACCATATTTTCAACTCACAATGGGTCTATTGGTGCATAACCCCATCGTAAGTCAAGGAGCATCTGTACATGCTCACACCATTTGAGTGACACCTGCTGAGCACTGTTCTCAGATTTTAACAAGTGGTAACTCTTTCACCCCTCATTTCAACTTTATGAAGCAGGTTATGATGGGAAAATTGGGGCCTGCAGAAGTGAAGCAATTTTCTCAAGTTGCACACATAGCAAATGATAACCCCAGGATCTACATCCAGGTGGTTTGGCTCCAAAGCTGTGTCAGTAACCACCAAGCAAATGTCCTCTTGAGTTCTTTGCTTTAGGGGATATGTCTGTGGTCTATATTTCTATGCTGGGTATTTTTGTTTTCAGATCACCAGACCCTCTTCTTTCTTCTGGTGGGTAGGTTTAAACCCAGGGATTTGTTTTCAAATCATTTCTGCATTACTGTTTTGGTTATTATGTTGCAGAAAGCCTTATAATCACAGCCACATTATTCTCCTGTCTCCTACCCCACCTTCATGGAAACATTTGAAGAAAGCTAAAAGCTGGTGAAATAAAGTGAATGACTATGAATAGCAACGTGAACTGTTACAGTTGCTACTGAGAACTTTGTTATACACATGTAATAATACAGTATGTGCAATGCTGACTGACATAAACACTTCTACTCTAAAATGACATCTCTTTTCCTAACTTCATTATCCAAAATCTATCATAACGATGTGAAATCTCATAAAGGTGAGATGATACCTAAACAAGAAGCACTTTTAAATGTGAATGCAGTTGTTCTCGGATAGGAAAATATTACTTTGCCTTCCCGTACTAAATAGATGGGAAAACAGAGTAGGATCTCTACCTATTATTCCTGATCAAGGGCTAGAGTGTATTCAGGGATGTTTTTTCAGAATTCTGTCTTTATCCCTCTTAATTCCACCAGCATAAATCCTCCCTGTTACCCTCCTGCCAAGCATAGTTCCATATGTAATCATGGCCAGATCTATGCTTCATCCTTTTCCAAAAAGGCCTATGGCTCTATTTTATACTGTATTGGTGCTGGTCCGAGAGTAATGTTTGTTACTTTCCTTCTCTTCCTCTTTCTCCTATTCAAATTCTACTCCTCTCCAAAGATCTGGTTGCAAACCTACCTCTTCAACAGAACTGCAGTTGCTCCTTGACTTAAAATAGGGCTATGTCCCAATAAACCCATAATAAATTGAAAATAGCACAAGTTTAAAATGCATTTAATACAGCTAGTCTACCTAACATCATAGCCTACCCTATTTTAAATGTGCTTAGAACATGAGCATTAGCCTACTATTAGCCTATTATTTGGTCAAAATAATATAACGCAAAGCCTATTTTATAATAAAGCATTGAATATCTTATGAAATATATTGAATACTGTACCGAATTATGATTTCTACTAGAGGTATATGGCTTTTGCACCATCATAAAGTTGAAAAATGGTATGTCAAATCATCATAAGTTAGGGATCATCTGCATTTCAATGCACATGATTTAATGTTAGGGATCACCTGTATTTCACTGCACATGATTCAATGTTAAGTTCTAATAAAACGTATTGTCCATATCATATCACATAAACTGATTTTACATGTGTATATTGTATATATAGAGATGCACATATACATATATACATATATACACTATATATTATACATATCATATATATATATATATATATATAGTTTCTTGTTTTTCTTTTTTTTCCCTAGTAAACTGTCAACCTTTTGTGGAGAGGGATTGTGTCATGATTTGTCTTCCTCTCCAACTATGCTCCTCATACAGTTGATAGATAGTTGTACACACTTAAAGGGTTTCTTTTTCATTTGATGGGTTTTAAGGCATTTATTTATAAGAAAAAGGGCTGAGCACCAATGGAACAGAATAGAGAAACCAGAAGTAAATCCATACAACTACAACAAACTCATTTTCAACAAATATGCCAAGAAATACATTGGGGAAGGACAGTCTCTTCAATAAATGATACTGGGAAAAGTGGATATCCACATGCAGAAGAATGAAACTAAGACCCCCATCTTTCCCATCTACATAAATCAAATCAAAATGGATTAAAAGACTTAATCTGAAATCATAAACTAGGAAACTATGAAAAGAAAACATTGGAGAAACTCTCTAGGACCTTGGATTGGGAAAAAATTTCTTAAGTAATACTTCACAAGCACAGGCAACCAAAGCAAAAATAGACAAATGGGATCACATCAAGTTAAAAATCTTATGCACAGCAATGGAAACAATCAACAAAAAGAGACAATCCATAGAATGGGGGAAAATGTTTGCAAACTATCCGTCTGACCAGGGATTAATAATCAGAATATATAAGGAGCTCAAACAACTGAATAGGAAAAAATTATAATAATCCTATTTAAATATGGGCAAAAGATCTGAACAGAGATTTTTCAGAAGAAGACATACAAATGGCAAAAAGATACATGAAAAGGTGCTCAACCTCATTGATCATCAGACAAATGCGAACCAAAACAAGAAGATATCATCTCACTCAAGGTAAAATGGCTTTTATCCAAAAGACAGACAATAATGAATACTGGCAAGGATGTAGAGAAATGGAACTCTTGTACACTGTTGGTGGGAATCCAAATTACAACAGCCACCATACAGAACAGTACAGAAGGTTCTCAAAATACTAAAAATAAAACTACCGCATGATCCAGCAATCCCACTGCTAGACATATACCCCAAAAGAAAGGAAATTAGTGCATCAGAGATATCTGTACTCCCATGTTTATTGCAGCACTACTCACAATAGCCAAGATTTAGAAACAACCTAAGTGTCTATCAACAGGCAAATGGATAAAGAAAATACAGGCCGGGTGCAGTGGCTCACGCCTGTAATACCAGCACTTTGGGAGGCCGAGGAGGGTGGATCACAAGGTCAGGAGATCGAGACCATCCTGGCTAATGCGATGAAACCCCATCTTTACTAAAAAAAAAAAAAAAAAAAATTAGCCGGGCATAGTGATGTGTGCCTGTAATCCCACCTACCCACCTACTCGGGAGACTGAGGCAGGAGAATGGCGTGAACCTGGGAGGCAGAGCTTGCAGTGAGCCGAGATTGTGCCACTGCACTCCAGCCTGGGCGACAGACGGAGAGTCCTTCTCAAAAAAAAAAAAAAACCATACAGTACATATACACGATAGAGTACTATTCAGCCAAAAAAAAAAAGGAATGAGATTCTGTTATTTGTAACAACATGGATAAAAGCAGAAGACATGATAAGTGAAATAAGCCAGGCACAGAAAACAAACTTCGCATGTTCTTAACTTGTAGGAGCTAGAAATTAAAACAATTGAACTCATGGACATAGAGAGTAGAATTATGGTTAGCAGAGGCTGGGAAAGATAGTGGGAGATGGGGGGTGAGAAGCAGAATGGGTACAGTCAATGGGTACAAAAAAAACAGTTAGAATAAATAAGATCCAATATTTGATAGCAAAACAGGGAGACTACAATCAACACTAACTTATTGTACATATAAAAATAACTAAAAGTATAACTGGAATATTTGTAACACAGAAAATGATAAATGCTTGAGGTGATAAATACCCCACTTATCCTGATGTAATTGTTATGCATTGCATGCCTGCATGAAAATATCTCATATACCCCAGAAAGATATACATCTACTATATACCCATAAAAATTACAATTTTTTTTTTTTTTTTTTTTTTTTGTGACGGAGTCTCACTCTGTCACCCAGGCTGTAGTGCCACGGCACGATCTCTGCAAGCTCCTCTGCCCGGGTTCACGCCATTCTCCTGCCTCAGCCTCTGAATAGCTGAGACTACAGGCGCCTGCCACCACACCCAGCTAATTTTTTGTAAAAAATTAAAAAAAAATTTAAAGATAAAATGGATTCAGCATTATGATACTCTTTATCCCTAATTATTTGCAATGTACAATATAGAATATGTTCTTCCCATATTCCAAGTTGTACTTTAAGTCCTATTAAAAGCACTATTCCATGAGTCCTAAATTCCACCAGGCCTAACTTCTATCCATATGTGCTGCAATTACCATGGTACTTAGCCATTAACACTCCTGTTCCTTGAGGATATAACAGTCATTGTCCAATATGTTGATTTAAAAGGCAACAACCTGGATCAGATTTCACTATGGCACATCAGAATACCAGACACATGGCGACATCACACAAAATTCAACACTACTCATTAGCCAATCAGCACTTAAATTTCCTTTAACTTCAGATCCTATTTGTGGCAGCTTTGAAGGGTTCAATGAATGCATGTGACCATTAGCAAAGAGGAAAGCACATGAAACAGAAACAAAAAAATTAGCAAATGTGTGGGTAGTACAAGGTTGCAGAATTATGGCCTTCATTTTCTTCTTCTGTTTGTTTTCCTTCTTTTTTTCTCCTCTCTTCTTCCTCCTTTCTAAAAATCAAACTTAGGAAAAACTTTTAACAATATATAACATCGTCTTTCTACTGTCTATTAACAAATGCCTTTGAAAAACAATATATATATTCTGCTCAAAGACTGAGTTTAAATAAAAATGGTAGCAATATGTTTGTGCATTACTTTGAATGAAACCTGAATATATCAGTTTAAAATATAACAAAAATCATTATCACTCAATATTTTTATTTTATTATAAAATAATAAAATGTAATGATCAAATATCAGCATCATATGTTTACAGAAAGGGAAATAGCATTCTTTTTTTCTCAGTCAACAATCTCATTTCCAGTAGAGAAACTTGCCCACCCTGGAGATACAGATATGATCTTTTGAACATTTCTATTCACATTTTACATTAAAAAATATATTGAGGGGCTGGAGCCAAGATGGCCGAATAGGAACAGCTCCAGTCTACAGCTCCCAGCGTGAGCAACGCAGAAGACGGGTGATTTCTGCATTTCCATCTGAGGTACCGGGTTCATCTCACTAGGGAGTGCCAGACAGTGGGTGCAGGACAGTGGGTGCAGCGCACCTTGCACAAGCCAAAGCAGGGCGAGGCATTGCCTCACTCGGGAAGCACAAGGAGTCAGGGAATTCCCTTTCCTAGTCAAAGAAAGGGGTGACAGACAGCACCTGGAAAATCGGGTCACTCCCACCCCAATACTGCGCTTTCCTGACAGGCTTAAAAAATGGCGCACCAGGAGATTATATCCTTCACCTGGCTTGGAGGGTCCTACGCCCACGGAGTCTCGCTGATTGCTAGCACAGCAGTCTGAGATCAAACTGCAAGGCAGCAGCGAGGATGGGGGAGGGGTGCCCGCCATTGCCCAGGCCTGCTTAGGTAAACAAAGCAGCCGGGAAGCTCGCACTGGGTGGAGCCCACCACAGCTCAAGGAGGCCTGCCTGCCTCTGTAGGCTCCACCTCTGGGGGCAGGGCACAGACAAACAAAAAGACAGCAGTAACCTCTGCAGACTTAAATGTCCCTGTCTGACAGCTTTGAAGAGAGCCGTGGTTCTCCCAGCACACAGCTGGAGATCTGAGAACGGGCAGACTGCCTCCTCAAGTGGGTCCCTGACCCCTGACCCCTGAGCAGCCTAACTGGGAGGCACTCCCCAGTAGGGGCAGACTGACACCTCACACGGCCAGGTACTCCTCTGAGACAAAACTTCCAGAGGAACGATCAGACAGCAGCATTTGCGGTTCACAAAAATCCGCTGTTCTGCAGCCTCCGCTGCTGGTACCCAGGCAAACAGGGTCTGGAGTGGACCTCTAGCAAACTCCAACAGACCTGCAGCTGAGGGTCCTGTCTGTTAGAAGGAAAACTAACAAACAGAAAGGACATCCACACCAAAAACCCATCTGTACATCACCATCATCAAAGACCAAAAGTAGATAAAACCACAAAGATGGAGAAAAAACAGAGCAGAAAAGCTGGAAACTCTAAAAAGCAGAGCACCTCTCCTCCTCCAAAGGAACGCAGCTCCTCACCAGCAATGGAACAAAGCTGGATGGAGAATGACTTTGACAAGTTGAGAGAAGAAGGCTTCAGATGATCAAACTACTCTGAGCTACAGGAGGAAACTCAAACCAAAAGCAAAGAAGTTGAAAACTTTGAAAAAAAATTTAGACGAATGTATAACTAGAATAACCAATACAGAGAAGTGCTTAAAGGAGCTGATGGAGCTGAAAGCCAAGGCACGAGAACTACGTGAAGAATGCAGAAGCCTCAGAAGCCGATGCGATCAACTGGAAGAAAGGGTATCAGTGATGGAAGATGAAATGAATGAAATGAAGCAAGAAGGGAAGTTTAGAGAAAAAAGAATGAAAAGAAATGAACAAAGCCTCCAAGAAATATGGGACTATGTGAAAAGACCAAATCTACGTCTGATTGGTGTACCTGAAAGTGACGGGGAGAATGGAACCAAGTTGGAAAACACTCTGCAGGATATTATCCAGGAGAACTTCTCCAATCTAGCAAGGCAGGCCAACATTCAGATTCAGGAAATACAGAGAACACCACAAAGATACTCCTTGAGAAGAGCAACTCCAAGACACATAATGTCAGATTCACCAAAGTTGAAATGAAGGAAAAAATGTTAAGGCAGCCAGAGAGAAAGGTCGGGTTACCCACAAAGGGAAGCCCATCAGACTAACAGCAGATCTCTCGGCGGAAACTCTACAAGCCAGAAGAGAGTGGGGGCCAATATTCAACATTCTTAAAGAAAAGAATTTTCAACCCAGAATTTCATATCCAGCCAAACTAAGCTTCATAAGTGAAGGAGAAATAAAATACTTTACAGACAAGCAAGTGCTGAGAGATTTTGTCACCACCAGGCCTGCCCTAAAAGAGCTCCTGAAGGAAGCACTAAACATGGAAAGGAACAACCGGTACCAACCACTGCAAAATCATGCCAAATTGTAAAGACCATCGAGGCTAGGAAGAAACTGCATCAACTAACGAGCAAAATAACCAGCTAACATCATAATGACAGGATCAAATTCACACATAACAATATTAACTTTAAATGTAAGTGGACTAAATGCTCCAATTAAAAGACACAGACTAGCAAATTGGATAAAGACTCAAGACCCATCAGTGTGCTGTATTCAGGAAACCCATCTCATGTGCAGAGACACGCATAGGCTCAAAATAAAAGGATGGAGGAAGATCTACCAAGCAAATGGAAAACAAAAAACGGCAGGGGTTGCAATCCTAGTCTCTGATAAAACAGACTTTAAACCAAAAAAGATCAAAAGAGACAAAGAAGGCCATTACATAATGGTAAAGGGATCAATTCAACAAGAAGAGCTAACTATCCTAAATATATATGCACACAATACAGGAGCACCCAGATTCATAAAGCAAGTCCTGAGTGACCTACAAAGAGACTTAGACTACCACACAATAATAATGGGAGACTTTAACACCCCACTGTCAACATTAGACAGATCAACAAGACAGAACGTTATCAAGAATACCCAGGAATTGAACTCAGCTCTGCACCAAGCGGACCTAATAGACATCGACAGAACTCTCCACCCCAAATCAACAGAATATACATTTTTTTCAGCACCACACCACACCTTTTCTAAAATTGCCCACATAGTTGGAAGTAAAGCTCTCTTCAGCAAATGTAAAAGATCAGAAATTATAACAAACTGTCTCTCAGACCACAGTGCAATCAAACTAGAACTCAGGATTAAGAAACTCACTCAAAACCGCTCAACTACATGGAAACTGAACAACCTGCTCCTGAATGACTACTGGGTACCTAACGAAATGAAGGCAGAAATAAAGATGTTCTTTGGAACCAACGAGAACAAAGACACAACATACCAGAATCTCTGGGACACATTCAAAGCAGTGTGTGGAGGGAAATTTACAGCACTAAATGACCACAAGAGAAAGCAGGAAAGATCTAAAATCAACACCCTAACATCACAATTAAAAGAACTAGAAAAGCAAGAGCAAACATATTCAAAAGCTAGCAGAAGGCAAGAAATAACTAAAATCAGAGCAGAACTGAAGGAAATAGAGACACAAAAAACCCTTCAAAAAATTAATGAATCCAAGAGCTGGTTTTTTGAAAAGATCAACAAAACTGATAGACCGCTAGCAAGACTAATAAAAAAGAAAAGAGAGAGGAATCAAATAGACGCAATAAAAAATGATAAAGGGGATATCACCACTGATCCCACAGAAATACAAACTACCATCAGAGAATATTACAAAAACCTCTACGCAAATAAACTAGAAAATCTAGAAGAAATGGATAAATTCCTCGACACATACACCCTACCAAGACTAAACCAGGAAGAAGTTGAATCTCTGAATAGACCAATAACAGGCTCTGAAATTATGGCAATAATCGATAGCTTACCAACCAAAAAGAGTCCAGGACTAGAGGGATTCACAGCCGAATTCTACCAGAGGTACAAGGAGGAACTGGTACCATTCCTTCTGAAACTATTCCAATCAATAGAAAAAGAGGGAATCCTCCCTAACTCATTTTATGAGGCCAGTATCATCCTGATACCAAAGCTGGGCAGAGACACAACCAAAAAAGAAATTTTTAGACAATTATCCTTGATGAACATTGATGCAAAAATCCTCAATAAAACACTGGCAAACCAAATCCAGCAGCACATCAAAAAGCTTATCCACCATGACCAAGTGGGCTTCATCCCTGGGATGCAAGGCTGGTTCAATATACGCAAATCAATAAATGTAATCCAGCATATAAACAGAACCAAAGACAAAAACCACATGATTATCTCAATAGATGCAGAAAAGGCCTTTGACAAAATTCAACAACACTTCAGGCTAAAAACTCTCAAGAAATTAGGTATTGATGGGACGTATCTCAAAATAATAAGAGCTATGTATGACAAACCCACAGCCAATATCATACTGAATGGGCAAAAACTGGAAGCATTCCCTTTGAAAACTGACACAAGACAGGGATGCCCTCTCTCACCACTCCTATTCAACATAGTGTTGGAAGTTCTGGCCAGGGCAATTAGGCAGGAGAAGGAAATCAAGGGTATTCAATTAGGAAAAGAGGAAGTCAAATTGTCCCTGTTTGCAGATGACATGATTGTATATCTAGAAAACCCCATTGTCTCAGCCCAAAATCTCCTTAAGCTGATAAGCAACTTCAGCAAAGTCTCAGGATACAAAATCAATGTACAAAAATCACAAGCATTCTTATACACCAATAACAGTCAAACAGAGAGCCAAATCATGGGTGAACTCCCATTCACAATTGCTTCAAAGAGAATCAAATACCTAGGAATCCAACTTACAAGGGATGTGAAGGACCTCTTCAAGGAGAACTACAAACCACTGCTCAACGAAATAAAAGAGGATACAAACAAATGGAAGAACATTCCATGCTCATGGATAGGAAGAATCAATATCGTGAAAATGGCCATACTGCCCAAGGTAATTTATAGATTCAATGCCATCCCCATCAAGCTACCAATGACTTTCTTCACAGAATTGGAAAAAACTACTTTAAAGTTCATATGGAACCAAAAAAGAGCCCGCATCGCCAAGTCAATACTAAGCCAAAAGAACAAAGCTGGAGGCATCACGCTACCTGACTTCAAACTATACTACAAGGCTACAGTAATCAAAACAGCATGGTACTGGCACCAAAACAGAGATATAGATAAATGGAACAGAACAGAGCCCTCAGAAATAATGCCGCGTATCTGCAATTATCTATCTTTGACAAATCTGAGAAAGCAAGCAATGAGGAAAGGATTCCCTATTTAATAAATGGTGCTGGGAAAACTGGCTAGCCATATGTAGAAAGCTGAAACTGGATCCCTTCCTTACACCTTATACAAAAATTAATTCAAGATGGATTAAAGACTTAAACGTTAGACCTAAAACCATGAAAACCCTAGAAGAAAACCTAGGCATTACCATTCAGGACATAGGCATGGGCAAGGATTTCATGTCTAAAACACCAAAAGCAATGGCAACAAAAGCCAGCATTGACAAATGGGATCTAATTAAACTAAAGAGCTTCTGCACAACAAAAGAAACTACCATCAGAGTGAACATGCAACCTACAAAATGGGAGAAAATTTTTGCAACCTACTCATCTGACAAAGGGCTAATATCCAGAATCTACAATGAACTCCAACAAATTTACAAGAAGAAAACAACCCCATCCAAAAGTGGGTGAAGGACATGAACAGACACTTCTCAAAAGAAGACATTTATGCAGCCAAAAGACACATGAAAAAATGCTCACCATCACTGGCCATCAGAGAAATGCAAATCAAAACCACAATGAGATACCATCTCACACCAGTTAGAATGGCAATCATTAAAAAGTCAGGAAACAACAGGTGCTGGAGAGGATGTGGAGAAATAGGAACACTTTTACACTGTTGGTGGGACTGTAAACTAGTTCAACCATTGTGGAAGTCAGTGTGGCGATTCCTCAGGGACCTAGAACTAGAAATACCATTTGACCCAGCCATCCCATTACTGGGTATATACCCAAAGGACTATAAATCGTGTTGCTATAAAGACACATGCACACGTATGCTTATTGCAGCATTATTCACAATAGCAAAGACTCGGAACCAACTCAAATGTCCAACAATGATAGACTGGATTAAGAAAATGTGGCACATATACACCATGGAATACTATGCAGCCATAAAAGATGATGAGTTCATGTCCTTTGTAGTGACATGGATGAAATTGGAAATCATCATTCTCGGTAAACTATCACAAGAACAAAAAACCAAACACCGCATATTCTCACTCATAGTTGGGAATTGAACAATGAGTACACATGGACACAGGAAGGGGAACATCACACTCTGGGGACTGTTGTGGGGTGGGGGGAGTGGGGAGGGATAGCTTTAGGAGAGATACCTAATGCTAAATGACGAGTTAATGGGTGCAGCACACCAGCATGGCACATGTACACATATGTAACTAACCTGCACATTGTGCACATGTACCCTAAAACTTAAAGTATAATAATAATAAAATAAAAAAAAATATATAGAAAGATCTGCAGTTTTATTTAAAAACCAAAAAGATATAATTAAAGTACATTATATATTATTTTATTCCAACATTTTTAAAATTTATCTCATTATTTATTAAATAAGTACATATATACATATATTAAATAATTGTGTGTGTGTATATATATACATACATATATCTTCACTATGCTCATCATTTTACATAAGTGAAACCATGACCCAATAAATGATATGTTATGTTACTGAAGTGAAGCAAATATTTGAATTAACTTGCTTGGTTTAGGTTTCTGCTCTTTTGCTTTCATTAGTGTTTCATTTTATGTTATAATAATTGCACCAGAGGAATTTTTTAAGAGGTTAAAGATGGAAGGAGAGAAGTATCTTCTTTTTGCAGTAAGTTTATACAGTGATTCTATCACTTCTACAGTAATTCATCAAATATGTTCACTTTCAGGTAAAAGCAAATTGTTTGAATATAAAAATCATGGTATGGAGGTTTAATTTCTTGCATTCATTAATTGTGCATTATTTTAAAGGCAAGTAATAGTGTTTCGTCAATTATTTGGGGGGAAACATGCATTTGTAATATACTTATAAATGTCTTCATGATAATATTTGCAGCATAATCATTCTTTGCTTTCTATTTCTAAAACAAACATCACTTGAATTCCTTCTGGATTAAATATCATGCATACCTCACAGCCTTCTCTGAACAGTGAATGAACTCTCCAAAAGATGTGGAGTTTTATTTGGTGTACATAGAATGAGTAGGAGGTGAAAGAACGTACTTTGAGTTATTTCATGTGGCACAGATGATTTACACAGTTGAGCAATCTTTAGAGCCAGGAGTGGAAAGGTAACTTGGCTTTGGATTATAGAAGAAATCCATTGCCAAACTAAGTTCTTGTTACTTCATTGGTAATTAAATTAATTTCCACTTTTTAGTGGACGTGTAAGTGCACTAACTGTAATGCTGAACAGATTCAGCACACAAGTGTAGAATGGGAAAGGGAGATCACAAAAAAGGGAGTATGAGAGTCTTTGTGGTAACATACCCTTAAGAAACCCCAAGTGAGGGACACTTCAATTGACTTCTACCATGATCGGTCCAGAAACACAGCTCATTAGCAGAAGGCTTGTCATCAAGACATATACTTAGCAAAAGGCAGGAGGAGAACCTGAGGTTTACCTGAAATCAAGAAAAGGAAATGGTAATCAATACTCACATTGATGGACACATTACAGCACTCATTGCTCTGGTATGACCCCTCATCTTCACTGGGTCTTTCACTGACACAGCACAAAGGCTGAGTACTCAGCTACCCAAAGGTGAGGTCATCTAGATTGAGTGTTCCCCAACACCAGTGCTTACACCACTTCAGCCTAACTTCAAAACAGTTGTTTCAGGGGCAGGAAGGTTAGGTACATTAAACGAAGATTTAATGTGCCCTACTGTGAATTTTTAGGATATACTTATGACCAAAAGATATATAAAATATGTCCTTATGAATGTACATTTCTTTAATATTTAAAGAAACCATAAAAAATAGAGAGCCCAGGCTGGGTGCGGTGGCTCACACCTGTAATCACAGCACTTTGGCAGGAGGATTGCTTGAACCCAGGGGTTTCAGACCAGCCTGGGCAACATGGCAAAACCACGTCTTTACAACAATTTAAAAAAAGAAGAAGAAAAATTAGCCAGCCATGGTGGCACATGCCTGTAATCCCAGCTACTCAGGAGGCTGAGATGGGAGGAACGCTTGAGCCCAGGAAGGGGAGGCTGCAGTGAGATGAGGTCACGCCACTGCACTCCAGCCTGGGCAACAGAGCAAGACACTGTCTCAAAAAAAAAAAAAAAGAAGAAGAAGGAGAGCCCGTGATTAGGGCTTAGGTTCAGTTTTTCTGTTTCTACCTAATGACTAGCCTTCAACATTGAGGAAGGTCATTTGCAGACTCTGGATTGTGTTCCCGAACAGCAGTGGGTTTGGTGGGACAGTTTATTTTGATGTAATCAGAATTGCAACAAATCAACTGAGAAAATTTTAATACCAAAAGTAGTGTTTAATCATAATTTAAGAGACTGTACTTGAAACATACTTTACTCCAGATACATGCTCAAGTTCTTAATTATAAAGACAGGAAGTAGATACTGAGGGTATAAGCCCTATTACATGTCACCTGACTCAAGGCTATATGAAAGAAAACAATGTTTACAATCTTCTCAGCATAGCTCAAAGAATTCTATCCTCAGTATTAAATAATTAGGATTCCAACTGGATGACCAGCTGATTTTTGAACTATAAAATAAATTGCCTATTCAGATAATTTAGAAAAATCTTTTGTAATATTCAGGATAATTTTAACCCATCTGTCTCCGCACTGTTCCCTACTCAATGATGCTTTTAATACCTTCTAACGTGGTCCTTTCAAGAAATTTCTGGGTTTTTTTTAAAATTTAATTTATTTATTTACATTTATTTATTTATTTATTTATTTATTTATTTATTTATTTGAGGTGGAATCTCTCTCTGTGGCCCAGGCTGGAGTGCAGTGGCGTGATCTCGGCTCACTGCAACCTCTGCCTCCCGGGTTCAAGCCATTCTCCTGCCTCAGCCTCCCAAGTAGCTGAGACTACAGGCACTGGCCGCCACACCTGGCTAACTTTTGTATTTTTAGTAGAGATGGGGTTTCACCATGTTAGCCAGGATGGTCTCAATCTCCTGACCTTGTGATCCACCTGCCTCAGCCTCCCAAAGTGCTGGGATTACAGGCGTGAGACACCACGCCCAGCAAAGATTCCTGTTTTTAAAAGAAAATATCATCATCTTTCTAAATATTTACAAAACATATAAGAGGAAAAAAATGCATAATTTTCTTAATAGATTGACAGCTCTTTGTTTTCATTTTACTTTTAATGTGTTCTTTTTCTATGTATCCAACTACATAATAAAAGTTCATCACAGTTCTCAGGACACAGAAACAAAACAACAAAAAACCCTATACATCATCTATTTAATCACCTATCCACTTCCAACACTGTATATGTCCTTTGGTCCATTAGTATTACCAACATTTCTAATGAGGATAATTTCATTCATTTCTTCCCAATGTTGTCCATTATGCTCTAGGTATCTCCAATTCTTATCACAGCTGTTGTAGATTCTGAGTACGTACTCCAACAAGCACTATGCTATGTATTTTTAGTGCATTTTTCTAATCCTTATATCAAATCTATAAAGTAGAGATCTTCCTCATATTATTAATATGAAAATAGAGGTGAAGAAGAGGAAAATAAACTTATTCAAACTCATAGAGTAGCTTTATAAGCCAGAGTTCCATGTTAGATCTGTCTGACATCCATGCCTATATTATTTTTCTAGTTTATCCTTCCAAGGATTCTACAATGTGGTTCTCTTTCTTCTTGATCATGCAGAGTAACTCTAATCCTTTTTTTTTTTTTTTTTTTTTTTTTTTTGCCAAGTCTGTTATTCAAGGCACCATGTCCTTCTCAAGACTTTTCTAAAGGTAAGCCTTCTCGAGTCCCACAACTGTTCCTTAGGTGCTGTGCTATAGTGCATACTGTCTAACTGTCACTATTCCTTGCAAATGGGTCCATGTGGAGCCCATAGGGCTGACTGCACCCTTCAAGTGTTGTGTGTAAAGCATCAGGCAGAGTGGCACCATTATCTCCCTTATTCTTGCACAACACTTCTATTAATGCAGCCTCGGGGCCCATCAGCCTTTTTTGGCAGCCACATTACTGTTAACTCCCACTGAGTTGATTGTCAACTAAATGCCTAAGACACTTTCACACATGCTGTTGCTAAGTCATATCCCCCCAATTTCTTTGTGTATTTTGGTTTTGAATTCAGGTGTAGGACCCTACATTATTCCCATCACATGTATTTATATTAGAGCTAGCCTGGTCATCCTAGTGGTTTATCATTTCTCAGTACCTTTTAGTATCTGTATTTGGGGGGCTGAAGGCAGCAGGGATTGTGATTCTATCATTTTATATATCCACTCTCCCTCTAATTTGAAGCTTTCTTTTTTATTTTTTTCAAAATCTAGCCACATAACTTTTCATGTATATTTCATTTATTGGTAAATCTCTTCCCTGAGTAAGACTTGAAGCAGACCACCAGAAACCTCTGTGCAGGATGAAGAAGAAACTAGCCTCAAGGATTATGGAGCTCTGAGGCTGCAGCCCAAGCTGTGCCTCTCAGTATACTGCACTTAGGAAATCCTCAACAACTATGTGAATCTTGTTGTTTCATACAGAGGATTAGAATAATTATAGAGACTTTAAGAGTTGATGCTCAGGTACGCAAAAATTTATGAGTAGCTTAAAGCAATCAAACTGTTGCTAGGCTGTTCACTCAAACCAAATTGTCCACATATATTAAATCTCAAGGAAAATAAAAAGCTATGAAGCCATGAGAGCATAAGCAGGGACATACACTGTATAATAATTTTGTCACCAAAAGAATCACTACCTGCTTAAAATTATGTAAATATTATGTCTGGAAGCACTGCAAAGTTTTTATATGAGGTCAGAGACGAAAAACATATTTGAAGAGAAACAACACTTTCTACCTCTCTTTATCCTTTGGTCTCACTGTCTTCTTTTTCTCAAATCTTAGACAAATACTAAGTGACCTAAAAAAAAAAAGGAAGAAAGGCAAGAATGTTCCATGCCAGATAGTTTTTATCTTTTTCCTCTAACAGCATCCAAGAAACTAAAAAGGGAAAAGTGGAGAGAGGAGGCAGATAATCAGAGTTGATTGTGAATCTGGGAAAAGTCTCAACTATGCATTGAGATTCACAAAAATGAAAGATGAAAGATCACAAGAGAGGAAATGAATAACCATTTTGCCCACTGCCAGTGTTCTGCTCCCCATTCTTCCAGCTGCGGCCGATGCTTCAGCTTCACCCTTCAGACTTGAGTTAGAGGCGCATGCAAACATCTCAGCTGCGGCACTTTCTGGTACTGTAGTTTGCCTTTCTTTAGAATGCCCTAAAGATAGCATTCTTAGTAAACATACTGTTAGGCTGAGGAAATTTCATCAGGGGGACATAACCATCCTCTCTGGTAGGAAAGGCTCTTCCACCTGCAGGGTAGAAATTACTGGAAAAATAATTTTTTTTTTTTTCGGTGGCATCAGCAGCCAAAGTGCCTGATTCAGCTCTTGAAATGCCTTTTTTTTCATCCCTGCAGAGGACAGGGTGAAGTTGTCCGGTGCCTACCATCTTCATAGTGTATCCTCTGTGCCTAGCACAGTGCACAGCACATACAAGGTACTCAATGAATATTTTTGACTGAATTTGTTGACCATAGATGAACTGTGTCTGAGCCATCTAGGACGAATAATCCTTTTGGTTTAAATAAGTGTGAGCAAACACTCAACGTGCAAACATTTGGGTCTTAATGGGCAGTGGACACTGCCAGGTAAGGAATTTTGTCTGCTCATGTAGTATTTTATTGTTGTTTTCACTGTTTTTCATGTATTTGATTGAATGGCTCAGGTCTTTCGACTGTGATAGAACATGCCATATCTGAGTATACAGCAGTTCAACATTCCCTTGAACTCCCATAGTTTCTCATTCAGTTAATTTGATATGGGACCTGAACATTTCTATTTTTAACAAGCTCTCAGGTGCTTCTAATACTGCTGGTCCAGAGACTACATTTTGAAAACTGATGCACTAATCCAATTCCCTTAAATGATAAATGAGAAAACTAGATTGCAAACTAGAGAGAAATGGGTTGCAATGTAGGCATTCTATTTGCTAGAGCAATACCCATAGCCTCCTTCCAGCCAAGGCTTATTTCTGTTCTTTCATGAGGCTTCTCCAAGCAAAGGCAGCATGAGGAAGAACAAAGGAAGAGAACTTAGTAAAGCAAAGGCAGCACCAGTAAATGAGGATAGATCTGACGTAAAATTTGTGGATTAAATAAAAAGTTTTTACTTGTTTTAAAGATCTCCAGGGGGAAGTGAGAGGTTCTATAATCTCCCTTGCTAACTTCTTCCACATCTAAAAACATTATTCAGAACATTCCTGCTACAAACTTAAGCCCATTTTCCATTGCTAATGAGGCATTCTATATTATACTACTAAGGAGCTGATGTTGGAAAATAAATGTGTCTATGAAGTAACCACATTTAAAAAAATAAAATTGAAATAAAAATAATTAAATGCAGCCAGCTGCTTTAAGCAACCATTTCATCACATGGCAAGAAAAGTATTCAAAAGCTATCCAAAATCTGTTCTCCTCTGTTACTTCTTGTCTTATTGCCTCACCACAATGAGCCATATCAGTTATTGAATCCATTGTCTCAGTGCGTTTTCTTGTTCTATGACCAGTCCGGAGCCCTTTCAATGAATGGAACTGTCTTCATTTATTTCTCTGTACTTATCTGGTTTTATGCAATTAATCAAATTATTTTTAAAAATTAAAACAAATACAGCCTATACTGAGCCACAAATAAAGGTAAAGTTTTGTTCTCAATAGTCTTGTTAAGATTCAATGTCAGAAAGGGGAATAAGTAAGTCATGTATTTATACAATGAAGAGCTGTACTATTTCTTAAGAATTAAATATATCACTATTTTTTTTCTTCAACCTTTGAAATTATTAGTACATGACCCACACTACTCACAGATATTCATCCTTAGAAAGAGGAGGTGGAGGGGGGCAAAAGGAACACATGCATCTTTCTGTGTATGAGAAGAAAGCTTGACTGTGCAAATCCAGACAACCAGCAGTACGCTGCATCGTGTATACTAGGGGATTAACCCATTAGAGAAGTCACAGAATTATAAATTAGAGAGGCTCATGACTCATTGCACCAAATGCCCTGATTTTGTGTGTTTCTTGTTTAACTTCTCTTTTCTCTGTTTTTTGGTCAAATGATTCTAACTGGTTAATAGTTGTTTTTATACTTTATGAATGTGTTAAGCCAGATATAAGATAAAAAAAAAAGCATCGTCCTACACCCCAAAGCAGCAGTCTGCTCACATGGTAAAGCAAGAATATACCCAGGAGTACTGAATTTATTCCCTGTAAATTTTAGTATGTAAGAAAACTCATGCTAGAATAAATAATAAAGAAAAGGTTTTAGTAAAATGCTCATACTCACACATGTTTATAGTTTAAAAACCAACCAATGCTAAGGCAAAATATATTTTCTCACTACAAAGCTCTTTACCTAGTCTGGGAATTTTTCCGGAAGTTTTTAAAAAACTGAACTTTGCTATGTGTCAATATTATTATTCTCTACATGCCTGATTATATGTGCTAGATATATCCCTAAGAAGACAAATTAGAATAGTAAGAATTTTGGTAATACAAATATAATTCATATATTCTGAGCCAATATTTTTCAAACTATTTCTAAACAGAATTTGAAAAAAAAATGCAGCATTACCCAGGACAAAAACACACACATATACAGCTGAAACAAAATTCCACACAATAATTTAACTGTATGATATCACATGCATTCTGACATTTTCTGTTCTATTCTGTTTTGTCCCTTAAAAAGTGTTGGTTGAATTCTATTAAATTAATTTCAGCATTCACTAAATTTCACAAAAATGTTATCATTTGAAAAACACTGCATTAAGAGAACTTGCAGTTTTTAAGAAATTCTATAGTCATAATCAAATAGTCCTTTAGTATGTTAATTGCCATCTGATTTGTTTCTGTGCCAATTTAAGGTTTTGATATAATGGATCTTTTGAAGCTACGCTTACCTCTGTTTGAGTAACGACAATCTGAAGATAACTATACAATATATGTTATACATTTGAGCAGTGTAATATTATATAATGTGAAGATTGCTTAAGATGTAATTTTTAATGCATGCTTTGCAGTTGCTATCTCAATTTGATGAGCAAAGTGTGTAGCCTATGGGTTTCCCCAGTCCTGCTACCTTTGTGTTTCAGTCTCCTTGGGCTGATCCATACTTGACTTTCTATACATTAGATCATTTTTAGGAGAACATCTTAAAAAGCATCTCTAGCAATATTTAATTCATATGATTAAAAATTCAAAGGAAGCCGTTGTATCGGCTGTTAAACTATGTTCACAAGCTGTTATTCAGAGTTCAAACCCCAGCAAATTGAAGGTTAGGTTAATAGGATCATTCCGTGGAACTGCACTAAACCATGACAGCTAGAGCAGTGGGTGAACTGTTTCATGCACGCTCAGTTGCAGAAGATAAACTAAAGATGAGCAAAGGTATCTCACTGGAAATCTTGCTATCTAATTTGATTTTTCTAACCTATTTTCTACAGTATGGTTTAAAAAGGAAAGCATATGAAGCTAACTTTGGGTTTTGTTTACTACATACACAGATTTTTTAAAGAGAAGAAGAAAACCCACAGAGAGTGTTACATTGACTCTTGGAAATTGAGCCATGGATTTCTCTTTTCAGATGTTAGCTTTCTCAAATAAATCTGAAGTTTCAGAGGCAAATATTTTTGCTTCTCCAAACTGTAATGTGCTAACATGCCCATGTGGGGAAACATCAATAAGCCCTTAATAATAATTGATACCCCTACACTTCTGTGGGCATAGCAGTAGTAAGAAGTCAAGTAGCATCAGTTCCCTAATTTCTAAAAATAAAATAACCTACCTCATAAGATAGACTGCATGAGAATGGAGAGTTGCTCATCTTGGCTCAGTCACTTTCTAGTGGTATGCCTTTAGGAAAGTCCTTTAAACTCTTTGGATCTCACTTTCTCACCTCTAACATGAGAGAAATGGCAAGACAACATCTTCTGTGGATAATCGGTCTCTTTCCATGAGATTTTATGCTTCTAACTATGTGCATAAAGTGGTTGTGGGGCTATATCTTCTTGCTATGCTTGTTAGGCTGACAGAAGACTGGGGAAAAAAGAAGTGAAGAAACGCAAAATGTATTTTTCTGAAGTGAACTTGAAATTCCCCCTCCTGAATAATTACTTAATTGCATCGAAAAAGGAAAATAAGACTTCTCTGGGAAAGAAGAAAGGAAATGACACAAGTTGGTAATCTGGACTTGAAGTATATAACATAAAATTAGTTGATAGAAGTGTAAGCAGATGCTTCTTCCAAGCAGATGCTTCTTCCTCCTAATCCAGCTGACATGCATGAAGAAAGGAGTGAAAGAAACTTTTAAGAACAACATTGTTAGCTACAAGAGAATGGGAAAGGCATCACACAAAAAAAGCCAATATTTGGCTTTAAAAAAGGGCACAGGAATAAAATGTTCTTGGGAAGTTCAAATCAAAGTTTTGAATGAATTTTAAATAAGCATCTAAACCAGCAATAAAATAGTCCAAAGATTACTCTCAGACAGCAAACATCATGAGATGCTACTTTGAGCAGCACTTTGAAAATGTTAGTATATTGAACTCTAAAGTTGTTATAGTTCATACATCTTTGTCATAAGTTAGTAAGTATAATTCACTAATTGGTTTTTTTGTATATGAATGTTCAATTCCCATGATCTCATTTATCTTTAACAAAGGCTTCTCTACAGCTATGAGGATATTCTGTGTGGGGTGGCCTACAAGCAAGGTAAGTTAGAAACATATAAAGTATCTTAGATAAAGGTATATTTTCTTTAAATAGTATTTATTCTTCACTCATTAGATTCAGAGACTTTGTGCATTTTCAATTTTTCTCACATTCACATAATACATATCCACATAAGAGATACTATTAATAATTTATCATATCAAGGTGGCTGATTAATAGGTGATATGGAGTCAGAAAAAACCTAGGCTCCAACTCCAGGACAGTTCATTTTCTGTGTGAATTTTGGCAAATTACTAAACTTCTCTGGTCTCTAATTTTCAAATCATTAAAGCAGATATGATGCTCACTCAGTATTACTGTGAATTTGAATGAAATAATACATATAATGCTTGCCATATTGGAGTTACTCAATATGTTATTAGGTTATTGTTTTGAATATGGATCTAACTTTAGTAATTTTCCAGAAATAAAAGTTGTCTTTCAAAGTATAGACTAAATAACAATTCTTTATTTCGTACCACACTCCATTTCTCAATGGAGAGAACCTTCAAAGAATATGGAAACTGTATACAAAACCCTTCAAATAATAAGGAATCCTGGGCACTGTGGATTCAGAGGGCTATTTCTGCCAATAGAGTAAGAGCAAATTTCAAGAGAAAGAGGAAAGAACATTAATTATCTTGTTCTTTATGTATTGAACATCTACATGTGCTGAGCACTCCTTCAGTAAACATCTGAGCAGAATGTACAATGACACCAGCCCTCATG
The DNA here is from genome assembly GCF_028885655.2 of Pongo abelii. Taxonomy (NCBI): domain Eukaryota; kingdom Metazoa; phylum Chordata; class Mammalia; order Primates; family Hominidae; genus Pongo; species Pongo abelii. Next base: position 47,523,875 of record NC_071996.2, on the reverse strand, counting down.
GAGCTATACCCTAGTGGGTTCGGGAAGAGAGAAACATAAAACAAAATTACTAAATATTATACTGTATTACTGGGATGTAAGAGATATGGAAAAAGAAATAGTAGAGTCATTGTGACCAGGATGTGACAGAGAAAGATGAATTTTAAGCAAGGACTTAAGATGGTAAGTAAAATGTGTGGATGTGTAATGTTCCTGGGAGAGGAAATAGGCAGAAGAAAGGCATTAGATTGGGAGTGTGGAGCCACAACTGTTGAATGACAAAGAACTCGGTATGACTAAAATGACATAATCAAGAAGGAAATAAGTAAAGAAGTGAGGTCCTAGGCAATAGGTGAGATTGTGGGTGGCTTTCTAGACATTATGAGAACTTGGCTTTTACTCTGGATGAAATAGCAAGGCAGGATGGGGCCTGCAGTGTTTTGAAGAGGAGTAGTATGCTACAACTTACTCAAATAAAATTAAGCTGGCTGCTGCTTATGAAGTGATGTGGTTTGGCTGTGTCCCCACCCAAATCTGATTTTGAATTGTAGTTCCCATAATCCCCATGTATCATGGGAGGGACCTGGTGGGAAGTAATTTAATCATGGGGGCAGTTACCATTGTTCTATTCTCATGATAGTAAGCTCTCATGAGATATGATGGTTTTATAGGGGGCTTTTCTCTGTTTGGCTCGTTCTTCTTCCTGCCACCATGTGAAGAAAGACTTGTTTGTTTCTGCTTCTGTCATGATTGTAAATTTCCTGAGGCCTCCCCGGCCATGCTGAACTGTGAGTCAATTAAAACTCTTTATTTTATAAATTATCCAGTCTCGGGTATGTCTTTATTAGCAGCATGAGAATGAACTAATACAAGAAGAGACTTTTCATGTTCTCAAGAGGAAGCCATGAGACATATTTGTAGGTTATTGCAGTAATCCAGGAAGTACAGCAGGATGGTAACAGTAGAGAAAGTGGATATATTTTGAAATCTGAAATAACAGATCTGATGAGGAAATGGATGTGAGGCTTGAGAGATAGAGAATAATGAAGGAGAACACACAATCTGGGGCTTGAGCAATTGGAAAGATGGAGTTGCGAGTAACTGAGCTGGGGAAGACTATGGGGAAATAGATAACTTTTAGAAGGAAATATAAATAATTGATTTATGTACATGTCAACTGCAAGAGATACTCATTAGATATCCAAGTAGATACATACAAATGCAGACTGAAGTCCATTGACAAGAGCTTACCTGGAAACCTCAATTTGGGTTCTTCAAACTAAATTTTGGGTACAATGGTGAATTGTTAGTATTAAAGCCATGGAAGGTGGAACGTAGATAAGTTTACCAAACAGTGTAAGGGTAGGTAGGAAGGGAAGAATCCAAGGGCAGAGACATGGGAACATTCAATACTAAGAGATCAGCTATATGTGCTCTGTCTCGGGCACTTGGTAGTCAACTGTCCCGGGTCCATCAGCTGTATTTAGAACTCTGTGCCTTGATTTATCTACCCCTCCTGTACTGAACACTATCACCGCCTATCGGAAACCTTTCTCTCTTTCAAGGTTCACCTATCCATTCCACCTCCTCAAAGAATACGTCTTTAATCACGCTCATCCTCTGATCACAGAGAGCAAAGCATGATTTGCTCTGCATTATGTATGTGTTTCTAGCTGCCCCCTTTAGCAGATTGCAAAGACTTTAATGGTAGCCATGTTAGCATTCCTATCACCACCATTATAAAACTGACATATAATTAGTGCTTAGTACATGCCAGGCACTTAAGTGCTTTTCATGTATAATCTCATTAAATCCCTTAATTCCCCTAGTCGTATTTTCTAGATGAGGAAATTGAGACTTGCGGAACTGAGGTAACCTGCTTGAGGCCTCCTAGCTAGAAAGTGGCAGAGCTGATTTTCAGAATCAGCCCTCCACTACTCCAAAGATCTTCACCATTGGCCTGGGTCACCTTCATGTTATTTATTTTATAGTCATCTAATAAAAGGTAAATAGTATATAAAACTTGTTGGTTAAATAAATTATTGCTTGAATAATGGCTCTGCTTTCTTTTAGGCAGCCACAATAAAACCTTGACTAACAAAAATTAATATAACACAACCTTCAACAGATTATATTTCTTTTCATTTTTTACTATAATTTACTTGTAATGGAATGTAGCAAATCCCAAGAAACAAGTTTGATTTTACATTTTCTGTCGAAATTGAACAAAGTGCTAAAATATTTCTCTGAGGTTAGTGCATCATCTTTGGCCATCTATATGGGTGATATTCTTCCTTGAGAAATTATGGTCACAATGAGGACCGAAGGATCATTTGACCTTGAACTTGCAGAGAAGGATATACTTTATATTCCCCAGACAATTCACTTGAGAACATTTTAAAAAATAATATTTTGAATAATTTTAGCAACATGAATCAAAGCACACATTTTGTTGAATCTTTAGAAACTCTAAATCCTAGAATATCTTATTTCTCAAATACAGCAAATGCCGTTCAGTGCCCTACCCTTATTCTGCAGAGTTGGTTCTGTGATCTGACTGGTGTCCACCTGCCATCATTTGCATCTATGTGCCTAGGGGTTTCATTTCTGGACCAAGGAAAGCTACTCAGTGCACACATGTCAGCTCAGAAATACCAAACATGAACACACCATCACCACTGACACTCTCTTCCCCCACCCCTATCCAATAACTCTTCATACAGTGAGTCTCAGGAGGTGGTATGTAAATATCTCAACTTTCTCACCTCTCAGATGGGGTCATTCTGAGGTGCGTGTTTTCTACTATATTCCACAGGTCCCCTGCAGGATTAAGCTCCAGCCACACACAGTGATAGCTAGCTTAATAAAGCACTCTTTAATGGATGACTTCACTTCCCTGGGCCTCTCCCCTACCACCCTCAACTAGTGTTTCCTGCACCTCCCAAATAAACTGCTTGCCCTCGTGTCCTTATGTCTAGTTCAGCTTCTGGGGAAACCCAAACTAAGACACCAAGCATTTGCATTCGCAGGGCTTCAACTACAGTGATAGTTAGATCCTCCTAGGCAGAAAGAAGAAAGCGACAGCATGCATTTCTTCTCTTCTGGTGTTCTCTTTAGCCAAATTTGCCATATTTAACTGTTTTTACATGCAATCTTAGTAGACAAATTAAAGAGATTATTTAATAGTTTACACAAGTCCTATAATTTGGAATATGAATGCAACATATGACTAGCTTATGTGTTGGCTCTGTTCTAGCCCTTGATCTGTAGGAGCAATAAACAATTTGAGTGCATGGGGGAAAATCTCACAGAAATAGCATTGTATCCACACCTGTAAAGAACAAGTATGGTCCGAGGATATTTCTAACTCTGGGGAGTGATAAAAGTGTGACACCATAAGATATGCAATGCTATAAAGACATGAGTTAATTTTAAAATACTTTCTACACTATAAACTATTAGACAAATATAGGGCAGTACTATTATTATAATGATGAATGACATACACATGATATCATATGAAATAACCTAAAATCTGTTTCTAAAATATGAAAAAAAACCTTTTCCTCATAATAAACTCTGATTTCTGAATCACCAAATCTTATTAGGGCTGCTTATACCTATGAAACCTATACCAATATTTAATTGACTTCAAAACTGATTAATAAAAGACTGTCTCCAACATGTATTTTGAACTAAATATTTTAGCATCCACTTACCATGTCTATCAAAAATGCTTAATAAAACTTTTAGTGTGAAGCTTTATTAGTCCTTGATGTTAAATGTCTAGAATAATCTTCCTCTTAGGGATCCTTTCTAACTACAAGTTTAAATTTTAAGGGCTTTTACATTTGCCTTTTTGTTTTTTTTTTTTTTTTCTATAGCAATAAATGAGTCCACTACATGATTACTCTAAGCATCCTTTGATTTTAAATAAGTTATCAGAGAAAGCTAATAACTCCAAAATTTAGCACTTTCTTAAAAATCAAATCCATTTCTACATGATGTAATTTCTTTTCAAAATTAATTTTAAGGACTAGAAATTCTTCACCGCTAATTGGTACATTGGGTATAATATTTGTTTTTAGATACAGAGTAAACAATTTACTTTAGTATCAAGGAAACATAGTTAAGATTTTATTAGAATTCTAAAAATGAATAATAAGCCCAGCCCTGTGCTTGTTGTAATAGCTAAAATAAACTTGCTGCTCACACCATGGTGACTTAGCTAAGCTCTTCCTTCATTCCATCAAACTGCATGGGGCAGCAGCTGGGCTTCTTTCCGACACCCTTGGCATGTTTATTGCAGCCGTGTAACTTAGTCTCAGAGGGCTGGGACTGTTGCTAGGGCTTGGACCACACCTTCCTCCTGCTTACCTAAAGCCCATTGGTCATGATTTCATAATCAGGCAGTTTTGCACAATGTCAACATAGGAGCATTGACAAAAATATTCTCTGTGTTTCTACAGGTGTTATATTTTTTGCTCCCCTAGTGACTACTAATCATTCAATTGGACTAAAATGATATATTTTAAAAAACAATGTCCTGGCATTGCTGAGAACATGCATATAAGGCCATGAAGGTCTACACAGCAAGGATTGCACAATAACCCATTAAAATAAACATTTGCAACCACAGATAGCTGGACTGAAATCCTGCTCTGATACAAATAACATCTGGACAACTTTTGTTTGCATCTTCCAGCATAAAACACCCTTGAGAAAAAATAGAAGGAAAGCTAAAAGACAAAGGACCACTAAAGGTTTTGTTATGCTATGGGTGTGGTGCCATAAATTTGAGGGGGCTCAGGCCAGAGTTGCCAAACCCGAATTTAAACAGCATGTTGTTTTTAAAAGTTGTAACACTGGTGAGGAACAATTCAGTTTTCTTACATAATTAATCCAGTGTGAAATAGAGTGACTGGAAAACATCCAGTGGTTTAAAAATAACTCAATTATTTATAAGTTCCACAGTGCTATAGGATTCCACTCTAAGAAGAAAGTGAAACATCTTGGTACCAAGCATGCTGTTCTTATTCAGCAAGGGCTTCAGCAAGTCAACATAAACAATCTCATAGTAAAAGATTATGCTGAGGCCAAAGACACTAAGGTTCCCTTGGATTATGGATCAGGCTAGCGGGCAGGAAAAAGTTTCTTTCCCTGACATTTATATATTGCTGATAAATATTAGTATATCTTACTAATACTCAAAGAACTGAACAATGTGAAGTGGGGGTATTAGGCTGCAGGGAACAGAGGGAAGAGGGGAGGAGGTCTGGGAAAGAAAGAAAAATGAGCCTCTTTTATAAGATCTATAACATAGTCTATGAATCATACATGACAGTGAATGGACTTTAATTTCTAATGTTGTTCTTTGATGTGAAGCAAAATAATTACAAGCTGAAAGATACTAGCAAGTATTATATTCAATATAAAGATAAAGAAATTAGCCATAAATAAACCCTTCTATAAAATCTCATGCTCAGGGCAGGCTCACAGCTAGCAACATACATTTGTGTCAGCTACAGCTGGCTGCTAAACAAAGGGAATGAAAGTTTGCTTTAGTTAATATTAAAATCTTGCAAAATATTTCACAGTTGTCTCAGGCATTTTTTTGCTCTTTTTTCTACTTAAAGGGGGCATATGAGATGTGGCAATAGTCTAAAAGGGCCAAGCCAGAAGTTAGATCATGGATCTGTAAGGTGCCTTTAAAGGGCTAAGGAGCTTTACTAAGTCATGTGATTTACCTTAAATTCACCCTTTGTTTCAGCTAGAGTGCAGACATAAGTAAAAGAAGGAAGCAGACCTTTATTCATTTGGCCACTCCATCAACTGTGGGCCTAGTACGTTCCAAACTTACTGTATTTGTTTCTTTTATCCTTGGAAACAAACAAATATGAACCACGATTGTATAATTTACTCACTAGGCTAAACAAGCACGATTTTGATGTACTAATACCCATAACAACAAAAGTAGATGTCAGTTATTTAAACAAACTATTAAGCTGAGAACAGAAATTATTTCTGAAAATGTATTTGTTGCTGATTCATGGATATAAACTGATAGATCAATTTCAGTAATTCCACTATAAAAAGAGATTATTTTCATTGAGCTGTGACAGTGGAAATATTGAAGGAAGGTAGTGAGAGAATTACAGTTCTAGGTGGCTGTAGTTATAATATCTAACTGCTATTAAGTGAAATTGTTTTAGCTGTAGTCCTGGTACTAAAAACTGGGAGATTACTGCTAAAACAATTTTACAAAGTTTTTGACTAAGGATCAAGTCAATAAATAGGCTCATGACTACCTTGTTCCTGACAGTTCCATTGCTTTGCCACTTTTTTCTTCTGTTTGTAGTATCAAGTCAGTGGCCATTCATTATCCAGCCATCAGTGGCCTCTGCTTCCGTAGTTGACCTTTTGTTTCACTTTCACTACCCAACCCCAAAAGGCACAAGCATATCAAGGCCTCTTTGATGGCACTGACTGCCCGATGCAGAAAAATCCTTTTAAAAATAAACTAGAACAATTCCCACTGATGAAGTCAGTGCAACACTTACGCATGTGAAAAGAGAAGAGAAAACTGAACACTGTGAACTCTGAATGACATCTCTATGTGTGAAAAAACTATCGATTTGCTCATTCATTTAAATTAATTTTTTTCATATACTAATTTACTTAAGGCCTACCTTGTGGCAGTGATGAGTTAATTATTAGGATGGAGATACAGTGTATTGCTTCTGGAGGTGATAGTTAATGATAAGTGTTATACGAATAGTGGAAGCCATGACTCTTCCTAAGGAAGTTGAAAACGGCTTCAAAGAGGATAAGACATTTGAGGTGGGACTTGAAAAAGGAACAGGATGCACTTGGTGAGGAAGAAAGAAGTAAAGCATTCCAGGTAGAGAAAAGGTCTTTATGAAGAGGCATAAAACTGCATGATGCTTGGGGGATATGTCACTGTATGGTGTGACTGGAGGTATGTGACATGAGATACAAATGCAGTGATAAGTTGGGACTAGATTGTAGAAGAAGCCATGCCAAGGAGTTTACTCTTAAGGCAATGGGAAGAATGAAGGATTAATATAGAGTGTGAAATAATCGGCTATAAAAAGATAAGTAAAACTTGCTCATTTGCCTTGAAGACAAGAACAGGCTATTTTCAGTGGGAATTGCTACATTCTGTTGTAGAGTGAATTATAAGGGCCATCTTGGCAGTGAGGAAAAGATGGCAGCTCATGAGGTCCAAGCCAATTGTTTCTGCTTCATCATTCCTTACCATCTACCCCACCTTCTCTTCTGTTCATGATTTACCAGCATAGACCTCCTTATCTACCAAGGAAAAAAGACTTTAATCTCTACCTCTCTCCTCCAACAACAACAACAAAAAAATAGAAAATCCTTGATGTTCAACCTGTGGACACTAGAGCTATACTCCCATGAGGAAAGTGAAGTAATGAATTAGGTATTGATCCAGATTATGCATAACTCCTTCACCCATCATCACCTCAAAAATTATCTTGCCTTTTTTTTATCTCTATAGTTAGTACAAAAGAAACACTTTCCTAACAGATTATTCTTTCACATTTTATTTTGCATTAATGTAGCTACAGACTTAAAGAGCCTATATGAGCAAACTTTCTGGCACTTTGCAGGAGCAGCACTAGTTCTTAAAAAAAAAAAAAGGAAAGAAAAGAATAAAGATAATTCCAAGATGAAATGCTAGCATTATGACCCACGCAGACCACCTGGAATTCTTTAAACCATTACACTCAGTAACAATTCTTCTCATGCAGTGTGGCTTGTACTTTCTAATTTCTCAAGAGATATTTACTTGGACACTAGCTCTTTGTTTTCAACAGTTTTCCTGCCCTTCCAAATTAATCCCCACCTGTAGTCAAATGCTTCCATTTATGAATTCACAACAGTTGTTTAAGTCATTGAATTAAGAATGGAAAAGTTTATGTAATTTTTGGGATGTGGGAAGAGAAAGAGGATATTTTTAAATGAACAAGACAATCGTCTTATTGACGATCTTATCATCTTTAAAGAAAAAATAATAAAGAAAAGTGTAACTGGATGTTCCTGCAGCTATAAAAGTAAAGCTGAAACTACAATTTTTTAAAAGGCAAATGAAAAATTGACTAGTAGAGATCTTCAATGGCCTTTATAATCATCAGAATTATTCATTCACTCTACTCAGTATGCCATAATACCCCCAAAGAGAAGGCTAAATTGAATGAGCTAGTTATGAGTCTCCATTCTGCTAAGCTACTCTGTGATGATTGGAATCGCATGCATCTACCCAGTGACACAAAGAGCAGGGTCACGTGAAAATCTGTCATTGAATTCAAACTAGATTTTATTTCCCCAAACTGAATTATTCTGAACCCTAAATAATATTCACAACAAATGATTCCTATGATCTACAGTTAGTCAGTTAACCAGATAATTGCCAGTTCTCCAAGTTCTTCATGTTGTGAAAATTTAGATGACTTATTGTGGAAGAGGACCATAACCTGCCCTTTTTTATGCCCTGTTTGAGATGCAATGATGAGGTCATGGCACAAAAATTATGATTACCTGGTGAACTTAAGACTTCCACTTTCAACTGAGAAGCAACATTGAAGATCACTAAGAAACTACCCCAAACCAGGGAAAGAAGGATCCAAAAATGTTAGATGTTACAATTTCCAGTGATCACCCAGAAATGGGAGCAGCGTCTACCCTTACCAGCCAGATTGGAAAACCTCATGATTAATGGAGCACTGGGTAAAGTACTCAACAGAATCTTGCCTGGGTGGTAGGGAATAATTAGTCCTAGACTGAGCTTAGCTCCAGACCCAACTTACAAATCTTAAAAGGAAGATCCAAAAGAATCAAACTATGTTCATATGATTTAACCATGTGCCAGAATATAGCTGTAGACTATTTTTACACTCAATAAAATAAAATGTATGATACTGTCATCTAATCAAATATTACCAGACATGACAAGAAGTAGGAAAATACAACCTATGATAAGAAGAAAAATCAAGCAAATCCACATAGAACTTCCACAGATGTTAGAATTAACAGATAAGGATGTTAAGACAGAATTTGTAATTGCATTGTAAGAGGTAAAGAAAGAGATAATGTTTTTAATACCAAAATCAAACTTGTGAAGATGAAATCTACAATGTCTAAGATGAAATACACTGGATGAGATAAGTTGCAGGTAAGATGCTGCAGAAAAAAAATTAATAAATTTGAAAACATAGCAATAGAAAAACAAAAATAAAATATCTTTTAAAAATGAACAGAGGAAGTATTTTTTAAAATATTTATTTAAAAAAAGTAAACAGAGAATTAGGGAGTTGTGGAACCACTTTAAATGGCATAATATTTGTGTCATTGGTGTCCCTGAAAGAGTTGAAAGAGGATGGACATAAAAATAATTTGGAGAAATTATGACTGCCAACTTTCTTAATTTGATGAAAACTGTAAACCCATAGATCCAGGAAATTCAAACAAACTTAAGCACAAGAAATATAAAGAAAACCTCACCAGATTACATTATAATCACATTGCTCAAAACCAGGGATAAAGAGAAACTCTTAAAAGTGCCCAGAAAAAAAAAAAAAAAAAAAAAAAAAGAAGCAAAGATAAGGATAAAGAAGCAAAGAAAAAGATATGACAGATTTCTTGTTAAACCAATAAAAACAGGAAGACAACGGAGTATCATTTCTAAAGCATTGAATGAATAAATCTGTTGAATTAGAATTCTATACCCAGCAAAGACATCTTTCAAAAACAAAAGTAAACGAAAACTTTTGCATGTATACAAAAGCTGACAGAATTTGTTACTAACAGTTAGGTAATATAAGAAATGTTAAAAGATTTCCTTCAGGCTGAGTAATAATAAATGAAAATATGCATCTACATGAATAAGCAACATCAGAAAAGGTAATTACATGAGTAAACAAATCATTTTCTTAGTATTAAATCTCTTTAAAATATAATGGACTGTTTAAACAAAAACAATAAAAATATGTTGTGGGGTTTGTAGCATACCTGTAAGTAGAATTTAAAACAGCAGCAGTTCATTTCTAAGAGAATGGTGATAGAAGAATACTATGGTAAAGTTCTTATACAGGACTGTGATAAGTTAAAGATATATGCTATGAACTATAAGATAATCATTAAAGTAATAAATCAAGGACTAATAGCGAATACACCAACAAGACATAAAATGGAATAATACAATATATTAGGTTGGTGGGAAAGTAATTGCGATTTTGGACTATGAATTTTAAATCATTATTAGGCTCAAACACATCTTTATTAATCAAAATAGGAACCATTACAATCAACACATTTTTGCCAATGAGAAATAAGTTTGTTTATTCCTGTAACATAAAAATCTGTGCTTTGGGATTTGATGAATTCTTGGAAAGTATTTTTCTGCATCCTGCTGATTGTAGAAGCTTTTTCCCTGCAAAAAGCTATCGAGATGATTGAAGATGTGGTAGTCAGTTGGCAGGAGGTCAGGTGAATGACAGATGAGTCAAAACTTCATAGCCCAATTCATTCAACTTTTGAAGTGTTGGTTGTGCAACATGTGGTCGAGGGTTGTTGCAAAGAGTTGGGCTCTTTCTGTTGACCAATGCCGGCTGCAGGCATTGCAGTTTTCAGTACATCTCATCAATTTGCTGAGCATACTTTTCAGATGTAATGATTTGCTGGGGTTCAGAAAGCTGTAGTGGATCACACCAGCAGCAGATCACCAAATGGTGACCATGACCTTTTTTTGGTGCAAGTTTGGTTTTGGGAAGTGTTTTGGAGTTTCTTCTTTGTCCAACCACTGAGCTGGTCATCACCAATTGTCATATAAAATCCACTTTTCCTTGCACATCACTATCTGATAGAGAAATGGTTCATTGTTGTCACGTAGAATAAGAGAAGACAGCACTTCAAAACAATGATTTTTTAAAAATTTTCGCTCAGCTCATGAGGCACCCACTTACCAAGCTTTTTCACCTTCCCAATTTGCTTCAAATGCTGAATGACCAAGGAACGGTCAACACTGAGTTCTTTGGCAACTTCTTGTGTCATTGTAAGAGGATCAGCTTCGATGACCGCTCTTAATTGGTTGTTGTCAATTTCCAGTGGTCAGCCACTACACTCCTCATCTTCAAGGCTCTCATCTCCGTTGCCAGACTTCTTGAACCACCACTCCACTGTACATTCATTAGCAGTTCCTGGGCCAAATGGATTGTTGATGTTGCGAGTTGTCTCCACTGCTTTACAGCCCATTTTGAACTCAAATAAGAAAATCGCTCAAATTTGCTTTGTGTCTAACATCATTTCCATAGTCTAAAATAAACAGCAAATAATAAGTCATTAGTAAACAAACAAACAAACAAACAAAAAAACATAAAGCAAGAAATGCCCATTAAAATGATGTATAACCTAACCACATTTATTTAAGAATGTATTCCAATGTCAAACAGCAAATTCTAACAATGCAAAAGCTATAATTACATTTGCACTAACCTAATACTAACTCAAAAAAGGCAGAAAAATACAGCAGAATGGGAACAAAGGTCAAATATAAAATAGTAGATGATAGGATTGAACCTAATAATATCAACAATCATATTAAAGAGAAATAAGCTAAAAATTCCATTTAAAAGGCAGAGATTATCAGATTAGATTAAAAAGCAAGATCTTACTATAGACTGCCTAAAAGAAATGCATGTTAAATATAGAAAAATTGTTTAACATTAAAAGGACAAAAGATTTACCATACTAACACTAATCAAAGGATAAGCTGGTCATTTCACAGTAATAATTGCATACATTTGGCAAGAGGATACGGCATTCCTAAACTTTGATGTTTTTAAAAAGAAGGTTTCAAAACATAAAGAACTGACAGAACCACAAGAAAAAAATAAATGCATTATTATAGTCGGAGGTTTCAGTATCCCATTTCAATAACTGATAGAAGAAATAGAAAATAAGGATATAGAAGAACTAAAAAAAAGTACTATCAACCAATTTGATTCATTGAACATGCCACTCAACAATAGAATATACATTATTTTAAGTGCACAGGAAACATTTATTAATATATCCTATTTTTTGTCCATAAACAAGTCCCAATAAATTCACAAAGCAAAACAGACACAGTCTCTGACTACAATGAAATTAAATTAGAAACAAATAACAGAAAAATCTCTGGAAAAATCTACAAATGTTTAGAAATTATAGAACACATTTCTAAGTAATCCATTGGTCAGAAAAATTAAATCAGAAGAGTAATTAGAAAGTCATTAGAAATGCAAATGAAAACACAGCATATCAAAATGTGTAGGATGCTGCCAACACAGTACAAACCATGATAAGCAGGAAAAGTTATACCACCAAATGACTAGTTAAACAAATGTTTTAAGTCTTAAAGCAATGACTTTAGGGTCTTCTATAAAATACAGTAATAGGAGCACAAAATAAATCTAAAGTAATAAGAAAAGAAAATAATAAAAGACAGAGCAGAAATTATTGAAATAGCAGAGAAACAATTGAATGATCACTTAAGAGATCATATGAATAGCCCTAACTATTTTAAATAAGTTGAATTTTTAATTTAAAAACATTCCAAAAAATTCTTTCATCCCAGATGGTTTCAGTAGTGAATTCTACCATACATTTAAGAAAAAAAATTGTACCAATTTTATGCAAATTCATTCAGAAATTCAGGAAGAGGAAAAATGTCCTACTCATACTATGAGGAAAATATTAGCCTGATATGAACACCAAACTACCTAATTGCAAGAAAACTACAGACCTGTCCCCCTCATGCCATGCATACAGAAATTCTCAGTGAAATATAAGGAAGTCAAATACAACAATATACAAGCAGGGTAATACTTCATCCTGACCAACTGGGGTTTGTCTGAGTGATGCATGGCTGATTCAGTTTTCAAAAATCAAACCATGTAATTCACTATATTAATAAACTATTAAAGGAGAACCATATGATCACGTTAATACAAATACACACACACGCAAGTATGTGGCAAAATTCAATATTCATTCTTGATAGAAATCTTAGTAAACAAGAAATAGATTGCAATTTCCAAAGCCTGAAAAAGTCCATCTCGGGAAAACATACAGCTGATACCATAGTTATGGTGATGAAAGACTGAAGTTTTTCTCTCTTAGATCAAGAAAAAGACAAAAATCTTTGCGCTCACCACTTTTGTTCTACAATGTACTGGAGATTTTAGACATTTCAATAAACTAATAGGAAAAAAACATTCAAATTAGAAGCAAGGAATTAAAACTGTCCTAATCTCAGATGACATGATTTTCTATGCAGAAAATCCCATAGAACTTACAGAAAAACCTCCTAACCCTAATAAGTTCATTGATTAAGACTGCAGAATATAATTCTGATATAAAATTATCATCTGCTACCAAAAACAATCTGCAATTGATATTTCAAAAATACTATCCACAATAGTATAAAAAATAAAATTCTTAGAAATAAGTATGATAAAAAATCCTCAATATTTGCACACTGGGAACTATAAAATATCGCTGAAATAAATTAAAGAAAAAGTAAATAAATCTAAAATTTACCATGCCCATTGGTTGGGAAAAGTCAATAGAGTTAATTTACCAATTTTCTCCAAATTTTTCTACAGATTTAATACAGTCTCAAACAAAATCCCAGCAGGGTTTCTGGAGAAAGACAAGTTGATTCCAAAAATTATATGGAAATGTAAAGGATCTAGAATAGCCAAAACAATATTATGAAAGAAGAACATATTTGAGGGCTGAAACTACTTGATTTCAAGACAAGTATAATGTGACAACAATCAAGAAAGAGTGGTATTGGCATAAAGATAGACAAATAGATATGAATAACTTACTTTTGACAAGTGTGAAGATCATTGAGTGGAGAAAGCTTATGCTATTTAACAAATGATTCTGAAACAACTGAATATTAATATTCAAAGAAAAACTTCAATCCTTACCTTGAACCATATTTGAAAATTAATTCAACTGGATTATACAGACTTAAATGCAAAATATAATACCATAAAACTTCTAAAAGAAAATCTTTGTGACATTTGACTAGGCATAAATGCTTTTAAAATATAACACTAATAGCATTTTTCTAAAAATAAAATTTTTAAAAACTTATTGACTATCATTAAAAATCAGTTCTTTAAATAAACAGTGTTAAGATAATTGAAGGCAATGTGTAGACTGAGGGAAAATATATATCAAACATATATCTGAGAAAGGACTTTTATTCAGAAAAAAATAAATATCTCTTAAAGCTCAGCAATAAAAAAACGAACAGGCCAGGCGTGGTGGCTCACGCCTTTAATGCCAGCACTTGGGGAGGCCAAGGCGGGTGGATCATTTGAGGTCAGGAGTTTGTGACCAGCCTGGCCAAAATGGTGAAAGTCCGTCTCTAGTAAAAATACAAAAATTAGCCAGGCCTGGTGGGACACACCTGTAATCCCAGCTACTCAGGAGGCTGAGGCAGGAGAATCGATTGAGCCTGGGAGGCGGAGGTTGCAGTAAGCCAAGATCATGCCACTGCACTCCAGTCTAGGTGACAGAGTGAGACTCTGTCTCAAAAAAAAAAAAGGAAAAGAAAACAAATGGCCCAATTAAAAATGGACAAAAGATTTGAATAGACACTTCACCAAAGGAGATAAGCAGATGGCATATAAGCACATACAAAGATATTAAACATAATTACTAGAGAAATGCAAAATAAATCAATGACAGATATTATTACACACTTATGAGAATGGCTAAAATTAAAAAGACTGACCATACCAAACGTTGATAAGGATTTGGAGGAACTAGAACTCTCATGTGATGATACTGATGTAAATATAAAATGGCACACCACTTCGGAAATAATGTGGCAGTTTCTTGAAAAGTTAAATATACACATATGATATTACCCAGCCATTCTACTTCTACTTAGTTACTTAAGGGAAAAGAAAAGGTACGTGTATACAAAGATTGGTACAACAATATTCACAGCAGCTTTACTTTTAGTAGCCTCAAACCAGAAACAACCCAAATATCCGCCCTCAGGGCAATGCATAAACCAATGACTATATATCTATACAATGGAATACTACTCGGCAATAGAGAGGAACGAACTATTGATACACACAACATGATTTAATCTCAGATTATTTTTGTTGAGTGAAAAAGCCAGGCACAAAGTAGTATATTTTTCATTATTTAAAATTGTGAAATATTCAAACTAATCTCTAATAACAGAAAGTAAATCAGTGGTTACCTGAAGGGAGATACGGGTAGGGAATCAAAGGAAGGGATTACAAAAGAGACATGAGGAAACTTTCTAGAGTGATAAATAGGTTCAATATCTTGAGTGTAATGTCAATATCACAGGTGTATATGTACATCAAAATTTATCAAATTGTAGATTTTAAACATGTAGTTTATTATATTATAATTATAATTCAATAAAGCTATTAAGAAACAAAATATAATATTTTTAGAATGTTCAATGAATACTTAAATATGAACTGTAAATTTCCACAGACTTTCCCTCTATAAATTTGCAGATAATCTTGCATACTCTGGATACCTATAACAGATGTAAAAATTATATAAGAAGGTTACATTTTCCTGCCTACAGAAGTCATATTTTAATGAATTTGGAGCATGGGGATCATTGCACTTCTTGAATTTAGCCCTACTTATTCATGCATGCAATGTTTATACTGCAATATTAACATACTGTGTTGGTTTTGATCTGTTTTTGGAAGACAGAAGAGATCCCTCCACTCAGAAAAGAGATAACCCAAATTTGGTTAGAATCCAAATGGTATTGTGTGACCTAATTAAGTGGTGGGTATTTCATGAGCTTAGTCTTTCACATCTGGCTGTTATTAGATAGCCCTACTTGGCTACCCTACAAAGTAGCATTTGATCTAAGGGCCAACTCTGCCCCACATTTATTAATGTCTCTCACACTGACTAAATCCACAGGGAGAGGTTGGGCCCGAGAAACCAGGCAACAAAGTGGGAGATATCTCTGCAGAGGGACTAATTCTTTTTCTCTTTGGTTTTTAAGTGCATTTTGCCTTGACTAACTTCAAATATTGATTGTTAGAAAGTGGACTGGAAACGTAATGATTGACTGATCGCAATGTATTACATACAACGAATTTTGAATACCACAGAACTAATTGAATAAATGAACGGAAATATTAATATTGAATTAATAGGAATGATCAGAGTGAATTAAACACAGCGGGCCAAATTCTGCCCCTGGATATGCATGCACAATTTCCATTGACTTCAATGGGGGTTTTGTTGTGTGTATCCAAGGGCAGAATCCAGCTTAATTAATTTTTTAATTGTTTTTAAATGGTGAATGAATTGGTTAAAGTGCAAAGCACCAGAGATGACTTCGTACATATTGCATATATCCCTGTGTTTTTAAAAATGTCTGAAATACATGCTTATAATCTTACAAATATAACTACCACAATGTTAAATTTTAAAGTTTGCAGAAAATAATGTAAGAAATAAAAACGTCGCTGTTGCATTTTCTTTGTAAAAGGTTAATGCATAAACATTGCTGCTGAAAATGACAAAACTTTGATTTATTAATGAGCTTTTAAAATAAATCTGAAGCTTCGGTGCCCAAGAATCCATCCACATCCTCGCAAGTGTACTCTAAGTGAACTCAATAGCTCAAGGTATTCTCTTTACCATACCTTCTTATTTTCATCACCTTCTTATTTTAATTAAAAAATTATTTGACACTGTGAAAGCAAAGGCTTATTATTTGATCTTAAGTAACTGTCACATCAGTTTAGTTTTTAATACTTAAGAAATTTTACTATGAAATCCCTTCTAGATTATGGGTCCATAATAAGATTTAAAATATGTTTGATCCCCTAATTGGTTAACTCATTAAGATAGTCCAGTTCTACTCTATGTCATCACATCCACTGGCCTGCCTCAGGCCATAAAATGTCAATGCCTTAGACCTGAAATTTGTAACAATTTGACCTAAGACATCATTCCATAATATCATCTACCAAGTAAAGAAAAATAATCTTTTGTGAGATAAGCTTTAAACATACACAGGAAATGTGTGTTTGTGTGTGTGTGTGTATTGGGGATGGAGGTTAGAAGAACTCTCTTGTATAAGGACAATAAAAACAAAAATGAAATATTAATATTATGCATTCCTTGAGTGACTGCATAATGTAACATTAAATTGATAACTTTCTTTGTTTTAATTAATAGTGTTTTTTTAAGAACAGTTTTGGCTTTACAACAAAATTGAGCACAAAGTATAGGGAATTCCCATTTGCTCCCTCCCTGCTCTCACACACATTGACACCCCCACAATAAACCTACCTAATCAGTGTAGTATGTTTGTTACAACAGAAGAACCAACATTGATGTCATCAACTAAAGCCCTTAATTTACATTAGTATTCACTCTTAGTGTGGTACAATCTATGGATATTGACAAATGTATACAGACATGTAGCCACCATTGTAGTATCATGCAGAACAGTTATTCTGCCCTAAACATTACCTGTTTCACCTATTCACCCCTTTCTGTCTGCAAATCTCTGACAGCCACTGATTTTTTTACACTCTCCACAGTTTTGCCTTTTCTAGAATGTTATATAGTTGAAATCTTACAGTGTGGAGACTTTTCATATTGGTTCCTTTCACATAATATTCATTCGAAATGTCTTCATATCTTTCCATGGTTTGATAGCTCATTTGTTTTTAACACTGAATAATATTCCATTGTCTAGATGTAACTATTTATTTATATATGCACTTGCTGAAGGACATCTTAGTTGCTTCCACTTTTTGGCAATTATAAATCTGGTATAAACATTTGTGTGCAAGTTTTGTGGACGTGTTTTTAACTCTTTTGAGTAAACACCAAGGAGCAGAATTGATGGATCAGATGGTAACAGTATGTTTAGTTTTGTAAGAAATTCCCAAAACTATGTTTCAAAGTTGCTTTACCATTTTGCCTTCCCACCAACAGTGAATGAGAGTTCCTATTGCTCTGCCCCCTCATCAGCATTTGATGTTGTCAATGTTTTGGATTTTACCCATTTAAAATGCTGTATAGTGATATCTCATTGTTATTTTAATTTGCAATTCCCTAATGACTATGATGTCAAGCTTCTTTTCATATGTTTATTTGCCATCTGTATATCATCTTTGGTGAGGTGTCTGTTCAGCCCTCTTGTTCCTTTCTTAATTGAGTTGCTCATTTCTTAATTGTCGAGTTTAAAAGTTCTTGTCTATTTTGAATGACAGTTCTTCATTAGGTATGTCTCTGCAAATATTTTCTACTAGACTGTTACTTGTATTCTCATTCTCTTGACATTTTTTTTTTCTCTGAGAGACAGAGTCTCACTCTGTCACCAGGCCTGAGTGCAGTGACACAGTCATAGCTTACTACAGTGTCAGTCTCCTGAGCTCAGCTCTTGCCTCAGTCTCCTAAGTAGCTGGGATTACAGGCATGTGCCACCATGCCCAGTTTTAAATTTTTGTTTTTATAAACAGTGTTTTACTACCTTGTCCACGCTAGTCTCAAACTCTTGGCCTCAAGCAATCCTCTTGCCTCAGCCTCCCAAAGTGCTGAAATTTTGATAGTCCTTTTTACAGAGGAGAAGTTTTTAATTTTAATGAAGCCCCTTGTATCAATCCTTTTTTTATGAATTGTCCCTTTTACTTTAAAATGTCAGCACCAAACCCAAGATTTCATCTATATTTTCTGCTGTGCTATCTTCTAGGAGGTTTATAGTTTTGCATTTTATGTCTGTAATCTATTTGAGTTAATTTTGGCGAAGGGTATAAGGTTAACATCTCAATTATTTTTATTTTTTATTTTTTGCATGTAGATGTCCAGTAGTTCCTGCGCCATTTGTTGCAAAGGCTATCTGTTCTTCATTGAAATGCCTTTGCTATTTTGTTATATTTGTGTGGGTCTGTTTCTGGGGTCTCTATCTTGTTCCATTTATCTATTTGTTTATCATTTTGCCAGTAACACACTATCTTGATTATCGTAGCTTTATAGTAAGTCTTGATGTCAGTGTGAATTTTTCAAATTCATGTAATCCTTCTTGAATATTGTGTTAGATATTCTGGGTCTTTTTCCTCTTTATATGAACTTTAGAATCACTTTGTCAGGTTGTTTTCTTTTTAGAGGACTTTTTCTTTTTTTACCCAGTTATCTTTTGTATTGGTTAAAATTAAGTTAATACAAACTTTTAGAGCTCTCCTTTATTAAAAAATCTTTTTAAAAGAATTTAATAGCTACTTAAAAATAGAATGACTACAACTTAATGTATTAGCAAGAGTCGTTATTAGATTTTGCCATAATAAAAAGTTTGCTGTTAATGAACATTAATTATTTATACAGTAATTATAAGTATAATTTATATAATATGGATATTTAGATAATAAAATATTGGAACATATTATATTGTAAGAAAGGGATATTAAAATAAACATCAAAATATTTAAAATTACTATTATTTTAAATAATCAAGTTCTAAGATACTTATTTTTCGAAGTAGCTGTAGGAGGCACTTCATTCTCTCAGCCTAGCTCCCCGTGCCTATCACAATTGATGGTAAAGAACTGCTCTACCTCCTGAACAGAGGTGACTGAGGGTCTTGAGCCAAAGTAAGGTGAGTAAAATTAAATTAAAAGCTACGATGAACATAGAGGAGGAAATCCTTTCAACTCAGTCTCCATATCATGAAAACAGTCTCCTGAAACCATATTGGTGATAGCAGGTTGAACTTCTTTAATTTGGGAGTATTTGTTATTGTTTTACTGCTTTGTATGTATTTACTTATTTTTTTATTTTCCTTTATAATAACCATGAAACAGTTGAGCTAAAATTTAAATTTTCATAGGTAGGAGATATTTTTGTATATTACCTGTAGAGCAACAAAATGTCGCTAATAGGAAATATGACAGTAACCGTGGAAGCACACTGTAGACTGCAGAGAAATATTACATCACATCAACCTAGCCTCATGATCCTATTTCATTATGGGAACATATCATTAACTCACAAAAAGTGCATCTGCAACTATCTATCCCACAGAATATTTCACCTGATGAGAAATTACAAATGGTGATCAATGTCATACATCATAATTTTGAATTTTACAAACAATAAGTAAATGCAAAAGAAATTGCTGCAAATAAGTATGTAAATAACTTTTAACAAATGGTGCATCTATAATCCTGAAAACTCAAGAATAAAGGCAATATACTCATGTTACTCAAAGTGCGGTCTGTGGACCCACAGCATTGTCATCTAACCTAGGAATTTGTTAGAAATGTGACATCTCAGACCCATCCTAGACCACCTGATTCAGAGTATGCCTTAAAAAATAAAAACAAAAACCAGATGATCACTACAAACATTTAACTTTGAAAAGCAGTGCTTTACAATCTTAATAATATGCTGGAAAATAAATGGACTTTGGAGTTAGAGCTGCTCTGCCACTAATTGTATAATCCTGGATGTTATTCAATCTGTGTATACTGTGTCCCCATCTGTCACGTGGGGATGATAATATCTACTTTCCAAAGTTGTGGTGAGAATAAAATGTAATAGCATGTGTGTGGTACATTCACCCCTCCATTCATGCAATTGTTCATGGACTACCTCAAATAACAAGCTTATAGTACACTGCTGTTCACATATTAACTCTTGCCACAAAGTTATACAGACCAAAAAAAAAGAGAAAATGCACATTAGTATTAAATCAATACACTTTTTACCCTGAGAATTTGAGGATATCCTCAATCTGCAAAACCTTTTTCAAATCCACACTTTCTTTCTGCTTTCAGCTATGTATGTGCTGAAATGAGAGTCCCCTTATGGCTGGGTTCAGTCCTCAGTTCTCCAGCATGTATTACTACTTAGGAATGCCCAGAAATTCCTTCTCAGGTCTTCTGGAAATCGTTGTCTCTCTGCTCTCCCAGTGCTGATCCCTGAGCCTTGCTTGCAGACATTTCCCTTCCCACCTTCAAAGACAAGATGAGCTTTCCACAATAGCCATCACCTGAGACAACAACATAGTTGAACCTCTCCATTGTCCATGTAGAAGGGCAAGATATTGTATCCTATTAGTATCTGTCTCATTTATCTTTTTCTCCTCTAGTTTTTTATTTATCCCAAGAGATTAACTTGTCTTTCATTACCATGATCTTCCAGGAGGCCCTCTGACCATGTGTGTTAACATATCTGTATTTACAATCCCATTGCCTAATTATAATACCCATCTCAATGCCTGACACATTGTAGTCCCTCAGTAGGTGCTATTTTCCTTTTTCAATCCAGGCTGCTATTTGAGGTAACTCACAACAATACAATGAATAATAAAATTATATTATATTATATTATTTTAAAATACTTAGGTCTTTTATTATTCACTGTTAATCAAATCTTGTTACTAAGACTAAATTGGTATGTGTGTATAAACTTACAAATGATAATTTCTTGCACATGGTCACTACGCCTTTGGGTAGAAAACTCTCCATTATTTACCTTCTCTGAGGCCTGGTTCTAGAATTTTAATAAAAGACCCTTTGCACTACAGCTTGATTTTTAGGCATTTATCATCAGAAGTACAGTAATATTCATTATACATAATTCAAATAGTGTTCCTTCCTAAAGCAGCAATTCTGTCACTCGTGTCTCATGAGTTTATTCTAATTCCACTTGTCTTTTAAAAATTGGCTATTGAAATGGTGATCAAATAGGAACAATTTTAAGAGTATGAGTGAGTGCTGCTAATAATTAACTGATGATAACAGGCAGAAAACAGAACTGGGCAAACCAGGATGTGGAGCTGCCCTACGTATTGGTAATTTCAGCACTGGAATACTTAAAGGCCGTAACTAATACAAAGTTATTCGAATCATGGAAGATTCCTTCATCAAGGCAGAAGTGTTTTGCAGCATCAGATTCAATCTGAAGAACTTTCTTGGGACAAGCGCAAGTGAATGTCCGTGAGACCATGAACTTGAGTCCTCACCATAAAGAAGGAGTCAGGAAACAATGCAAAGAGGATGAAGCCTTGGGAAACTACACAAGAGGCAAAGTTTGACATGGTACTAGGTGTTGTCAGGAACAATCAATGAAAGGAAGGTTATTATAGTACTTACAATAAGTGGCTGTGGGCCAACAAAAACGAGAATCTTTAAGGGTATCCATCTGCACTGACAAATATCAGTATTGTAACAATTCTAAGGGTATTTTTGTTTATTTTGGATTAAAATGAAAATCTATTTTTTCATATTGCTAATAACTTTTATTTGGATAATAAGTAGATTTCCAACATTTAAAAAGTCATAATATCAAGAATTTTTTTAAATACCTAGGAATTTTGATGTACATTTAATGTGCATAAATTATATATAATTTGTGCATTTCTCTTTCTGACAATGATGGCAAGAAGTGAGCTTTAAAGGGATATAATCTGCTATTCAACAGTAAAGAGAAATAGAGGCTGATTGGTGACATTATTCTTTTCTTTTAGAAATCAATGTAATATGTTAAAAAAGTAATGACATAAACTGCTTTTTAAAGTAATGCTACGTATTTTAGAGATGCTCTGGGTAGAAATCTTTATGTGCCTGTGGTTTGCAATGAACTAGAGCTAACCAGGTAGATAAACAGGATGGCTGAGCTGGGAACACCTTTTTTGGTTGTCCTGTGTGTTTTTTCAGGTCTGTTAAGCCCCTAAGGAGAGTTCTTAAAGTTAGGTAAGAAACATTTGTAAATTTAAAGTTTTATAAGGAGGAAAGAGATAATTTATTTTGTCTGTTTAAAAGTGCAAATCCCAGTATTTTGGGCATCAAGAGTGCAAAAAGGAAATGTAATTGTTTTGTGAATTTGGCCCTTGGGTTTGTCATTCAAACCTAAGCATCACAACTAGATCAGAAATTTCAACAATGTGACATCTCTATGACTTTCTCTGTTCAATCTAATGCTCTATCTTCTAGACGTAATATAAAACACTGTAGGTCTGCATTATGTAACCTCCAACCATATAATTCTATGCTTGGCTCAAAATCTGAAATTTTCCCTGGAAAAAATGTATAAAGAAATAATAATAGTATCAAATTTGAAGTCACTCATATTTAAATATATGAGAGTTTCACTTTAAAAGTTGAATACTGTTGACTATCTGCTTTAAATAATAACTAATCTAGAGCAGCTTAATATAGGTTTTGATAATATTTCACTTCATATTCAATTTTGGAAGTCTCTGGTTTTGCATATTCTTTGAATTTTGTTCTTTTGATACTATGAGAAATAAATTTACCCAGCATAGCAAAACAAATATTGATTTTGTCATAAAGTCAATGCCATTTGTCAGGCTTCCTCACATTAAGTATGTTAAGAGTACATATGATTTTATTAACCCGCTACTAAAATCATACTTCATATAATTAATTTTTTTCTGACTTTTGAATTCTCTCAAGGATTCAGAAAAATGTTTATTATATAGAATTAATAAAAACAACTATAATTTTCCAATTTAACTTCCCCTTGGAATAGAATACTGGTTGTGCTGAATATATGTATACTATAACTTATTAGCTCTGTAAAGACAAGGATTTCTTAGGAAGCACACAATGACTGCTATTCCCATTTCAATGGGAAAGGAAAGATCTCTTTTTGAAAGTTCATGAACTCTAAAAGCCTTGGCTACATTTTGATCCTAAAACGAAAGAAATTTAAGTATGTTATGATATAAATGAAAATTATTTTATTAAAACTAGTTGGCTCTTAAGAGTTATAGGCTCAGTCAGATATTATCATTACAGACAATTAAATTGTTTCCTATGAGTCAGTAATGTTACTCTCAGATTAGCAGAAATAACACATTAGATCAGAAGTCTAAACAGATCTCCAGAAATCTCAGCGAGCCCACTCTATCTTCTCTAGCACGAGGAATACCCTGCATTTCTCACCAAAATGTTGACTACTTTTAAAGGAATGAAAACCTAAGGTCTTATATTAAGAAACAACAACATCAATAAAGTCTACTGTTCTCTCTCTAGAAACTTTTCATTAAGACCCTACAAAGTTTCTCAGTGTTCCAACCCCAGGCTTTCTCCTTTGTTCTCAATCCACTTTTATAATTCCTATACAGTTTTACACTGTGACTTTAATATACATAATATTTACATATTGAAGTTAACAGATATTTTGTCAAAGATAAAAATGTAATTCCATATTCTTTTTAAAACTATATTTTTGGTAGTGAATATTTTGATCAGAGAGTTTTTTTAGCATTTTCAAATGTATATAAAATGTGTTAATTTATTCATACCCCAAAGGTAAATACAATAATTCAAATAGTTGAATAATTGAGCCTACTAGCCATTCTAGAATTATCTGAGATCAAGAGCATTATGTAGACAATATTGTATTGCAGGCATGTTAGTTTACTGTTTTAAGTACATAGACTTTGGGGTTAGATGGACTTGGGTTAGAATGCCAGCCTTATCATTTATGGTCTCTGAGACATGAACATGAGTCATTAATCTAAAAAGACAGTCAAGAAATAATGCCAAGCAGATAAAGACCTGAGAGACTTGATAGGAGAGAAAGTTGGCAAGGATGGTAATAGGTGTTGTCGTGAGAAACTGATTAGAGGAAAGTTACTGTATTACTTACAAGATGTGGGTACTTTGGCAAGTTACTTATTCTTTCTGAGTCTTATTGACTTAACTATAAAACAGAAGTGGTGATAGCAACCTTGGAGAGAGTATAGAAAGCTCTAAGTGCAGTGGTTAGAACAGAAGTCCCCATGAAAAAGCTATCATTATCATCAGCATCTTCGTGGGGTTGTGTGTGTGTGTGTGTGTTTGTGTGTGTGTTTATGTATAAAATATTTTTTCTTTAAAGTTGGGGTTTTACTTTTAGATAATTAACCTATCACCTCAAACCTAATAGTTATTCCCAATTTTGTATATTTTTATATTAGGCATTATTCCCATATTGCAAATTATCATTATAGTATTTTTTAACGATTTGCAACATTCTTCAATATGACTACCATTTCCTAAATCAAACATTTCTCTGGAGTCTTCAGCCCATCTCATAAAAACACCTCACAAATATAGCCTATGTCTACAGCGAGGATCAAGTTTGTTAGGCCTAATTTTTAGGACCCAGTACCAATGCGTTCAAGGTCACAGGTTTTCCCATTGCACTTCATGTAGGCAACAACTGTCTTTGGAATGAACACCTAGTCATCAGGTGGACACCATACATGATTCATCACAGTGACTAAGCAAGAAAGTGGATAGAATTTGAATATAATCATCACCCTCTCCGACATAGCAATTCCAAGGAGTTATCCTATTAGGAATGAATAGAAGTATCTTCATAAGCCTGAACATATACCTTTGGGCCAAATAATATTTTCTCCATTTATCTTCTGTTTATTCTTTTAATTTCAATAAACTTTTGGGAGAATGGTTTTAGATTTACAGAAAAGTTACAAAGATTTTACAGAGAGTTCCAGTGTACATTGTATCAGTTTCCCCTATTGTTAACAACTTACATTACTGTAGTGTATTTGTCAGAATTGAGTCAACACTGGTATATAACTATTAACTAAACTAAACTACATGCTTTATTTGAATGTCACCAGTTTTTTCATGTCCTTTTCCTGTTTCAAGATCTCATCCAGAATACTACATTACATGTAGTTATCACATCTTCTTAGTGTCTTCTGATGTATGAGTGTTCAAGACATTCTTTGCTTTTGGTGACCTTGACAATTTTGAGGTGTACTGATCATGTATTTTGTAGGATATCCTTTAATTTAGGCTTGTGTAATGTTTTTTTCATAGTTACATTAAGGTTATTATTTTTGAGGAGGTCTCCTGTTTACATGAGTGTTCTGATTGTATTTTGTCTAGCTGAGAGTTCAAAGAAGCCTTTCTGTGTGAGGCAATATATGGGATCATCCTGATTTATTTAGCTCTCCTTGTTCAATTTTAGTTAGTGATTAAGATGAAAGCTATCCAGATAACTACCACAGTGGGTAAGATAATGCAAGCAAATAACCATGCAAAACAGAAAACAATATTTTAGCCTATTTTTCTGAATATGTAAAAATCCCTCCCCAGGTATATTTTCCTGAATCCTCTTGCACGCTAAAGACAACCGCTCACCACATATTGTTCTTCAGCATGTTTCTTTTATTTTGTATGCATAAAGGTCAACCTGAAATATACATCAAACCTGAATGAAACATCCTGTCTCCTTATGTAACATACCAGCGCTTGAAGTTTGCTCTTCCAGCATTATTTGTTTAATAGAAATATTTTCCATACCACCTGGTTCTGGCAGAAAGTCAAAATTTGCATTTATATGAGGTAGTTTATCAAATATAACATACAGAAGTCTGTTAAGTACACATTGCATTTTGTTTGTGAGAAAATCTGTCTGTATTTAATGTAGTTTTTAAATTAACCTTAATGAAAGCTTCTGAAAATTGTTGTTCTAAGCATTTGAAATATGCAACAAGAACTGGTGGAAGACATAAACATGTTTTCCATTATATGTTATCTGATAGCCCAAAATTACTACAAAGAAGAATGTGGGACTATGTTAAATTAGAAAGATAAGCAAGCATTTAGTTAAAAGCAAAGGTCTTTAGAAGAGGAAAGCATCTAACACAGTTAACCCTGAGCATCTTATAAGCATCTTCAGTCAGAGGTATTTTAGCATTTTCAAGTTAGAATATTACTTACTGTACACAGAAATTAAGGTGATTTCCACCAAATTCTAACATTTTACTTCTCAATCTTAGACTTACCAAATACTCAATGATTCACCTAAGACTCCCTAAAGTGCTGAGAATGGTAGTTTGGAGCATGAACCCATCTGTCTTGTGTCTCTTAAGATAACAAACAGTTCATCCTGCTCTCGTGTTTTCACTTTTCATTCCTTATAATGTTTTCTTTAGTATTATTGTTTTGAATTTCAACGTATCCCAGTGATTTCCAGATAGATGGCTCCGCAATCATGGATGTAGGGTTGACATTGATTTCTAGTAGACCATGATGTTTTCATCAATTGGGGCAAACCCAAGTGTCTTTTGGGTTTGGACAAGTTATTTACATAAGTGAAGGCAGCTAGCCAAGTGCTGAGGTGAACACAGTGCTCATCTGTAAAAAAGGAAATTTCTGCTTGCCTTGATCTCATCTTTGCTATGTAGATCAAAATGCCCAATATTTTCAGAGAGTGAATGTTTTTTAAATTTAAGCTAGAAATCCAGATACTTGTATTTTAGGTGTTAAAAACCAACTTTGAAATGTACAAAATATTGTGCAGGCCACAAATTAGGGCTAGAGTGCCAGTATGCAGCCTGTGTATAAAGTACAATAAATAAAAAATATTAATAATTGCCTAATTCAAGTACAATCTGGGGAAATAACTATTCCTTGAATAAATATTATATTTCTTTGAATGGAAAGTCATGCCTCTTTTAAAATAAATCAGATGTTATTAAAAGTTATTGCTCTTCAATGCTTATAGCAGTTGACAAAGTCTGGGCTATGGTTCCTAAACATAGGATTTGCTACACCTTTGATTGTAAACTTATTTGAAGCCATTGCAGTGTTGTTCTAATAGTTTAATAAAAATTCTTAAAACAAAGTTTTATATGCAATAAATTCCACCTTTGATTAAACTATCTAACAATTTTAGCTTCGTAAACCTCTTATCTCCTAACCTTAAAGTTGTTTATTCATAATTTTCATCATATGTGAGCTGGTCTAAAATTTTAAATTGATTAAAACTATACATAGAGGGTTTCAGCCTCCATAGGATTTGCCACTTGTACATGGCACATGTTGCTCTAAACAGTCATATCTAGCAGTGATCTCTTAGCTTAGTGACCAGATGGCTTTGCTTGGGACAAAAGGAGGTATGTGAATCTATGAATTTCTGTGTTAAGATCTGTCAAGGAAAACAGTCCACACTTCATTCTTTCCTTACAATCACAAAAGTGGAAAAACAAAAGGCTGTTGTTCATCCACTTTCTACAAGTTTTTCTTCTCCCTCCTACCTACAGCAGGGCCCTCTGACAGCTTAGGAAGAAACTGGTAGAGCTGGATGTGAATGGTACTCCTCTTCCCTCCTCAACCCAAGTCTAACACAATCCTCTCAAGGGTAAACTTTGAGTTCTTTGTCACTTTTATCATGTCCCCAGATTTTTCCTTGTAGCCCAAAGTCAACATTTTCA
This sequence comes from Pongo abelii, assembly GCF_028885655.2. NCBI lineage: Eukaryota > Metazoa > Chordata > Mammalia > Primates > Hominidae > Pongo > Pongo abelii. The sequence goes on along the minus strand of NC_071996.2, from coordinate 47,495,554 downwards.
ATAAGAATAATTTCATAAATTTATTACTATTATCTCTATAATACATTTGAAGTATGATTTAATATGTTTGAGGGAGATGGTATGGATAAGAGTTGCTTAGGATTTGGGAGTTATATATTTTTTAATGTAAACAATTTCCTTTTATGAGTCTTTTCACCCTAAGTTATATTTCCCATTATATTTTGAGATTGTTCCCATTGTATTTTGAGATTAAAACAATATTGAAACAATCTCAAAATACAAAAAAAAATACAATTGAAACAATCTCAAAATATAATGGGAAATATAATTTAGGTGAATATAATTGAATTACATTCAATCTCAAAATATAATGTAGACACAGCCTCCAGCCCCCCACTGCCACCAGGCAGTTCTGGGAGAATTTATACATTCATACACATGAAAATGTGTGGTTTTGTCTATGAAAATTTGTAAGACGGCACACACAATAAATGTTCATATGCTATTACAGAACTTAAAGTTTTCAAAGAAAAAACTCATGTAAATATCTTCGGAAACCCCAGTACAGCTTTTCAAATAATCTCAATGGCAGAAAGTGCTTGTCTTGTGTCTATAGTTATGATTAAAATAAAATAGCCACACCTGGTGAGCAAAACAGATAACCTTAAATTGGGCCACACACTGAGTTACAATATAAAAGACTAAAATCTAACATTTTCATGTAACAAACATGCATTAAGTGCCTATCTCATGCAAAGAAAACAATCCAAAATGACAACTAAACCATAGAAGGTATATAGGTTCACACTTTTGAAAAGAACACTATTAATTTGAAAATGTATTATGTTTCATCATACCTTAAATAATGAAATTAGTTCATTTGTTTTTAGTCATTCTAATATAGCACCAACAATGCTAATACTAAAATTATTAATCCAATATATTCATTTCTATGGCTATTTTCTTGATACATCAGTGGATTTTACTATTAGCTTGTTTGGCTGGTAAAGAATTATAACAAGTGAAATGCATAAAGTTGAAGAACAGATAAAATTTGAGTTTGTTACTGACGTTATCAACGTTTAAGTCCTGTAGTCCATTAACCATCTGCATTAGAAACAACTGGCAATATTTGTTAAAAACATAAACCCTTGGGCACCATGCTAAAATTCATTTTTATTATCACCAGGTTATTTTCTTATAGACAAAGGATTGAGAACTAACAGTTTACATATAAAGAAATCATTATAATGAGTTCAACACTTCTCCAGTGGGTCTTAGAAATTCTTCACGGTAAAGTGGAATTTCACCATTAGGTTGTTTGTTGTATCAAGATGTTCTTATTTGCTAACAATTCTATTACAGCCACCAGATTTTCTCTAAAAATCTATTTGATACATCTCCATTTCCTGTGAAGCATTTATTTACCACGGTTAGTGATTTCCTGTTTTTAATGTATGTTTAACTGTAATATCTCTTTCATATGCCATATCGTTTCAAAAAGGATTGTCAGAAAGCTTAATACAGTATAAATAATTACAAAATTATAATTTTGGCTGTTAATCCCCTGTCTCTGAATGTTTAAGAAAAAATATACCATATGATGCTTCTGCCTTTCTCATTTATGATCTCGTTTCTGATCTACTTTGATGGGGGGTTTAAAGAATGCCTTTAACCTGCATGTCACTCTGGCTATAATGAATATACAACCGGTAATTATCCACTTCAGGTATGTCTTTAAAGTGTATTTTATCTTCATACAAAAAAAAATTTCATAAAATATTAACTTCATAAAATGGAGTTAATATTTTTATACTTAACCTTGTCTGTTTTACAATGAGACATGCAAATAGTTTAATAACATTATTTGCTTCTACCTGTTAAGGTTCAAACAACCAGTTGTTATATAGGAACAAATATGTCTTATCTGTTTCAGAAGACACTACTCTGTTAGCGTACAATAGCTAATATCAAACCACTAATAGATTTAACCTTGTAAGTTCATAGATATTTAAAAGAGTTATGGTTTGAAGGTCAACTTGTCTGTCTTACTGTAAAAGAAAGGCAAAGAAATGAAGAAAAATTAGAAAGAATTAATTCTTCAAAAAGTTTTCACAAATCAAAACCCTGCAGTTTCACACTGAGAACAAAAGAAGCATATTAAACACCAAAGTTTATCAAGACAAATTAGGTCCCAGTTTCAAATTTTCTTTAATCTTTTGCATCTGAACAGTTTTTTTTGCCTCATGCTGTTTTCCCTAGTTAAATGTTAAAATGAATTCTAGCCAATACCATTGACTTCCTCCCTTAAAAATATTGAGACACGTAATAAAAAATTAATTACTTCCCCTAATTTCCGTGTGATTCTTTAAAAAGATGTAAAATTCATTTAAAGTAAGTGGTGACTTTGTCTTTGAAGATCACGACAATTAACATGGATCAAAGCTTAGGTTCTGTAACGATGATAGCTTATTAGCATAATGAAATTAACTTAGAGACAAGAATCTTTAATAGGTACAACAAAAATGCTTTAATAATACTTGAAGAAAATTATGTATTTGCTAGAAGTACAACAGTTTCAGATTTTCTATCCAATTAATAAGTTGTTAATTAACTCCTTTTCCAAACAATGCACACTTTAAGCTAACATCTGCCCATTGGAATATTCTATTTATAGTGCTTCATTTTTTGTGAGGGTATAGTGGTTTTGCCAATGATACTTTGTATTTTTTTTTTACTATTAAGAAAATTCAAGTTTACCCTTCTATACTATAAATCCAATATTTCATCATCAAAATAGAAAAAGGCTTAAAGTCCTATCTTGGGGAGGAAATAAAGATTTCAAAATACAACTGCAGTTTGACTGGTAGTTCACACTGAAGGTCTTCAGCATTTCAAGGGCAAATTTTTTTTGGATAGCTTTGGGGTGCCTATAAAATTTGACTCATTGTTTAAACTCAAGAAGAAAAAAGAATCTATTAAAAATAATACTCATAATTTTGGTTTGGGTGTACATGTTGGAAACTACTTGGATTTGAGGATAAAGAAAAGAATGCTTAATTTTGTTCCAGCAGCAAGTCTTAATAATTATGTTTTCATCCAAAGGCTGTAAAAAAAGTACCTTGTCATTTTTATAACCATTCATTCATTAATCTATTGTTTATTGAACACTAATATTCATTGCAGGTGCCAGGCACTAAGAGTCTCCAATTTTTAAGAGAAGGAGGGTTGTGTTGTTCCAGGTGCTGTTTTCATTGTTGCTGGTGTTATTGTTTCAGTCAAATGGTTGATTTTCTTTTTGCCCAGGTAGCTGAAATGGGTACTCTGTCCAGGTCCTTTACCTCTGTTATATCTGATTGTTATAGCATTTTTCTGACACTCATAATTGAGCATAATCCAAAATCAAAAACAAAACAGAACAAAAAACAATTACACAGATACTTAACAGAAGACTAATTTTTTTAAAATATTATAATTTGACAAGGAATTATTGCACATGCCTTCCTCAGTTTCGTCTCCTAAAAGCTCCTTCTCTTCCCCATCTATATGGGGTCTGCGGTTTTCTAATTCATATATGTTGGCAATATGCTGTCTAAGTCCTTTGTTTTCTGGATCTAGAAATTAATAAGTAGCCCCTAATCCCAAAGATATTATGCTGCCCTCAATCCACATAAACATCAAGTCCCCTGGCTGCCTCTCTTGTCACCTGATACCTGCATGCCTTTGTCCAAACAGCTACACTATAAGCTCCTTTTCTATCAGATAAGAGCCCAAACCAGAAGCACAAAAACTGGTGCCATAGTAGACATACAGAGGGAAATACCAGGAGACTAGCAATCTCAAGATGGTCAGTGATTTGATAAGTACATAACTCAGAGATGCTTTCTGGTGTAGCCCTCAAAATAGACTAGATTATGATTTTAGAGAATTCCAACCAAGCAGTGTATAAAACCCATTTCTTTTCTTTCTGATTAGCTGGTAGCTCTATCTCCCTACCTGAGCTCTAAGAACATTTTGTACTTTTATTTGAAAACTTACCAAATTCTATCCTGTTCGTATGGCTTTTTTGAAGATTTCTTATCCACTACTTAACTATTATTGGAACCCTACTTTAAAAAAAAAAAAAAAAAAAGAAGCACGTAAAGAAGCATCTTGGCTTTAAACTATGGTAAAATTAAATCTAGGGCATTTGGAGAAATACCCTAGCTTCTCCCCTTTTCCTGTCCTCCAGTCTCCCACCAATAACTCCATAGGCCAAACCTTGATGGAAGCCCTGTAGACACCGGGACTTGGGAAATGTAGTTTGCAGAGATTGGCCACTTCGATTATAAGGCAGAGCAGAAGAAAGGCACAAAATGGATATGAGAATGACTGGCACAATTTGGTTAAAAAGTTAACTTTTTGTTAGCCACAGGTATTGAACACAAAAGAATATTACTGAAATAACATCTTCACTGATTTCTTTACCGTCTGTTTGGCACTTTAAGGCCCACTCACCATTCTGCGTGATACCAGGGATATCGTTCTGAAATGCAGATCGGATCATGCCATCCTTCCCATTGTAACATCCTTCAATTCATTCTCATTCTTTATATTGTGCAGTTGAACCTTGAACAATGCAGTGGTTAGGGACCCCAACCAGCCCAAAATCCATGTATAACTTTGGACTCCCCCAAAACTTAGCCACTGATAGCCTATAGTTGACCAGAAGCCTTACTGATAACATAAACGGTTAACACATATTTTTAGGTTATATGTATTATATACTATATTCTTACAACAATGTAAACTAGAGAAAAGAAAATGTTAGGAAGAAAATATTTTTACTCTTCATTAAGTGGAAGTGGATCATAAAGGTCTTCATCCCCATCATCTTCACATTGAGCAGGCTGAGGAGGAGGAGGCAGAGGAAGGGTTGGTCTTGCTGTATCAGAGGTGGCAGATGTGGAGGAGTTTGGAGGGGAAGCAGGAGAGGCAGGCACACTTGGAGTAATTTTTATTGAAAAAATATGCATATAAGTAAATCCAGGCAGTTCAAGCCCATGTTGTTCAAGGGTGGATTGTAAATCTTGAGTTCATCACAGAAGTCTCTAGCACCTCCCTCTGGTGTCAAGATATACCCTCTGCTCCACCATCAGTTAACCACCTGTAGCTTTAGACTGCTTCAAACTATTGTAGACCACTGTGTCTCACATGGGCGTCTTGCTTGAAATGCCAGAAACCTCCCCTTGCTCACCCTATCACAGACACCACCATCATTTTTTTTTCCATTAGAATAATTCTTATATTTCTTCAAAACTTAATCTTTGTCCAGGCATGGTGGCTCACATCTGTAATCCCAGCACTTTGGGAGGCCAATGTGGGTGGATTGCTTGAGCTCAGGAGTTTAAGACCAGCCTGGGCAACATGGCAAAACCCCATCTTTCCCCAAAATGCAAAAATTAGCCGGGTGTAGTGATGTGTGCCTGTAGTCTCAGCTACTGGGGAGGCTGAGGTGAAAGGATCGCTTAAACCCATGAGCAGAGGTTACAGTGAGCCAACAACACACACGCACACACAACTTAACCTTTATGCCCCTAGTATGACTGAAGGGTCTTTTTGTGTGCCACTTTGAACTCTGGATATACTTCCGACAACACATTTTACTGTAATCATTGTGTTTATATTTGACATTGAGTATCCTGTGCAGGATGTTAAGTACATGAAACTTCAGGACTGTACCTCCTAATAGTGAAACATTAACGCCCATCACATAGGAGGGGAGCAGTAAAAGATTACTGAATTAGTAAACAAGTGAACGAGTGATCTCTTGACCATATTTGATGACAACCTATTCACTTTATAAGTCCCACTGCTGTGAAGAAAACCAAACAAAATTGAAACAAAAATTAATTTCGTTATTAATATAAAAGGAAATTGTTCCTTAAAGGTGTTTCTAAGCAGTAATTAAAATATCTTACAATGATCTCCTCTAAATAAAAGTAGACTTAGCCTGTGTCTTGTTTCACTGAGCATTCTCTTTTAATGTAATCTTTCCTTTCTTTATGTGAGCTTTGCCACTCTCTGCTTTGTAAGGTTGTGCACAGCTGTGTCCTGGATTTGAATTTCCCTTGATGACTTTGTTCTTTTTAATGTTGTTGTTTTTGTTTGTTTTCAGAACAATTTATACTTCACACTTAATTTGCATGTTTTTTTCCAACTTCATGAGTTTGAACAAGAATACTTTTCTGCTCTCATATGACAGCTCAGCAGGATAATGTACTGTACTTAAAAGAAGTTGTTTTGTTTTTCTCAAGTGTAAAAGCTGTTTTTCGTGAGTAACCACCATCTTCCAAAAGTATATCATACAACTAATAGCAAGGGAATCCCTAAGAAAAAGGTAAAAATAAAAGAGGAATGAATAAAGATAAAGACAGAAATAAAGAAAAGATGAATGAATGAATGAAAGAATGAATGAGAAAAATGAGGCAGGGAGCAGGAAGGAGAAAGCCAAAGCAAATAATGTTTCTCCTCCCTTGCATTTACTTATCATGTTTTGACCATAAGGACCTTTGTAGCAATACCTTAAACTGTGTTACCCCCAAACCAAACCAAAAAAAAAAAAAAACACACACAAAACTAAAAACTAAACTTAAGGCAGGATCTTGCACAGGGTAGGTATGCATTAGGGTGCTCAAGGGCTGCTACAGTGAGAAATCTAAAGGTATGTTAAAATCTTGGCCACTGAATGACTAATGCCATTATAAAAGACTACTAGAACACATAGAGGGGCATTCAATTCCAGTAACTGATACAATCTGATCCAGAGTCTGAATAATATAATGATCCAAGAATACATTGCTTGAGCTCTTTTAAAATACTATATGAAAAGCTGACAATCATCTGTGAAATCTCTACTTGTTTTCGCTTAGCAAAAATTGTTTGTTTGTTTATTTTAGTGAAAATTTTTCAAACAAATGCTAAAGTAAATAGGGTGATACGCTAATTTATATATAGCCATTGTCCAAATTTAACAATTCCCAAATATGAGTCAATATTATTCCATAAATCTCTATTCTCCCACTTTTGTCATCAATAATTTTATTTAGCTGGAGTGTTTTAAAGCAAATTCCAGACATCATATCATTTTACCCATAAGTGATTCAATATGTATTTCTAAAAAGTAAGGGCCATTTTAACCATAACCACAATGTCATCAAACATCTAAATCATTAAGCAAATACTTAACATCATCATTGTCCAGCCCACACTTAAATTTCCATTAACTTTTTCTTAGATGGTGTGCTCAAGTCCGAATACAAACAAAATCCACACTTTGATTTGATTTATACATTTCTTAAATTTTATTTAACCTTTAACAATTGACCCTTTTTTGTTGAACGAGTTAGGTCCTTTTTCAAGTTGAATTTCCTGAATGACTACTGGGTACATAACGAAATGAAGGCAGAAATAAAGATGTTCTTTGAAATCAACGAGAACAAAGACACAACATACCAGAATCTCTGGGACACATTCAAAGCAGTGTGTAGAGGGAAATTTATAGCACTAAATGCCCACAAAAGAAAGCAGAAAAGATCAAAAATTGACACCCTAACATCATAATTAAAAGAACTAGAAAAGCAAGAGCAAACACATTCAAAAGCTAGCAGAAGGCAAGAAATAACTAAAATCAGAGCAGAACTGAAAGAAATAGAGACATAAAAAACCCTTCAAAAAATTAATGAATCCAGGAGCTGGTTTTTTGAAAGGATCAACAAAATTGACTGACCTCTAGCAAGACTACTGAAGAAGAAAAGAGAGAAGAATCAAATAGATGCAATAAAAAATGATAAAGGGGATATCACCACCGATCCCACAGAAATACAAACTACCATCACAGAATACTACAAACACCTCTACGCAAATAAACTAGAAAATCTAGAAGAAATGGATAAATTCCTCAACACATACATCCTCCCAAGACTAAACCAGGAAGAAGTTGAATCTGAATAGACCAATAACAGGCTCTGAAATTGTGGCAATGATCAATAGCTTACCAACCAAAAAGAGTCCAGGACCAGATGGATTCACAGCCGAATTCTACCAGAGGTACAAGGAGGAACTGGTACCATTATTCCTTCTGAAACTATTCCAATCAACAGAAAAAGAGGGAATCCTCCCTAACTCATTTTATGAGGCCAGCATCATCCTGATACCAAAGCCGGGCAGAGACACAACCAAAAAAGAGAATTTTAGACCAATATCCTTGATGAACATTGATGCAAAAATCCTCAATAAAATACTGGCAAAGCGAATCCAGCAGCACATCAAAAAGCTTATCCACCATGATCAAGTGGGCTTCATCCCTGGGATGCAAGGCTGGTTCAATATACGCAAATCAATAAATGTAATCCAGCATATAAACAGAACCAAAGACAAAAACCACATGATTATCTCAATAGATGCAGAAAAGGCCTTTGACAAAATTCAACAACACTTCAGGCTAAAAACTCTCAATAAATTAGGTATTGATGGGACATATCTCAAAATAATAAGAGCTATCTATGACAAACCCACAGCCAATATCATACTGAATGGGCAAAAACTGGAAGCATTCCCTTTGAAAACTGGCACAAGACAGGGATGCCCTCTCTCACCACCCCTATTCAACATAGTGTTGGAAGTTCTGGCCAGGGCAATTAGGCAAGAGAAGGAAATCAAGGGTATTCAATTAGGAAAAGAGGAAGTCAAATTGTCCCTGTTTGCAGATGACATGATTGTATATCTAGAAAACCCCATTGTCTCAGCCCAAAATCTCCTTAAGCTGATAAGCAACTTCAGCAAAGTCTCAGGATACAAAATGAATGTACGAAAATCACAAGCATTCTTATACACCAATAACAGTCAAACAGAGAGCCAAATCATGGGTAAATTCCCAATCACAATTCCTTCAAAGAGAATAAAATACCTAGGAATCCAACTTACAAGGGACGTGAAGGACCTCTTCAAGGAGAACTACAAACCACTGCTCAATGAAATAAAAGAGGATACAAACAAATGGAAGAACATTCCATGCTCATGGATAGGAAGAATCAATATCGTGAAAATGGCCATACTGCCCAAGGTAATTTATAGATTCAATGCCATCCCCATCAAGCTACCAATGACTTTCTTCACAGAATTGGAAAAAACTACTTTAAAGTTCATGCGGAACCAAAAAAGAGCCCGCATCACCAAGTCAATCCTAAGCCAAAAGAACAAAGCTGGAGGCATCACGCTACCTGACTTCAAACTATACTACAAGGCTACAGTAACCAAAACAGCATGGTACTGGTACCAAAACAGAGATATAGATCAATGGAATAGAACAGAGCCCTCAGAAATAATGCCGCATATCTACAACTATCTGATCTTTGACAAACCTGAGAAAAACAAGCAATGAGGAAAGGATTCCCTATTTAATAAATGGTGCTGGGAAAACTGTCTAGCCATATGTAGAAAGCTGAAACTGGATCCCTTCCTTACACCTTATACAAAAATTAATTCAAGATGGATTAAAGACTTAAATGTTAGACCTAAAACCATAAAAACCCTAGAAGAAAACCTAGGCATTACCATTCAGGACATAGGCATGGGCAAGGACTTCATGTCTAAAACACCAAAAGCAATGGCAACAAAAGCCAACATTGACAAATGGGATCTAATTAAACTAAAGAGCTTCTGCACAGCAAAAGAAACTACCATTAGAGTGAACAGGCAACCTACAAAATGGGAGAAAATTTTCACAACCTACTTATCTGACAAAGGGCTAATATCCAGAATCTACAATGAACTCCAACAAATTTACAAGAAGAAAACAACCCCATCCAAAAGTGGGTGAAGGACATGAACAGACACTTCTCAAAAGAAGACATTTATGCAGCCAAAAGACACATGAAAAAATGCTCACCATCACTGGCCATCAGAGACATGCAAATCAAAACCACAATGAGATACCATCTCACACCAGTTAGAATGGCAATCATTAAAAAGTCAGGAAACAACAGGTGCTGGAGAGGATGTGGAGAAATAGGAACACTTTTACACTGTTGGTGGGACTGTAAACTAGTTCAACCCTTGTGGAAGTCAGTGTGGCGATTCCTCAGGGATCTAGAACTAGAAATTCCATTTGACCCAGCCATCCCATTACTGGGTATATACCCAAAGGATTATAAATCACGCTGCTAAAAAGACACGTGCACACGTATGTTTATTGCGGCAGTGTTCACAATAGCAAAGACTTGGAACCAACTCAAATGTCCAACAATGATAGACTGGATTAAGAAAATGTGGCACATATACACCATGGAATACTATGCAGCCATAAAAAATGATGAGTTCATGTCCTTTGTAGGGACTTGGATGAAATTGGAAATCATCACTCTCAGTAAACTATCGCAAGAACAAAAAACCAAACACCGCATATTCTCACTCATAGGTGGGAATAGAACAATGAGAACACATGGACACAGGAAGGGGAACTTCACACTCTGGGGACTGTTGTGGGGTGGGGGGATGGGGGAGGGATAGCTATAGGAGATATACCTAATGCTAAATGACGAGTTAATGGGTGCAGCACACCAGCATGGCACACGTATACATATGTAACTAACCTGCACATTGTGCACATGTACCCTAAAACTTAAAGTATAATAATAATAAAAGAAAAAAAAAAGAATTTCTCTTACTCTTCACTATATTGGCATTGACCTGTCTCCTTCCTCTAGGTTTCTTGTAAACTAGCAGAGAGAGTTAGAATTTTGAGTTCATTCAGAGTAATATATTTGGGAGGTGTTTGTGGAGGAAAGACACTTCATGGCTGCTGCTACGTGTTCCCTGTTGTACTACATCAGGATCTACGTAATATCTGATTATCCATTTGAACTGGCTTTTTGAAATTGATGTTTACTGAAATTATCAATGGACCCAGGTGTTGTCAGCTGACACAACCATTACAAAATTCCTTATCAATATATTCATGTAAGTTTTGATATAGATATTACATAGGTAGTTATCTTATTGAAGGTTGCAAAAAAGTGACTTTAAATATTCTATTTTTTTCTTACAGAATGTTTCCCTCTTATGATAAGGTGAATTACTTTGAAACATACAATGGGATAAACTGAAACGGACCTGGAGGGAATCTATATTGGTGAAAATATTGAATCATTTTTCTTTGTTATTTGCCTGTGATAAGAGCAAATCAAAAATATTAGGAGATTTAGTAAACAATAGTCATTTTAAACTTTTAAATAAAATCTTATACAAGATTTATAAAGAAGTTGAGTTTGCTTCTATAACTTTTAAAAATAAGTTTTTTTGATTTTAAGAAAATTGTAGGTAATGTGAAATTATAAGAAAAATACATAATGACACCATGTTCCCTTTGCCCAGTTATCTTTTATAGTATCCCCTTGCAAAACTGTACCATGTGATACCATGTGACCATGTGATACCATGATCATTACCAGAATATTCACATTGATATAGCCAAGGTAACATTTCCATCACTGTAAGAATCACACGTTTCCTTTCATAGGCTCCCCACCCATTCTTAAACTGTGGCAATCACTAATCTGTTCTCCATTTGTTTAATTTTGTCATTTTGCCAATGATATATAAATAAAATCATACAGTGTGTAACTTTTGGAGATTGCCTTTTCTTTTCACTCAGTGTAATTCCCTGGAAATTCATCCAGTGGTCATGTGTATTGATAGTTCATTTCTTTATATTGCTGAATAGTATGCCATGTACTACAGATTTTTTAGCCATTCATACACCAAAGGACACCTAGATTAGTCCCAGTATCTGGTTACTGTGAATAAAGATTCTATAAACACTTACATACAGGTTTTTGTGTGAGGGTAAGTTTTTTATTTCTCTGATATAAATGCCCAGAAGTGCAATTACTGGGTTATATGATGTCTGCATGTTTCATTTCTTTAAGAAACTGCCAAACTATTTTCCAAAGTGCCTATACTATTTTAAATTTTCACCAGCAATGTAGAAGGGATCCACCTTCTACTAATTGTTGCAAGCATTTGGTATTAGCACTATTTTTTTTATTTTAGCCATTCTGATAGGTATGTAGTTATATTTCCTCATTTTAGTTTATGTTTTTCTAATGGATAATTAGGTTGAATATCACTGAAGTTGTGATATTTGGCAATATATATTGCCAATATATCCCTTCAGTAAAATGTCTGTTCAGTAAAATTGCACAGCTTTGTTTTTTATTTTTGAATTCTGAGAGTTCTTTATATGTTCTAAATACTACTCTCTTGGAAGATATATGGTTTGCAAATATTTTCTCCAAGTCTGTAGCTCCTCTTTTCATATTCTTAGTAGCATCTTTTACAAAGCAAAAGTTTTTAATTGTGATGAAGTCTAATTAATCTATTTTTTCTTCTATGAATTATGCTTTCAGATCTCAAAGATTTTCTACTATTATTTTTTCTAAATGTTTCATAATTCTGTGTTTTACATTTAAGTCCATGATGCATTTTTTTTTAATTTAAGATGTGAGACTTAGGTCAAGTTTTAGTTATTTATTTATTTTTTGCCTATGGATATCCAATTGTTACAGCATCTTTTGGGGAAAAAGACTATCTTTATTGAATTGCTTTTGCATCTTTGTCAAAAATTAGTTGAGTATATTTGTGTGGATCTAATAATGGGCTCTCCATTGTGCTCTATTGATCTAGGTACTTGTCTCACCACCACTGTCACACAATCTTGAATACAGTAGGTATAATAATAAGTTTTAAAATTAGGTATACCTATTTCTCCTCTTCCATTTCTCTTTCTCAAAATTGTGCTAGCTATTTTAGTTTCTCTGCTGTTCCATATAAATTTTACAATAATGTTCTCTATATCTACCAAAGAAATTTGTTGGCATTTTAGTAGGAATTGCATTAAACTTGTGTATCAGTCTGGTGAAAATAGATATCTTTACTATGTTGAGTCTTCCAATATATGAACACAGTATGTCTGTTTATTTAGATCTTCTTTGATTTTTTTCAGCAACATGTTTTCAGCATATAAGTCCTGGATACATTGTTTCAGATTTGTGCTTAAGTATTTATCTTTTTTGAGAAATTTTAAATGATATTGTATTGATTTTAAATTTTGCTGACCATGTATTCATTGTTAGCCTGTAGAAATACAATTTATTTTGAGCATTCATTTTTGTATCCTAAAAGCTTGTTAAACTCACTTAGTTCTAGTAGTTTTTGGTTGAATCCTTAGGATTTTCTATGTATACAATCATGTCATCTTCAAATAGGGACACTTTTACTTCTTCCTTTCTAATCTGTTTGGTGTTTATTTCTCCTTTTCTTATTACACAGGATGGGAATTCTAGCACCATATTGAATAAGAGTGGTGAGGGCAGATAGCCTTTGCCTTGTTTTCAATATCAGGGGAAGGCATTCAATTGTTCCCCAAGCATAAAATTATCTTTAGGCTTCTTGTATATGCTATTTATCAAGCTGTGTTGGTAGCTGATTAAACGGTGCCCAACCAGATTGAGGGTGGGCCTGCCTCTCCCAATCCACTGACTCAAATGTTAATCTCCTTTGGCAACACCCTCACAGACACACCCAGGAACAATACTTTGCATCCTTCAATCCAATCAAGTTGACACTCAGTATTAACCATCGCAGTCTACATAAGATAGTTGATCTTCGTATACATAAAGTAATGATGTAGTTCCACCTGCATGGCTCTGTCTACTTAGGGCGTCCACCTTGTTGCCACTCAACCCACCCAATTCCCACCCCAGGCAAAATCACAATTGAGACTACACAGCCTTCTCTCTGATACCCTGAAAAAGGACTCCTCCTCCAGAAGCTCTAAAAGATCTTTGTTCAAAATGAACACAATGAACTCTGCACCTGGCCACTAAAGTAGTTGTCCAGCCGCTTCATGGCAGAGCCTAGAGCATCATTAGTAAAGCAGCAAATACTAGGCATTACTCATCCGGCAGGCCATCCACAAGGCTTCACTGTCAGACCCAGCTTGACATAGCAGCTTAAGGTCTATGATGTTGGCTTGGGGCCAACTGGCCAGGAAGTCCAGCTACTCTGAGCCTGCCCAGACTGAGGCTAACCGACAGTTTATGTTGTACTGTCCATTTAGGTTTTGACCAGATTACGTAACTTTTTATGCCAAAATCTATACACAATAAGAAACATGCCATCTTCTCTTCTGATACATCTCGCATGACAGAACACTAGTAAACATGTGCAGCAAAGTAAATTTCTTTAAAACAAGTCTTGGTTTCCTACTGATGTTATGATAATAAAAGGGGCAGAAAGTCCTCAAAATATTCATGTTAATGAAATACTTACAACCCTTTCAAGTATTGATGAGGAAAGGATAGAGCTATTAGCCAGACCCACACACACTAGTTAGCTATCAAGAGTAGCACTGAGATTTCTAGTAGCCTTAGTCCCTGTGCATATTACTTTTTCCCACGTTCTCTATAGGACTGTGTGCTTAGTCAGAAAATCACTCCTTCAGTATGCCCATCATGTACCCCTCTCCTCAACTAAGCAGATAATTAACTCTCTCTCTTTCCCACAGTGGTTCTTACTATTTCTAGGCTGTCAATAACATTTTCAGGGGTGCATCTTGAAAAAAAAAAAAACAGGAAAGATATCGTATTGTATTTTTTATAAAGCTAATTTTTAAAAATTCTGACATTATTATTTGTCTATTTTCTTACTTTTCAAAAACCTAAACTATTGATAAATGAGGAAAGTATAATAGGAGGTATTATATTTTCAATGCTCTTTTTATTAAATAGAAAATTGTTAACTCTATGTCAGTCTCCATTGTTTTGTATAATTTTGCTGGTCCATAAAATGCAAGTCGGGGAACTACTTTGCAAAATATGCATTGTCGTTTATTTGGCCTTGTATAATGTTTAGAGACATATTTCCAAATTCATTTGCCAAATTCAAGATGAAAGACAATCTACTAAAAGATATAGCTGAGAAAATACAAGTCAAGTAATATCATTTGTGAGTAGTTTTCACAATTAAGAGAAGCAAAACTGCTATGTGAAAGTATATAAAAATACATCTGAAACAAAAAATAAAACAAAGTAATCATGAGACCCAACCTGTTGGATGGTCTGAAATCCCATTATATGTCAAATGTCTGGTATTTATTGAAAGGGAGTGACTGAATACAGTCCTTCTAAGCATAGTACAGCAACTGGAGTTACACACTGGCATTCCCTTAGAGCCCCCATGGACAGCTATAGAAACAAACTAATTCTCACTTCGTTTTCAATTTTAGTTGTCACTAACAATGCCTCCACCTTCTGGCTTAGCATCTCAATATTAACTTACAAGCATGAAACAAGAACTTAATCAGGGAATGTTTGGGGATTTACTTTTCAGCAGCTGAAATACTGAAGGTGAGGTATGAGCAAACATTTGGTGGTGTGGGACAGTAATTAGGTTCAGACAGAAGGTACAGAACTGCAGTGTTAACTAAATCTGTTCGTAACTAGTGTCTCATCTCAATTAGTGGGAAAAAGATTACACTGCAAGAGCGTATAAAGGTTGAGGCTTCTTGCATAAGAGTCCAGACTGTTACAACTCCAGAGTCTTGTTAGCACTCTTGATACTTTCAAAAATGAAAAGTGACTTGTTCCAGAAAACACTATTTTTTTATTTTTTCTTTATTTTTTAAACTATTACTGGCCTGTGCTACAAAACCAGGTTCAAGACACTTGTGTGACCTAGGGAAGACAGAATCTCTTTCCTAAATACCATAAATCTTTACAGGCTATATGGGGGCTATTGTTCACTTATTAAAAAACTGTGAAGGATAAACAAAAGAAAATTGGACTCTGAAGTAGAGAGAGAAGATTCATCGTAACGCTCTTGTTATCCAGGTGAATAATTTTAGACTCACAGATATCTGCTGCTTCTATTCCCACACCTGGACTATGGTGCCAATATACATTCTACATTTTCCACAATGTGTTTGTGAGTCTGTTACTCTTTTATTAATATTTTAAAGTATGGAATTTTTAAACAAATACCTTTTCATTTGGTGGTAAAAATTTTTGTCATGCTTTCCTTTTTAGGTTTATAATTGATGGACCTAATTGGATAGCTACATTGTAAACAGAATAATTAAGGTCTAAACTACTGATTTTTCAAAGATCATCACTGCATCAGCCTCACTTAGAATGCAAATGCATGAGCCTCACCCTGGACCTGCAGAATCAGAATCTCTGCTGGTAGGGTCCACCTAGGAATCTGCATTTTTAAGAAGCTCTACCCATGATTCCAACACTCACTCAAGTCTAAGAATCCTTGGTCTTGGCTGCCTATTGTCAGAGAATAGTGTATAGCGGCAGAGCAGGGACTAAATCCATGGCCTGTGAATTCTAAATTAGACTTCTTCAAACTACATAAATGTAAGTAATTCTACTATTGAAACTACAATTTGACTTTTATTTTGGCTCTTTGGTTTTGTAAAGTATTGTTGGAGAACGGGTGAAATACCCTGGGTAAGACCACAAGGGAAAGATTTCTGCTTGTTTATTTATAGCTTTCATGTACATAATCTGTATAATTCCTGAAATACAAGAAACACTTTTATATTCTTGCAGTCATAACCCTCAACTATTAACTTCTCGGCTTAGTGTATTCTTATACAAAGTTAGAGGTCCTAGTAGCTGAGTTTGTATTTGACAGAAGATTACATGAACAAGAAGAGACTCATGTTCAAAGCTTTTGGAAACAAGAATCTAAACCATTGAATTATATGTGGTAGGTATCCTTAAAGGAATTTAAAAAAAAACCCATAAATGATATAATCCCATATGAACAAACCTATGCTTATCTCAGAAAGCAGGTTAGAATAACTAAAATGATGTTCTCTCCTTTTTTATTCAAAGGCATCTAAATGGAATTGAGTAAATGAAAAAAAAAAAAAAAAGTAACAGCTCTTTTCCCTTTGGAGCCATTTGCTGGTTAAATTTGCTTGCAGAAGTGACCATGCTTCAGAATGATTAGCTTTGGTGAAGGTTTTAAGCTACAGGTAAGCTCAGGACATAGCTGCCTTCTGCTGGAACAGTAGTCAGATGAGACTAGAGGAGCTGCGACACTGGGCCAGTCACCTCACCTTGCCAGAAATTTGTTCTTTAAGCTCCAGGATACAGAATATGTACTACTTTTTTCTGTGTATATATGTGTGTATGTATACACATATATATATATACACATATATATGTGTATACATACACACATATATATGTGTACATACATATATACATATATATATATTATCATCTAAAAAATTAAAAAGCACTGCAATTGGTGGGGAGGAAGTACTGGTCTCCTTTTTTTTTTCTAAAAGTAGGAGTTCCTAAGCTTAATTTTTTTCAACAATTAAGAGATTAAAAAATTTCCTATCTTAAGATACTGGCATCCTATTCAACTTTTCTTACTTCTCCTAAGTTTATTAACATGCTATCTTCTGTCATTGCAAGGCATAATCTGTCATAAACAAAATAGAAAAACAATTGCTTAAGGATTCATTATGTACTAAACATTGCGTCTCATCAAATTGTATTAAATTTAAATTTCTTTGCAAATAAAAACAGTGTGTGCCAGGAACCTGACTAAAGTATTTTAACGAAACATTTAAAATTACAAATACAATTTCACAATAGAAATAAAATAATTATATAAAAACTACATCATTCTAAGCATTTATAAATTTATTCCCTCTCTAGAGCATTCAAGTGAAACACAAAGACAATACATAACTCAATAAATAACAATATACAACACAATACAAGAATAAAGGAATGAAGAAGGGTAGAACCCAGTACGACAATAACAGGCGAGCATTTAAATCAATTTAATTGTCATTTTTTTCCCATTGCACCAAATTATACCTGTGTATTTGGGCATGTAAAAATTATGGTGGTCTGAAGCCTAGAATGCCTGAAATAAGATGGGATTTGTTTGAAAAAGCTATGAGGAAATGAAATTATTTAGCAGAGGTTGAGAGAAAATAAAATTAAGATTCAATCAATGATATGAATAGAGAATGTGGTTAAGGTCAATGGTGTGTAGTACTCAGTGCTAGCTTCTGAAAAAATCATGGGGCAGCCAAGTTTTCCACTGCCATTCTCCTGGCTCTTGGGAACTGCTGACTGTCCAGGAACTTCACACCATGGTTCTCACTTGACATCCATATATTAATCAGAACATTTTGGTTGTGTATGACAGAAAATCAACTCAAACAGACATAATGAAACAATGGTTGAGGCGAGGGGGGCTCAAAGAGTGAAAAGTTTAGGTTAGTTTTATGTATGACTGGTTGCAAGCACACATAAATTCATACTCGTTTTTACTCGGCACCCTTCCTCAGTTCTGCTTTATTCTGGGTTAACTTTATTTTCACATAGGCTCTTCTTTTATGATAACAAATGACCTCCAGAAGCTCTAGGCTTTTGTTGAGACCACTCAACAGTGACTCACAGTCCAGATCCTTTCTTACCTCCTACTCCCTAGCACAAGAGTCTTATATTTTGTTCTTCAAGATGCTCCTAAAGGAATAAACTTCCTCAAGTACACACTGTACCTGTCATTGCTTCACTATCATAGCCTGGGAAATTCTGGAATTATGGCAAGGAGTCCCTGGGTCTTATTCACTGCAATTTCATCTCAAAAG
This sequence comes from Pongo abelii, assembly GCF_028885655.2. Lineage (NCBI taxonomy): Eukaryota > Metazoa > Chordata > Mammalia > Primates > Hominidae > Pongo > Pongo abelii. Next base: position 47,476,863 of record NC_071996.2, on the reverse strand, counting down.
TTTCCAGTCATAGTGTTTGTTATTACTGTTATTACTGTTGGGTATAATTTGGCTGTGTCCCCACCCAAATCTCGTCTTGAATTGTAGTTCCCATAATCCCCATGTGTCATGGGAGGGACCGAGTGGGAGGTAATTTAATAATGGTGGCGGTTACCCTCATGCTGTTCTCATGATTATGAGGGAGTTCTCATGAGATCTGATGGCTTTATAAGGGGCATTTCCCCCTTTTGCTTGGCACTTCTCCTTGCCACCATGTAAAGAAGCACGTGTGTGCTTTCCCTTCCACCATGGTTGTAAGTTTCCTGAGGCCTCCCCAGCCATGCTGATCTGTGAGTCAATTAAACCTTTTTTCTTTATAAATTACCCAGTCTTGGGTATATTTTTATTAGCAGTGTGAGAATGGACTAATACAGTAAATGTAGCTAAGATTTTCTTTCTTATTTTTAGCTGGTACCTGATTTGCCCCTCTATAGTTTACCCATTGGTTCTAATTCATCCGATGAAGGCATCCAAATCTGTCTATTATGTGTTCTACATATATCTTCACATTTTTAAAGGCAAGTTTATTCAACTACTGTGAATATGTCATGGCCTCCAGAAATGTGATGCCCAATTATTTATTTATTTATGCTCATTTTTTTCCTCCCTCTGCTATGCTATTCTTTATACCTGAACTCTATTTTGGTTGAACCTTAGGTGGGAAGATTTTTCATTGTTGTTTTTAATTTGCTTGTCTGTTCATTTTGTTTACACGGTCTCAGGAAGTCAAGGAAGTAAGAGTTCAACCAATATTAAGTAAAGAATTGTTATCTCTTTATATGATCACTTATCATCTATTGGCTTCATATTTGACAGCAATAAAATATACCAGTTTCAGCTACGAAACAAAAATATTCGCAAATTCTGCATTCATGTATACTTTTCTTTCTTCTTTCATTTATCAGGTTGTTTTACTCCAAAACAAACAAACAGGCAATTTGAGTCTTATAGAGAATGCATACTTTATAATCTCGTAGTCTACAAAAATTTTATTTATTGCTGCAAATGGTTGGATTCCCGCTTGTATGCCATGGGAACTGAATTTTTGCCCTAATATTTTGGCACATCTTCAGTATACTTACCACTACAGGAGTGGTGTGTATCCACAATTATGTTATTGAAAAGAATCTCTGTACTGGAAAATCCCATTGAGATATAGCATTGCATTTCCAAGGGTGCCTTGGGACAAGAAAGAATGGGGCAGCAATATACAACCATTTGGCTACATCATTCATACCAGAGAAATTGTCATCCTACTGCTGATGGGGAACACTTGCATTTCTCTATTATCAAAGATTTTGCAGAACTGCTCACCCTCCTCTATTCATTTCATTCCAGCTGTTCTAACACAAGGAATCAAGCAGATTGTTCCATTTTTTTGAGCGTACATTAAAAAAGACAATGCCATCATTTGGGGGGCTTTTGAAGAGTTTTTTGCTCAATTTGGACTGTTTGTGGAGCAAGCTCACTGCCTTATAACAAAAGCATAAAACTCCGTGGTGACAGGCAAGTCAAAGGCTAAAGAACTTGTTAAAAGGAAGAACTCCTAAATGTTAAGCATTTAGGAATAACAAGAGAAATGAGAAAAGAAGCAGGGAAAAGGTAAAGGAGAACATCAGAAGGAATGTGCACTGGCCCAGCACTGTGTGCTTTTATAATCCTTTGGGAAAATGCACTCATAAGTCTCAGTGGCTCCTTCTGGAATTTCCCCTACATCAGAGAACCAAAAGATTGTTCTTGTTTGAGGTCGTGCTTTGAGCCTTCCAAGTATGCACAGATTTGGAGGGTTTTTTTTTTTTTGGTACTAAAATATTAAAATTGTTTTAGAATGTATCAGATACATATCAAATGTCTGATATGTATCAAATGTCTGATACATTCTTGTCATGTTATCTTGAGACATAAGCCTTGCCCTCTCCTTGAGAATCTTCCATTTCTTCATATGGTATTCTTGCCTCATTATACTTTCTCTATACGCCACAGATATCCAAATATTCTCTTTCCTTTTCACTTTCTATATATATTTTCCTGTTATTCTTGAATGTCAAATACAAGAATACATACTACTGGCCAGGCACGGTGGCTCACGCCTGTAATCCCAGCACTTTGGGAGGCTGAGGCAGGTGGATTACGAGGTCAACGGATCGAGACCATCCTGGCCAACATAGGGAAACCCCATCTCTACTAAAAATACAAAAATTAGCTGTGCATGGTGGTGCGCACCTGTAGTCCCATCTCCTCGGGAGGCTGAGACAGGAGAATCGCTTGAACCTGGGAGGCAGAGGTTGCAGTAGGCAGACATCCCACCATTGGACTCCAGCCTGGAGAAAACAGAGAGACCCCATCTTAAAAAAAAAAAAAAAGGATACATACTACGGCTGCTTTTCCCCATACCAATGTGAGACATTGCAAATTAATCATGGAAATCTTAAGGTATATGAATCATTTTTAATATGTGTTCCAGGAAGTCATCATCATGAGAGCAGGGTTGAAAAGTAAGATGAAATGAATTTTCACATCCTGGCTCAGGAATGTGAAAACTTAGGAATTGGGAGGGCTCCCAAAATACTTCTTTGATCATGAATTTGGGGAAGAATGTATATATCTATGTTTGGTCCAATAGTAATAGTAAAATTGATTCTCAGTTCCAAATAATTGTAGAAGGCAACATTTTATCTTCCATTAAGCTTAGCTTTTAGTCACCAGATACACAGAGATTTAGTATTTGAGGATTCCCACTGATTTTTTAAAGTCATTTTCAGACAAATTTTTAAAATGCACTATATTCATTTGTAAACTATAGAATGGAATATAATCATTGCATTTGCCCTTTCTTCTCCAAACTCTCATTCCAGCCTCACTGCCTGCACCAGTGTTAACTGGAGAGTTTGGTTTCATCTTTCTGAGAGGTAAGACATTTTTAAAAGCTGTTACTTCTATCTAGAAAGTACTCTTTTGGGTGGCTTGTCTATTGACTCACACCTTGTTTCACTCTTCCCTCCCATAATCCTAGTGGGATTTGAGGTCTTCTTCCTTCTAATTTAACACAGTCACTAGGAATCCTAGGGGCCCACATATGGGCCAGTTTTCTTTGCCATTAATGGGCTGCATAGCACATTGGTATCCCTATGAAATCACTAATAAGGGTATATTTATCTAGTGTATTCTCTCTTCCACATATACTCCTTGAAATCATGCAATGGAGATAGGTAGTTAAATTCAAGGACTTAGTGATCCTGATCTTGGCCACAGACTCACAATCAATATGACAATGTTTGTCAAATTAAGGTGAGTCTGTGCAAGGTATGTGTGGGAGAGCATGAGTTGAAGAATTTTAATGTCTTGATCCTGGCCATAAACAAAGGTATATAACAGGTAGTTGATTGAAGCAATTTATTATTTGAAGAGGTCACTCCAGTCTGAAAATAAATACCTAGGAAAGGCTCTTAATTTGCTAACTTGTGTTTCGTGATTTTAAATACAGTATTGTTGAGCTATACGCTCTCCCTGGTAGGTCAGGTTCCCAGCCTAAAGAAACTAAGAGGTCAGTCTAGGGTTCCTGGCTCTTTTTATCTAGATCAAATAAGTTAACATTTTTCCCATTGTTTTCTCTCCAACAAAACCGCCTCCTCAATGTTTCTGACCTATGCTAAACACACACACTGACACACACACACACACATACACACACACATACACAAAAACATCATTTAACAGAAACAAAACTTAATCCAAAAGCCTGGCCTGCCCAACTTTTTTTCAAATTATTATGAGTCATTTCTCCCTCCAGTTTCTGGCATCTTCTGAATTCGTGCTCATGGAATTGCTGTTTAAAGCTATATCTTTAAACCTGCCTTGGGCTCTTCAAACCCTTTTCCCTTTAGCCTTCCACCTGCCCAAAGCACCCACAAACACATTGCTAATTTTGTGTTTTGTTTAATTAGAAAACTGTGGGTTTATGAGTCATGGGAAAAGGAGATTGTGTGCAGCCAAATTAAGTTTAAATTACTCTTTGGATATTCCTCTCCTTGTAAGCCATGGTGACCACTCTACCACTCAGAGAAGCTTTGCTGGGTTCTGAAGGAACCAGATGAGAAAGTGTTAGGGTGGATTTTGTGGGAGAGGAGAAGAATGGGTCTTGTGCTTATTAGTTGGTGGAGGATCCAGCAGATTAAAATATACATTCACCATCAAAAACCACTGTCTTTACTTGTCTATCTGAGTCAGTGATGCTTGAGGATATAATACACAGATCTATCTTTCCTCTCCCACTGCAACTCAAATGCCTTTACATCTTAGTCTCAACTAATGATTTTCAAAGTGGGTGAGCAAAGCAGACCAGTGATTTGTGAAAACGAACTACTAAAAATGGTATTTATTTGTTTTTATCCTCTAAATATTATTGTCTGGGTTTTATTTATTGTACATTTATGAGAGTTATTAAAAACACGTAAATAAATAGATATTGTGAGGGTGTGACCTACTTATTTTATGGCGTGAAAACAGTTGGAAGTCTCCAACTAAACAGCTATCTGATAACACACATTTGGGGAATGTGCCCAAGAGAGTGACAGCTTTCTCCTCTCCACCGTGATTGACTCCTCCTCCACAGTTATTGACTCCTTCTCCCCAAATTAATGCCACTGCCCTGGGCAGTGATTGAGGGTTGTTATTAGATTTTTAAATCTACTTTGAAGGTAGTACCAATATTTCTATCTCCTTCTTGTGGCCTTTCCCTTTCTTCCACCATGTCTCTTCAAACTCATCTTTGTTCAGGGTGCTAAGCAGAACATATCTCTTTCACTTCAGAGAGAAATCTTGGCACTATTCTCTCTCTCTCTCTCTCTCTTCCCCCACCCAACTCTCTCCCTCCCTCCCCCATTCCCCTTTCCTTTTCTCTCTTTAGGAGAAATTAAAGCAATTTTTAGTACTTCTGGGCAGGGGATATGGGATATGTCTCAGATGGTATATAACAAAGAAATTCTTCTATCCTGAATTGAATCATTTGCCATTTCTCACCCAGATGTGCTGGATTTAAACTTAATGTTTGTTAATGTTTGTACAACTTGACATAGTCCTTTCTCCTTCCCTATTTGTCTCTTAAACAGTGAAAAGCAGAAGCAAGCATCATGAGATCTGCTTTATGTATTTACTTTTCTCATCAGTGTACACAGTATCTTATGTTTGGTAGCCATTCAATGAATATTTGTGGATTTGGCAGTGCTTACTCTATGATAGTGCTTTTTAGTAATCTAAGGCATTGGTCCACTAACCTTGGTGTGAGTCAGAATCACCTAGAGAGCTTATTATAACCAATTGCTGGAATTAAACTTCAGAATTTCTGAATCTGTAGCTCCAAGAAGGGACTGTAGAATTTACATTTCTATCAAGTTTCCAGGTGATCCTGATGCTGCTTGTTGGGAATCACACTTTAGGAACCACAGATCAAGGAAGTGTACTATTTATTCTTTGCAAACATACAAAAGAAAGCAAGATCTAGAAACAAACAGGCAAGATTAATTTTAAAATGTGTATTTTCCTTATGATATTATGGCCTGTTATATCTCTAATTACTTAAAGTAAAATATATTAAAATTAAAATAAATCATGAATAAATTTGAGATTTCATAAATTATTTGTGCTATTGCTATACGACAAAAATATAGATAATTGAAGATTTGGCTCTCTATTCATAATAAGATAAATAATATGTATATACTATATAATTTTAAGTTTATTTTCAAAGAAATAAGCTTATTTCTTTTGAACAACCACTTTTCAAGTTATAGGTAACCAACCACATTTTACAAATGAAGAAAAAGTTTCAAAGAGGTTAAATGAATAGTGAAGTTTACATTAGCACCCAGAGCTAACTGGCAGCAAGTTATAAAATAGAGAGAATACAAAATTACCTATCTAGGAATATAATATACTCATTGGAATCAGTAGGGAGAAAAAATACTACAAGTGGTTCCATATTCTGAAATCGGTACACAACTCTGTTACAAGGCAAGGGACATCAGCAGTGCAGCTGTTTCCCCAAAGGGGGGAAACTTTGATTCAACCTTTCTCCTACCGACTTCCCTCCTGTATTACCTTCAGATGCTCTCCAAAAAGTTTTGAAATATCTGTCTTCTGATTTTCACATTTGTTCAGTATCCCCATGTAGTTTCTTTTTTCATTGACTTGATGCAATGTAAATTTAAAGCATTTCTCCTAATGACCTTAACAACTCTTACTTGCTGGGAGTATATTTCTGTACCATCTCTAGAACCCAGCTCTCACTACTTACGTTCACATTCATTTAATTCAATCGAACCATATAATATTGGAGCCAAAAGCTACCTTAAGACAACATTGAGTCCCTATCCCCTCATTTCACAGATGAGGAGGAAAGGAACTTAGACCAGCAGTTAAAAAGCACATAGCTAGTTAGTGACAAAGCTTGTATTGAAACTAAGGGATCCATCCCTCCTATGACAGCTTCCTTTTCACCAGACCATACTACTCTCTCTGGAGTCTCCATTCTTTCCTAGGAAATGAAGGAACATGAAATCAATTGCCCATACTGAGAGACAGACAGTGCAGAGAAAAAGTGCTGAAGGCATACAGGAAAATGTAGATGGGGACAGACAATGGCATTGGAATCCTGGACCTGTTTTTACTTAACATTGACCTGAGGCATGTGGCTTTCCCTCTGTGAGCCCCAAATTCTTCTTTTATGAAATGGGGACCAAAAATACCTGTATTCAAGGATCCTTGGTATGATAAAAGAGGGCCTAGCTCTGCTGAGAATATATAGTCGTGAATAGCAAACACATTCTCCCTCTGTTCCTTGTTTCTCACACTGTTCCATCTTTCTGCAAGTTATGCTCTCCACTGATCATTCTTTCTGTCCCCTGCATCTGTAGAATTAAATTCTTGGAGTTTTCTCTCTCCTCTGTGGTTGTTCTTTTCTTTTCTCCTATCCGAATTTTCCCTTACACTATTGTCCTTTCTCTTTCATCACGTGTAACCTTGAGGTCTTCTCCTTTACATCTTTTACAAGCTTTTTTCAGAGCACCCACAATGAATAGGGTTTGCTTATAAAGAAAGGTGATGCCAGTGGCATCCTTGTTCCTCCTACATTTTCTTCCTCTGCAGTTTAAGAACTCTTTCAACTGTGCTCCATATATGCTTTCAGTAACTAACAGCTATTAACCAGGCATTTGGAAAACTGCTTAAGACGTATTTCCAACTTTATTAATAAATGCCCCTTCAGTGTAAATATTAAACTTTAGAGTTTTTAATGAATTCTTCTTTATCTATTGCATTTTCTAGCTTTAGAAATTCTTCATTATACAGCTGTTACCTCAGCAAGATATGTGACACTTGTCTGAATTCTACTTTGACCCTGCACTGCTATTGAAATATCAAATTTGAAAAAACAAGTAGGAATAAAGGATATTCTTAAGATAGCCAGAGAATCATTCACTTGAAAATTTCTCCATTATTTTGCAACTCTGAGAAGTCGCCAACATCATTGCGAGATTTGGCTTGTGTACACCTGGAAAATGGGAGACGTGAATATTTCATGTTGACACTCTGGCTTCACTTCCTCAGGGGTGGGGGAGGCAGGCTGAACTGCGTGTGTTCAACCTATCACTAAACTGTAACTCGGTATATGCTATAAGGGGTTTACTGTGGCATCTTAGTCTTGAAATATTTACTCCCTATCTTTTCACCCAAAATGAGTTTATTTAACTGTTTATGTATTGGAACAAGTACCGTTCAGGGTCAGGTTTAGCCCCATGGGGTATGATTTAAAGAAAGTCCACAGTCCTTTACAGAAAATACTTTTCCTAATAGCCTTACTGAAATTCCCACATTAGTCACTTCCTTGGAATGAAGTAGTGAGGGGGAAAAAATCTGATAAAATATGCAAGCTATCCAAAAGTTGTAGTAAATAAAGCCCCTTTCACTAATAGATCAAATTAGATAAGCGGTCATTTAGAAGGATTAAAGAGAGAAAAGATTGATAGAAAATGGGAGGAAAACAAGGCAAGGAGCTTGTCCAAGCTTGGAAAGGCAACACAATCTGAAGGAATTGATAAAAAGAGAGATGTCACTAGGGATAACTTCATGATCTTAAAATGATTGCTTATGATCAAACACAGTGCTATATATGCATATATCCATCCATACATCCAGCTATCCTTCCACCCATCCATTCATCATCTATTTGTTCATTCATTTAACAAACGTTTATTGAGTAGTTTTGTACAATGCACTGCAGTGATACACTAAGGACACAGAGATGAAGGGTGCTCAAGTGTTTATCCTCAAAGAGCTTACAAAGGAATGAAAGCAGGTAAATAAAATTTATAAATCTGGGTCTTAAATGCTATAATAAAAATCAGCTCGTGGTGCTATAATAGCAAGAACTGACCATTATTACTTTGAGATAAGACATTGTTCCATAGGTATATTTACTTATGTAATCCTTCCAGCAATTCTCTGAGGTAGGTACCATTATCAGGTCCATTTTACAGAGGAGGAAATGGTGATAGACCATAAGTAACTTGCCCAAAATTCTGCAGATAGAAATAAACATGATTAGAATGTAAGCCTAATTTACTGTCTCCAAAACCCATTTTCCTGATCAAGAACCCACAGGTGTCATAGCTAACCTACCACCAGATTTTAATAGTCATCTATGTTTGAATTTTTGGCTAGTCAAGAAAGAAATATAGCTCTTCACCTCAGGTGTCCAGCCTCTGATAGGCAGCCTGACAGCAGGACTAATTTGCTATTATTCCACCAATTACTTCACTTGGTAAATAGGATTTACCTATGACTGGTATCACAGGATTATCATAGCCATAACTTCATTCGCTAGAGCCTCACTGTAAACAACATGACTGGTTGAGCCTTTAAACATTAAGGACATTCACTGGTGAACTGCATCCTTAAGGATTAAAAAAGGTTATTAGGACACCTTTGAATTATTATGATTTGACCACTTTCATTGTGAGTAGAGACAGGCGTTGGGTATTTCTCAGGTTCACAAAGCAGATAGTCGATTAAGGAGTACAGGGAGGCCAGTGGAGATTTGTGAGCAAGACAAATTTTGTCAGGGAATAGGGAGGAGACCTAGGAGACTGTAGCATCTAATTTGATACATTATAAGCCACAAACATGTCTGAATGACCAAGAGCCAACCACAACCACAAAATAACCAGGATAGGTCCGGAGTCAGCAGGGAAGAGCTAGGAAGAAGGCCAGGCCGATAATGAAAGGGGGCACTAAGGTACACATTAAACTCTCCAAAGAGGGGAAAATAAGCAGAATTTCCAAGGCATACCTAACAAATTTGAAGTATTAACATTTTTGCTAAAGCAGCAAAAATGGCAAATTTGCTGGTTTCACTAAGCACATTATATTGCCTTTTATTTCTTCTCTTGAAGTGGGGAGGTGGTAAGGCTTCACTGAGCCGTAGTGAGTGAGGATGTAAGAGACTGTTCAAAAGTGGCACAGCAGCCAATTACTTGGAGTTCAGAAGGAGTGGTTTATTTTTCTGGCATTGGAAAATCAGCATATTTGGAGCTGACGTCCAATGCCTTAGCTGGGTTGCCTGAACAACTTGGGACTCCAGATGGGAGAGTAGCTGCCTTATTTCGTGGAGTAAGCTGCCACTGAAACCCAGGGCCCTTGATTGAAATTTCAGACATCTGATTTTGTCAGAGTTCGGATACCTTTCCTTTGAAATGCCCTGCCTTAATAACCGCTCTAACCCATTGCCAATCTTTCCAGCAAACACGTCTCCCAATGATTGGGAAAATTAATGAACAGGCACTAGCTAATATAATTAAACCCAAACACTCCTGATTTCAGTATTAAGAAAAAGCCACTGCCCTGATTTTCTCTTGACAACACAAAAAGTCTTGCCATCTTCAAACTGTTTAATTATTGAAATGAACTGTAACAGTACACCGGATAGGGGCAGAGGTCACTGAGCACGACTGGAAGTGAGAAAGCGGGCAGGGGCTGACAGAAGGGCCTGCCAATGCCTCGGGCTGCAGCTACAAACCCACACACTTTTTCTCAGGCATCCAGTCTCCGATAGGTAGCCTGATAGCAGGACTAATTTGCTAGTATTCCAGAGGTCCAACGGTGCTTGCTTGTTTTAAGACAAGCCAAAATATGCTCTGGTGACCACCACGACATTGCAATTCCCATGCCCTACCACATTCCTCTTTTCAGATCCCAGGCATTTTTTCCCTTTCTTTTTTTTTTTTTTTTTGCCTCCCTACGTGCAGTCCAGGATGTAGACAAAATGAATTCCAAGTGACCTACGTGGGGGTGGATTTTTTTTTAGAAACGAACAGCAAATTAAGTGGAAAAAAAAAAATCCTGTTCTCACTTTTTTTTTTTCTTTTTTCTTTTTGGAGGGGGTGAATATGTTTATTTTCTCAGAGACACTCTCTGGCAATGGCAACAGAACTTAGTTCTATGAAAGTGACATTTTTTCCTCAAAATGTTTAAATTCTAAATATCAGCCCCTGGTTTTGCTTGACTTGTTTCTCTGCCTTTCAAACCTAATAAAACCTATGGCAATTTCTGTCTTTAAATAGAGATGTCCAATTTTCTATGATTCTAGAACACCAACATCTGGAATCGTTGTTTTTTTTCCCCCTAAAATATCATCAATAATATTTAGACTATTACCAGAGACGGTGATAGGGGGAAAACCTGAAAAAAAGTTGCTAGAAATGTTGATAGTTGGTAAATCAGAGTAAAAGTATAATTTTAAAATAGATTTGTCAAATTAATAATTAAGCAAAGTTAGAAAAATAAATACGTTCAATGGTTGGATAAAAAGATAATTTCTAAACATTTTAGTTTAGGTGCTCTAAATTACAAACATAACTTTTTTTTTAAGAAAAATAACAATTAGAAGTAACAGGATTTTGGGTAGTACCAGGGATGACCTCAAGCAAACTTGTAAAGTTGATATGACTTGCCTTTCTCGTTTCCAGTCTTCCCTTTCTGTACCATTCTCTTTGATGCCACCCTTCCTGCACTCCACATCTAGTACCGGTGGGACCTATTAGTATTACTTATCTCACTCAATATTACTGCCTTCTCAATCTCAAATCACCTGATTAACACTTACTCTAAGGCTAAGAAATGACAGGGGCTTAAAGGGAATTGATAATCTTTTAATAATAGAATGTGGATATGTGGCACATTTTTAAGATCAGCAAAGATAATGGGAGGACTAGATGTTCCTGTGTATGTGCATATCATTTTTAATCTAAACTGGAATACCTTTGAGAGTGAAAGAGGAGAAATTAATGATTTCAATGTGACAAGAAGCCTAAGTCAGAACTATTCCAAATAAAATGGGATAATGCTTGATAGTAAAGAAATTCATGTTCAGACATACATGAGATGGCAGTGTCTTGTCATTTTTCCAGGCAGACTATCCTTTTTATCTTTCACATACAGCTCCCATCTCTTCAGCCTTACCTGCTGGATCCACATTCCCAGATTCCTAGGGTCTTATTTTAACCCTTGCCATCACCAGATATTTTCCAGCCTTTCCAGATTGATGTACTGGGACTAGGTAACAATTTAGTGTCTCTAGTCTAGTGTCCAAAAGAGAGGGCTCTCTTCCATTCCTCAGCTTCCCTGTCCTGGTCTAACTACCAGAGAGCCAAGACTCCCCACACGAAGAAAGCATTGTCAATTATGCATCGTTCCATGGGTGAAACAATAAGGACATGTGAAAATGCAACAGGACTTTATCGTAAGCTGACTTAGTAGTACAAGTATTTAGTATCATAGGAAGAAAATCCAATTCTCCACAATATTACAGTGTATAGAGCAAAAATCTGGTATAGCCATGATGAATTTATTAATCGTTCTACAGGTCCCCAGACACAAAATGATAATAAAGAAGATCCCTAGCAATCCTTTGGAGAAGTTTTGTGAAAAGGTGAAGAATGGCTAGCAATGGTTTTCAAACTTTAGTATGTATAAGAATCTCTGGGGCCCTTATTTAAAATGGACCTTGAGTTCTACCCCTCAGCAAGCTTGATTAGATGCGCAAGAATCAGAATGCTTAATAAGTGCATCTGGCCATTTGAATTTAAGAGGTTTATGCAACCAAAAACACAGGTAAAAGCTTCACCTTACTGAGTCATTCTTAGTCATTCTCTGGCCAACACAGAGGATGTTATCGGCATATATGCAACCTTTTCTTAGTGCCTAGAAGTCCTCATATGTTGGGAGGTTGGGAGGGGTGTACAGACCTACGTACCTATTGGACAAGAGGCTTCCTGATTCTTATAAAAGTGGCATGCTGTATGTGTCGTAAAAATAGACCGAGTTTGGCATAGACTTGAAATTAAGGACTAAGATCAGTCTCCAGAGAAATAATGTTAAGTGCAGCCTAAACCCCATTCAAGAAGAATCTGTGATTCCCTTTATGATCCAGCCTTGGCAATGAAAATGTGGTTAAACTGTGGCTCAGCCACCTCTGCGATGTAGCGGAACAAACACTGCAGGGAACATGAATGAAATTACTGTTAGGAAAACATCTGAATTTTTCAAACCAGGTGAGTTTTCCTCCTTGGTTGTCTAATTTAACATTCCAAAATGGGAAGAAATCCAGCATCTGTAAACTGTACTTAATCCATTCTTTAAATAGCATTACAGCCTTTTTCATTTCTCTCCACACTGCATTTTGTTGTTTTTGTCTCAGAGGCTTTAACACAACGCCGGGACTTGCACTGGGAGGCCTGTGGATTACAGGAAATAATGACCTGTATATATTTAGCTGTTCAAAGGAAATTAGAGTAGCCTGATTTTTATTATTCCCCATTGCCCCACATTCTCTGGTGTAATAACTTGCCCTGTTCTCTAATTTACTTTTACATCATCGGAAATGTATACCATTTAGCCCAGATTCTCCCATGACCAATCAGGACCTGCTGCTGAGCTGGGTTAACAAAACCTTGCATGGAATGGCAAGCCTTCCTAATGCAGGCCAGCCAAAGTCAATGCAGAGCTGCTCACTCCACAAAGTATGTGAACTGGAGAAAGTCATTTACCAACTTCTTCCCTTAGGTAGCCAGTGACCACTGTATGCCCCTGCTGTTAAATGTGACAGCTAACCTTTTCGGGACTGGTGTCATTTTAGATTAACCTTCTCTCATAAAAATGTGTAGGCAGTTTCCTTCTGGTTGCGCTTTTCATTGTTAATCCATCAATGTATTTCCAGTGACACTGCCTCCTCCTTCTGTCTTTCCTTCTCTTTCGCCCCAACTCTTACCACCCAGCTTGGATAGTCTCATTAATGTTTATATCCAGAATCTAAAATTCATCTGCTTGCATTTTTTTTCTTTAAAGAGGAAACATAACTGTTTTGGACTTTGCTTTTTAAAAGAGTTATGATTAGATATTTAAATCGTGGTTTTATTGGGACTTTCTAGTCCCATAGCACATATCACCTGTATTTGCTATATTATTGAGGGGAGAGAGAAACATAGTGAGAAATACATGCTGATAGCAGATAAATATCACAATATTTCCAGAACATTTGCAACTTACCAGCATTTCTTCCATTACAACTTTATGTATGGTTTATGGACACGTTGAGAGGAAAGCAACATTTGAAAGCCAAGACAAGCTGATTTTTGTTAGATTCTGCATGTTTATTTGGGACCTTTAATGAGGTTTTGTGAATTCTCTCAGTTCCATTGCAGCAGTTTTAAGTTGTGTGCTCTTTAACTGGTAGGATTTGGCAAGATAAAAATGAAGAGAAGTAGTAAGTAGTTTTAATAATCATAACTTTTGAAATTCACTCCAACATGATCATATTTTAAGAGCTCAGTAAATTTGGTCTTCATAAGCTTGTCTTCATCTCTTCCCAAACATTTCTTTTCAGTCTGGGCAGTTGCCTCATTATTAAATAGGTTCTCTAGTCCAAAACAAACTCAAGTCACTCATATCCATTATACTTTAATTTCCTTCAGTCTCATATAAGATTAATTATTGGTTTTGTTTTGTCCCCTCCCTGTCCCCTCTAAAACAGCAGCAATCTACCTCACTTTCCTACTGATAATTTCTTTAAAAGGGCCATTTTTTTCTTATTAACATTCTCTCCAATTTGATACCTCTGAACATTCCACACATCTTCCTAAATCTTAACTAAATCCTCCCAACTCTCCTACAATAGTAATCTCTGGTTCTAGTTCAAAAGACAATTTAAAACAGTTGCTACTTTATAGTAATTTTAATGACCCAGCCATGCTTTTATTATTAAAGCTTAGGCAGTTTCTCTTACCAAATTGCCCCCCTTGCCCTAAATTCTAATCCTGGGTAACATGGTAAGTTGGCTGGATCTGTCTTCAGAGGTTGCAGATATTCCTTTGGGATACTCTGGCTCACTAAACTTCCAAGGACCTATAAGCTTCAGGAAAAGTTTGAAATACGAATAGTTTATACCTCAATGTATATTTAAATCAGCTAGTGTTTGTCCTTTCCAGAGAGCTGACCAGGTGGCCAACCATGGGCCTGGGGGTGGGGGAGCTTGATGGGGAATGATCCGGTGGAGTGGAGAAGAGAAATCCTGATTGTTTTCTCTGCAGTGACAAGAGCATTATATTGCCAAAGTTCAGTTGGAATATATTTATTCCATTCGATACCATTCATTCCAAAATAATTTCATAGGGGATCATGAAAAAAATATTATGGCAGGAGAGACAGACGATATATATTCAGTTATTTCTCTGAAGATATAAATTTGGGTTTTACTCTGTCTTTCCCTCATCCTTCCCAAAGCTGCTAGCATTTTTGTTGCATCAAGTATTATTTTATATAACAGCTTTATTGAGCTGTAACTAATGTACCATTCATCATTCACCCATTTTAAGTGTACTATTCAATGACTTTTAGTAGAATCACAGAGTGTGCATCTAAACCCAATAATCAATTTTAGAATATTTTCATCACCCCCAAAAACCCCTGCCCTAGGCAACCATTAATTTACTTTCTGTCTTTATAGACATATCTATACTGGTATTCTATGATACGTGGCCTTTTGTGAATAGCTTCTTAGCGTAATGTTTTCAAGCTTTATACATGTTGTCACATGTGTCAAATATGTAGTTCCTTTTTATGGTTGAATAATATTCCATTATATTGCTACACCATGTTTTATTTATCCGTTCATTAGTTAATGTACATTTGACTTCACACTTTCTAGCTATTATTATTAATGCTGCTATAAACATCATGTGCAAGGATTTTTCTGTGTGTGAGAACAGATGTTTTTATTTTTCTTGGGTATATACCTAGGAGCGGAATTGCTGGTCATATGAAAAGTCTATGTTTAGCCTCTGAGAAATTGCCACCTGTTTTTCAAAATGTCTGCACCATTTTACATTCCCACCAGTACTGTAGGAGGGTTTCAATTTTCCCACTTTCTTGTCCACACTTGTTATTATCTGCCTTTCTTATCACCATTGTCCTGTGGATGTGAAGTGGTATCTCATGTTTCGATATTCACCTCCTTTCATGGCTAATGATGTGGAGCACCTTTTCATGAGCTTATCGGTCCTTTGCATGTCTTCTTTGAAGGAGCTTCTATTCACACCCTTTGCCAAATTTCAATTGGAATATTTGCATTTATATCATTAAGTTGTAAGAAATATTTATGTAGTCTAGATACAAGTTCCTTTTCAGATATGTGATTTGTAAATATTTGCTTCCATATTCTAGGCTGCCTTTCACTTTCTTGATCGCATCCTTTGAAGTTCAAAAGTTTTCAGTTTTGATGAAGCCCAAACCATTTTTCCTTTGTCACTTGTGTTGTTAGTCTCATCTCTAAGAAGCCTTTGCCTAATTCAAGATAATTAAGATGTGTTTCTATATTTTTTCCAAAGATTTCTATAATTTTAGTTCTTACATTTACAACTGTGATCCATTTTGAGTTAATTTTTGTATGTGATGGGAGGCAGAGTGCAACTTCTTTCTTTTGCATGTGGATCTTCAGTGGTCGCAGTTGAAAGACTATGTTTCCTTATTGAATTATCTTAGCATCCTTATTGAAAATCAATTAATTATAAACATAAAGATTTATTTCTAGAATTTCCATTGTATCCCATTTATCTAGATCATATAGTTTGGATGCTTGTCCCCTCGAAATCTCATATTGAAATGTAATCCTCAGTATTGGAAGCAAGGCCTGGTGAGAGGTATTTGGGTCATGGGAGTGGGTCCCTCATGAATGATTTGGTACCATCCTCCTTGTAATGAGTGAGTTCTCATTCTGAATTAATGCAAGAGCTGGTTGTTTAAAAGAGTGTGGCACCTCCTCCCTCTCTCTCTCTCTTGTTCCTTCTCTCACCATGTGATGCTCCTGTTCCTGCTTCAACTTTCATCATAATTAAAATCTCCCTGAGGCCCCACCAGAAGCCAAGCAGTTACCAGTGCCATGCTTGTACAGCCTGCAGAACTATGAGCCAGTTAAACATCTTTCCTTCATATTTCTTCATAGGAATGCAAATGGACTAACACATTATGAATCTGTTTTCATGTGAGTACCAAAATGTCTTGATTCATATAGCTCTGTGGTAAGTTTTTAAATTGAGAATATGAACCCCTCAATTTTGTTCCTTTTCAAGATTATTTTGACTGCTCTTGGTTCCTTGGATTTTCTTATGAGTTTTAGGAACAGCTTGTGAAATTCTGCACAAAACCCAAGTGAGATATTGATAAGGATTGTATTGACTCTGTAGATACTTTGGAGAGCACTGCCACCTTAACAATATTAAATTTTCTGATCCATGAATATCAGAGGTCTTCCCAATTATTTAAATTGTCTTGTTAGCTTTTTTCAATAATATTTTGTAATTTTAAGGTATATATTTTATACTTCTTTTGTTCACTTTATTCCTAAGCATTTTACTCTTTTTCATGACATTTTTTAAAAATTTCATTTTCAGGTTATTCATTGCTAGTATATGGAAATACAATTGACCTTTGTATGATGTTATTGTGTTCTGCACCCTTGCTGAACTCATTTATTTTCTGTAAGGTTTTCATAGATTCTTTAGGATTTTCTGTGTACAAAACCATGACTTCTACAAATACAAACAGTTTAATTTTATTTTTCCAATCAGGATGTCTTTTATTTCTTTTTCTTGCCTAATTACTCTTGCTGGAACCACCAGTAAAATGTTGATAAGTGGCGAGAGTGATGTCCTTGTCTTCTTCCTGATCTTGGGGGTAAAGCTTTCAGTCTTTCACCATTAAATATGAGGTTAGCTGTGGGTTTTTTGTGGATGACCTTTAGCAGGTTGATAAAGTTCCCTTCAATCCTCAATTTATTGAGTGCTTTTGTGATGAAAGGGTATTGGATTTTGACAAATGCTTTTTCTGCATCTATTCCATTAATTAATTTTCAGATGCTAAACCAACCTGGTATTCCTGGGATAAATCCCGCTTGGTTGTGGTGTATGATCCTTGGTATATGTTGGTGGATATGGTTAGCTAGTATTATATTCAGGATTTTTTGGTCTATATGGGATATTGTTCGCTTTCTTGACTTGTGGTGTCTTCGTCTGGTTTTGGTATCAGTGTAATCCTCTTAAAATTACTTAGAAAATGTTCTCTCCTATTCTGATTTTTGGAAGAATGCATAAAGAGTTGGTACTGATTCTTCTTTATATGTTAGGTAGAATTCATCAGAAATGCCATCTGGGGTGGGGATTATATTTGTGGGAAGTCTTTAAATTCCTAACTCAATCTCTTTACTTGTTACATGTTGTCCCAAACTGTATTTTTATAGTTCTAAAAGCAGATGCATTTCCCTCTTATTTGAAAAAGCCAAAACTTATTGAAATATTACCTTTGATGTCTTGGTGATGCAGAGGATAAAAAGGAGAATATCTCCAAATGCATCAACAAGAAAGGAGAAGGAGAGACTTTTCTGCACTGGAGAGATATAAGGTGTATCAGTCACTGGCATAGTTCTGTGGAAGGGACAAGGATGTTATAGAAGGGACGTGATGCAAAAAAGGTCAATGGTCATAATGTTTGGAATCCCATGATCTCCAACTTTTCCCTGCCAGTAGGGACCCTGGGAACTGCAGAGAAACCAGGCCTGAACATGTCTATGTAGGCTGATACAAATGGAGCCTCAGCAGTATGTAATGTGGATTTATGACTAATGACTATAGAAGTTCCCCAACAGAGTCTTAGGTCTTGCTCTACCTAAGACCAATGATTTTACCACAGCTCTGTCAAGAGTAGCACTAACATCTGAAAGTCTCTTTCCATCTTAATAGAATGGAGTCTTGGTTGGATTTGAATTCATTTCAATAAAATAAAGATACAGAGTAATTCTTAAAATCTTCGTTTATTAATTATAATTTATATCTGTTTCATTGAAAAGTCAATAACATGGTACAACTTATATAGTTCTCCATAGTAGGCCAGGGAGACCTGACCACTCCTTCAGAAAAGCTGAGTATTCTAGAACTTATTCTAGGCTTTCAATCCTTTTCAGTGTAACATAGAGATAAAGTAGAGATTAAGCTTCCTGATTCTGAAATCAGAGTGTCTGCGATTAACGCCTGAATCAGATAGTTATTTGAGCATGAGCAATTTATTTAGCCTATCTGCGCCTCAGTTGCTTAATTTTTTAAAGTAGGGTCAATATATAATACCTAACGTAGTGCCTACCATGAAGACTTATATGAGAATTAAGTGCTATTTACTCTTTAGCTACTATTATAATTGATATTATTTCCAGAAATAACTAGCCAAGAAACCAAATTCTGTCATGTGTGATTCTTACTAAAATTACCAAATATTTTCCTTATCTGCTGTTTCTATCTCTGATAATTACATCTTCCTGTCACCAATTATCAACCATCAGTCATCATCTATTTTTTTTCCTTTTCACTTTTTTCAAGATCTAGAGATTCTTCCTTTACATTATCTTTCACAATCCTTCCTTTTTCCTCAGTCCCTGAAAGCTTTTACTCATACTATTGAGAAACATTCTTAAATATTTCTGTCTCCAATATTGCCTTTTCCCAGTGAACACTTACTGAGTGCTTATACCTGCCAGGCTCAGCTCTGGTTTTTGAAACCCATTCTCTCCACTCCATGGCAAAGCGCTGCTGGGTATGTATTGCCAGCCCCATTTTGGTGACCTCTCCTGGTTCACTCAGCTAGTACGTGGCAGTTCTAGCACACAGATTTAGTCTTCTGAGTCTGAAGTCCATGCTGCCCCTTATCTTTCAAGCTGCTGCCAAAATAATCCTGCTGTAGTGCAGCTTAGATTATAACACACTCTCTTCAGTGAGTCCTTATTGCTTATAATGTCTAAACTCTCAGGCTTAGAATTCAAAGCCTGCAATTATCTGTCTCAGATCTACATTTCTAGCCTTTCTACTCACTGATCCTTCTCACACCCACTACGTTCCAATCAAAACTTATCCTTTTCTGTTTTAGAGCATGTTGTGGACTTCCTTGCAAGGATGCCTTTCCCCATGCTTGTGCCTTGTACTAGAGAGTCCTTCTGCCCAGTGCCACCTCCTCCATAGGTACGCTAAGTCCCAGATGGACGTGAAATCCCCCCTCCCTACTCCCACTGTAGCTTGTATATAACCAGCTAACAACTTCCATCATTCTACTTAATATAGAAAAAATACCAGAGAGACGTGAGATTAAAAGGATATCTGGGAAAATAGTGAGAGAGACAAGCTGAGAACTAACTGGGAAGACAAGCTTCTCTGATTTCAGCTACGTAGAAAAGCAAAGGAAAAACCAAGAGCAGAGAGGAAGCTCATGGCAATGGAGAGCAAAAATATATTTCACTAAAAAGGAACCAAATTGTTTCATTTTCTCATTCATTAGAACATATAAATTATTAGGTGAAGTGAAGGATATCACCAGATAAGAATTTTGGCAGCACAAGGAATTTGGCTTCCCTATGAAATTACTGGCTTGGTGTATTTTATACATCATTTTTGGATGTTAATTTAGTTTTATTCAGATTTTTTTTTGTTAGAGTGCCTATCCAGAATTGAAGACTGGGACTTAGGAGGGTGGGAAGAGGCCAGGAGTAGCCATATTCCATGAAATTAATTACTTGGACAGATTCATGTCAGAGTGCACTGATATGGATATTAAGAAGTCATATGTGAACATATTTTATTTTCCATGTTAGCCTAAAAGTACCAGAGCATGAAGGATTTGGTATCTTATGCACAGTGCCTTGCTTAGTGCCATTCATATAGTGATACAAAGTTCAAGATTCTTTGGTGAGGCCTCGCCATTCATTTTTAATAAAGAGGATTCAAGGTGTGGTAGTACATCTATCCACTATTACTGAGTTAGGCAGGTGGAGGAAGGAGTGTTGAATGTGTCCCTGAGAATCATAGAGAAAGGGGAGGTACAGTGTGCCTTGAGCCAGAGGTAAGTGTGGCCTCATATGCTCATGGGCTATGGTGTGTACAGCTTAAGGCAGGATTTCTGCATTTGGAGAAATTATTCTATTTCCTCTGCCTCACCAAGATACCAAAGATAATATTTCAATGAGTTTTGGCTTTCTCAAATAAGAGGGAAATGCATCCACTTTTAGAACTACAAAAATACAGTTTGGGACAACATATAACAAGTAAAGAGATTGAGTTTGGAATTTAAAGACTTCTCACAAATATAATCCCCACCCCAGATGGCATCGCTAATGAATTCTACCTAACATATAAAGAAGAATCAGTACCAACTTTTATGCACTCTTCCAAAAATTAAAATAGGGGAGAACACTTAACAACTACTTCCCAACTCATTCTAAGAGGCCAGTATTACTCTGATGCCAAAACCAGACAAAGACACCACAAGTGAAGAAAGATACAGAACAACATCTCTTATAAATATAAATGAAAAAACTCAACATAATCTAGCTAACCATATCCACCAACATTTTGGGCCACTTAATTCATTGTGTGGGCTAGTTCTGTGCCTTGTATAATGTTTAGCAGCATCATTGGCCGCTACTCACCAGATTCCAGCAGCGTTCCTCTAGTTGTGACAACCAAAAATGTCTCCAGACATTGCCAAATGTCCCCAGTGGGGAAAAATTCCTGTAGTTTAAGTCAATGAGCCAAGAGGAAGCCTCTGGGGAGATGTTAACCTTAGAAGTCATAAAAGGCATCCAGATGATATGTCACTTTGATACAACTACCCAAAGAGGGAGAATCAGTATCAACGAACCTGGTGCAATTCCTTCAACCAACTAGCTTACAGCTACTGAAGCCACAGTACGTTTGTTTATGTAGGAATTAGGAGTTGATGATGGTAGAAGGCATGACTGAGGTTAATAGCTAGGAAAAAGGAGTGTATCCATGTAATACAGCTACACACAATCATGACACTGGCATAACACCAGGGTCCAGGGCACAGTGGAACTTGCTAAGAGATTGTCAGAATGTAGCATCAGGGAGGCGAGGAAGAATAAGGGGAGATCTAAGAAAGTGATACTCAGATGTCAAGCCAGAACAGCATCTCTCTTGGCACTCTAAAAGGATGGATGTATAGAAAAGAGATGTGGAGAGGTACCACACATGGACAGAGCAAAGTCTGGTCCTCATGACTGTCTAAAAACAGGGGCCTGAATGATGACTGAGGAAAAAGCCAAGTTCTAGGAACTATGGCACCTAGAGCAAAGTTGGACCTGAGATTCTGTGACTAGAGGCACTGCAGGGTGTGAGGAGTGAGCTAGATCCTGAGCTGACCCCTGGAGCTCAAAGGTGAGCAGGAGAAGTCATGTCATGGGTGAGATAACAGCACTGGTGATTCAGAATGGGTGGACTCACCCTCAGTGCTGCAGTGGCACACCCCAAGCAGTCCACTTTACCCGGTTGAGTCAGTCAGAAGGTGCTAACACATTCCTGGTCATCCTGAAGAATCAGGCATTTGAAGATTTTGCAATGACCTGGTTGAAACACTCAAAATATAATCTTATGTGGGGAAAAATGGGCAACCTCATACACAGCATGATCTTACTTTTATATTAAATGGGTAAAAGATGTAATTACAGCTAACTACTTATGAATATCTACTCCTAGGAAACATAGGGGAAGGAAAGAGTGAAGCTACTCTTTGAGATGTAGGGATCTTAAAGTTAAGAAGGGATTGCGTGTTACATCTCTTTCCTTATACGTTATCTTCTATGTTTTGAGTAATGAGTACTTCAATAATCATTTCTAGGTATCTTACAGAAATGAACTTCCTGTCTCCATCGACGATTGGTCTGGGAACTAGGAATGACTGATTCTCTGAGAAGGACAAATATTAGACCTTATAAAAAAAAATCTTGAGGAAGACCCAGCCTAAGGAAAGTGTGGGAAATGTCGAAAATGTGGTTTGCTTAATGGAAATGAATAAACTCCTACATAAACTTAACAGGAATTCAGCATGTGTCATCAGAGTACTTTCTTCTTAACAGACAACTATTTTGCAGTTTTGTAAAAGGAAGCAACTTGTTCTCTTTCTCCTCCCACCCCACCACCAACTGCTCTCTGGGGAAGAAAAAAGAAGAAGAAAGAAAGAGAAAGAAAAATCCTAAACCCTTTGGCCACATGTAACTGTATATTGGACTATGGAGTACAGAGTTTGTTTGGGATGATGGATGGTTTGACAATGTAGCACAATCAGACAAGACCAGCCATCAATCACCTTAAATCAATGATAAACCTTGGGTGTGTTTTGTGCCACTTTCATTCATTCTGGTGCCCAGAGAGTTGCAAAGAGCAAACTCATGACCTCATATGAGCAAAGAAAATGGCTTTTAAAGTTGTTTCCAGGCTCTGTTCATCACTCATTCCTGGGTGAGATGCCAGGAAATAACTTTCATGGTTTTTTCCTCAACCTATCTTTCTCACCTCAAACAAAGTTTAGATGGAGGATATGCACGAAGACAAAAAAAGGAAAATAGAATTGATCTGAGTGGGCAAGGCTTTTGGTTAGTTGAATGAAATTGAGTTCCCAAGTTCTCTTTAAATTTACCTTAATCATGAATCTGCTCAGAGTTCCCTCCTATATTTCTGGAAGGAAGTTTTGTTTAGGCTCGAGTTCTTCTTGGGTCACTCTAGAACATTTGGAGCAGGGCACTCTGGTCATTGGTGCACACAGGACTTTGCTGTTACTATTTCTTAGATGGGGCCCTCAGGAGTCTTCTTTGCCGGGATGGATATTGTTCACTGGGACCCTTATGGCCATTGTTACTAATGTTAAGTCCCCACCTCTAGAATCCCTAGACTACCTCATGAATGATATTGGCATCTTAGGGTCAAGAATATCTCCCACTGGAGAGACTGATGGCCCCTTCTAGCCTCAGAAAGACCTACAACACTTTCAGAACACCTCTCTTCTCTAAATGCCCTTATAATACAGCCTCCTCAACTCAAAGCATTAGCTCAGCTTTGGCACCTTAATTGATCCCCCTCCTGTTCCTGAAACACAAAAGTATCTTTTGTCCTCATGGATCTGCCTTTCCTAGGCCCAGAGGGAAGAGGAGAAGTAACAGCAACTTAGCCCTTCAGAAACATAGAGGTTAACTGCACCAATTTAGAATAAAGCCAAGGGAAAGGATGGACAAACCTAGTTTTTGTCTCCTCGTTACATGTGTTAATACAAAGGTTTGCTGGAATTACTTACATTTTATTTCTTCCCATGACATATCAACCCACCAAAAGATTCTTTAGATTTTCCATTTACCAGGAAAATACTTTATTATCTGTCTTGTGATACTGTCTTATGAATGCATATTCCCCTATCAAATTGTATCATGATGCTGATACAATTCTGTTTAACAATAGAAAGAATTTTGCGATTTTTTAGAATGCTGAGATTTTGTTATGATATACACACTACTCAATAAAAAGTTCAGTGGGACTGAATGCTAAGGAAGTAAAGAACCAGTAACACTTCAGGTTACAAAGCAACCTGGAAAAAGAAAACTCACTGGTCTGAAAGTCAAATCCCTGGTTAGGCTCCAGATTGCTTTCTAGATAAAGGACTATTGGCAAGGCTTCAAGTCTCTTCTTTGAGCCTCAGATTCCTAACATTTTCATAGAATGATTTGTGCTTTGGGGATTCCTTGGATTAAAAGCTATTTCTCTTGCAACTGTGTCAAATTCCCATTATCTATTTTAAAAAATGTTGTCTTCAGTGAGAGTTATACAATAATAACAATGTTTTCATCATTTTTGTTGCTATTATTATAAGAACCAAGGCAAATATAAATTTTCCCAATTAAACTATATAGGCATATATGATGTTTAATACTGAGTGTCAACTTGATTGGATTGAAGGATGCAAAGTATTGCTCCTGGGTGTGTCTGTGAGGGTGTTGCCAAAAGAGATTAATATTTGAGTCAGTGGGCTGGGATCATGGGAGTTAATACTCCCTAATAACTCATATATATATGTGTGTGTGTGTATGTGTGTGTGTGTGTGTGTGTGTGTGTTATATTAGTTCTGTCCTTTCAGAGAGCCCTAACTAATACAGATTTGGTACCAGGAGTGGTTCTAGAGGAATAGAATATTAAGGATGGAGTTCTTTCGTTGTTTTTGGGGTTTCTGGAGTTGGTTGCTTAATATTATTAAACCCCAAAATGCTAAGGACTCCACTTCTAATAGCATGGAGAACGCTGATAGTCCTTGGCATGAACTGTTTAGAGAGTTATACACAATAAATCCATTTGACACTCCTGATTCACCACTCATGAGAGGCAAGGAGTTTAGTGACTCTATACATAATACCTTGACCATATGTGGAGAACCAAAGAACATAATGAAGTTGGTTGGTTGCTCCTAAAATCACTGGACAAAGTGATGAAAGAAAATGATGAACTCAGAGATTCTAACTCCCAGCTTCAGAAGCAGATATTGAGCCTCAAATCTGCTAAGATTGCCCTGAGTGAGAGTCTTATCACCCGTAGAGAAAGAGCTGATATGGTGGAAAATCAGACATGAGTTCTTATAATGCCAGTTGCTGACCTCCAATGAAAGCTGCATGCACAGCCTTGCCAGGTGTTCACTGTTAAAGTGAGGGCATTGATTGGGAAAGAATGGGACCCTGCAACTTGGAATGGGGATGTGTGGGAGGACCCTGATGAAGCTGAGGACACTGAGTTTGTAAATCTAATGAACCTTTTTTCACCAGGAGAAATAGCTTCCCCACCCCCAGTAGAGGCATAGGTATAGGTATGTATGTACATGCATGTGTTTAAAAACTATAGATCTAAATATGTAGGTCAACATATGACCCACCCTTAATCTGGATGGGCACCATCTATCAGCTGCCAGCATGGCCAGAATATAAAGCTGGCAGAAAAACGTGAAAAGACTAGACTGGCTTAGCCTCCCAGCCTACATCTTTCTTTTGTGCTGGATGCTTCCTGCCCTCGAGCATTGGACTCCAAGTTCTACAGCTTTGGGACCTTGCTCTTCAGCTTGCAGATGGTCTATTGTGGGACCTTGTGATTGTGTGAGTTGATGCTCCTTAATAAACTCCCCTTTATATATACGTATGTCCTATTAGTTCTGTCTCTCTAGAGAACCCTGACTAATACAGTATATGTATATATTCATATTCATGTGTGTATATACACAAGTATATATTTGTGTGTATGTATATATATATAGGTATAGGTATATATGTACATGCATGTGTTTAAAAATTATAGATCTAAATATGTAGGTCAACATATGTCAAAAAGGTCAATATATGTCATTGGTATTGATAAAACAAGGCCCATTATCAATCTTTTTGTATTGCCTTATAGACTGAAGCAGGAAGAACCGTTCTGCCGTGGGCAAGTTACAGTCAATCATAGATAGAAAGAATTCTGATCACTCCGATAGTGAGACAGCGGTGTTCCTTGCTTAAAGAGAAGAAAATGCAGCCTAAAACAGTTCAACCCTAAAACGCATTTAGGAGAAAAGTATGTGTGTCAGTAGAGGAAGGCCTTATATGTGGCAGAGGAAATAAAAAGCATATATTCCTGAATCTCAGTCCTTGGAATGGAAACAAACACAGAAATTCCCATGTGCAGGATCTTCTTTAGTTGGATCTAGTGGCAGACAAGAACATTGTTCTGAAAGTGAGAAAATCAAGCAGTTTCACTCCTCCAGGGCAGGCCATCCAAGAATACCAAAGTAGAACTATATTTTTATTTTTCCTGTTACAGCACAGATCTGTTGTTTGGCTACCAAATTACAGGTTGTGCCTGGTTCTCACATACTTTGCTTTTCATGTACTGAACAGGAAGAGTAATAACAGGCTGCTTCTTTTACTTGTGGGATTTAGGTATTCTTCACGATGGAATGGGTCATTTTTCTAAGAAAACCTGCCAGTGTAAAGACTGGAGGTGTATGCCATTTATGTGGGGGTGGGAAAGCCATGAAAATGAGAGGTTTTTGGCTAGAGAGAGTGGGTTATAGTTACTTGTTCCCAGATTGAAATGACATGTTTATGAGTCATACCCTTATTATCTAATCCTAACAAAATCATCCAAAGATCACTATCATTTAAATGACTACTTCAGAGAAGGGTCTCTGGGAAATTTTACCAAAGAAAAAATTATACACACCCATTTGGTTATGGAGAAGCACTCTGCACGCACTTATTCATTTTTTTAAATGCTCTATTGATAATCTATGAGAGATAATTAAATGAAGTATAACAAATAGTGTCCAAATACATAATGTCTGATATCCTGGACATGAAACTAGTTATGAATATTATAACATATATTGAAGGAAACTACTGCACACATATATTGCCAATTAGTATTTGTATCAATCAACATTTGTATAAATACTGTTCCCTTTATTGTTTAACGTGCAGCTCAGCTCAGGGATCAGTGAGAAATGAAAAATGACCTGATGGGATAAGATTTTGGAGAAATCCTGAATTCAAAAAATGGGTTGACAACTGAGAGGACTGTAGGAACATTTTAGTGAGAGATCCCTTATCAGTCTGACCTAACCCAAAGTAATATTAGGGAACCACACAAGCCAACATGGGAAAGAACCTTGGAATTTTGACTCATCAGAGAATTTCTAAAGAACTCTTTTGGCAGTCACAGCTTATTTTAAGGACATCTGGGTTTCTTCAAATGAAATTAATTTATTCTTCTTTCTTAAAAAAAAAAATGAAGAAAAAGAACAAATAGGCATTTCCTCACCCTTGAGTCATTTATCTTGTCCAGAGATTAAAAAAAGAAAGCATTATCATTTCTATCACCCTTCATATTTGTGGAATAATCTATTATAAATTTTTATTGGGAGAGAAAATGGAAGAACAAAAAGTTCAAGTAATTTGTAGGGGAAGTAGAGAAATTTGGCAGTGCTGAGTATTCTCAGACCCTAGTGCTATGCCACAAGTAGTAGAGGACAACACTGAAGAGATGTCCAACTTTCCAATCTTTAAAACAATAGGTCCTAGCTTCCATTGAGATGGCTGATTCATCCTAATCTGCTTTAGCCACACCCATTTTCTCTCCTGAACAGGTTTTTTTTTTTTTTTTCATTTTGACGATGCAGACAGGCTGAGAATTTTTCAAGTGTTTAAGTTCCCCTTCCTCTTTGATTAACATTTCTGTCTTTATGTCATTTCTCTCTCTTGCATTTTACAATAGGCAGTCAAGAGAAGCAAAGCCTCACCTTCAACACTTTGCTTGAAAATAGCTTCAGCTAAACAGCCACATTGTTCACAAGTTCTACCTTCTGCAAAATACTAGGACAAAAACAAAATTCAGTCAAGTCCTTTGCCTCTTATAACACAGATCTTCTTTCCTCCAGTTTCCAAAAACATGTTCTTCATTTCCATCTGAGACCTTATCAGAATGGCCATTACTTCCCATATTTCCATCAACATTCTGAACAACAACCACTTAGGTATTCTCTAAAAGGACTAAGGCTTTCTCTGCAGCTCCTCACTAGAACCACCCTTAAAAGTCCACTCATAGCAATAAAGGTTTGTATTGGCATGCTCCTCCAAATTCTCCCAGCCTCTACCCATTACCCAGTTTCAAGGTCGCTTCCACAATTTATGTATTTGTTACCACAGCACATCAATTTCTAAATACCAGTTTGGTTTTTTTTCTTGGTCTTAGTCTGTTTGGGCTGCTATTATAAAATACCATAAACTGGGTAGTTTATAAACAACAGAAATTTATCTCTTATCATTCTGGAGGCTGAGAAGTCCAATATCAAGGCATTGGCAGATACAGTGTCTGGTAAGCGCCTGATCTCTGGCTTATAGATGAAATCTTTTTACAGTGTCCTTACATGGTTAAAGTGGCCAATTAGCTCTCTGGGGTCTCTTGCACAAGAGCACTAATCCAAATCATGAGGTTTCAGTTCTCATGATCTAATCATCCCCCAAACACCCCACCTCCTCATACCATTACTTTGGTAGATAGGAGTTCAACATATGAATTTGGGGATGGATACCAATATTCAGATGATAGCCCTAAGAGAGTGCTTATTTTATAATCCCCATTTATAACTTTTTCCCATATTAGTATGATTGCTCCCATAGCCTGAAATACTAAGCTCTTTCTTGGACCTATCACTTCCATTGACAAAATACTCTTGGATTATTGATTAAAAGAGGAAGTGTAAGTTCATCTGGACCAACAGAAAAACAATCCAAATTGCCTACCTTAGTAGGTACACAAATTACTCCACCTTGAACATTGAATGGTTAATAAGAAATCAGGATTTCTTTGTAAAGGTGAAGATCCAATCATGATAAAAATTCAGTGATGGGTTAATAACCTTTATTAATAAAATATTATTACAAGTAGAGACTTCATATTATAATCTGGATGTGATGATTTGGGTCAACATAACTAAAATCTGAAAAAAAAAATCAATGCCCAAAGTGGGATGGTTACTGCCATTACCCTGAAAAATTATCAGACTTTTACTCCTTATGAAAACTATTGTAACAGTGCACTTTTCATCAACCTTAAAGTTTCACTCATCACTTAAATGACCAAAAAGAGAAATTAAAAGAAAAAGAAAGGAAATGTTTACATCTGAGTCATGTCTAGAGCTTTGTTTGGCTATGATTTTGGATTACTATAATAAATAACTTAAATCCCAATATTCCCAACGTTTTCCTTGACCACTTGTCCACTTAATAAAGCCATTTCCCCCCCTCTTTTAAATATCTTAAATGTAGAGTCTTGGTTACAGTGAAAGTCTGTATTTCTTGGTTTATCAGGAGAACAGTGCAAGGTTTTATATTTACTCGAAACCTTTCAAATACTTCTACCTGTTTTTACATTTTCTGAGTCTTTATTTTCACAGATAACTTTAGAAGTGATTGCTTCGAGCTCACTATAAAGCAAGCAGATCATGTTAAATATCAGGTGGGGTTTAGTGATCTCCTATAAGACGATGTCATTTCTTGATGCTCTGTGCTTTGCAATGAAGTGATTAAAGAATCTTCTTGACCCAGAGTTCCTCCACTTAATAAAGAAGAGAGGATTTTGGAAGCAGAGGCTTTCCTTAAGCAGCTGATGTCAAAGCTGCAGCAGAAGCAGCAAACAGCAGCAAGAACTGCAGGTGTGGCCTCTAAATCAATATGTCTTTACTTTCTCAGGACAGCCTCCAGAGAGGATTCTGACTCACCACACATCTGGTTTATATTAATTGTTTGCTGAAAAGAACATACGAAGATGCTGCATGTATAATTACATATTTACCAAAATATCACAGGTTCGATGGAAGGCTTTCCCTGTGGTCAATTCTATGACTGGAGAAAGTGTGAAGAATGGAGTCATGTTCAGAGCTTCTAGTGACTTCTCAATGCTTAACGATAATTTTCTCTGTGAGGGTAATGAACTAATGTTCTCCACTGTGATAACTGGAGAAACATTAAAGATAGCATGAAATTCACTTTCTGTGCCTGGACTATTGCACTAGCTTCAGAAATGATCCCTCAGCCTATAGCTTTGTCTTCCTCCATCTGTTCTCTCTTCAGTAGAGTACTCTTGTTAGATGCTAAATGAGATCCTGGCATTCCCTCACTCAGCACCCTCCTTCCCCTCTCCTGAACCATGAAACCCAAAATCCTTCTGAGGGTCTCTGAGGCTGCGTAAAATTCATCCCACCTTATCACTCTCACCTAATCTCCTGTGTATCTTCCTTGTTGCTCTCTCATGCTACAGCAACCTTGCTCTTCCATGAACATACCAGGAACTCCCACCCCTGGGCTTCTGCACATGCAGTTGTCTTTATCTGCACTGTTCTCCCACATATCCCTGAGCTCACTTCCTTCAAATCTGTGTTTAAATATCACCTTCTAAATGAATCCATCTCTGGCCTCCCTGTTGACACTGCAATTCTCCTACTCTGACCGGCACCTCTCCCTTCCCTATGTCATTTTTGCCTCATAACACTTATTGCCTTCTCATGTTCCACTTCATTTACCTATTCATTTTATTTATCATCTATTTTCTCCCACTAGATTCTAAGCTCCCTGTGGACAGGGGTTTTCATCTGTTTTGTTCAGTGTCATGAACAGTGCCTGCCATGTAGTAGGTGATCAGAAAATGTGCAACCTGAGAGTACTCCATGAAAATTTGAACATGATTAATCTGAGGTGTTTAACTCACCTGGCTGCTTCCTAGAGAGGTAACAAACAACATTACCTGTCAATTGAGGAACCAATTAGCTCTGCAGAAATAAAATCTCTCTTCTACAGTCAAAAACAATACTCTGATGCTATCCCTTCACCTAAACCTTGTACACAGTAAGTCACAGCAATAAGAAAATGTGGATGACATAGTATGATTCAGAATAGGAGTTGGATAAGAAAACCACCCATAGCATATACCTCCCAACAGGGGGTATCAGTAAAATGACTTTTATATTCAGCATATTTATTTGGCTGTTGCAGTGCATTTGTCCAGAAAATTATGCTAGTTGTTAGGAAATGGAGATATAAAATATATTTTAACTCCTAATAGGACCATGAATGTCTGTTTATGTTTTGTTAAATATGTTAGCAGTGATCCTCTTGCCAAAAACAAGATGTTTTATTTTACTAATATTATTAGTAAATATGTATTTTTCTGGTTTTAAAAACATGTACATTATTGTAAAAGAAACCCAAAAGACATATAGTTCTGTACAACCTGGTAGGTTGGAGAATTTTCTGTAAAAAAATATGTAACCATAGCACCCTTGTCATTAGCAATCAAGCAATCTCGATTTTTTTAAAAAAGCAATTAGCCTTTAAGAAAAGCATAAAGCTAATTAAAAATGACAACTTAGTCATCTAAGCAAACAACAGCTCAGAATCAGTCCCTACCACCTACTACAAACTGATATGCTATAAACTATGGTTGAAAATGACCTCTTTTCAATTACTTTTTTAAAAAGTCCTTGCAGCTGCAGAGTCCTCGCATGCTCTTTCCTGCCATGCTCGGTTGATTTATTCTCTGAAGTTGGCTAAATTTTTAAGTACATAAGGCTGCATCCATGCAAACCTTTATTTAGAAACTCATTAGTGCCTAAGTTAATGAATCTTCAGTTATCCATGTTTTGAAACCTCAGAGATTCAAAAACCTCGAAAACAAAACAAAAGCATTTATAGGAAGAATGTAAGATTGGGTTGTCAGTGAGTATTCTGTCCTATGAAGCATTAATTTAGCAACCAGGTGGATGTAAAATCTTATAGTGAACTAGCACGATGAACATAAATAAGTAATAAAAAATCACTCAGGCGGGGCGCAGTAGCTCATGTTTGTAATCCCAGTGCTTTGGGAGGCCGAGGCAGGCAGATCATGTGAAGTTAGGGGTTCGAGACCAGCCTGGTCAACATGGCAAAACTCAGTCTCCACTAAAAATACAAAATTTTAAGAACTTAAAATTTTAAATTCTTTTTAAAGAAAGGTGGTGGTGGGAACCTGTAATTCCAGCTACTCAGGAGGCTGAGGCAGGAGAATTGCTTGAACCCAGGAGACGGAGGTTGCAGTGAGCCGAGATCGTGCCATTGCACTCCAGCCTGGGAAAAAAGAGCCACACTCCATCTCAAAAACAAAGAAACAAACAAACAAAACAAAACAAAACAAAACCTTATTCCACTAAGTACCCTCATGTAGAATTGAAGAAATTCTGCAAAACTCTCAAATGCTCTTTAGAAGTTAGGAAGGAGCAAAAATATTGTAATTGAGCATACATTTTTTTCTAACTCCTCCCTAATGATTTCTTCTTATAGTCTCATATGTTTCTCTTGCCTATATTCTCTGTTCTTTATTATTTTGTATCTTGCAAAAAACCCTGTGTGATTTCTTTGTCTGTTCTCTTCTTCACTGTCTTCACTCTTCTCACCCCTCATTTTGCACACACAAAAAAATTGTTACAGATGCAGTTAGACTGGCAGAGGCAGGATGCAGTCTAAAAACTTGATTGACTCCATTCAGATAAGGCTGCTGAGAGTTACCAAACAAACCTAGATTCCTAGGAAAAGTAAAGAGAGAGGAGTGGAAACAGATTGGACTACATTTTTTCTTAGACTCAAAGCCCATAAGCTCTTGCCCCCTATCATGTCTGTGTTAAGTGGCAGGGCTAGCTACCGGGGAGTTAAGGCCAGAAACAGAACTACTGATATGTCAGGCAGTTCTGGATGACTATATTTTGCTGAATTATGAAGTAGCAACTGCTAGAAATAATAATAGGCCTTAAAATAGCAAAAATTCCTGAAAGACTATATCAGGGAGTGACCAATTTCTATCATGTGTTGATGTCAATTTAGAACATGGATGTTCCCTAGAGAAAAAAGGAAATGAGATTCCAGACCTGCTTTTTTTGTAAGTGATTTAAACTACGTACAAAATCCCTGCCAGGCTCAGTTATAGAACATACGGGAAATGTCAAGAGGCCAAATGACAGCAAAAGCATTCTGTATAATCGGGCTCCTCTCTACATTTAATGTGGGAATATGAAAATCCTCAATAGCATGGCAGTCCTGGATGTACTGGAAACCATAAAATCCCTCAGCTACAGGGTTAAGAAACAGTTTCTATAAATTAAAGGCCAAGAATAAGCTGCAGAAATCTAAAAAGAAAGTACAGGCAGTTAATACCCTGTAAGGTAGAATTGAAATGGTATTTTATTGGAAATCTAAGATCATGAATACCTGAATATTGTCCTACCACCAGCCACTTCCTCTCAGTCCTGTCTCCATCTTCACTTCACCTGACATCTCTCCAGAAGATAGATATGTGCAGTGGATGTGGCTAAGCGAATACATGTTCTTCATTCCTCAGAAGTAGTAGACAAAAGCCCTGAACACCTAGGCTGGCCAGAAGGAGATTCCTTTTCCCTAAGCTATAGACAGAATTAAGCAGCCCAAATCCACTGACAATCCCATTTTCCCTTTTGCCTATAGATCTTAGATTACAAATTGATGACCATTCACTGCAACAGGCTCATACAGGTTTTGGCTGTCAGTGTATTGTTAAACATACTAAATTGCTTGCAAACATTACAAATTAGCTGGTCTCTTATTTTAAAAGCCTGACTGCTTCTTTTTCTGGGGACAGAAAACAAAGAAGATCTGCACCGCTAGAATCAACTGCCTATCGGGGAACATCTGGGCAGAGCTAAATCATGGCTGCTTTGACCACAAGGCAAACATTCCAGCCTCTGTCGCTCGTTTTTTCTCTTACTCCAGGTCTACTTTCTGCATTCTGGTCACACTCCTGGCTTTGGGTTTAAGACATTTGACCTAAACTCTATACCTGAGTCTTAGTCTTCTATATCTAAAAACCCCAATGACAAGGAATAATGAGGTCAAAGAAAAGTACCTCAAGGGAGAAAGGGGAAAGTAAAAATTTCTTATTCAATAAAAACCATAGTTGTCCCACCCCAGGTCTTCTCAGGATATATCCCAACCTAAAACTGCAGGAAAAGGAAGGTATGATTTTTAAAAATCTGCAAAAAGACAACTGAGTTTGAGGGAGAGCAAGAGAGTGAGTGAGAAATGATGAGAGAGAGGGAGTGAGAGACAGATAGATAGACTAGTACATTAACACATTAGCATTATAAATGTCTTTGACCAACAACGTTAATTCTTCCCCTTGGGAATAAAGTGCAGGAGGAAAAAAGGAGATGAGAAAAGAATCTGAAGCTTCACGGAAAGGCCTTAATCTATAAGCTTCAGCATCTGGGCACCTCACTAGCAAAGATAGCATCCAAGATCCTGTACCTATTTTTATATTTACAATTTTGCATTCTTCTTCTCAGGGGAGGGGGAGGTTCCAAAACTTTGTACTTTTCAGGCCTCAAAAGGTTATATCCATCTCTTCCCATATCCCACATTTTAAATGCCTTGACCAACGTAAATTTTTTTAAAAAGATACCAAGTTTGTGTGTGTGTGTGTGTGACTAAACTAAGACATCTCAGACAAGGAGATGATTCATTAGTTACTAAAACCGTAACTCATAGAAGGAGAATTTCTCAAAATTTACTTATTTCATGGAAGATCTTCTGGGTCATAATACCAGAGAATAAGCTATTTTTAAAGATTTACAAATAACTAAAATTGCATTAAAACCTGTTTTATGAATAAAGTCAGATGCACTTATATATATATAACATATATTTTATATATATATATATAATTTTTATAACTTAATATTCTGTGTCATCTAAGATTTGTGGAGTATAATCTTGCCCAAGGTTTCCCCTGATCCTTAGCATATGAAAACGTACAAACTGGAGTTTTACTATAACTGGGTTTCATAGGATTGTCCCCATAAATAATTGTTGAGAAGAAAATCCTGTAAGTATCAGCTAAAGTCACAGGTATTATAAGTGTTGAGTCTGTTCTATAATCTCTAATATACTCACATTCTTTTCATCTTTAGAAACAACACATGTTCTCACTCATATGCAGAAGCTAAAAATGTAGATTCCATAGAAGTAGACAGTAGAATAGTAGTTATCGGAGGCAGGCAAAGGTAGAGGAAAGAGAGGGATAGCCAGAGATTGGTTAACAGATGAGAAACTCCAGCTGGATAGGAGGAATAAGTGCTAATGTTTTATGGTACTATCGGGTCACTATAATCAACAATTTATTGTATATTTTCAAATACCTAGAAGAGTAGGTTTCGAGCGTTTCCAAGAAAACAAAGAAATAATAATGTTTGAGGTGATGGCTATGCTAATTACCCTGATTTGAGCTTACATATTGCATACATGTGTTGAAATATCACACTGTACCCCATAAATACATAGAATCATTATATGTCCACTAAAAATAATAATAAAAGCAAAAAAAATGCTACTGAATAAAGTTATATGCATAACAGGCGGTCTAATAAGCAAAATCTTTTTAGGTATGAAAAGTGATCATGGTGGCTGACTCTTGTAGTCCCAGCACTTTAGGAAGTCGAGGAGGGTAGATTGCTTGAGACCAGGAATTCAAGACCAACCTGGACAACAGGGTGAAACTGTCTCTATAAAAATTGACCAGGCATGGCGGTACACACCTCTTGTTTCAGCTACTTGCTGGGCTAAGGCCGGAGGATCACTTGAGCCCAGGAGGTCGAGGCTGCAGTGAGCTGTGATCTCACCACTGCACTCCAGCCTGGGCAACAGAGCGAGATCCTGTCTCAAACAAACAAACAAAACATCTTGAACTAAAAATTTGGTACTGTACTTAACCTTACATTTTTCTAAGTCTAATAATGTGCATTTATGCCGAAAGGAATCTTTTATTCCTTTATTTGTTTTCAAAGACAATGAAAAAAGAGTATTCCTTTTATATTTTAAAAATAGAGACATGTTATATAAAAAGTATAAGGGTAAGCTATTGAAAGGTTTTTCTTTTAAATAAAAATGTCTAAAAAACAATGTCTAAAATATGATTTTCCATCCACTAAAATTAGACCTTTTTTTTTTTTTTGAGACGAAGTCTAGCTCTGTCGCCCAGGCTGGAGTGCAGTGGTGTGATCTTGGCTCACTGCAACCACTGCCTCCTGGGTTCAAGCAATTCTCTGCCTCAGCCTCTCAAGTAGCTGGGATCACAGGCACCCACCACCATGCCTGGCTGATTTTTGTATTTTTAGTAGAGACAGGGTTTCACCATCTTGGCCAGGCCAGTCTTGAACTCCTGACCTCAGGTAATCCTCCTGCCTCGGCCTCCCAAAGTGCTGGGATTACAGGCATGAGCCACTGCACCTGGCCTAAAATTAGAGCTTTATATTTGACATAGCTCTGATGTGTAAGTTACTGATATTCAAATTATATCCAATGGCATATACAGAATTTTGTGCAGAAGTGTTTTGAATATTTCCAGCTTCTCAGGCTATTGTTCTAGATTGAAATAGAAGAATTCACTTTATTTTAACATAGGAATTTAAGCTGAAGCATAGAGCAACAGGCTGGCATATAAAGGGATTCCATCTGTCATTAGGAAATTAAAATATAATTAAATAATAATATACTGGAAATTGACAATATGCTTCCTTTACATACACGTTAAGTATTTGTCAGATGGCTGACATGGATTAAAAGCAAGGACATTCTGAAACTATCAATAATTAATCCCTGGAATTCAATCCAAAAGAAGCAATCTTAAATGCCTCACTATTATAGGCAATATTCTAATAAGATTCCATTTGCAAAATGTATTGTTTCTTTTACTTTTTTTTTTAGTTATGTTTTGGCAAGCCTGTAGATAAAGATATAGACGCCACAATTGTAAAGTGGTACATGAAATAAATACAAACTATAAATGTGTTTTATTAAAAATGATTTGATTTTTTTTTTTTTTGAGATGGAGTCTTGCCCTGTTGCCCAGGCTGGAGTGCAGTGGCACATTCTCGGCTCGCTGCAACCTCCGTCTCCTGGGTTCAAGCAATTCTCCTACCTCAGCCTCCTGAGTAGTAGGGATTACAGGTGCCCGCCACCACGCCCAGCTAATTTTTGCATTTTTAGTATAGACGGGGTTTCACCATGTTGCCCAGGTTGGTCTCAAACTCCTGACCTCAGGTGATCTGCCCAACTCGGCCTCCCAAACTGCTGGGATTTCTGGGCTGAGCCACCGCAACTGGCTGAAATGTTTCTTGCCAGATACATCAGATAATATATTGTTAATAGTAAAACTAGACCTATTTAGATATACTTAGATTTTCACTATCTTTAGCAGTCAAAATCTTCAGGTTTATAAGCTCATCACCAAATACAAAGTTGTATTTTGTAGCAATTAAGCAAAAAGTTTTAGCACATAAAAATAGTTAATTTCCATATGGGATATTTGGTTTTGTGCAGTCTGCTTTCTCTCTCTCTTGCTTGCTCTCTCTTTCTCTCTCTCTCTCTCTCTCATACACACAATCCCAGTTCTTCTTATCACTATTGGTCTTCTGAGTCTTTTCAATTAGACATACATATAATAAGATACGTGTAATAGGAAAGAGGAGCTATTGAAGATCAATGAAAAATTGTGCCTGTGTGTGTGTGTGTGTGTGTGTGTGTGTGTGTGTGGTGTTTTCTTCCTCCTAATAATAATGTATTAAGGTTAATACTTTCTTATTATATTTTTCTTGGTTGTTGCTATTCCATTTTGTTTTGCTTTTGCTTACGTAGAAAGAAAGTTCTTTCTTTGACACCAAGATTTGTTTCTTAGAAAACTATCTTCAATCGTCATAACTGGATTTAATAGTATGAATACTTCCAAAACTTTTAAAAGGGACTTTTTAAAAAGTCTAGTGTTCTAAAGAAAGGGCAAGAACTCAGGCTTCAGATAGATCAGGAATTTGTCTTTGTCCAATTGTCTTAAAGAAGCTATTTTTTTCCATCTTCTTTTTTATTTTGTGAGGTAATGAAATATTTAAATAACTGATACTTGGCAGAAACACTTATTCCCACAGTATTTCTTGCCAAAATGAAAGAAGAAAGATCCAAATATCAAACAAGGGACGCTGTATTTGTGAGATTATAAGCCTGATTTTGTACATGACCTCCCCCTTAAAATAAAATAAAATAAAATAAAATAAAATAAAGCAAGGCAAAGCAAAACGAAATGATTAAAGCAGTGGAAATCTAGAAAGCTATTTGTGAAGTGATGTAACCATCCTCTGTTGATGACAAAAATTAAAAATCCAAAAATATATAGCAAGAAACAATCTTGCTCTGACAGTAAATGGATCAGATAACCAAATCCTTTTTCCAGTTTCAATATCTGTTCAATTTTTAAAAGGAACACAAAAGTTAGGACAACATGACCCATAACTTGTGATTATCTAAATAAAATTAAATGCCTTTAAAAAGTTTTCTACTAGGGTGGGGTGGGGGGAACTAGGTCAAAAATAACGTGTATTCACTGGGCTTCATTTTATGAAAGAAAATGCTCTTCTGAGAAAATAAGTAATTCCATTCCATGCAGGTTTCATTTTTGTAAACATCAAATTGGCAAATATGCATTTGCTTTCTTCCCTAAGATTTGCCTTACAAAATGTTAAGGAAGAACTGACTTTACTAAGACTCCTCCATTTAATTATTGCATCCAAAATTTATTAAAGACAGAAAACAAAAACATTTGTAAGCCATGGGGACTGGTGGTAATTCAGGTACAGTGAAACCAGGAGGATCTGCTGATTCCAGATGGAGTGGATATATTCCCATGGCACCTATTACTTGCCAAATGTTTCATAAAGCAAACACATGACCTAAAAGATTTTGCAAGTGTGGGGTCTTCAACAAAAAAAGAAAAAAGGGAAAAAAAAGTATACACTTGCAAAAAAAAAATTCTGTTCTTATTTAAAAGTCATTTCTTAATTCCTAACCATAAGTTGTTTTTAAAAACACACACACTTTTAATATTTTTCAGCTGTCATGCCCACTTTAGTGAGTCTACATGTGTGGGTACTCCGTAAAATCTCAGTGGTGGTGGCAGATGTCCCCTTTGAAATATTTCATCTGCTGCTGGGGGTGGGAAGGGGGTGTCACTTTGGTGCCATGAACGCCATTCCTTCTGAAGGCTCCAATTTAGGACAGTCTCTCTAGAGCAAAAGCAGTATTTCCTGATGTCACTCAAACCAGTGGTACAAAAAGCAAAGAAACATATGACTATGTCAAGATGAAAAAGGAATTTTAAATAATAACATATTTATGAAGACTTTTACAACCACAAAAGAACTGCTGTAAAAAAAAAAAACCAATAATTGTTATAATTAAGGCTTGGCTATGGGAGAGTAAAAAATTATATTTGCTGTTTGAAGTGACCAAATTCTACGTGCATGGAAGCCCCACCTATTCAGGGAAGACTCGCCTAGTGGTTGGAACCCCAGATGATCTCTTCCTTCCTAGCATTCCTCTAGCAGTTTCACTCTGTACCACACATTTTAGCACTTAATTGCCTATTGTCATCCTTTATCCTCTAATTGTTTAGAGGTCTGGTAGTTTAGTAGTTTCAACTTATTTTGAGTGAATCTGTTTTTTCTTCCTTCAAGACAATTAGTATGCGGAACAGAAGATACCCAATAAATATTTAATTGACACATTCATTTATTCAGTAAATTTTCATAAACATCTAGTCCAGGCCAGGTTGAAAAAATGTCACTGTCCCTTGCCTTCAAGTAGCATGTATATTTCCAAAATGTTTTCTTAATGTCCCAAGAGAAAGGGACATTAAGACAATGATCTCAGAAATATGAGTATAACTACAACCAGTGTTGAGTGCTATGAAGGAAAAGCACAAGACCCTATAAGACAGTCTGTCAGGGTATTTGATGTAGATGAGGGAATGAGGTGAGGCAAAGTTTTCTGGGAAACTGACACTTCCTTTTAGGCCCAAGGAGTGAGTTAGAACTATCTAAAGAAGAGCGAATAAAAACATCTTGGGAAGATGAAAATGCAGGCTAGTTTGAAGAAGTGAAATAAGACCAGTGTGATAGGAGAGTAATAAATATGCGAGAGATGGAAGGAGACGCTGGAAAGTGTAGCAGTGGCCTCATCATGTAGATCCCTGTGGTTCACAAAGAGGATTTTGAACTTCTATGCTGCATGAACTGGCAGGCCATTTAGGGTTTTGAACCAGGAAGTGGCATGATCAGATTTACCCTTTAAAAGAACCATTCCAGCTGCAGGGTGAATAACAGATTAGAAAGAACAAATGAAGAGGTAAGGAGACCAGGGAGAAACATATTTTATTAATCCAGGCCCAAAATGACAGAATCATGAACTAGGGCAGATGACAACAGAGGACACGGAAAGAGGTGGGCAAGCCTGAGGTACATTTGCAAAATTAAATCTTTAGGACCTTATGGTGGGTTTGATATGGAACTTGAGACAGAAAAAAATCAAAAGTAATATTGCAGCTTCTGGCTTGAACTAGGTAGGCTGGGCGCAGTGGCTCATTTCTGTAATCCCAGCACTTTGGGAGACTGAGGTGGGCAGATCACTTGAGGTCGGGAGCTTGAGACCAGCCTGGCCAACATGGCAAAAGCTCATCTCTACTAAAAATACATCGGGCCTGGTGGTACACACCTGTCGTCCCAGCTACTCAGGAGGCTGAGGCCGGAAAATGGCTTGAACCCAGGAGGTGGAGGTTGCAGTGAGCTCAGATCATGCCACTGCACTCCAGCCTGGGCAACAGAGTGAGACTCTGTCTCTAAATAAATAAATAAATAAATAAATAGAAAACAACTAGGTGGATGATGGTATCACTTACCAAAACATAAAAATAAAAGAGAAAGCAGGACTTGACTGAGGAACAGTAGGAATCAATAGATGTTAAGTTTCAACTGCTCCTGAGGTGTGAAAGTGGAGGTGTCAGATCAGCAGCTGGTAGAAGGTCTGGAGCTCAGGAGAGATTTGCTGGAAGAAGGTGATTCGGGAGTCATCCCCCAAAAAGAGCGTTTGAAAAACAGGACTGAAAGAGTTCGCTTAGAGAAGGAGAAGGTAGGAAGAAAAGAAGAAGCCCAGGACAGCACAGAGGAACAGGGGAGAATTACAAATACGACAAGAAGGAGACAGAAAAACAAACGAAAAAAAAAAAAAAATACGAGGTAGGAGGAAAGCAGCAGATTGCAAAGAAACTCAAGGACTCACAGGAAGAGTCAGGATGTCCTAGTTGTCGATGCCATTGTGAGGAGCAGCCTTCCATTCTAAGTGTCTACCTTGGGTCATTCCAATTGGAGGTTGTGCTGAAAACACAGTTTGTTCTTTCTGTCAGCAGCACCTGCTTTTATATGTCTTTTTTTCTCCCAATTAGCCCTACATGAGCTTCTCTGGATAATAATTACACGTGTCTTTGCAAAACTGCGCGACTTACAAGAGGAATTGTTTGTATGCTAGGTAAACTAGGCTTTTAGGTCAAGCCATCTTAAACGTAGACTCCAAGTTTTGTAAAAATGTACCCAGCCATTTTTATATGATATGGTTAACAAACAGGCAAAATTTAATCTAGTATTCTATTAGTAAATATTATTTGTAGACACATGACAATGAGCTGTGATTGTATCTAACTAGTCCTCATTCTCTCTTCCTAGCTCAAAAAAGAATTATTTTTAAAAATTGCCAAAATGGTAAGGGATACATAAAAATTAAAAACAGATGTATTTTGTTGGTAAGATTACGGATATGTTTTTTTTTTTTTTTAGAATTTCCTTTAAAGGCCTACGTTAAATACATTGCTGGTGGGAATATGAATTAGTACAATCTCTTTGGAAAAGTATTACTCCATTTTTTTAAACTTTGTATTTAATGATAATGTAATGCCAAAATTGCACATAATTGTATAGCTCTCTGAATTTTCACAAACTTAACATACCTCTATAATCAGCACACAGATAAGAAACAGACAATACCAATACCTCAGAAGATTCCTTGGCATTATATGTTTAATGTTGAACATTCCTTTAGGACTATTCTACTCATACACACACACACACGCGCATGCACACACACAAACATGCTGTATATATGCACACATATACAGCTATTCTACATATGAATAATATATCCTGACAAAATAGTTGGAGTTGCTTTAAGAGTGTCCTTCAATAGCTATGAGAGTTTTGAAATTTAGTTAGATTTTCAGGTTTACTTGGGGTGATATTCAAAATATTTAACCACTGATATAGCACATGTAACAACCAATCCAAACAGATGCCACCCTTGGACCTGGGGCACAATCCTGCAGTCTCCCTGCTGTACTGATATAATCTTTCCGTTGCTGGATCATAAAGATATCCAGATGATTTCTAAGGAGAAGCCCTTGGAGCTAGAGTGTAGGGATAATGCCTGAGGACTAACTAACCAGTTATATAAGTAGGTCAATATTTTTAAAATTAATACAACTAGACATGGATAAAGGATTTGTTCAGACTAACATTTATACAATTTGGAATATGTCCATGAAGAAAATAAATACAAATTGTCTTACTTTCACAAATAAAGAAAAGAAAAAACAGGAAAAAAGATTATTACTAGGGCCTCTCCCAGGATCCTAAGTATAAATAAGTTTCATATGATCAGTTTCATGAAAATCTACCTCTGGCTATGGGTGTACTGGAACATACCAGCTGAGTATTTGCTTTGAGTCCAGAAGAATATTCCAGGTTGCAGATTCTCAGACTAAACTAGGCTACATGAAGACCTTGTCACTGTTAATGACCATGCCAGTGTAGACACGATCAGTGTATTTTTGTTTGCTGCTGTTTAGTTTGTGCATGATTCAGTTGCAAATTATATTTGATTTTACTACATTAGAATTCTAATATTTGAGAAATACCAAGGACATACCAAAAATAGTTTCAGCAACAGTATTGCAGAGTATGAAGCAACTTTGCAATCACTTCTACCACTACAGCACTTCTATAACTTAGGACAACTTTTCTTGTACAATAAGGCATATGATACATGTTTGCTGTTTGAAAAAATGAAGGCAAAGCTGGATTTGAATCTCAGCTTTACTAATTAGCATTACACTTTTTTACACATTCTTAAAATGGACAAGGTAATAAAATAAAAGGTGACTGTGAAGATTACTAAGAAAAAAATAATTCATATGGTAGATACTCAAAAACTGCAAATGCCTTCCCTTCTCTCCAGAATACAGTTAAAGAACACAAACCTTGAATTCATAATAAAAAAATGGGCTTTTTCTGCTGAAACAGATCTCAGAACTCAAGACATTGGAACCAAGTTTTTCAATCATGCAGAAAGGTTTAATTAAGCAAGTGTCAATGTGATAACTAAGTCTATGTCACTGTGACCCATGACCAAAATTAAATGTTATCAAAGACTTTGAATTCCACAGGGATATTTTATTGAGCACACAAGGGATTGCGTTCTATATTTGATGGCTTTGAGGAAGGGAAAGAAAGAAATCAGCAATTTTTCCCAATAAGTGGAGGGAAAAATGGAAGACAATACTGCTAGAAAAATACACAAATTATTAAAAAATTCTTGACAACAAATAGAAACACATTGCCCATAAATACAAGATAGATGATATTTAAATGAATGACTAAAATTAAATAAATATTAATGCCTTTCTTTCTTAGCACACAAAGAAAAGAATGAATTCTTCAGAAATTAGGGAAAGTCAAGTGAGCTCAGAGAAAACAGAAAAATAAACTTGCCTTGTGGTTATTAACAGCATATACATCATTAATGATTACTGAATTATTATTAATATCACCATTGAATGATGTGTAAGTTCTCATGACTTAAATGTAATGAACACATTAATATTTGTTAAGTGTGTGAACACATTAACAATACATGATAACCTTCTTTCTAGGAACTAGCTTATGGGTGCCAGAAGTTTTGTATTTCATAGTTTCATCATTGTTATTGAATTTTAAGTATTGTCTTAAGTTACCTTACTTCACCCATCTGGTAAAGATATTTTATATGTAAAATCAAGGCTTTTCTTTTCAATTACATTTCACTCACATTCTGAACTCTATTTTTTATATCCTTAATTATGAACAAAGAGATCATGAGAAATAAATCCATTTCCACTTCTAGCTGCATTTCAAAATCTGGAATATTGAGTCTCCATGGAATGCTCAGCCTCAGAAAGATTTTTCCCCTGGGTCTCACAGGATATATTTTACAGCAGTTTAGGAGAAGAACCAATAGTTTTTATGGTCCTCAGGAGGACTGGATTGGTAGAAGACCACCAAGAAATGGAATAAGATTTCAGTTCTGTGGGTGTTACTCAAAGGGATTTGCTAAACCTACAAATTTCCCCTTCAGGTTACTATAAGTCAAGGTGACATATATGTAATATATATATGAATTGGCAATGTAATTGCAACAAATGATTTCTGTCAAGAAGAATTTAAAATACATTTTTTTAATCCTAAATATTTGTAAGAATATCAGTGGAAATAATGTTTTCCAGTTTATGAGAAATCACTCGGTTACTTCCTAGAAAGACATTAAGGATAATATGAAATCTAGTACTCAGAGAAAAAAAGTTGTTTTTATATCTATAATTGTTTCACCTTAAAAATATCATTTTCATTTGGAACCTCAGTGTCCTTAAAGGGTAAAATTTATTATGCACCTATTGTGACTATAAGGAGTCTTTGAAAAACAATAAAATAACATTGAAACGATAAAAGTTGACTAATGAGGAAATGAATGGAAAAAAACAGATTAATAACAACAATAATAATAGTTAACCTTTGGGTCAGGTGGAGTGGCTCACACCTCTAATTTCAACACTTTGGGAGGTAGAAGTGGAAGGATTGCTTGAGG
Source organism: Pongo abelii (assembly GCF_028885655.2). Classification (NCBI taxonomy): domain Eukaryota; kingdom Metazoa; phylum Chordata; class Mammalia; order Primates; family Hominidae; genus Pongo; species Pongo abelii. Next base: position 47,432,009 of record NC_071996.2, on the reverse strand, counting down.
CCAGGAGTTTAAGACCAGCCTGGACAACAAAGGGGACCCGGCCTCAACAAAAATGTCTTTTTAAAAAAATAGCTGGGTATGGTGGCACGTGCCTGTAGTCCTAGCTACTCAGGAGGCTGAGGCAAGAGGATCACTTTAGCCCAGCCGGATGAGGCTGTAGTGAGCCGTGATCACACCACTGCACTCCAGGCTGGGCAACAGAGCAAGAACCTGTCTCCTAAAAACAAACCAGAAAAACAGTTAACCTTTGAAAAGTTTTTAGTTTGTGCAATGTGTGTAGTAAGCAGCAATTTTATGCATCTAATTTAATCCTCCTAACAATTATATAAAAAGAGAGGTAGGCTGGAATTAGAATTTGAATCCAAATAAGTGAAACTCGGCAGAATGACAGAGTAGGACTAAGAGAATAAAAAACATTTAGCCTATTCTGTTTCACATTACAAATTATTTCTTAAAAAAGAACCCTGGGCATGTACTCTATCCTTCAAGATAACTCTCAGTTTTGAAATTTGTCAATATTCAACAGAAGAATTAAAAATCACCATGTATTTTGAACCAGTAATTCAACTTCTAAAATTAAATCAAATATAAATGCAAGGATGTTCATTAAAGCATTGCATAAGATAATAAAAATTTAGAAATGGCACAAATGATTTGGGATTTGTTAGGTAAACCATGGTAGGTCTATGCGATAGTTTACTATATATCACTATAAATTATACTATAGAAAAATGTTTCTGAGCATGGAAAGAAAATGTTCACAATATATTGCTAACCTTCAAAAATGTATCCTATTTTGAATAGAAATAAAAATACGTATGTATATTTTGAAAAGGTCTTGAAAGAAAACATATTAAAATGGTAATAAGCAACACTTCTCCCAGCTGTGCCCAGAATCCAGCATCCAAAGCTTCAGTGGCGGTGTGGCAGGAGGGGTGGCAGCAACATGGTGACCTCAAGGATGGAACTATGGTGTGAGTTTGGATCTCATTCTAAGTGGTACAGCTCCCCAGCCTGGCTCTCTGTCTCACAGTAAACTCCACAATAGTCTTCAATAACTCCATTTTCTGCTTCAAGTATCCAAAGCTTGTTTCTGTGGCTTGCCCTAAGGATCCCAACAGATACAGGTCCTCCTTAGAGTCTTCAGTAAAGTCCTGTGTGAAACACAGAGCAAATGGCCAAGAGGTTGAGGTCATCTGTAGAAAAATGTCCAGCATCAGTTATTCTCATGATTTCTGGAATTATCAAATACAAATTCTCTTCCCCAAGATAAATTTTTGAGCAATAGCAGAGACACTGGATGTTTACTGTGATAAAAGTGGAAATAAAGAAGAAATGAGGAAACTGCTGGAGGCTGGATTTCCCAGGTCCTACCTCCAGACACATGCCTATGTGAGAGTAACAATTATCCCCATGGAAAAGAACTCTTCAGAGAAACTCTATTTCAAGGTGAAGATCCAGATTCAAAAATTAGGACTCCACAAGTTATAAGTCTGTGCAGTCAAAAAAAAAAAAAAATGCAGGCCTACTGAGGAGTTCAAAGTGGAAACTTAGTAAAGCAATTCCCAGCCCCTGAAAATAGCACCCACGTGAAGGGCTAAAGATATTCCAGATGGAGGATTTCCTAACATCCCTTAAGATGTGATGACTGAGAAGAGTGACAAGTAGATGATTCCAGGGACTAGAAGAGAGAGGCAGCCTTTTGAAAGGGTGCAATACAATTGATTTCATTTTCAGGTGAAATAGCTGGCACTATCACTGCCTCTCTCAATTCACCCATGTGACCTACAAGGGAGTTCCTATGACCATTTGGCTGAGAAAGAAAAACTGACCTGGGTCATAGCATATGCTGGTACTGGCCAGCCATGGATTGCTATTCTACTGCAGCCTCACCCAAAGGTGTACCTAAAGAAGAGTGATGAAGAGATAGCCTCTCTCACGGGCAAAACTTGGAGCAGGAAGTCTTGTTATTTAGTATGCCTTGGAAGAGAAATGGCCTGAGGTTCAGACTGATTTAGAGGCAGTCACTGTTGGGTGGCTAGTTGGCCAGGAAATGGAAAAAGAGTGTGAGAAGATTGGTGAGCACCGTCTGGGAAAAAAGTTATGTGAATGTACCAAAACTGGGCACAAAGCATGAAGATGTTTGTATCCTGTGTAAAATGCTCTATGATTGTTGAGAACATCCACTCTTGAGGAAGTTCTCAACAATCATATTGTCAAAATAATTCATACAAAGGCTATCAGGCAGCATCCCTCCCCAGTGCTTATCCAATGGGCCCCTGTACAAAGATGCCATCATGACAGACAGAGGCAATGCAAGGCCTCAACTGCACAGTCTTCACCTCCACTTTATCACCATAACATGGTTTCTAAGTACAACCTCAGTGACCGATATTTAATACCTGACAGAGCATCATTATCAAAGGGATTAGCAGCTTTCAGGTGGCAGGTTGATTACAGTGGTCCTCTGTAATCAACAGTGAACCATTTTGGAAGGGGCAGAAATTTGGCTTCATTAGATGGATATCTATTCTATATATGGATTTGCTATGCTTCTGCCAGCACTATCATTTCATGAACTTATGGAAATATACTGTTAATCTTCATAGAATCCCACGACATGTTGGAGCTCATTTCACAGCAAAGTGTGCAGCAAGGAATTTATACCCATGAAATTTACTTGTCTTGCAATGTACCCTATTGTCTGAACAAAACTTACCTAATAGAACAATGAAATTAATTACTGATGATTCAGTTATGAAGTCAGCTGGGAGACCACATCCTAGGAATACTGAGTGCTTTGAACAAGGAACCATTATAAGGTACTGCTTCTCTCATGGCCTGAATATAAAGGTTTGGAACAAATGGGTAAATGGAATTACCATTTTTGTTAATACACTAAATAACTATACTTGTATCATTTTTGCTGTCTTTATAACTTCATACTCAGCAGATTTAGAGGTCTTAGTTCCCAAAAAAGAAATACTTACATTAATAACACAAGAATTGTCCCCTTGAAATATAATTGAAACCCCCACCTCGATATACTTTGGGCTTCTCCTGCCATTGAACCATCAGCCAAAGAAAGGGGTTGTGGGGATTGATCCTAACAACTGAAGATTGTTTTGCTGAAACATGGTGGGATTTACTCTCATCTTCCCTTAGTACTTTCAAGCTTAGTAGTAAAAATCAAAATGCAACTATCCAGTAAAGTCAAATCACTAAGGGTTCCAACCCTTCAGGAAGGAAGTCTTGGTTCACCAGCCAGATAAATAACCCTGACCAACTGAGGTTCTGGTTGAGGGCAAGAGAAACATAAAAGAATGAAGGAAGGCAGCACACTCATGATTAGAGACAGAGATGAGGGTGATGCTAGCTCTGCCTGCTTTTGTTATGTATATATTAACAAATTATTTCTATTTTGCCCTTTCCTCTTTCTCTATTCGTATGATCTATGAGGGAGTGTTCATGATGCATAGATTTTCATTTTAATTCACAAATCACTGCACTGTAAGAAACTGCATCTAGACCTGATGAATAGGATATTGTATCACTTGACCACCTTCAACTTTGAGAATGAAAAGTGAAGATGAGACTTTTTGTGTCCCTTTTGTGGAGAGGTGTGACAGTATCTTCATTTGTTTTGGGTTGCATTTTATTAGGTAGAAGAATGAAGTCATTGTTTCATGGGAATAAATGATATATGGTTAGCAAAAATGCATGCTGCACAGAAAAAGGGGTGGACTGTGCTACTTCCTTACTTCCTACTTCCTTACTGCTCACAGATTCATTTCCCACACTTATTCTGCTTGCCAGAAATTGGCTTTTACAAACATGTTCAAGGTTTCTTGTTAACTGCTTTCTAGCTAGGTGGGGTAAATGGGAAGCCCTAATTATGAGTTTAGGCTGAAGGAAGGGATAAATTAGGCCCCCCATTCCAACCCTCCCACTGCTTCTGGTAGAATCTCTAGTAATGGCCTCATCTCCTCATGGTTCTAATTCTAATCAGGGATCTAAACAGCCCCTCTCACTGTGGTTTCACCTCCAGCTGACTGGCCCTGGTTCCTAGGTTCTGGTAATATCATATTCTCCCTCCGCCCTCCAGGTGTAGGAATGGCAACACTTGTGTGGGTTGGCACACCATCCTTGGTTGGCTTTTCAGCCTTCTAATTCCTTTGTCATATATTTTAGGCTTCTTACATACTCCCAAGCATTGATTCTGTTTTCTCATTTGACCCTGACTGATCAGAGTTATTTCAGTAGTTTAGGTGAAAGATAATGGTGATTTAAATTGAGGTGCTAAGGTGTTAGCAGTAGGTACCAAGAGACTTAAGCAGAGTAGAGGATGTGCTATATATATTGTAGGTGTTGAAGAAAGGGAGGAATCAAGGAGAATACTTGTTTTTTTTTAATTTTATTTTAAGCAACTGCATAGATAATGGCATAATTTATTGAAATGCACTAGATAAAGGAAGAAACAGTTTGGAGATAAGAATTTTAAAATTCCTCTTTATATGTATGTGTTCATTATGAGATCCCTGTAGGATAGCAAAATGGGATTTCCCTATTTGACAGATGCTTAGTAGAAACTAGAGATTTGGGAAAAGACCCAGCCCCCTTCTTGATACTTCAGTTCCAAATCCTCTTTTTCATTTGCAATTAACTTATGAGTGGTTAGATACCAGCTCCTTTTTCTGTTATTGTCAAATGGGGAAAAAATGAGGAAAAATGAAATTTCTAGGGATATTTTCATTTAAATGATACTCTAATAGAATAAAAGAATTTGGCTGACTGTTTAAGTTTTACCAGAAAGGATTTTACCTGGTTCTGAAATGGCAAACATAAGTGATGTTCTAAACAAGGAAACCTTAAGGCAACTCTCATTTGCTTGTTCTGATGCTCTGAGAACAGGAAGCCTAATTACTCAACAGCCAAGTGCATTTAGCAATGTCTTGAGAAACTGCCCTCTGTCAACATCCTCTTTTAGGACATAATCAATTCATTGCCTTAGCATCGGCTAAATTTCATTGTAATAAAAATAGGAGGAAAATACTGACCTCATAATGAGATTCTTGAGTCCAAAATAAAAATTTATAAGCACTGTGGTGCCTGAATGAAGGATATGAAAGAAGCACTAGTTTCTGGCTTTGCGAATTTAGCCATATTCTCATGTTTCTATTCCCACATAGTTATCAGCCATTCACATATAAAAATAGAATTAGGAATCAGGAACTACAATGTTAATAAACAATAATGGGTAAGAACACATGAAATTATCACCAATATATTTCTGAAAAGGAAATTGGGTGTCAGATTATCTTTCCTAAATTTTATACATTTAGTGTTAGCTAATATATTTCTTGAAATACTTGTGCAGTTTATCTTTTTGTGATAGTGTCTTTCAAAAAGTGTTGTGGAGTGTGATATAACATGAGAAAGCAATCCTACAACAAATTTTGCTTTATACCTTTGCTATAGACACTACATTCCAGTTGATGTGAAAGTGTGCGTAGAGTGTATATGTCTGTGTGTATATTTACTGAATACATCCTCATTGATGGCTGGCCATTTGGGGCAGGAAATGTGAAGAGAAGTACAGTGGCATGGGGATGGGGAATTCTCCTCCTTAATCAGTCTTATAAAATCAAAAATTCCCATGCTTAAAAGGTCAAAGAGAGAGTATAATGCACTTATGAAAAAGAGATAGCCTCATTAATCCAGTTGTTCTTGGCCCAGACAGCAGAAGAAATATAAATGCTGTCATCACTTACGTGTGAGATAGAGGATGAAATGTGGGAATTTGTCGGTTTACTGCAAAGACCATTCTTTTGGTTTGAGAACATTGGTGGAAATAACCTGAGCTGAGAAAAGCTCCCTATGAGGAATACACGTTATGGGAAACTATTAAAGACAACGTTTGGTCAATGACCTTCTTGACGTAGTTTAATCAAGCTGCACGCCCCGCACCAAAAAGACAACTACTTGAAGAAGGGAGCCCTCAACAAGCCAAGACATTTTACCTTTCCTCTATTACATGAGTCTGGTATAAGACACGAGTGTGCAATAAATCTCTAGTTCATGCATTCAGAGGCTGCACTATAATAATGATAGACTATAAATCACAGAAAATATTTTAGGATAGTCAATAGCTAGAAATAGTGCTAACCAATAGCACAGATGTCTAGTAGATACAAAAATGAAGGTTTGGCAGTTGTTTAAAAATGGGAAGTACAAGGATTTGACCTGAAATATATTAGAAAATAGCAGCAGTTCCATAGTTTTGTCAGGTTTCCAGTTTTGCATTTCACTATTTCTTTTTTAAATCCTATGTTCTGTTTTGGAAGGTAGACTGCAATTTTGGAAAACCGAAAAAATTTCTGTCATGCATTTCTAAAATAATCTTGTAAATATTTGTAGATCATATACACATACATGAGCTTTTATGTAAATTTGTTTTTCTTTGAAAGTTTAAGGATAATTGAATGCTGAGAATGGAAGGAAAATGAGGCTGTAAACAAATGGGAGGCTCTCGCAAGGACCCATGGGGATTGGAACTAGGCTTTCCATGTGCCAACTATTAGCTAATTGTGAGATGACACTGACTGACCGGACTCACGATCCACATCCCCGTGTCTGCCTCAAAAGAGCTGTTAGAAGAAGAAAATGCTCATTTGTTGCAACTGTGACCAAGTTCTCTGAAATCCAATAATGGGCAGCTGGAGATCCCTCACATAACTGACAACACAAAGGGTCAAAGAGGCTTCTGATACCCCTGAGGGAGAGGTAAGAAAAAGCAGACTAAGTATTTTAAGTACAACAGGGTTAACAAGCTATAATTTACTACCTTGTTGATTTTCTTGCTTGATGGAAGTCTGTAGAAACTGGGAACTTATGGAAAAGTAAATTACACTTTTCAAAAATCCTCTTTTTTGTCTTTCCCTTTGTTTTCTTGTGCCCCACCTTTTTTATGGTGGTGGGAGGGGGGATGGCCAGGAAGTTAGGCAAGTTGATTTACTTAAACAGTTGAAACTCCAGAGAAATCTGATCTTAACTTCCCAGAGGTTGAAAAGTAATGCTGTTTCCTGTGATTCTCCATTTCCTGGGTTTAGCAGGGACACAGATCCCAAGAATTAAAATATGATGAGAAAGTCTGTCCTCCTAAGATGTTCTCACCCCGGCAGGAAAGTACCATACCAGAAATTTCACAAGAAAGTCTGCTCTCATGAGACTCACTGCCAGACTTTTAACCATTTTGATAAGTTCAGAAGAGCTTCCATCAAAAAGCTTTCAAATGCCTGTCCCCAGTGACCCCACAGATCCCTTTGAGAGCCACCCAACACCACTTCATAGTTCCCATAAACACTTGGACCTTTCCCTGTGAAAGCTGACAAGTTTTCCCGAAAGTCCTTACATACCACACTCAGCCTCATCTTGCCAAATGTGCTATCTCAGTGGAAATTGCTGGAACTTTCCAGACAGATTTTATGCTACAGGCAAAAAGCACCTCAGTCACCAATGTGCCCACACTGTTTTCTGAGACTGTCGGTACCTACATATTTCATACACGATGTAAAAAGTCCCATGCTTTTTTTCTCCCTGTATAACTAAGTATTGCTCTCATAATACTTTGTGAAAAATGTCTCATAACTATAGTAATTACTGATGTCAACGCCCCTGTTAATATTCTGGGTCTGCAAACATTTCACATCAGATCTCCACATGGAAAAGGGACTGCTCACCTCTACTTTGTAAATTAGCTATATGATTTATCTGTGGGAAACATTTCAAAAATATAGATTCAGAAAGACATCTACCACATGATGGCTTTTCCATATGGCATCTCATAATTATTTTGCTGTGTGTGAACATGATGAAAACAGTTTCATAATCCTCCAAGGGTCAGAGTAAATTATTTCAATTAGACATATTTCAGAGCAAACATTACCTTAGGGTTTATTAATAATATTACCTGAGAAGGAACAGCTGCCTTTTATGCATAAAAAGCTGTCAGCTTCTTACCGCTCCATCTATAGAAACCCTTTTGTGACTTTAAAAAAAATGGCAGATTTTCTCATGCTTTACCTAAACACAGAACTTGGCAGCAGGGACCTGGTTGTAATCCTCAGCATGGGAGCTGGTGGGTGGATTTTTTTTCTCTATAAACTCTTCTATAAACCACACCAGTCTCCTGGTATTTATTCTGGGTAATGCTAGAAATTGTACACAGATCCAACAGGCCATGTAAAAGAGTTTTGTAACTTCCTGAAGCCCTTTCATACAAAATCCTTACTCTGAATGCAATTCCAGAAAGATGGGACATTACAGCAGCTTAAAGGAAAGGTTTGCTCTGTTGTCTTTTTCTCCTCTACATTGGAGCCTTGCAAATATGAAATAGGTCAATTGGGGCAACATAATAACAGCAATTAATATGAAATTAATTGATCTATATTGAAAATGCAATGCCCATTGAAATGGCTTCAGAGCTAAATCACGTAGACAGCTATATTAATAATAATTAAGGATTGGAATTTTTCTCTGTAGATGGGTTGTCACTTCATAAGAGTTAGTTGGAGCTACATATTACTGCAGCACATCAATTAAGTTTCACTTTATTATAACCACTAGTCTCTGAACATGCATATTAAAAGATCTCAAGGCACAGAGTCTATGAGACGTGTGGAAAACAGATTAGAAATACCCTGTGTGTCTAAGAAATGTATCATCTTATCACAAGCTTTTCTTGCCTCCCACCCCAAGATAATGACATGATGACAATGATAATGTGATGATGATAATGATTATAATAATGGGATGATGATTTTGATAAGGGCTTCTCACCAACATGTCCTGCTTTTGGCAAAACTTTCCTAAGGCAAATGCATATTCATCTTGGCAGAACTGGCAAATAATGGATTTTTTACGAATTTGTTGCTGGTTGGATGAAAGATGGCATGGTAGGTAGTAGAATTAGTCAACATCAACTATTCAAATATTACTCTCTTGGCATAGAGACCCAGTGAGGCTTCAAATTCTCAGAGGATCTTAGCTGAGGCAATATCTGTGACCTTATGAGTATTTTTTGAGATAAACTAATTTAAGTAGTGTGACTGAAATTTCGAAGGAAACTTAAATGTAAACACACATCTTTCAAATACTTGCAACCAACATTCCTTCTCACAAACATACATGAAGCCATAGATAAAGCAGTCCTTTACCAAAAACAGCAGGGAAATGCTGTGAGGAGAAGAGGGTAATCAGAAAATTTTCTTATATTTGTTTATTTTGCCAATGAATATTATACAGCTGTGGGTGAAGCACTGTATTTTGAGGAATAGAAATGAAAATTGCAATCAGGTTATTTGCATTATTCATTTCTATTTCATTTTAGGAAAATATCAATAAAAATGGGGAACATTATAGAATTTAAAAGAACCTTTGTATTATATTTTCTACATTCCTTATAGAAGGGCAGAACGTCTCGTATGCTTTGTTACAACTATTCCAGAAAAAAAAAAAAAAGACAAACACCATAATCATTGCTTCTCAATCCTACAATCTTATGCTTTCCAGTTCTCCTTTTTTCTCTTTCTCTTTTGGCACTCTAGCATGTCAGATTCTTGTTTTCTACTTGTTTTGACCCCAGCTCAATGGTGGAGCGCTAATAAGCAAAAGCAGAGCCATAACTGGATCAGGAGAGATCTGAAAACCTAATCATGCCACAGATGAACCATTGGCAATAGTTCAATGCTTACTTATGGCACCAATTTATTTCTTCCCATAGTGGCCACAATCTAAGTAAATGAACTATCATCTACTCAGTTGCTCAGAAAAAAAAAAAAACAACCTGAGAGTCATCATTGACTGCTCTCCTTCTCTCACACCCCCAGTCCAAATCAACAGCAAAACTGTCAGTTCCTAATCAAAACATATTTTAAATTCAACAACTTATCATTTCCATGGCTATCACCATAAGCAAAGCCAGTACCATCATTTTTCTGTACTACTGCAATAGTCTCTCAGTACTCCTCATACTACTTGCTTCTATGATATTTTTACTGTCTATAATTTGGCCTCCACACAGTTGTCTGTGATCTTTCTAAAAGATATATTATATCATGTTCCTACCCTCAACCTTCCAATGCCTTCCCGTTATACTTAGAATAACATTCGAAATCCTTATCATGGCTTCTAAGTCATGAGATTCTGACAACCACTCTGACTTAATTTCCTATCATACTTCAACTCACTCAGTGCACTCCAACAACCCTTGCCTTCATATTCCTCTACACGCCAAAACCCTTCCTATATCAGGGCTTTTACTTTCTGTTTGGAATACTTGTATTCCAGATATTTGCATGGCTCACTTTCTTTCCTCAACCACCTTTCTACCCAAATTTAATCTTCCAGAGTATAACTTTTACAATCCCACCTAGAATATTCTGCCATGTCAATGTCTGTAATGGTTAAGTTTTTCTTTGGAGGCGGAGACAGAGTCTTGCTCTGTCACTCAGACTGGAGTGCCTTGGCACGATCCTGGTTCATTGCAGCCTCAACCTCCTGGGTTTCAGCAATCCTCCTGCCTTGGCCTCCCAAAGTGCTGGGATTACAGGTGTGAGCCACCACACCTGGCTGTAATGGTAAATTGCATGTGTCAACTTGAGTGATCTAAGGGATGCCAAGAATCTCATAAAACATTAATTCTGGGTGTGTCTTTGAGGGTGTTTCCCAAAGAGAGTGGCCTTTGATCTGGTAAACTGAGTAAGGAAGATCACCCTCACCAATGGGTATGGGCATCATCCATTCTGTGGAGGGCCCCAGTAGAACAAAAAAGTGGAGACAGGACAAATTTTTTCTCTTTGCTCAAACTGGGACATCCATTTCCTTCTGCCCTTGGACATTAGCAAGCCTGGTTCTTGGGCCTTCAGAACCTGACTGGGACTTACATCGTTGGCCCCTAGTTCTCAGGCCTTTGAATTTAGACTGGAACCTATATCTGTGGGCTCTCTTGGTTCTCAGGCCTCTAGGCTTGAATTGGAACTGCACCACTGGCTTTCCTGGGCCTCCAGCTTGCAGACAGTAGATCATAGGATTTCTCAGCCTCTATAGGCTTTGGAGCTAACCCTTCATTGATAATAAATCTCTTTCTATATGTCTGTGTGTGTGTACATCCATCCATCTATCTATCATCTATCTATCTGTCTATCCATCCATCCACCCATCCTTCCATCCATCTATCCATCTATGTATCCATTTATCCATCTATCTACATTTCCCATTGGTTCTGCTTCTCTAGAGAACCTTCACTAATACACTATCCTTTTACCTTACTTCATTTTTATTGTTAAAACATACTTGAAAGTTTAATATATATGAGCTACATTTATTTACTTATTTGCTTACTTAATTATCATATATCTTCTATCAGAATATAAGCTCCATGAGGTCAGAGACTTTAGGAGTTTACTTATCACTGTATTCCCAGCACCTAGAACATTTCCTAGCACATACTGGATACTAAATAAACATCCATGATCTAAATGATTATATTTGACTCAATTTAAAGGTTTGAAATACATGAAACGAAGAAAACAACAGGACATGTCATGTAGTTTCATCTGCCCTTTTTCCATGTTAAGGGAAGTAAATGTGTATTCAATCGTTCTCTAAAAAACTGATGAACCCAACTGAAGGTAATACCTTGTATTGTCCTTAACTCCACACCTATCCCCCAAATACCACGTAATGCATTGACTGTCTTTGGGTTTATCTACTTCTTATCAAAGTATCTTGTCTACTTTTCATGTTTAACTCTGAGATCATAAAGTTTCAGGTTCTGCTTGTGCACCATTGAAAGACTTGAACTACATGTTCTCCAAGATCCCTTCTAGCTACGTAATTCTACTGAAAATGTAGAGAAAGATAGAGCCAGTGGTGACTCAAGTTATTTAATATGCCTCTATGTTCTAGTTTATTAGTTACCCTGTCTATAATTTTAATATGCAACTATAGTTACTTGATAGCCTAGATTTTCACTTGCTAATGGAATACAACTTACAATGTTATGCATTCGCATCGAACGTCCCTGATAAGTCTCACAATCAAAAGAATGAGTGGTAATCAAAAGACTAGAAAATAGCCCTGATACCTAATGTGTCATGCACTATTCAACCTAAGCAGGTTGTCTTCCTTTTGTAATTTCATTGCCCAACTTATAAAATAAGTTTGATGCACAAAACACTTACTGAAATCCTTTTAATATGGTCTTATTTCCAGGACCATATTCCAGGTTTCTTGGAAGAAGGCACTAAGAATGATTTTGATAAGTCAAGTATGTCAGAATAAGAGGTAGCATTGGTCAGAGGGAGAAATTGAACACCCATGGAGGTCTAATAAAACCTTGGCCAAAAGCTCATGTGCATATAGAGCCCTTCAGAGTTCTCCTGCCTTAGGCAGAATATGATGGATATTTACATCTGCCTCAATCAATCATTGTATCAGGGCAAGGAGTGGGGTGGGGCAAGAATATGTCTTGGAACACGCAGCTCACATAAAACTTTGGAAACCCTGGAGGAGCTGACTAATGGAGGCTGTCTTCCAGCAATTGAGTCAACAAGTCCTATCTTGTAAGGGGATCGGGGTGACACATTTCCATCCCTTCTGGTCACAGAACCAAGTAGCAATTCCTCTTATATGTTTTACATTAATGCAAAAGAATAATATATGTCCTTTATGGGCACTTTTCAAAGACCACTAATATGATACTCTATGTGTATTACTGTGCATTCTATCTTCAATCTATAATGGGCAATGGTAATAAACATTTATGATCTACATTGAGGTGTGCATGTATCTGCAAGTGCCCATGGGCTTGTGTGCATTAAGAGAGCTTGAAGTATGTCAAAGGTTATTTACAGACTAATATCCATAATAGAACAGAGCAATTACCAATTCACAAATTGTGCTTTGGCTAGACTTCTCCTTTCTAGACTTTTCAAGAGCATAGGTTTTAGCTATGGGCCTACTTAATTGGCTGTGTTTGAATTTTACAAACCTCAGATCTCACACTATTGTAAAGGGTTCATCAACATATTCATATATGTAGCTATCATAAAAACAGATGTTTACTTAAAAATAACATAATTCTTAAATTTTTCTAAGTGTTCTTTGCTGTCATTATTATTTGGCCTGGAACTACTAATCATAGAATATACCATAACTATTCTTCCCTTTTTGCCCCTTCCACTTAAATAGTTTAAAAATCATGTTGGTTTTATTTTTTCTCATTTTTTGAAATACTCAACCAATTGGCTTAGCCCTTTTTTTTCTTTCTGTGTCACCTTTTAATACAGGTTTTCATCACCTCTGCAAAAGGGATTTTTTTTTTCCCCAGTGAAAAAGATGGATTGGTAAGCGGCCCTACAGCCTATAAACTGTTTCCTTTTCATTCAGGCCTGAGCAGTTTGGCCTGGCTCACATTCAGGTAGTATATAACTTGTCTGAACTCCTTCTAAAGGGCCTCCTGCTTGTGTATTTATGCCTAAACTCTTGCGTGAGCCTTGAAACAGCCTCTCTACAGAGTGATGGGATGTTTGCTCACCTCCAGCCCACATTGTAATGAAGCATGCCCCTTGCTTTTAAAATCCTGAGGTTCTGACCTCTCCAGGTGAGGCTTTCCCTGGAAATGGCCCCCTGAGGCTACTCCCAACTGCACAGTTTATGTGTGGGACACCAGTAACTATGTTCACTCTTAAGGGTTTTCTTTCTCTTTACATTGTCAGCTGCTTTCATGTTCCAACATAAAGGCCCACACAGGAAGTATTAGGAGAGATTTCTAGACCTCCTAAAGCTAAACCTGGTAAAGCTTTCCTTTAACGTTCAAATATTCAAAAGAACTTTGTGTAAATTACAAATTTTGCACTAGTGTATTCATTTGAAGAAGAGTGGTATAATATGCAAAATAACAAAAGAAATTTTTTCATCATAAATGTCATTGCCAAGAACAGGAACTGATGTTACTTGGCCTTGATCTTTGTTTTCTTCCCCTTCCTCCACTGCTTAATTCAATTATGTATCCCTCCCTTACATAATGCAAGCACCACTCCTCCAACTCCGCCTTAATTACAGACTATTCAGGGATCCTGGATGTCCTAAGATAGAGCCAGTATATTTTGGCATTGTTTTATTCAAACCTCTACCAGGTACTGCATGTTCAAGACAATTTTCCTTTTAAGCGCCCTCCCCACCCCCACCAAAATCAGACTACATAGATAATAGCTCATTCAGTAATCAGTAGATTATGAAGTGGTTGAAATGTATTTGAAAATTAATGGATAGATCGAGACAAAGAGGCTACTTAGATTCCTTTGATGAGATGATACAGCAACTTACATCTAACCTAACTGTCTGCCTACTCCCTCTCGCCCAATTAACTATGCAATTGCAAATTTTATGAAAATATTTCAAACTATATTTATATTATGGCCTTGTCAAATACAGTTTTTAAATAATTTTGGCCCAGGACTGAAGATTTAAAGAAAAAGCGAAAACTTCTCTGTCCTTTATAGGTTACCTTTTTACCTAACACTTGGACTACCATCAATTATTCTGCTCGTTTTGGGGGGAAAAGTGAGAAGAGTTATGGAAGGATAATATTTGTAAAAGGAGACAGCAACACATCATGATAGACTTTACAGCATGTTTCTGTGCTAAGCCTACTACACAGCAAACTAAACTCAAGACAGTCCTGTCCTCTACCATCTGTGACTGGAAAAAGAAGATAGGAACAAATAAAAAAGCATTAAGCAAGGATTCGTAAATGTAGTTAGATATCTAAAAATGATAGTTGTGAAAAGGTATCTGTGGGATGAACGGCAGTCTCTCTTTTAAAGTGTTATGTAAAAAGAATTTTAATTGTGATGATGAAGTATGACTTTAGGGAGCCAAACAAAGTGTTGTCTGAGAGAAAGACCAGAGGATGAGTTGGTCAAGATCCCTCTTCCCTCCAGCACAGTGAGTCAACTTCATATTAACCATTCTCTGATTAGCAATCTTTTTTATTTTTCTTTCCTTGGTTCAAAACATTTCCATAAATTGCAATTATTTCCCACAGTGTCAAATATATTTTCCTTGACAAAGGTGAGTATTAGGTATTAAAGTCTAATCTCATAAGAAATTTGTGAATTATTAAGCCTATTTCTTAACTAGTCAAGAGCAAATCCTTCTCACAACTTTTCATGCTAATGTTGCATGTTATCACCTGCATGTCAGCAGAAAATTCTTTAGGCAAAGATGTTCCCTTCAGAAGAGAACAAGGGCAGTTACTCTGCTCTAAATGTATCATGATGGACTTTGATCTTTCCAGTCTCTTCAGATATCTTTTATTTTTACCCAGAAAAAGTTGTCCATATGTTCAATTGTAGAGATGAAAATATTAATTTAAACCAAAAGCATATTGCAGGAAAAGCAATCTAATTACAAAAAGCCATTTATACAGAAAAAGTATACTTTCAAATAAAGTAGTGAAAAGGTCACCACAAATCTTTATAGGCTAAGAAAATGGAATCAAATACATAATGTTAAAAATGTACAGAAACAGTTTTTATAGAGGACTAACACTGTTCTCTGTTATTGATGCCTCTAGTAGATCAAGAGAAAAATGGAGACCATTTGAAAATTAACTAATATAGTTAAATTAACAAATATACTTTCAGCTGGGCACAGTGGCTCACACCTGTAATCTCAGCACTTTGGGAGGCCAAGGTAAATGGATTGCTTGCACCCAGGAGTTTGAGAGCAGCCAAACAACATGGCAATATCCTATATCTACAAAAAATGCAAAAAATTAGCCGTGCATGGTAATGCACATCTGTAGTCCCTGCTAATACTTGGGAGGCCAAAGTAAGAGGATTACCTAATCCTGAGAGGTTGAAGCTGCAGTGAGCCATGGTCATGCTGCTGCACACTCCAGCCCGGGTGGCAGAAGAAGACCCTGTCTCAAGAAAAAAAATATATATATAGAAAAAATTAAATTAAATTAAAAAATATACTTTCACTATAAACTCTAAAAAGAATATAGAATATATCATATTTATAAAACATGCAGAAAAAATAGGCATGTAGAGTTACAGAAAATATTTTAGTATATTCCACAATGCAGAAATTATTTACGGTACATTGTCTGAGTAACATAAAATAATATAAGAAATAATAATAAAAGGCTAAAGAAACAAAACAAGCAAAAACTCTGACCATTAGAAAAGTTGCTATAATTTTTCTAAATAACTTTGTTCAGACCAAAAAGAAATAAAAGTTAACAGTTAAAGATGATTTAGAAAATAATAAAAATTAGTATGTTACATTTTAACTTTTATGAGATGCAGCCAAGGTGGTATGAAGAGACAAAATCACAGCCTTGTAATGTTTTTGCAATTAAATAAGAAAAAAAATGAAAATAAACCAGAGTTCAATTCAAGAAGTTAGAAAAAGAAAACCCACTTAAGGGAAATAGAAGAAAGATAATAGTGAAGATAAAAGCAGAAAATGATTTATTATAAAAGAAAAAGATAATATAAATATTAAATAAATTCAAGAAGTATAAGAGAAAAATTTCCTGCAAATAAAACCCAGAAAGAAACAATGATTGAAATTATAATGATAAATACCTGTGATGTATTGTGTACTTTTTCTGTAGCAGACACTACACTTAAGCTTTGCCTATTTGTTAATCCTTAAAACAAAACTCTAAAGTGTTTATTTCTGTTTTGTTTTTTTTTTTTAAATAAATGTGGTCACTGAAATCGGGGGTTTCACTTGCTATTATAGCAAAGCTTCTTATGTATCAATGATGGAATTTCAAAGAAGAATCCTCTCACCCTTACTCCAAAACCTGTGCTCCTAACAACTACACTATTTTTAACAAAATCATTTGATAAAGACGGTCATGGAAGATTAAAATGCCTAATTCTAATTAGTTTGATAAGTTGGATGAATTGGGCAATTTTCTGATAAAATATACATTTATCAATTGTACCAAGTTTAATTAAACAATCCATATATACAAGTAAACATTGAATTAATTGGATATGTTACAAAAAACTATCTCCAAACATGGCTCTAAGCCAAAATGGTATTTTATTTTAACTAATGAGCTTTTGCTCTTAAATGTTCAAAGAACAAAATTGCCGGCCTTATATTACTTATTCTAGGATCTAAAAAATAATAAACATTAGTTTTAAAATTAAATTAAAGTGAATTTTTACTTATTCATTCTTTGAGACAGGGTGGTTCTTTGTTGCCCAGGCTGGAGTGCAGTGGTGCAATCATGGCTCACTGCAGCCTCAACCTCCTGAGCTCAATCGATGGTCTCACCTTAGCCTCCCAAGTAGCTGGGGCTGCAGGCATGTTTTTGTGTTTTTTGTGTTTTTTGTAAAGATGGAGCTAATTTTTGTGTTTTTGTAAAGATGGAGTTTCGCCATGTTGCCCAGGTTGGTCTCAAACTCTGGGACTCAGCCCATCTGCCCACCTTAGCCTCAAAGTGCTGGGATTACAGGCTTCAACAACCTGCCTGGCTAGTTTTTTAATTTTAAAAATTAAACATATGGTATCAAAATTTGATAAGGATAACAAGAAAATAAGGAAATTATGCATTTATCTCAGTTACATAGATGTGAAATCACCAAATACCAGCACTATTATGAAAACATCTGATTGGATAAAATGAAATCCCATTACTCATTAACCATGATATAGAAGAGCTCTTAAATCATTCATCAGCCTCACCTTATTGTGAAATTACTAGAGATATTCTCATTAAATTCAGGAACAAGGGAAGAATTCTCATCACCATCATCATTGCATAATAATGTTAGGAAGGCCCTGGCTAATTAAACAGCCAGTGAAACCATTTATAAGAAACAAACAACATTTGGAAAGTAGGAGATAAAACTATCTCTATGACTAGACCACACAGGAAACAAAATACATACCTTACAAACTCAAAATTAATGAGTGCTGATGAGATGATCCAGTGCAACAGAAAAATGATACAGTCTTTAGCTTCTTATATATTATAAATAACCAATTTGTTGGAACAAAGTCCCACCTGCATCTAAGTATGCCTAAGAGCAGAAAAGAAGGACTAGATCCCTGCAAGTGGAAACCCCTGTGGCATGCTGCTGACAGGCTGAAATTTCCATGCCGTCTCTATTATTCACAAACAAAATGTTATTGTGGTCCTACTAGGCACCAGGATCTGTCCAGATGTAGAGAAAATAGCGTTGAAAAGATCCGGAAGATATCATTGTAATGGAGCTGATAATTGATTGGGATGAGTGGAACAAAGGATCATAAAAATGAAAAGTAAATAAACTGAAAACGGAGTGAAATGTGCTATTATGAATATAATGGGCTAATGAGGTAGAGACTTAGGGAGTACTTTGGGTTGGGAATTCAGAGTCTTTCCTCAACAGGTGACATTTAACCTGAGAATTGAATGATGAGAGCCAGCTATGTGATCAGGTTGAAAAGAATTCCAGATAGAATCTTTTATTTTGACTTAAAACTTTATTTAACTTTTATGTTGGATTTTATAATATACGCATGCTTCTTTCAATGTAAATACACCATGGACTTTTCCTCTGAGATTAATGTCATATTCATTGAGAAGTCCATTCAGACAGCCTTCTCCATTTAGTCGCTTTGACTTCAGTTCATTTTGTCACTTCTTATAAACTAGCTGCTAGACATTGTTCCCCTCCTCTTAGCCAATCTCCTTTTCCTCCTTTCCACTTTACTCATTAATATATGCAATATACTTTCTCATCTTATCTCTAACTCTCACCCCCATCTGAACTCATTACTGAAATGAACGATGGGGTGTCTCATTTGACATATTACTTGTTAATAAAAATTGTGATACCCAAGTGGCCTCAATAAATTGTGTTCACACAAATTAAGGTAATATCAAATCGGCTGTTTCAAAATGTTCTGTTTTACCCCTTATCATTCTGACACACACCCCTAAGAGCGATCACTTTAAAAAATATATAAGAATATTAAAATAATTTCATTTTTATTCTGGTAGTAAGATGGTAGCAGGTTAGATCTGCTTCTTCTCTCCTCTCTTGGACTCTACGCAGTAAGGAAAACAGCAACAGCAAAATTCGTGAACTCCATTTCCAGGGAAATCGCAAGATAAATTTCAAATTGTGTAAGTGTTGATTAAAGCAGCTGAGGCTGATAAAGCCTTTCAGAAATCCCTGCGGAAAGAGGCAACAGAAGCAGCAGTAGTCTATGAAAAATGGGGTGGCGTGTTGGGGGGTATAGCTAGTGGTAGGAAAACTTAGCAAGTGCCAGAAAAAAAATGTACACCTTCTATATAGGAACTATGTATTCTTTGGTGATAGTGGCCATGAGGACACTACGGAGCATGGGAATGAAGGTAAAAGCACTGATGTAGTGGATTAGGTTCTGAGGGAAGCATGGGCTACAGAAGGGGTTCATACTAAGAAAACGTTCATCAGTAGACAGTGAAGTTTCTAGGAGTTTTTAGGGTGTTTTCACTCAGCAGTCTCATAGGGAGCCTAAGATAAAGGGTTAATCTCAAAGAGATTTGTAGACATGGCTTTTCTCTAAAGGAGTATATTATTAATTGATAACTAAGAAACCAAAAACTGAGCCAGGAACAGGAGCTCATGCCTGTAATTCTGGCTACTCAGGAAGCTAAGGTGGGAGAATTGCTTGAGGCCACAAGTCCAAGACCAGCCTGGGCAACATGGCAAGACCCTGTTTCAAAAACATTAAAAAAGAAAAAAAGAAAAGAAATCAAAAACTTTCTAAAGTAATTACATTGGGTTAGACTAAAATGGACAGAAATTGTACAAAATAAGAGGGCTTTGAACCTCAAAACTTCTACAGCTACAGAGCTGGTTGAGAAAGCTATTAATATGTAGATGTAAATATTGGTAATTTCTATTGGAAAAGAAAGGATAACTCAAAGGGAAGAATCAGGAACCCAGAGGGTATAGCCAAGACTCATGAAGAATCATTTTTAGGGAGTCAACAAGCCCCAAACCATGCTGGATTTCAGAAATTGCTGTGAACCTTATACAACTGGATTATTTGTTGTAATGACTCTATTTCTATCCCACCCCTGCATATGGTGGCGGGGGAAGCAAGAGTGCAGAGAGTACATGGACCTCATTTAGTTGACAAAATTCTGGACTGCCAGCTGATGCCATAAGAGAATGAAACTTTTGCAGACCTTGGGAGGAGATGAAAGTATTTTATATGTTAGAGAAAGTAAACAATTCATGGCCAGAAGATGGAAGGTGTAGATTAAAGATAGCCACAAATTATTTTCTAGCCTTCTCTTTCAAGTATAATTCCTCTCCACTTAAATCAGGGCTGACCCTAGTGCTTGCTTACTGAATCAAATGCAGGTAAATTCAACTACTTCTGAGGCTGAGGCTGGGTCATAAGAAGCCCCTCAGAGCTCACCCAGTCTCCTTGTAATACCCCTATTTGAGCCATGAGCTGCCATATGGTAAGGTTGAATACCCTGCTGAAGATACCACCTGGAAAGGCCCTGAGACCATATGGGAAGGAAGAGGGTCCCAGCTGAGCTTAATGTATTGGCCCATCTCCACCAAGCCACCAACATACAAGTTAAACTATTTTGAAACCTTCGGATCAGCCAAGCTAGCAGCTGAATACCAGCAAGTGATAACAGTTAATGAAATATGGAGCCGAAGAATTGCCCAGCTGAGCCCTATCTGAATTCTTACTCCCTAAATTGTGAGATATAACAAAATATTGTTGTTCTATGACAGTAAGTTTTAGAATCGCTTTTTAGGCATCAATGGACAACAGAGCATCCACAGTAATGTATATAATAAATATGTATACACTATGTCATCTAAAAGAACAGGGGACTAAGAGTCTTACAGTGAGGTATAATTTTAAAGCTAATCACTGGAAGACAAATACAAACCTTATGAAACATCAAAGTCCCAACAAGAAAAAAGCAAAGAAAACAGACTAGAAAAAAGGCTTAAAATGCACACGCACGAATACTTGCTACAAAATCTTGCAATAAACAAATGTTCCTGGACAGCAGTTTGTCAATATGTAGCACAAATCTTAAAGTTGACTATACATTTTGATCTGAGAATTACATCGTAAAAAAAACTTCTAAAATAAATTTTAAGAAGTGTATGTAAAATTTTATGTATAATGTTGTTTGCTGAATAATCATTTATAATAGTAGAAATTTGGAGTCATCATTACTACCCAAAATATAAAATGATTTAATAAATTATGGTTTATCATATAACAGAATAATGTGTAACCTCTGAAAAACATGTTTTAAGAATGTTTAATAGCATGAAATCAATGCAAAGTATAACCTGAAGTGCAAAAGAGCAGAAAGCAAAACTATATGTAGAGGATTATGCATTTTTATAGGAAAATGAAGCGCTAATTAATATATAGGTACAGTTTTTTTAAAAAGATAGAAAAAACTTAAACATCAGTAGTGTTGTCACCTATAGTTAATGGGAATAAATTTTTATTTTATTCTGTATATTTTAGGGATACTCACTAATATTTCTATATATTTTGTTAAAATTATAAAATCTATTTTAAATAAGCAAATACGTAAATTGTCAAACTAAGGATCTGCCATCTTTCACAGTGAAGCTTTCTACTCTCCCTTCTATAATTATGAGTTGGATTCCACAAAGAGTGATGGTTAAATCAGCTCAACCAACATTGACACCCTAAGAAGACATATCTGGAGCAAAACTCTGAAGCATAATTTATTCTCTATATTTCTGGAATACTTATTATTCCTGAGGTATCCACAGATGTCTGGTTAAAGAGGAATTGTCTAGTTATGTATCATTTTAGATACCTTTTAGATTCTTCAAAATCAAAAGGCAAAACCTTGTTCCTGGGGCCACCATCTAGCCAAGTGACATTTCCTACTAGATACTGAACTCTGAATACATATCACTCCACACAACATGGAGATATCTTATCTCTGACAAACTGTGTTGTCTTTATTTAATTAACAGTCTCCAATAAATCCCTGATAATTTGTATATAATTTTCAGTACCCCAAAACATTAAAAAAAGAAATCTTTCTAAGCCACTACTCTTTCTTGGTTTTCTGTTATTGTTAACTCAGTTCCTTTTTGCACATAGAGTAATTTGCAAGCTGAATTAATCTCAGGATGTTAGGTAACTCTCCAGTCTTTTCCATGCCATTGCCTCCTAGGATCATGAAAGAGTTAAATCTCCTCCAAAGTCACCATCTAAGAGTACATACATGGCAGGAGCATCTGGCTCATTATTAGATTATGTGGGCACCAGTCAGCATAGAGCTCTGAGCAGACTAAGTAATAGCAGTGGAGGCATAGTTGTGGAAAAGCAACCCACAACTTGAATGGCCAGGACACAAAATTACTCTTTGGTCTTGGCACAGAGATAGGCACCACTTTCTTTTCTATGCAGCTCTTTTTACTTCAAAAGAAAAACATTCAAACTCATTAGTTTACATTACTTTCAATCAAGGATCTAAAATGTGAAAAATTTTAAATGCTGAGATATATTTTCTTCTCAGACCCTACCTTAGGTATTTCATTTTCTCCTACCCTTTCATACTCTCCCACCCAGAAAGGAAAAAGAAAGTGCCTGGTATTTAACTGGACCTGAAGTCAGAAGATCCTAAGTACCACAAGAAAGACTACTCTTTTGATATTTCTGGCAAGCACCAGGATTGGGTGTTCTAGAATTCTGGCCAAATTTTCCGTCCAATTTTGCCGACTAACTTGTGAGGTTCTGGGCATTTGGAAAGAAACAGATAAGCAACTCAGCATCAGACTTTTTTAAAAAAATAAAACCCAGACACTAAAGGTCTTCAGGCTCAACACAGGTGGTATTTTTACAGTTCACAAAGTCCTGTTGCCTGGACTCCATTGAGAACTACTCCATTGAGTAGTTTCTCTGAGTAGTCACTCAGAAGTGAGTTGCAAGCATCAGTGGTTCCTCTTGCTAAAGAACAGACACTCTGCAGAATCAGAAGGGGATTTCTGGGTGACTTGATGGGTCTAATAATCAACTCCCTAGCCACATCTAGACTCCACACTAGATGTTTGACAATCGGACTTTATGCATGCTTTGTTTGGGAACATAAATGTGAACACAACTTAAATTGTAATTGTAACTTGCAAGGCTTCAGGGTGTTTTCACTCGCATGCTTTTCCCTCTACCAAATATTCCTCCTCCAAATATTTGCATGGCTCACTCCCTTACTTATTTTAGGTATCTTCTTTTGATCATATCATCAGAAGACCTCATTGACTACTCAACATAAAGATAAAAATTCTTCTCCCTCTTCTAACCCAAATAAGATTTACAGATGTAGGGTACTGGGTGGGAGGAAGGGTGCCCAGTTATATTTGAATTTCAGATGAACAACAAATATGCCATTTTTTATATAAGAATGCTCCAAATAATGCTTTGGACATACTTACACTAAAAAAATTACTTGGATTTATTTGGAATTCAAATTTAACTGGGTGTCCTGCATTTTATCTGGCAAGTCTAAACCCACCCCAATGTTCCCTTTTCTCCCTCTATTTTAGCTTTTTCCACAGGACACATTGCTACCTGACTTGTCACATATTTATTAGTTATTTTATCTGTCTTCTGAGCTAGACTGAGGGCAGGGACACCATTGTATTCTAGCACCCAGAACAATGCCTAGCATGCAAAGATTTGTTGCATAAGTGGAATGAATGAGTGAATGAATGTTGATACACTGCTATGTAGAGCTTGGGGATGTGGTCTGCTTGCTCTAGGATTATCCTCTTCCTCTGCTACTCCATCCTGGCCAGAAAAGGGTAGGTTCTGAAGGCCTGGTTTGGCAGCTATAGGCTTCTCAGAAAATTCTGCTTAAGCCTCCCCATTGTTCAGGCTTCCTTAGCAAGCCCTAGCCAGTTAGTTTATTTTTTTCAAGTTTGCCTGGTGCTTTATACAGAAACCAAGGAGGCGGTGTAGTTTGGAGATTCTTAGCGGGCTGTGTTTTCAGAAGGAAAAACCTTGTTGGATAGCGAATGTCATTCTGAATTTGTTCAATGTCAGAGCGAGCTCACAGAAAGTCATTGTTTATGTCTGACACAAATCTTTATTATGCAATTGAAAATGTTCTCAGTTACTCTAACTTACTTTTAATAAAAAGTTTAATGTGTTTTTATTTCTTCCAGGCAGTAGATAAAAAGATGTCATGCAATATTGATTTAAAATCCTAACAAGTTTGCCCTTTTTTCTAAGTCATTTTTTTCTTTGAATATAAATACACACTTTCATGGACTTTGTGTATGAGTATATATTAAGATTACTTTATGTCAGGAAGTAAATTGCTATTCTTTTTATTTTTAGGAAAAATTATTATCTTTCCATTACACATTAACAATGAGAAGCAATGTAATATGTTATCTAATTGAAATTAGTGTTAACATGTATACATCACATAAAAGTGTTCATGAACTCATCTTTAGGTATAACCTGAAAAAAATCTGCCAAACAAAAATCATAACATATGAAATTCTGTAGTTTAAAATATTAACTAGAAAGAAGATTAAAATGATGAGAATATAAATGATTTCATAGTACTCAAGTTCATTTTATATTTAGGGAAACATAGGACATAGAATAAACATAAAAATCTGCTAAGGATGGTGTAATTTTTAAATTACAAAGTTTCAAGTTTCTCAAGTCCCAAACAATGACTAGCACTTTCAAGTTAACAGTTACAATTTAAGATGCAAACAACAACTATTTGCCATAAATAATCCACTGATAATAAAGTTCTAGCTTAACTACTAAAGTAAAAACTCGACTTTTTTTTTTTCCTTTCTTTTTTTTTTTTTAAGACAGAGTCTTGCTCTGTCACCTAGGAAGGAGTTAAGTGGCGCAATCTCGGCTCACCGCAACCTCCACCTCCTAGGTTCGAGCAATTCTCCTGCCTCAGCCTCCTGAGTAGCTGAGATTACAGGTGTGTGCCACCATGCTTGGCTAATGTTTCGTACCTTTAGTAGAGATGGGGTTTTGCCATGTTGGCCAGGCTGACCCTGAACTCCTGGCCTCAAGTGGATCCACCTCCCTCAGCCTCCCAAAGCGCTGGGATTACAGGCATGAGCCACCACACCTGGCCCAAACTCAACTATCTTTCTATGGCTTTACAAAGAGTTGGTTTTCCTGCCATGTATATTTCCCAGGTAGTTCCACCTTATCTCTATTCTCTAATATGTTTTATCTTGAAATTTCAAACATAGTTGTTGCTCTTCAACATGTCTTGCTTCTATTCATCACCAAGGGCTCTTCCCAAACTCACTGTATCTTTGAGTCCATAAATAACCTGATCCCCATCTCAACTCTGGAAATCTGATTTCACTTCTTCCTTTAAAGATAATATAAAATCACCCTTTAACTTTTAGTTCAACCATATATAGGCTTCCATATTCTCCAAGCATGTTTTTCTCTCTCTGAACATTTCTCATTTTATTATATTTATAATAAAAAGATTGCAAAAATTTATTAAATAATTATTGTATGCCAGGTATTTTCTATGCAGTTGATAAATTGTAACTAATTTATTCCTAACACAACCACCGAATGTAGGTCCTATTATTATTTGTTTTTTGCAGAAAAGTAGCATGAGGCCCACAGAAACAGAGTAACTTAGAATCAGCCTGAGAGTATAGTTCCAGGGCCCTAGCTCTCACTCACTGAGCTCTAATGACTTCCATTGACTTAACATGCATGCTTCCCCACCTGACTGTGAAAGTCTAAAGTTCAGTGGCTTGTATCTCCAGTGCCAGGCATAGTTCCTGTATCACAGTAGGAATTACATAGTCTTGCTAAATTGGAGGGAAGGAAGGATGGAAGGATGGAGGGAAGGAAGGATGGAAGGAAGGAAGGAAGGAAGGAGGGAAGGGATTAAAGCAAAATACTGTGCTTATTTAGACAACTCAGTCGGTATTTTACGCTTTCAGCATCTTCTGAAACTGCTCATCTATTCTACCAAAGACAAACAAAAAGCAAACAAATCAAAACAAAACTTTCACCCACCCAAAGCAAATAAATGAACTTAAGTCCTTATTTAAGTATAACTCGTTTCTTCTAGGACACTGAACACAAGATACCTAGAGGTTAACACACTATGCTTTCAGTCAATCTGTTACTTTTAAAATGTTTATTAAATACATATTGAGTCAGCCACTTCACAGGGTGTTTGCCCTGTTCTGTTTTCTTTAATGAAAAAAAAATCTTCTATGATACATAATTAATTTATGAATTATATTAACTGTTAATTGTCTGTCTTACCCTTTTGACACGTAAACTCCACAAAGGTACACTTCCTTGCCTTATTCCCTAATGTATCGTGGGCACCTACAACCATGCCTGACATAAATTACACATTCAATAAATATTTATTAAATGAATGAATCAGTGTGAAAAGTTATAGAAGCTGAACAGATCATGGTGCATTTAGTAGGGAATGGAATTAGCAGAATTTGGGGTCCCATTGGAGACATATAGTGAAGAAAAATGTAGAATCAAGAGTCACTGAAAACAGTGGATTATATTACCAATAACCCAATGGGGAATACAATAAAAGAGAAAAAGAGTTTGGAAAAAGAAGTTGGGAGTTAATTTTGACCAGGTTTAATTTCAGTTCCATGCAGAATATCCGGGAGAATTCCAGTAGGCAACCAAAATGCCTCACTACCTCATTACTAGCAGGAAAAGGCCATAAGTATCAAAGTATTCAAACCCTAATTATGAACATCAGTATTTGTGATTGAGTTTGCAGTAGGCGATTCCTTGCTCCTCAGCCTTCTGCTGTGAAACTATAAATAGGATGCACTATACAATTGAAAAAATAAGATATATTCCTTAGAACTCAGTGTGTATGTGCATTTATGTGTATTTGTGTGTGTGTGTGTGTGTGTGTGTGGCTAATGTAAGATATTTTGAGTATAAAGTAAAGTGTTACTTAGTTTATTAATAGGAAGATTGAAGGGAGCCAGTTGATGGCAGTTTTTTTGGTCCTATCCATTAAGATCATGCTCACTAATTTAGAGATAAAATAGAGAAAATGGAAAGAATTTCAAAGAGAAAATATTGCTAAGACAGGATGCAAGAAATGAAGAGAATTTATAGAATCAAAACTACAATTGAAAATTGAAATTTTGGCAAGGAGTAAGGACAGTAGAAAGGGGCAAGACCAGATGTACAGAGATCCTTTAAGGAACATAACAATGTCAGTGGTGTACAAATTGTATTATATTGATATTCTCAGTAAACGTAAGGCAAGTGCATCAGTCAGAGTTCTCCAGGGAAAAGAACCAATAGGATATATATACCCTACGTTATATCGGGAGCTTTATTTTAAGGAATTGGCTCACAGGATTGTAGAGGCTGGCAGGCCGGCAAGTCTGAAAGCCATAGGGCAGGCTGACAGGCTGCAAAGTCAGTCACGAGTTGCTGTTACCATCTTGCGGCAGAATGTCTTCTTCTTTGGAAAACTTCTGTTTTTGCTCTTTTTTTATTATTATTATACTTTAAGTTTTAGGGTACACGTGCACAACGTGCAGGTTTGTTACATATGTATACATGTGCCATGTTGGTGTGCTGCACCCATGAACTCATCATTTAGCATTAGGTATATCTCCTAATGCTATCCCTCCCCGCTCCCCCCATCCCACAACAGGCCCCGGTGTGTGATGTTCCCCTTCCTGTGTCCATGTGTTCTCATTGTTCAATTCCCACCTATGAGTGAGAACATGCGGTGTTTGGTTTTTGGGGGCCTTCAGATGATTGGATGAGACCCGACTATGTTATGGATGGTAGTCTCCTTTACTTAAAGTCAACTGATTATAGATGTTCCCCATGACCTGGCAATGCCTCACTCCATGTTTGATTAAATAACTGAGTCCTATAGCCTCACCAAGCTGACACATAAAATTAACCATCACAACAAGATTATATCCAAAATTCAGGTTGAGTAAAAATACAGAAGATTCAGCTTTTCTAGTTCCCAGTGTGTATCTTACTATTTATTGAAAAAGGTGGAGGAGGGAAGAATGTGAGAGAGAGTGAGTTTGTGTATGGAAGGCACTAGTTGAGGAGACACTGCATAATGAGAACATAAAGCAGAGAACAGTGGAAATCTAGA
This sequence comes from Pongo abelii, assembly GCF_028885655.2. Lineage (NCBI taxonomy): Eukaryota > Metazoa > Chordata > Mammalia > Primates > Hominidae > Pongo > Pongo abelii. The sequence continues at coordinate 47,403,766 of NC_071996.2, read as the reverse complement.
ATATCACTGGGCCAGGAACCAGAGCACCTGGTTTCTGCATTCCCCATTTGTTAGTTATTGTAATTTAGTCACCAGTAACACAATTTATCTGACCCTAAATGGAAATATCTATAACTGTTCCATACACTTCAAAAGATAATTTTTCAAATCAAATTAGATGAGATGTATGAGTTATTTTACAAAATAAACATCTTTATATTTACACATATATTATTACCACTATCAAGACTATATAAACAGAAATCTAGGTTACTTCAGTAGAGATGGAGTTGAGTGAACATGTGAACTCAAGAGATATGTTACATTCAACATTTAGAACAGATTGTCACCAAATGCCACTGTCACCAATGCTGCCCACTGTTCCCTCAGCTTTATTTATTGAAGCTGCGTGATTAGAGATCACTGTTCGCATCACAAAGCACCAATATCCACTTTAAATTAAAACTATGAGCTGAGCGAATATGCATTGCATCTACCAGGCTATGGTGATCAATATGGAATTAACATCTATAAGTTCAAATGAGACTTAGAGTTAGTCTCTGAGTGAAGATTTAGCAACAGAGATTGCTGAGTGTTTAATCAAAAGGTGATTCATAGTTTTAATCCATGTTATTAGTCCTTCTTCTAGCTTTGGGAATGTTTTAGTAATCAAAATGTCAACATGGAAGACAAATAATTTGAAAGTCTTGAGTTATTGGAGGTTCACAAATTATACAAGCAAACTACATTTAAGCATAATTAATAGCATATATAGCACTGTGATTAATGAGTTGCAGGAACAGCAAGAAAAATACTTTCTTTTTTCCCAATAAAAAGAGAAATATCTATGTGTACATACTATTCACTTTAATGTATTTATGGATCATTACTACGAAAATGGGAAAAAAGTTTCCAAGCCCAAGTGAAGTGCACCAGCAATAGGGATTAAAATCCATACAAACCTGAAATAACACAAATAAAATCTAAGTTAAAATATATGAAAATACATATACTAGCCAGTAAGTAAGTTTGCTTTTACCAGCAAAAGGATTATGTCTTCATAATTGTCCTTTAATAACTGAATTTCTAGTACATTTAAATATTTATTTACAGATTATCATCTGTTTGGTATAAAAGCTAGAAGATATCCGAGGTGGCATCTAAGAGTTGGAAGTCTTAATTAAAGTTTTATAACAGAATAAAGCATTTCTAGAACTGAAATGCAAAATAATGAAGAAAATATTGTTTCAGAAAAATTTAAATTGTACTCAAAATTGCTGAAGCATTTTCACTGGGAATGAAGAATAAAGTGAACTTCATGTAGATATATTGATCCAATAGAAATCTTCCTTAACTTGAACTCTCCAAAAAAGCAGCCTCAGGAGAAGGATTTGTGGATAGGCACTTTTATTTTGGGAAATTCCTCCAGGAAGCAACTAGCGATGGGCACTGGAGAAAGCAAAACAGGAAAGGAGGAAAAGTATTATTGAGCTGAATATGACTGTGGAAATGGGGGCTCAGTGCTACTGGGGACCCTCTGAGAAACTGTATAGAATTCACCCCAGAATTGTCCTCCTGAGATCAGTCTAGAGGGCAGTATTTCATCATGGTTCCAACTTCCCACTCAAAGGTCTATTGAAGACATGGATTCCCAACACTTCCAGTGGGGCACATGCTCGGCCTTTTATTCTGCAGCTGCACAGAAGCCTGGGGCAAAAAGCAAAGGAAACAAGACAGCTGATGTCCGACATTACCAGGCTCACCTGCTCCTGGCTGCAAGGCAGGGCAATGGCCAATAGGTGAGCTGCCAGAGGATGAGATCATGCAGTGTCCCTAAGGGGTTGGCCTTCTTCAAATATCGCTGGCACAGCATAAAGTCAACCTGGATGGCAACATGTTTTTAGAAGAAGCTTTTTTCAGAGAGATCTGCCCCAACATTTTAGCAGAGTTAGGTAAATAGACTCATGAAACTTTGGATCCAGAAGTTATCTTCGAAAACTTCTGGTCAAGACATATGCTTTTATGTATTAAGAAAGAGAGGCCCTAGATATTTTAAAACCAAATGATCCGGAGCAGGATGTAGCCTAAGGATATTTTGTTTTTGTTTTTGTTTTTTTTGTTTTTTTCCCCCTAATCCAGAGCTTCTCTCTGTTTATTGCATATTTGAGATTCATTTGTGTGTTTCTCTACAAATATTGAACGCCTTCTGGATACTTTTGCAGGCACTATGCTAGATGCTGGGGACACAGCAGTAGAAACCAGACAAGGTCCCTGCAATGAAAGAAAACATGGGGAGGGGAAGGGGGAAAAGAGAGAAAAAAGAAAGGAAGGCAAATTTATAGTTACAACTGATGTTAAATGCTTTGAAGGAAAAATCCATGGTGCTAATTTGTGACACAATTACCTAATAATCACTGAATAAGCCTTACTCATTCGATTCCACTACCAATTTCTGTTTATCTTCTCTCTCGTTAGAATAATGTCATTAGTTTTTTGTTTTTTTTTTTTTAGCATATGCAAGTCCTTCTAACGAAGCCCACAAAGAAACAAAAAAGATAAGTCGGTTTTGCCTCAGGATAGCAGAGGCTGTAATACATTTTATTTTCATTTTCTTCCATCTTGTAACTTCTCTTTCCTCCACTTTTATACTATTATACTTCGTTCTTTTCCTCCCGCCTCCCTGACCATTGGTTTTGTTTTTCAACATTTGCTTCTTCTTCGTCATTTCAATGTTGCACTTTCCTGGGCAGGTCGTCTCGCTTTTTTCTTCTCCTTCTATCTTCTTCTTAGGCAGCCTTATTCATTCCCCCATGATCAACCACACACAAAGTTTCACCGTTGTATATCTGTGGTCTAGATCTCTCCTCTGAGCTCCAGGCCTTGTATCCCACTTCTCACTGGATACTTTCACTTGGATATTTCAAAAGCAATAGGTCAAAATGAAACACACAGTTTTCCTTCTATCCTGGCCTTCTTCCTCAGCAACTCTCTCCTTCCCCATTGAAGGGCATCTCAGGACACCAATGCACAAGTCAGTTGCCAGGGGCATTCTGCACATGCCTTCTCTTAAACTCCTCCATATCCATTCCATAATAGATAAACATTTATTGACACCTTTCTGTTCTTTTCTTTCCTCTACCGACATCCCAGTCCAAGCCCTCATCCTCTCTGTCTTAAGACTACTGCAGCAACCTCCTATCAAAGGTAGCCATTCACATTCAGTGTGGTTTTCCATACCATAGCCAGATTGCTCCTTCCAAAATGAAAATTCTAGCTATATTCAACACGTGTGTCTTTTCCCCCTTCTCCTGAGTAAAATGTCAGTGACTTCCACTGCATTCAGGTGAAGGCTAAATTCCTTCAAGTGGCCACAAGATACTACCTAGTCTGGCATAGGGAAGCTAGGAATATACTCAACTTTGGTTAACAGTGTTTGGTTCTAATCCAGTCAAAACAAACATTCTCTGCTTTCCTCACATAAAAGACATAACGCATGGATTCCTAGAGGTCTTGTCACAATTATAAATATGAGTAAGCAAATTTTGTGTCTTTTTCAAAAGATCAAATCTCTCCAACAGCTTCTGGTTTCAGTATTTGTTTCTTTCTTAAGAGCAAAAAGAAACCCATTAGTAGCCACATGCTCAGAATATTCAACGGTATTAATTATATCCTATTTAAATGTAAAGTAAAATAGTCACAAGAATCCTGGAGCCATAATTACTGAAGACTAAGTTTCTGGTTGTTGCAGACCTGTAGAATCACAGAGGAAAGTGTGGTGGGGAGAGATGAGGAAAGGAAAGAAGAAGGAAAAGTTGTAGAAAGAAAAAAACAAGATAATGAATAATCTGGTCAAGATTTCAATCCACTAGCAGCACTGGACATACCAGATCTTGATGGCAACATTGGACAAGGTTCCCCTCCAGAGATAAGGCCCATGTCCTGAGAAAGGGAAAGACTAGGAGCTCAGTTCATTCACTATCTTCCTAATTTTTCACAAAGCCAGTCCACAGTGTGACAATTTTCAGGTCGTGATAAAAGTTGCCGTTGGGCTTGGCATGGTGGCTCATGCCTGTAACCCCAGCACTTTGGGAGGCCGAGGTGGAGAGATGACTTGAGGTCAGGAGTTCAAGACCAGCCTAGCCAACGTGGTGAAAACCCGTTTTTATTAAAAAAATAAATAAATAAAAATTAGCCCAGTGTGGTGGTGCACACCTGCAGTCCTAGCCACTCGGGAGGCTGAGGCAGAAGAGTCTCTTGAACCCAGGAGGCAGAGGTTGTAGTGAGCCAAGATCATACCACTGCACTCCAGCCTGAGTGACAGAGCAAGACTCTGTCTCAAAGATAAAAATTTAAAAACATATATTAATTAAAAATTTAAAAAAAAGTTTCTGTTGTACTCCTGAAATAATAAGACTCTTATAGACATTAAAATGAAAGAAAGAAATATAAGAAGGAAAGGAACATGCCTTATTTAAAAAAAAAAAATCTGCATACACCTAAAATACATGCCTCAAAAAAGATTGCTTTCTTCCTACTTTTTCTCTTTCAAAATTTCAAAGGCAGGACAAGTTCCCATAACAATAAGAAATAGTTTTTTAAAAAACTACAATATAAATATGTATTTTGTGGTCTATGCTAAAATCTGCTTTTTGAGTCATGTTTCACGGTGACTGCTTTAGAAATGTCACTCCACAACAGACTCAAACTTTATCACTCAAACTTTCCTCTATTGCACAAGACTGAAGTGGTATTCGTAGATCCATTTTTATTTCTTTTACTAAACTACTGCTGATTGCTTCTACAATTTAAAAAATTCCAAATTTGAATGAATATTTAGTATCTTTTTCCCTTTTGAGTGATCAATGTGAAAAAAAATACAAAATTTAAAACAAGCAAAATGGACTTTTCCCAACACCAAGAAGTCGTCTCTGGAATTATCTTTAACATATAAACATCCATAGAAAGATCTAGAAAGGTAATTCTGTTGATCTCCTTAGGCTGAAGTGAAGACATTAATTATTTTACAAATGACAAATCATCTTGATTGATTTCCTCAACCAATTAAATTTATTAGCTAACTTTCCCATATTCCACCTGATTCTCTCTCTAGAACAAAAACTTTTAACTAAATAAAGGAACTATCAAAAAGAAAAGTGAGAATATGCTGCGTTCATAAGTACTTAATACATGCTGACTAGCTATAGTTTTATCTATTGTGTGGTCTATATGTATTGTGTGTTTTCAAAGTTGCATTTTACATTATTGAATGAAGGTTGGCTTGAATGACTAGGGAAGAATGTATGAATTAGATCCAGAGTAAAGCAGAGCAAACAGCCATCCATCAATAGATGATCTATTGGAAATGGACCTCTCCATTTTGCTACTATCTATAATATTTTGATTCATTCTAATCATGCACATTGCCCACAGATTAGTGCGTACACACACACACACACACAAACACACACAAACACATACACACCAATGTTTAAGAAACTTCCAGTCTATCTCTATGGAATCATTGAGTAGAATAGGAATATTTTCCTCTGTTAATCTGTATGTTCTATACAGTTGGAAGTATACATTAAGTCTAGTTTTTAATTCCCAGAATTGAATTCTTTTATCTTGCATGGGTGAAAACATGTAGGTTAGTGACTCTTGAGCACATATGTGCACAAATACACATACACACTTCTGTGACACACAGAAGAGAGAATCTCTGGAGTATCTCCCTTTGGCAATACACTTTTCCTCTCCATTTAGGTCAATGAGAACTACATCCAGATACAACAGCCTAGGGAGTAGGAATTTTTAGCAGGTAATTGTTATTGAAACAGAGTTTTAGAGAGCACCTCAAAAAAGAATCAAAGATGAATTCACCTGAAATTTTGCTTTGAGCCAAGAATAAAATAAAAACCTTACAGCATTGTTTTTAAAAAGGAAAATTACTTTATAACTAATACTCAGAACTAGGAACAAAATTTTCATGAGTCTTGTGTTCCTCATTATAACCTTGTGTACTTTGTAGAGTTATACTTAAAAAGAATTTTTTAACTACTCGGAGTTAATCAATTTCCTAGAAATTCTACATTAATCTAAATGATGATTTTTCTCTCAACAGAGTATTCAAATCTCACTCAGATCAACAATGGTTAAAAAACAAAAAGGCTCACTGTATCTTACCTAATTCTAATTTTGCATTATGAATGGATGCAGTAACACCTAGTAGTAACAAGAATTGCTTTAGGCATTTTATTACTATGCTATTATTCATTTATTCAATAAATATTTATTGAGCACTTACTGTTTCAGGCAATGGTACAAGTTGCTGAGCGTAGAGTGATGAACACAAAAATGATACTGCCTTCAAAAGAGCTTATATTTTAGCAGGAGAGATGTGTATTAAATGAATAACTGCACAAATAATTGTGGTAGAGTGATATTTTGAAATGTGAATTCATATATTTTCTATATATTTTCTTAGACTTTCTTTATTTAGCCAATTAATATCTTCTATGCTTTTGCCTCAGGAAAGGAATATGCCACAACTTAAATTTAAAAAAAAAAAAAATTCAAACAAACAAGTCTATTCTTAGCTTAGTCCTCAAAAGGAAGCAAAGAAATAAACCTCAGGTTGTAAAAAATGTATTAATTAGTGAGTTAGAACCAAGATATCATATTTCAAGTTAAAGTATTCAATTTCCTAGAGGATGATATGGTACATGTTGAGTGAGTCCTGAAGAAAGATTTCTGGCTATCTGCTTCCTCTTCTACCTAGTCAGGTTCAGGCAAGGGAAAAATAGAAATCTTAGATTGGCTGGAAATATGAGTGTGAGGAGACAGGTGCTCCTTTCCCACGTGGAGACTTGGGGGTGGGGGCAGCAGGCTGCAGGCTGTCAGGCCTGGTGGATCTGAGTTGGCTCAGAGAGTGTTTGCATCTCATGACAGTAGCATAATGCCCATGTGCTTAAGTGTAGCCAAAAATATGATAAAAGGCCTCTCAGAGATTCCTGTGACCCCAGCAGACCATGAGACTGGCAGAATTTTGCTCAGAGATGCAAGAGGGGGCCTGGAAAGGAAGAGAAAAAGAGAAAACCACCAGTCCTGAACAGGTTTGCCAGGCAGGATCCAGAAGCAGCCCATGTGGACTAGTGGGTGAAGACCAGGACACCAGACATCTCAGAGGTTCCCATTCAGGCAGTGACCTTGACACTTGATGTCCTTGCCTGAAGCCTTGGCTCTGCGTGAGCCCCGGTGCTTTGACATATCCTGTTTTGAGTGACTGTTGCTCCACTTTCCCTCCCCCTTACACATCCTTCTTCCCACCCACCTATTACTAACCAAAGAGAAGGACGCAGGGTCTTGTTTTTTTCTCAGGGACCCACCCATTCTAAATTTTCAATGTTTATTTTCCAACTTTCTGTACACCTCCCCAGGCTGAGAAGGTTTTATCTAATGGCAATAAGACAGCTTGGCTCTGAATTTATTGGGTAGTTTTTCAAATGTTTTGTCTATGCCCTGAGTTCTTTCTACTTCCCCAGAAAAATAGGCTTTCGAAACTCAAAAGCTAAGACTTTACCAATTTTTACTTAGCATTTCACCACGTTATTACTTTCCTGAATTTTAGGGGAAGAACTAAGGGTACAAGGATATAAAAGGTAATGTATCAGCTAACATTTCAAAACCTTAACCCACTACATAATTATTTATGTGTAGTTGTAATAAGCCTTGAAAGAAAATACAGAATTCATGAGGAGTAGAAATTAGGATGAAGCAAATACAGTATATGAATGAATTATAAGGAATGAAAGAGGGAATAAGAGAGAAAATAGGGAAGAAGGTATGTATTTGTGTTCAAATATGTGTGTGGGAGGGGGCTTTAAAAATCTAACATTCAGTAAATAATAGAATTCATAATATCCTGAAGTTATCTGAGACAGATCTTAGTACTTAAAGAAAGACATGAAAAATGCCATAAAAGTGCTCTGTTGTAACATCAGAATTGATTTGTATTTATTTTTAAGCACTGAAATTTTAAGATGCATATTAGCTATTCATATCACCATACAAAAGCATTTTAATTACAATTAGCAAAATTGCTAAATCCTAGAAAAGACACCATCACTTCTAAAATCCTCTGAACACTCTCACAAAGAAAATCCCCTTCTCTGTCCCAATTCCAACCCTCTCCCACAGTCCTTACTCCAAAGCTCAGTTAGTGTCTTGGTCACACAATAGAGGAAGAGGTTTTATGTAGATAAATGAAATCAATAATATTTCACTCATTTTACAAGTTCATAAGTTATACAGGCAACAGAAACAGAATGCCCAAGAAGGAAACACCAAGTAGTCCTGCTCAATTTGTGTAAATAGATGACATTTTAGAAGGCAAAATCTTGACTATTTTCAGCTGACAAATTCTTTGGAAGCTTCTTAAAAAAATAAGCTGGCAATGCTCACATATTTCAACTTTAAAATGAAAGGAATCTCTGAACTTCCCTTCTTTAGCAATAAACTCCCTTAACCCCTTCCCCTCCACACCATAACAGCAACAACAACAAAAGAGTATCGGTTAATATTCTTTGTATGTATGCACACACCCCTCTTTGCCTAGAGCCAAGTTGAAATTGAAACCCAGACTCTGAATATACCCTTCAGATCTCATTAATCAAGTTTAATACTTGCATTTTTCTCTTTAGTTTAGATCACATTTTCTCATGATAAAAATGGGTAGTTGTGGCTTAGAAAATGGGAAAACTGGACCATCTATGAACTAGAGCAAAGTTGAAGACAACTCTAAATATTCTGAGCACGTTCCGTGATTCCATGAGCTTTCCTGACAACTGGTCATTCTAGCCTCACCGCATCCTGTGGTATAATGTCACATACCCAAAGACCATGATGCAACATGGCACGACTTCAGGAGTAGGAGTTTCCATTTAAAAACAATAAATAAATTGTTTTTCCAAGCAAGTCCAATTATTTTACTGGGTATTGGCTCTGAAAAAGAGTTGTGAGTTTATTAAAGATATTTAGGGTGCTGGTTCCGTGAAACTTAGCTGCATGTGGCTATTGGATCACTTATCCATTTTCTCTGCCATGTAAGAAGAAAACATCTCAAAACATAACTATTAGTTGGCTTTGTGGTGTTGGGTTAGTGTGCCAGTCTGAGGTTAGAGCAGAGATGGGATCCCAAGCCCTGGGCTTTGTATTATATAGTATTGTATTTTTGATGTTGTACTTAAGGGTCAATTACTGTTTCCATTATAAACCCTGTTTTTCAAGGGTTTATAGCTCACCAATTTTCACTTTGGTATGCAAGCTGCATGAATATACAGGTTTTAAAAATAGCTTAAATTGGGCAGTGCCATTTTTAGACATAAGTCAGTAAAATACACTTTTCATTGGTTTCAGTTTGTTTTCAATGTTTCCAATCTAAAAATTTATTCTTTCTTAAAATGCAAAAATGCACATTTTTTCATGCTTTTTCATAACAGCTTTGCATAGGGGAACTGATAAAGGTAGTAAAAAATATATCAAATGAAACTTCAAAAAAGAAAACAAAAATAACTTCGGTGAAAATTTGTAGGTAAATGTCACTTTAGTCAATGTTCTCAAAAATCAATAAACTAATCGATCAGTATTCCCTAAGCATGGGCACTATTTTGTACTCAATACTGTGGTCAGTACTGTGAGGAACAGCTCCTGTCCTCAATGTGCTTGAAATCCTAGTTCTCGGGATCCTTATGAGAAACAAAATTATATAGCTGGAGCTCTGGACTTCTTTAATCCTTCTTAAGTAGCCAACACTAGTAGCTTCTAACTACGAAGACATCAATATTAAGCATAACAGCACTGTACATTAAGGCATTGAAGTGGTAAATCATTAGCCAAGACCTTGAGATGCAAAGGCAAAGGCACTTGAAGAGTTCTGCAACTTATTGGTGTCCTACAAAAAGAGCAAAGGATTCCAGTGTATAGACAAATGCCCAGATACAGAAATGTATCCATCTATGGTCCTGCAAGCTTTAAAACTCCTACTCTGACCATCAGAATTAGAAAATCCCTATCTAAGAGTGAATTGTTTTCCCTACCATTCTGAATTTTCCAAAACATAGAACAAATTAAATTTTGTTTTATTGCAAACTAAAATTCTTAAAAGAGTGGTCTACCTTATTTCTACTCTCTCATTCAACTCTCACTCCTCAACTTATTCTTTCCTGGTTTCTAGCACTACTGGTTTCCAGCACTCTACTCGTACTGCACTTACCTAAGTTACCGATAACCCTCTTGTTGCTACTGCCAATGAATAAGTATTTGCTTTTATCTCTTATCCAAATGTATCTGTAGTTACCAGATTGCCACAGCTTTCTATCTTTTGTCTTATAATGACCTTTGTCATTTTGTTGTTGTTGTTCAACTCAACCTCTACCCTCCCCCTCCTATTGTCATTTCTACTTATCTTTGGGGGAATGCTCCATTGGTATAGCATTTTGGTGGGTGATAGTTGCTTCTCATCTGCGGAAATTGAAGGGACAAAACCTTCTCTTTTCCCTAGAACAAGGTGCAGTGCTGTAAGCAAGTCTCAGTTAATCAGATACTTTCTCCTAGGGCTTGGAGCTTGATCAAGTCCAGATGTAGGGATAGTTAGAGACCATTTTCATTTACTGGCAGTGACAACCCATCTCCCAATTCCTTCTGCATTGCATTTATTGTCTTTTATGCTATCCAGTTCTCCAGAGCTTGGTTTGTTCATACCCATTTTCTAAACCTAGTTCTCCATATCCTCATCATTTCTGTTATCTCCAGATATTCTTCGGTAAAGTTATATTTGTATAAGATAGTCAGCCACTGTTGCTTATAAAAACATTGATTGATATAATTTATTTCTGGCTCTTCTTTTCTGTAGTGTTTATAGGTTCATTTTCCTCTGTTTCTTAAGTTACTTTTAAGTTCCCTCTGTCTATTCCTTATCTACTAATAAGTTGCAACTCCTCCAGATACTTTTTAATGTCCTTTCTCATTTTACTCTACATTATCTACCTGTGCTTATTGCAGCTACTCCCTTGACCTCAATCTCATCCATATGCTAACGACTTCCAAATCTATACAGCCATCCTAAATCTCTCCTCTGATCTTCAGATTTTTATTCATGCTATTTTTAATTAATTTATTATATAAATATTTATTGAATTTTAACTATTCATCAGATATATAGTAGGAGATATGGTTTGGCTGTGTCCCCACTGAAATATCATCCTGAATTGTACACAGAATTCTCATGCATTGTGGGAGGGACCTGGTGGGAGATAATTTGAATCATGGGGCCAGTGTCCCCCATACTGTTCTCGTGGTAGTGAATAAGCCTCACGAGATCTGATGGTTTTATCAGGGGTTTCCGCTTTTGCATCTTTCTCATTTTCTCTTGCTGCCACCATGTAAGAAGTGCCTTTTGCCTCCCGCCATGATTCTGAGGCCTCCCCAGCCACATGGAACTGTAAGTCCAATTAAACCTCTTTTCCTTCCCAGTCTTGTGTATGTCTTTATAGCAGCGTGAATGGACTAATACAGTAGGATACACATACACATACACACACACATGGATAAGAATAAGAAGCAAAGTGATAAGGTTTTCCATTTTATGGAAGTTAGTCAAGTGGATTCCATAATTTTGTGAACTCCATAATGTCATGAATCATCAATCTGATGGATTTCATATTCTAGTGGACTCCACAGATGCCATGCAATACTCAACATGAGATATCAACTTGGATATCTCAAAAGTACTGAATTCATTTCCTATCTCCCACATCTGCACCAGTATATTCCTCCTACTGGACTCCCTATTTCAATGAAAGTATTCAATTGCTACGTCAGCAACCTACTGAAAACACTGAGTATTGCTCTTCACCCTGTCCCCACATCTGTACCAATCATTAACGCCTGTTTATTCACCTTTCTCAATATATTTAGAATTTTTCCACTTTCCATGATCACTTCAACTGCTTCCCTACGTAGGCCTCCAACCCCTTTCTCTAGGGTCAGCACAAGAGTCTGTTAACTAGTCTTGGCTTCTATGTCTAAATTGAAGCCAAAGTGAATTTGATAAAATGCAAGCTTATTTGTGATTATCTTTTCATTAAAACCCTTCGAGGACTCCATAATAATCTCAAAAATAAGTCCAAACTTTTTTCAAGTCACTTCCCTTCTCTTTGTTCACATTTCTAATCCCTCTCTTATTGACCCACATGCTCCTCACTCTAGCCATCAGAAATTCTCTCACATCAGCAAACAAATTGCGTGCTCTCTCAACTTGCCTGCTACTCGGCATATCTTCCCTGTTCCATATGAATTCCAACCAGACCAATTCCATTCATTCTTAAGATACCTTTACTTTTCCTAGGAAGCCTCACTCTTCCTACAAGACTGGGCCATATCCTCTTTTACGCATCTTAAGTCATCTTGGTCTCCCTAACATTTATTACTCTGTATTATTAACTGTTGTGTTTTACTGGTAGATTTCACTAGACTGTAAGATATTTGAAGGCAGAAGATATATCTCCTTGTATGTTTTTTCCACACTACATAGTAGGTGATCAACAAGCATTAGCTAAACAAATAGACGAGAAATGTCGATCTTAAACTCGCATTATCAAAAACCCAATTTCAAACTGTGAAAATACTTCTGTTGCTTTTTCAAGGCTTACAATACTTTGAATAGATTAATTTGACTATTCACAGATAGTTATACCTATCTGAAAATTATGGCACTTACGTTAATAAGCTGTGTTATATTGCATCCATGATCAGGTGATAAAACAGCAGCAGGATCTAGATGTGTTGTTTAGCCGTGCCCCATCCATGCCACACAACACACTTTCAATATCCTATTTTCTTTGAAACTAACATGTTTCTGAAATCATTTTAGAACCTACTAAGGCTGACTACTTCAGAAGGATTACAGAAATCCAGAGGCCCAGGAATATAATTTTGTTCCCCATAAGGATCCACGAGTCTATTTTTTTCATTTTTATTATCTTCTTTTCTTCCTTAAACTTCTTTGAAGGTAAAGAGAAGTGGTCCTGAGAAGAGATCCAGGGTGAGAGAATGGTCTCCATAATCACACAGGTGTACATGAAAGTACCTATCAAGTGTCAGGTTATGCTGAACCCACCATACAGGGGAGTGTAGATAGTCATGTGGATTCAATGTTTTATAAAATTAGCATTGTAGAGATTCTGCAGGATCAAAACTATTTGCATAGTAATATTAAGATGATTTTGTTTATTTCACCCTCACTTTCTCATGGGTGTACAAAGGAGGTTTTTCCAGATGCAAGATACTATTCAATATGACAATAAATTGAATGAAGAAGCAGATATAAGAACCCAGACAATTAATGAGATTTACTAAAATCTCATTATAAAATAGTACTATATAAATAGAGTGCTACTCTTCTCACTAAATATTTTTGGCTTGGAAAAAATGTGGTCATTTTTTAATCAAATAAAACCACATTTATGTTAACATGGAAGAGGTATTTTGAGAACATATTAATAAGTACATGTTTAAAATGTCAGTTTTAATTTCTGGTAGGGTAATATTGATAGCTATAACACATAATTATTGCATGTTCTCAATAACTTTTTAGTGTAATAGGATCTTGAAAGCAAAAAGTTTGAGAAGTGCTGACATAAACAGTGAAGTAATTATAAAAGGAGGCACCTAACCACGAATGATACTGCACTGGACCCCACTGGGGACTGAAACATGTCCAGGTGGGAGTGATGACCAGGTTTGATTTGGCACCCTTCCCTGCCATATGCGTGTCAGTATTTCAGGATTGCAGCGCCAGGATACAAAGCCTGTACACTCATGTAAATGTAAGCACTAGGCTTTCGATGATTAGTTGAGGATACTCCTTGCACTTTCAGAGCCCTTTTCTTTCTTACATAATCTATTCAAAGAGTATAATTATTTGATTCTTATGGAAGGCCACATTTTCAGACATACCACTATAGTGCAGTAAATTTTGGTCAAGTGTGAGTTAAATAAGGAGAGTCTTGGAGCACGGATCGTTCTCTATTCTGTTTGCAGCTGTCTTGCTTCAGCTAACTCTCAATAGTTGTTTGGATGCCATGCCAAGAAGGTGTGCAATGTCTGTTAAGTAATTGACTGATTGATCAATTATGGCCTGGAGTCCAGAGAGAGAGCATTGCTTCATTCTAGGTAGACTAGCCTGTTAACAATGTAACAAACTATATCTGTGAATAGAAGTATTCAACTATTCTCTTATTCAATGTAAATGTCTCATTCTGAAAGAGTGAATACTAGGTCAGTGCAAGTGTCTTCAGTGCCTTGGGAGAAGATGTTAAGGTTTCTCTTTTTAATAGACTTTTGCTAAGAGTAGTAAAAGCATCATAAAAAGAACAGTTAACAAAACTATTTTTTTCATTATCAAACAATATAAGTATGTCAACACAAATGTTCTTCTTTTTAAAAAATTATTCATGAAGTCTATCTTTGCTGGAACTAGAGGGTAAAGATGAGAATTATAGAAGACTAACTCAGAACTGATTGCAATTTGAGAGGACTAAAAATATTTTAACCCCAATATTATCTAATCCCTTAATATAAGGGATAATTCTTCACCCTGAAAATACAGTATAATAAAATAAAGAATGCAGGTTAATCCTTAATTTGACCTACATGAAATAGTCACCATGTAGAGGTGAAATTACAGAAAATTTCAAGGTCTCGAGAAGGTCTCTGCTTAAGTAAATGAGATCTCAGATTTTACATTCTGACATTCCTTACTTTTATTTTTCCTCAGGTACAAAGTTCTATTAGGACCCCTCTCCTGTGAAATCAACAAGGTAACTATCTTACCTAGCTGGTATTGCCCCTCTTTATTTTGGGGTCTGCATGCATTTGCCACTCATACTCAGATCATGTTTTTGTGAGAGACCACAGAGTGACTTTCTTTAAGGCTATCAAAGCCTTCCTCATTATCCTTTATGGGCCGTGCAGAAAACATCTCAACTATTAGATATTTAACTGGAGTGCAGAAGAATGGGTTTGCTGGCCCCCTCCAGTTCCCTGGTTAAAAGCTCTGTTCATAATCAGTTTCTGGTTCTTTAAATGACCCTCAAGAGGTTCCTTCCGGTCCACTTCAGCTCCCTTTTTAGTGTCCCATTGATTTTCCAGACTTTAGGAACGTGTCCTTAACGGCCTGCTTTTCCATTGGCTCTCTCTACTGAATGCTAAAGCAACACTTTGTTGCTTCATACATTGAGACAGGAATATCTTGAGAACTAACACACCATTTATAACAGTACAGTTTACAATAGCACTTCCTGCAGAAAGAAGGTGCCTCTCTCAGAAAGAGAAGGACAATTTCTGCACCCAATTTACTTTCATAACTACAAGCAACACCCTTGTTTCTTGTCAATAAAAAGGAAGATAAAATAGAGTAGCAATCACAATACATAAATGATATTATTTGTCCCCAGAGTGCATACCAAAGAGTAATTCACTCAAAGAGCTCACATGAATTATGAATGGCAGGAAGGAAAAGAGAGGGAATGTTAGTACAGACCCGTCTGCACTGCTGTTCTACGAATATTTTAAAGTCAGAGCAGCCAGAGGAACTATGTGATAAAATTGTAAAGGTATATCATTTACTTTTGGCTCCTTCTCTACTCTCAATCTCATTTTAACATTGAGACAATATAGAATCTGTGAATCTGAAAATATAATTTGTATTAAATTGTAATATCAAATAGATGATCAATATAAAAATCTGAAAAACCTCATGGGAATGGTGAGATTTTCAAAGAGACGTTTCCTTGACCTTACCCAAAATAGGAATGAAAAAGCAAAGGAAAAAGAACTGAAAACGATGAGTTCAAAATTACACATAAAAGTAGAAGGCAAAAACATTTGCTCACAGAAACCTGAGCATTTATGTGGCATTTGGTAATGTAATAGCATGCACGATGGGCTCTGTCCTAACTGAGACTCAGTGGCAAAGCCGTTATTGTTTCTGTGGCCAAGAAAAGGAGTATTCATGTTGTAATATAACATATTGTTATATTGTCCAGTTCTTTTTTGGACTCCATAATAAAAAATTATAGTCATTTTCTAAGGAAAAGTCATAGAATGATCAGATCATAAGCTCCATAAATACAAATGTGCTGGAGACCTGGAGTCTTGTCTCAGAATACAGTATTCATGTGCCCTATTTTCTTATATTTTCCCCCAACATTTTCTTTAAGGTCCTTTTGAACTAAAAAGCCAGGGGGAATTTGGAGGGGAAGGGGGCAAGAAATCTTTTCTTTCTGCAGGGAAAAAAAAAAAAAAGTTCCAATTTATAGAAGAGTTTCTCTCTCTCTCACACACATATCCAAAAGGGAACAGTTGAATTGAAACAGAATCATTACGAGGAAGGATTGTGTTAGGAGAAAAAATATATATATAAAGGCAAAGACTCATCTAAATGAACCTAGTTTAGGGCCTTACCAAGGAGACAGCTTAAGTTATCTTTGAAAACGGGTGAGTCGCCCTGCTTGGCTGAGTTTGAATTGAATGTTCCTAAAGTAACATTTCACAAATAGGGATACCCTTCCATTTCACACTGCTCTTTCTCGAAATAGCAACACCACTTAGCAATATTTCATATCAAGACAATTACATTGTAGAATTATTGTAGTCTTAGTGCTTCATTAAAATTTTAAAAAAGTTAAATCCCTGTTTTGTTGAACACAAGAAATGAATAGTAAATATTGATTTAGAATGAATGCAAACATTTCCCTAGGAGTGGATAATTACTGCCTTTCTATGCAAAACACTTATATTTGAAGAAGCACTTCACTTACTTTGCCATGCGGCATACATTCCTTAGTACATTTTAAATTATACGTTGTCCTGGACAGTGTCTGCTCTATAATTTCTTGTGTCTCTACACCAGAGTCAGTATGTAATTTTAAACTACAAAGTTTCTGCCAACTAGGAGAATAGGCTTAACTCTTTCTCTTTGCTGGGTTCACAAATCCTTACACAAGGAGATCTGGAAAACCATGGGACAGATGATCTCAGACCTTGAGCAGTTCGGTCTCTTTTTTCAGGCTAACAGAAATGCCACTAGTAACTGGCCACAGATTTATAAACCAGACACTAAATGGAATATAAAATGTATGCACCTAAGCTTACATAGTGTACATTTAAAAAACAAATTAAATAATCACATCAGAAATGTTGAATGAATGACAAGTGTTATGAATACTTGCCATAAAAAGGTTTCGTTTAAAAAGGGACCATCATACTTTAGAATAAATCTTTTGTCAACACCTTTGATTATCCTAGTTTTATCTCTCTGCTAAGATATTTGCAACTCAGCACTGTCTAAATTGTGTAAAGAAATACATTTTAATCATTTCAATATCACCTGGATAGGTGGCAATTTAATTTAAAAATTGATGTTGGAACACTTTTAATTGAGTTCCTAAATACAGAAATATTAAATAGTACAAAGTTATTAAATATTATGATTTTCATCATTTTACCTATAAAAGTGCCCTTCCCTAAAGTAATAAAACCACTTGTGGAATAACTTTATATTAGAAAGACCAAAGTAAATGAAGAAAGCAAAGAAATGCTAAATTTGGAGTCAAGTTACTATGCAGGAGAAAAACAAGGTCAATGGATTGTTTATGTATCTGGATGTAGCAGCATATCTGGATTCCATAGAATCTCTGTATTTGTAGCTTGTGGGATTTAGTCTTATTTATTCTCCCTGGTTTCAAACAGCATGCAACCTTCTACCTCTTGAATATATTAAAGTTTTACGATATAGGAAAGATAAATTCTAAGAGAAGCAATACAATTTCAGTGATTATACCAACTACATATGTGCTTGAAAAACATAAATCAAAGTTTTACCCTTTTGCATGCTATGTCGTATCTTGTGGCATCCACTGTGTTCTCTTATGTTTACATCCTCTCCCGTTATTGGCTTATTTTATAACAACTTGCCTGGTCACAAGAACTGCCTGGGGAGCTCATTAAAAATACCATTCTCAAGACCTTATTCCTGAGAGGCTGACCCGATGAGTCTGGAACTGGGCCCAGGAAACTACATTTTTTAAATGCTCAAGATAATTTTTATGATTAAGCTTGCTAAGCACTGATCTAGATCTTCACCTAACCCATCTTCTAAGCTCAACTTTATTTTTAATTGGTGTAAGTAGTATTTTCACTAGACATACTTCCAGGGAAAAGGGTGAAGTCTACTCCTTCAATCTGCTCAGTGATAAATAGTTTTCCTAAATGTCTTAGTGTAAAATGAAAGCACAACTAGACTTGACATTAATTCATTCCAAAGTGACAGTAATGAATGCCAGGCCTACTTTTTGATGAGGGTTTTGATAGAGGTGTCCTTTAAGGAATGGAAAGGTACTGAGTTACTGAAGTGCAGACTGGAAAGGAAGTGGGCACAGTAAATAGATACAGGACTGAGAGGGCTGGATGAAAAGAAGACTGATGTGATGTTGCCTTTGTCAGAAATGAGTCTAAACTCTGCGCTTTGGAGATACACTAAATCCAACAGTCATCTGAGAATAGACTGAATCTGCAAAAGGCTACATGGATTTTGCTGATGTTAACTAAAAGAAAACAAAAACAAATGCACACACAATAAAAAAAAAACACAGAAATGACAATACTTCCATAGAGATTATAAATAAAGAGAGACCACACTGGTGAATTTACTAGCGCGTGGAAATTTTTCAAATGTCAGGTTCCATCATAACCATGTGAATCGAATACAAACTTCATTGTATTTGTGCGAGCAGTATCAAGAGATGTTTTGAAAGAGAATGCAGCCAATATCCTACATGATGTCAATACTAATGTAAATGATATTGATGAATATCAGACATACTTACAACAGTAAATAGTTAAATGTGAAATATCATGAAGGTGATTCATAGGTAAGTTAATGTCTTTCACTTTGCCTATCATGTCCCACCCACTTCTTAGCCACTCTAACCAATGAATTTTATACAAGTGGCGTTTGCCTTTTTTAGTGCATTCACTGCCAGCACAGGTGGTAAGGAAGGTGTGAGCAGAATGCCAAGGCTCTTACTGAAAGAAGATACACCTAGACCAGGGTCTAGAATCTAGCCCTTGACACCAGCATTTGCTGGATTTAGGAACTAACTTATTTTTTTCTTATCTAAGCCACTACTGATTGTAACACACTTCCCAAGTTCAGAGACGCTAAAAGGTGAGAAGAAAATGTACATCTTATACAACGGACTTTGGGGACTCGTGATGAAGGGTGGGAGGTGGGTGAGAAATAAAAGACTACACATTGGGTACAGTGTACACTGCTTGGGTGATGGGTGCACCAAAATCTCAGAAATCACCACTAGAGAACTTATGCATATAACCAAACACCACCTTCTCCCTAAAAACCTATTGGAATAAAAAATAAATTTTTAAAAAGAAAATGTGCATCTTAGAATCAATAATATGCAGAAGCCCTTAAAGTTAAAAAAAAAAATAGACAGGAAGACTCCTTAGGTTTTTAAAGGTATTTATCAAAGAAACTCAACATTGGCAAATAAAGAGCTAGGAATTGCCAACCCCTAAGTCAGTCCCCTAGTTACTGGCCCCTATGAGGATGACATGAGCTGCTAAAGCCACTTTGTCATGGCACAAGGACCTTTGTCCCTCTCAGATGAGGCTATGACACAATGGACAAGAGACATCTTTCAGAGAGCAGATCTTAGGGCAGCCAGACTGGGGGACCATGGAAAGCTCTCTACTACCAGAAGAGAGCAGTCCTGCTACTCCAGTCCAAAAGAATATGATATATGCCAAAAACTCCCGACCATTGTAAGTTGTTTCCCTTTCTCTCTTTTTCTAAATGGTGGTTTTAATAAATTTATCCTCTCCTTCCTGCTCTATCATCTATGGAGGGGATACTAGAAAATACCATTAAGCATTCAGTGAGTGAATCATGGAATTTCCACATCAGAATCAAACTCAAGGCAAATATATACCCCTCAAAGATCCTGAAGATACACCCGAGAAGCAGTAACAGGGCAAGATTTAGCTTTATTTATCCTTTGGAAGGGGTAAATATGTTTATAGGAGACAGGAGGGTCACATTATTTTAAGCAAGTGCATTACAAAATTATTCCCATATAAAATGTAAAGTACTTCAACCACTGTGGAAGACAGTATGGTGATTCCTCAAGGATCTAGAACCTGAAATACCATTTGACCCAGCAATCCCATTACTAGGTATATACCCAAAGGATTACAAATCATTCTACTATAAAGACACATGCACATGTATATTTATTGCAGCACTATTTACAATAGCAAAGACATGAAACCAACCCAAATGCCCATCAATGATAGATTGAATGAAGAAAATGTGGTACATATGCTCCATGCAATACTACGCAGCGATAAAAATGAATGAGATCATGTCCTTTGCAGGGACATGGATGAAGCTGGAAGCCATCATCCTCAGTAATCTAACACAGAAATAGAAAACCGAACACTGCATGTTCTCACTCATGAGTGGGAGTTGAACATTGAGAACACATGGACACAGGGAAGGGAACATCACATACCAGGGGAATGGGGGATGAGGGGAGGGAACTTAGAGGATGGGTCAATAGGTGCAGTAAACCACCATGGCACACGTATACCTATGTAACAAACCTGCATGTTCTGCACATGTATCCCATTTTTTACAATAAATAAAGAAAAATAGTAATAAAGATATTCACCAGAAAAAAAATTATTCCCATATAAAGAATAGTACATGTAGGGAAAAATAGGGCACAGAAGTAACCTGTTAATGTATATCCATTACAGATATTCAGTGTTATATTTGCCATCATGTGGAGACAGCTTGTTTAAAATGAATCCATCATACAGGAAAGTAAGTCCTGGAAAAGGGAGGGAGAGAGATTAAAAATGTGTGTGTGTGTGTGTGAGAGAGAGAGAGAGAGAGGAAAATGAGCAAGAGGAGGGGAGATGTGGCAAGGGAAGAAAAGAGTCCACAGGACAGAATTCCTGGAAACATAAGAAAATATAAAAGAGAGACTGAGTTGATTTTTTATCTCTGTCAATTGAAAGAGACCTCATTAATACAGGATTAACTGGCTTTTAACTCAAATTTTTCAATAGCTTTGCAAAGGTAGGGTCAAATAAGAGAGCTGTCGTTGATTTACTGTCATTAAATCAGTGAGAGTAGAAAGAGAAAGCTGATTTCATATTTCACCTCCACAGAGAATATGAATCTAAATTTACCAGAACAGATAACCAGAAAATATGCTGCTAATGAGATCAATAACAAACAGAAATAATAGCTAATAATTATTGAATTTGTACTATGTGCCAACCATTAATAATATATTTACATCCCCTCAACAACTAAATGAAGTACTTACTCCATCTTGCAGAAGACTTACTCCATCTTACAGATGAGAAAACTGAGGCTTAGGGAAGATCAATCATTTGCCCAAGGTTTTACCGCCAGCTGGGACTGGAACCTAGGCTCTTTGCCATCAATCATCCATGCCTGATCACCATGCTCAACTCAGGACAAGTATAGCACTTCCGAAGTACCAATAAAACTTTTGAATTTATCTTTATCTCCTGCTCAAGTCCAGAATGAGAGTAAAAAGCATTTTCCCTCTGCCAGCAATACCACTAACATTGCTATATTGACATTTTTCAGCAAACTGCTTTCACTTAGGAAGCGTGGTGAAAACTCACTGCCCAAATACTCGAGATAGTTTTCCAACAAGCCCAAATTCAACTAGAAATAGACCCAAAAAATTCAAAAGTAGTAGAAAAGGTGGAATTTATTATTTTTAAGTCTACTTTAAGATTTATTTCAAGACCTGACTGACCATACTTCCATGTTAGACATTAGGACAGAACCTAATTTGCCTGGCTGCTACTCCAGCGTTGAGCTCAAACTCACCCTTCTCCAGTCCTTGTGGTGGGACACCATTTCAGAAAGCTGAGTGTTCAAAGGAATGTTACTTCTGCAAACAGCATTCTTAATGTCAAAGGATAAAGCATCACAGTTGTGGGGAAAGTTATGCATTTACCAGGAAAATATTCATCAGCCTACCCAGTTGGTCATTCACTTCCCCTCTGGCTGTTTGGACATATTTGAGTATGTATTAAAATACCCACAAGATCTCCAATCTTAATTATAAAGCTTGAGAAAAAACATCCAGTGAAAGCTATTTTCAGGTATAAAATTAGAAACTCCTTTTAACTCCTTTGCCTCAAGATTTACATAACTGTGAGGGCAAAGGAATCACATGATAAAAATACCAGATACTGCAGATCAGAAACAAAAAGCAAACCAGCCACATGCCAGTTTCTTGCTATGAGTTCCAGAGGAGACCAAAATCATCGTGAATGAGAGAAGATGTAGTGTGGAGAGAAAATCACCCAGGATAATCAAGGGATATATTTCCAACTCTATGTCTCCCCACAGAACTGTTTTGTAAACATCAATGAGCTAGAATCAAATGTGGATCCCATGATCGAGCTGGCAGAAGTCAAACTCCCTACCTGGATGCTTGCAAATTGTAAATCACAACTTTACAAGGATTTAACTTTTCCTTTTCCAAAATAATCAAATGTTGTGGTGAGGGGGCCACTAATCATGACAAAAAATATACTTCAAATTCTTTCTTTTGGTGCCAAGTCCAATAAGTTCTCTGAGTGAAATTAAATGCTCTATCTTATTCCAAACCACAGCTTCCCTTGGGGATGTGCAAATCTCAAGTGGGGGCCGAAAGGCCAGTTGTATCAAAGCCCAGGGTTACACCCATTTTTTCAAGGTTTTCCCCCCCCCCCCCCTTTTTAACTACTGCCTGTAGTATAAGCGGCTCAGGCCCCTTTGCTTTCCAGCCTTTGCAGTCAAATTAGCATCTTCATACTTTCCACATTCTGCCTCTAAAAAGCAGGCCAGTCTCTGACTTCTCTTAGTTTCTCACAGTTTTTGTTTGTTTAAAGAGACTCTCGGCTGAACTCCAGGGAAGGCGGGGGGAAGGAGAGAAAGAGGAAAAAATATAAATACATATCTCTACATATCTGTTATGTTGTAAGCAATTACCAGCTCCATCTCTTAGATCTGCAGTATCACAGGAATTAGAGATGGAAAAGGCCCATTAGGTCACTGTGCACACCCTGTGCCCATACAGAGCTTTTCCCTACAGCACATTATCTCTTCTGAGAGTTTTTCGTATGTTTAAAGGATAGCCAATGATAACATAGTTTCATCTTATTTCTTTTTGCTGCTTTGTTCTGTCCAGACTACAACATGCCATTTCTAAGGATGCTCTAGGGTGACTTCTCAGAGGACATTTTTGAGTGCCTATGAAAAGTTAGAACATTTGTGCTATACAACAAGTATATTCCGTAAGTTCGGAATATATATATGTATGTATGTATGGAAGCATACATAAAAACAAATTTTAAAGAGCCAACATTTAGTCCCAGGATGGAAATGTTACAAATAAAACAATTTTACATAGACATATTCTGTATATCTGGTGCATTATGCCATAAATATAACCGTGTTAGTGTTCATACATGTTCACATAAAGTGTGTGCAAATACTCATCATTACCCCAGAGTGTTTCTGTTTCCTAAAACTTGTGCCAAATGCAGCATAATTCATGAAAATGTGATCCAAAATATTTAAGGTTATGTTTCACACAATTTCTTCTTATCTCTCTTAAGTCATACATCTTAAATGTCAACTTGCATAGGGAAATATTTAATTTCAAGGATAGTCCTCCATCAGAAAACTCTTTATCTCTTCCTTAAGTAGTTTTGTTTGTTATTCTTTGTTCTTGTTATAAGATAATGGAGTATTTTGGCTTACTTTTTATGTGCCAAATCTAGGTATGTCTACCTGATGGACCACCAGTTTCATCCCTTAGGAAAAGAAATACAATGTTAGGGGAACCTAGCATGTAGAATGGACACATTGTTTTGTTTTTAAATGGCAACCATCTTTAATCACTGTCCTTGAAGACTAACAATAGGTCAAATCAATATTACTATTTGAAAGCATATTATCTTATTCTGAGACCATAATCAACTGTGATAAAATTTGTATTTTTATTATGCCATATTCTAAGTTATATAGTATTTGTCTAGGTGTAATGCATGATAAATATTTTTATTTTTGATAATTTTAATAAGTTGGTCCATCTGTGATATGTGTGATAGAAAAAAAATTCTCACTGCTCTACTAAAAGTCAGGATAGTTCAGTAATTAAGAGCCTGAGACATGAATCACCAAGGTTTAAACTCTTAGTGTACCCTTCACAAGTCTTGTGATTGTAGGCATTACCAGTTATCTTCTATGTTTATTTGGTCAAGTTGTTCATCATATTTCATCAGATTTAAGATGTCATTGATCCTAACATTGAGGCTTATTTGATGTACTTGTAAGGAAGTAAAAGCAAAGCTAATTAAATAATAACATGATGCTTGCTTATCACGTCGCTTTCTTTAACACAATATCATTCTGTGTGCCAACAAGAACACTGATGCCATTTCATTTCTTTGAGTACTATGCCATTGGCTCTAGGTTGGTTTTTTTAGCCAAATTATTAGAAATTTATTCTGTAAGTTTTGATTTTATGTTTTTTGATCACAACAAGTCAACAAAATTTTGAAACAATTAGAAAAATATTTTAAAAGGTAATTACACTCAACATACATAGTTCTAACAATGCATGTATAACACAATAGAAGTAAAATGTTGCAATCACCTACGACCAAGTGCATGCATCTATACGCAATGACAACTAAGCTATGACTGAGATTATAAGATGCCATTAATTGTAGGAAATATCCTGATATCAGAGATGGATGGAGAGATAGATAGATAGATAGATAGATAGATAGATAGATAGATAGATAGATAGATAGAGAGACAGAGATATATAGGTAGATATATAGATATAGATACGGGGAGAAAAAGCAGGAACCGTAAAATTCAACCAACTCCTATGTGCTTTATTGTTTACTGGTAAATTAAGGAATATAATAACATCTGGTATAGAGTTTCTGGGATAACTGAATAAAACCAACACACCAGACACACAGGAGGTCCTCAATAAATATTAGCAGCTATATAATTTTTGCTGTTACTGTTATAAATGCTTAAACACTGAGTATCATAAGGAAATGTGGTAGCATTCAGTGATTCGCAACTGGAAAAAGAGAGACAGGGATTGTGAAAAGTGGGGTACCTTTTCAAACTTCTATTCTCTGTTTTTTCGTATGGATTGTCCTTGAGGAAGAAGTGTGCCTCTTCTTCAGGCCCTCAACTCCACTGAGGATCCTGCCCTGTCTTAGGAAACCACTGCCATAGGTAAGATTACACATCATCTCACGTGAGTTGTAGATAGAAAAGAATTGAGCAATTTTTGCAATCAAGCAAACAAATTTTTCTTTTTCTTTTTTAAAGACAGAGTCTCACTCCGTAGCCAGACTGGAGTGCAATGGCGCAATCTCGGCTCACTGCAACCTCCACCTCTCGGGTTCAAGCAATTCTCCTGCCTCAGTGTCTTGAGTAGCCAGGACTACAGGCACATGCCACCACACCCAGCTAAGTTTTGTATTTTTAGTAGATACGGGGTTTCACCATGTTGTCCAGAATGGTCTCGATCTCTTAACCTGGTGATCTGCCTGCCTCGGCCTCCCAAAGTGCTGGGATTACAGTTGTGAACCACTGCACCTGACCCCTATTTTTCAAATCTTGGGTTAGCTGCTAACCAGCTGGGTGGCCTCAGGCAAATTTAAGCTCCCTGGGCCTCAGGGCCTCCATGTGTAAAATGATTTAGTGATACAACTTACTTAAGTGTGAGAATTAAATGAGATAAAGTATTAGAATGTTCTCCATGATGCTTGACACATAGTAGACACTAAATATATTTTCATTCTCTCCTTTAATTTGCCAAGAATCAGTGGTGATAATTTTTAGCAAACATGATTATTTGAAAGAGGAAGGCATCATTTGAGGTGATAGAAAATAAAATAAAAGAAGCAGAGATGAAGGACGAAACTCATAGTCTTTACAAAAGGCTTTATTAAAAGGCAAAGGTTTGCTTATAAAATTAGTGATCAATGGTTTAAATAATACTCTTAAAAAGAAAAAGACTAACTTATCCACAAAACAAATGTAAATAGCAGGGGAACTCAATTTACTCTATGTAGGGAAAGATTAAATTGGTGAACGTTAGAGGAAGAAAGTTTGAGCTCCAAAACCCATCAGGTTCTTCCCCACCCTCACTTGGGAAGCTTTGCCACTTGTTATTCCCTCTGTAAAGGGTTCTTCTCATGGCTGGTTCCTTGGGATCTTCCCTTCCTTCAACGCATCCTTTTAGAGCACTGTATAAGCCTCTTACAGAATCCTGTTTATTTACCTCATCACTGTCGTTTATTTACTTGGTTAGCTGGTGAGTCAGAGAGCAGCATGATGTTGGGGCTAAGTGCATGGGCTGCAGCACCATCATGACTGCTTTAAACCCTTGCTCTGCCACTTATTAGCCACTTATCTTTGGCAAGTTACTTGTACTGTCTTCCTCACCTGTAATGGGAAAAACAACAGTTTCTACTTCATAGACTTGTTGTAGGAGTAAATGAATTAATATATGTAAAGCACCTAATAACTGACGTGTATGTGATGTCAATAACTGCAAGGTGCTATTGTTTTATTTTTATCCTCCTTTGTGTTTCAACACCTTGCTTAATTCCTGGCAAATAATTGGCACTCAATAAATGTATATTAAAGCAATGAAAGAATAAATAGTCTGAAGAATGTTCCTAAGGGGAGACCTCCAACAATAAGACAAGTTGCTTTTTGAGGGCATAAATCTCTCTTAGTCAACAGAATTGCTGAAAGAACTCTTAGAAAGATTTTAGAATTCATTCTCCAATTGCACAGGAGATGTAACTAGTGACTCACTAAGTTCTTTTTTTTATTTTATTTTATTTTTTGAGACAGAGTCTCACTCTGTCGCCCAGCCTGGAGTTCAGTGGCATGATCTCGGCTCACTGCAACCTCCGCCTCCCGGGTTCAAGCGATTCTCATGCCTCTGCTTCCCAAGTAGCTGGGACTACAAGCGCATGCCACCATGCCCAGCTAATTTTTTGTAGAAGATTCTGATACTGATCTAAGGTAGCTCTCACTTTCCCTCAGAGTGTTCTAATTTACTCAAAGACAAAATGAAGGTTTTTGACTGAATAATCTCTAAGCTCCATCCTCTCTAACATTCTAGGGTCCTATGCGTGAACTAGTCTAATCTGTTATTACAGGCATTACATTTTTTCCTGCAAAAATTTCCATAAGAGAAATTGGCTCAAATAGCACCTGGCCCAGAGTTGTTCTACCTCAGGGACAAGGAGCCCAAACCACTGTTGACTATGGTGTAGTCACTGCCATTTGGTGACTGGAATGTCAACAGTCCTTATTCCATGCCTCCTCTTTCCACTATTATATTCTCTTCACTTTTCGTCTTCCACAGGAATACAGCCTAGTCCTGTGCAACTCCAAAGCAGAGGCATTCTACCCACACATCCGTGCAGAAATCAGAGCCAGGAAAGCCCTACTAGGTCATGCAGACCACACCCCTTTTAGAGCAGGAAAGTCCTCTCCAATTGACATTTCAGCTCCTCTTCTGGCTCCAAAGTGTGGTTGTGCTTCAGTGGTTCCTGTACATGGTTTGAATAACGGTTTATAAGCATTCTGGGATCTCTTGAAAATAAAGGTTCCATATAAAGTTATATTGTTATTTTGTTTATTATAAAAGTTTTTTTTCCTTTTTAATCTTCCTGGGAATAGTCACAAGGAAATTTCTCCAAGAGGAAATTGTACGAGCAAGCCTTTTGACCTGATTTTTATCAAAACTGATAGCCATCCAGAACCTGGTTCATTAATGCCCTGGTTGCCCAACTGTAAATGTCCAGTGGAAAAATTAGCTTTTTAAACAATCAAAATATTATTTAAAGTACTATATGTTAATTACTGCTAATCTATTTACTCACATTTCCCGTGAGTTAAAGTATACATTTATTTATTGTCAATGTAAATTATGTTTCTTTTTAATCATATAACAATGCGTCATTGCCTTTGGATATGAAGACCTGTAACTGTTAGTTTGCTAAATGCTCAACATTTTTAAAATGTTTACTTGTTTCATTGTGCTGAACAATACAAATCCAAGTTAACATTACTCTAGGTGACAAGAAACCCAACTGATTGACACAAATGTCAAACATCACTGGGGATTCAACCCAAATCCTTGGCCACCATCCAGCCATTCCTCTGGCTCAAGGACAATTTCATTATTTCTTTGTTAGTCAGGGAACATGGGAGTGAGAAACAAACATCCTAGATGATCATCACCAGTAGCTTCTTACATGCTACTTATAGCTTTCTTCTTGTAAAAAGCTTAAGGCAAATAGCCTGAGATAATACTGATTTTTACCACACACGCAAACAAAATTAGCAACATCACACCTGTGTTACAGAGTTGAAACCCTGATTGTGGCCACTGATCATTGTTACTCAAGTCACAGAGACAGAATCAGGGAAGAGCCAAAATCTGTCTACTAAGTTCTAACTCACAATCATATTCACAAGACCAAATTTTCTTAATGCTGGCAACTGGAACAGAAAAGCACCCCACAAAATGTAAAGTGTTATTCAAAGGTATACCAGAAGTGGTGGGGGGCACAGGGGACCACGCCTGTAATCCCAGCTACTTGGGAGGCTGATGTATGAAAATCGCTTGAATCCGGGAGGCAGAGGTTGCAATGAGCCAGGATCATGCCACTGCACTCCAGCCTGGGTGACAGAGCAGGACTCTGTCTGGGGAAAAAAAAAAAAAAAAAAAAGACGAAGAAGAAGTGGATTTGTTGGTTTTCTCCATCTCCTCCTCTATTTAAAAGGGATGATTGCAAGGAGCCGTGCTAAACTCAATATATGTTTAAGAAATTGCTATCATTGGGAGGAGCCAAGATGGCTGAATAGGAACAGCTCCGGTCTACAGCTCCCAGCGCGAGCCACGCAGAGACGGGTGATTTCTGCATTTCCATCTGAGGTACCGTGTTCATCTCACTAGGGAGTGCCAGAGAGTGGGCGCAGGTCAGTGGGTGAGCGCACCGTGCGCCAGCCGAAGCAGGGGCGAGGCATTTCCTCACTCGGGAAGCGCAAGGGGTCAGGGAGTTCCCCTTCCAGGGGTGACAGACGGCACCTGGAAAATCGGGCCACTCCCACCCGAATACTGTGCTTTTCCGACGGGCTTAGGAAACGGTGCCCCAAGAGAGTATAGCCCGCACCTGGCTCAGAGGGTCCTACGCCCACGGAGTCTCGCTGATTGCTAGCACAGCAGTCTGAGATCAAACAGCAAGTCGGCAGCGAGGCTGGGGGAGGGGCGCCCGCCATTGCCCAGGCTCGCTTAGGTAAACAAAGCAGCCTGGAAGCTTGAACTGGGTGGAGCCCACCACAGCTCAAGGAGGCCTGCCTGCCTCTGTAGGCTCCACCTCTGGGGGCAGGGCACAGACAAACAAAAAGACAGCAGTAACCTCTGCAGACTTAAATGTCCCTGTCTGACAGCTGTGAGGAGAGCAGTGGTTCTCCCAGCACGCAGCTGGAGATCTGAGAACGGGCTGACTGCCTCCTCAAGTGGGTCCCTGACCCCTGACCCCCGAGCAGCCTAGCTGGGAGGCACCCCCCAGCAGGGGCAGACTGACACCTCACACGGCCGGCCAGGTACTCCAACAGACCTGCAGCTGAGGGTTCTGTCTGTTAGAAGGAAAACTAACAGAAAGGACATCCACACCAAAAACCCATCTGTACATCACCATCATCAAAGACCAAAAGTAGATAAAACCACAAAGATGGGGAAAAAACAGAGCAGAAAAACTGGAAACTCTAAAAACCAGAGTACCTCTCCTCCTCCAAAGGAACGCAGTTCCTCACCAGCAACGGAACAAAGCTGGACGGAGAATGACTTTGACGAGCTGAGAGAAGAAGGCTTCAGACGATCAAATTACTCCGAGCTACGGGAGGATATTCAAACCAAAGGCAAAGAAGTTGAAAACTTTGAAAAAAATTTAGAAGAATGTATAACTAGAATAACCAATACAGAGAAGTGCTTAAAGGAGCTGATGGAGCTGAAAACCAAGGCTCGAGAACTACGTGAAGAATGCAGAAGCCTCAGGAGCCGATGTGATCAAATGGAAGAAAGGGTATCAGCCCTGGAAGATGAAATGAATGAAATGAAGCGAGAAGGGAAGTTTAGAGAAAAAAGAATAAAAAGAAACGAGCAAAGCCTCCAAGAAATGTGGGACTATGTGAAAAGACCAAATCTACGTCTGATTGGTGTACCTGAAAGTGATGGAGAGAATGGAAACAAGTTGGAAAACACTCTGCAGGATATTATCCAGGAGAACTTCCCCAATCTAGCAAGGCAGGCCAACATTCAGATTCAGGAAATACAGAGAACCCCACAAAGATACTCTTCGAGAAGAGCAACTCCAAGACACATAATTGTCAGATTCACCAAAGTTGAAATGAAGGAAAAAATGTTAAGGGCAGCCAGAGAGAAAGGACGGGTTACCATCAAAGGGAAGCCCATCAGACTAACAGCGGATCTCTCAGCAGAAACCCTACAAGCCAGAAGAGAGTGGGGGCCAATATTTAACATTCTTAAAGAAAAGAATTTTCAACCCAGAATTTCATATCCTGCCAAACTAAGCTTCATAAGTGAAGGAGAAATAAAATACTTTACAGACAAGCAAATGCTGAGAGATTTTGTCACCACCAGGCCTGCCTTAAAAGAGCTCTTGAAGGAAGCGCTAAACATGGAAAGGCACAACTGGTACCAGCCACTGCAAAATCATACCGAAATGTAAAGACCATTGAGACTAGGAAGAGACTGCATCAACTAACGAGCAAAATATCCAGCTAACATCATAATGACAGGATCAAATTCACACATAACAATATTAACTTTAAATGTAAATGGACTAAATGCTCCAATTAAAAGACACAGACTGGCAAATTGGATAAAGACTCAAGACCCATCAGTGTGCTGTATTCAGGAAACCCATCTCACGTGCAGAGACACACATAGGCTCAAAATAAAAGGATGGAGGAAGATCTACTAAGCAAATGGAAAACAAAAAAAGGCAGGGGTTGCAATCCTAGTCTCTGATAAAACAGACTTTAAACCAACAAAGATCAAAAGAGACAAAGAAGGCCATTACATAATGGTAAAGGGATTAATTCAACAAGAAGAGCTAACTATCCTAAATATATATGCACCCAATACAGGAGCACCCAGATTCATAAAGCAAGTCCTGAGTGACCTACAAAGAGACTTAGACTCCCACACATTAATAATGGGAGACTTTAACACCCCACTGTCAACATTAGACAGATCAACGAGACAGAAAGTCAACAAGGATACCCAGGAATTGAACTCAGCTCTGCACCAAGCAGACCTAATAGACATCTACAGAACTCTCCACCCCAAATCAACAGAATATACATTTTTTTCAGCACCACACCACACCTATTCCAAAATTGACCATATCCTTGGAAGTAAAGCTCTCCTCAATAAATGTAAAAGAACAGAAATTGTAACAAACTGTCTCTCAGATCACAGTGCAATCAAGCTAGAACTCAGGACTAAGAATCTCACTCAAAACCGCTCAACTACGTGGAAACTGAACAACCTGCTCCTGAATGACTACTGGGTACATAACGAAATGAAGGCAGAAATAAAGATGTTCTTTGAAACCAGCGAGAACCAAGACACAACATACCAGAATCTCTGGGATGCATTCAAAGCAGTGTGTAGAGGGAAATTTATAGCACTAAATGCCCACAAGAGAAAGCAGGAAAGATCCAAAATTGACACCCTAACATCACAATTAAAAGAACTAGAAAAGCAAGAGCAAACACATTCAAAAGCTAGCAGAAGGCAAGAAATAACTAAAATCAGAGCAGAACTGAAGGAAATAGAGACACAAAAAACCCTTCAAAAAATCAATGAATCCAGGAGCTGGTTTTTTGAAAGGATCAACAAAATTGATAGACCGCTAGCAAGATTAATAAAGAAAAAAAGAGAGAAGAATCAAATAGATGCAATAAAAAATGATAAAGGGGATATCACCACCGATCCCACAGAAATACAAACTACCATCAGAGAATATTACAAACACCTCTATGCAAATAAACTAGAAAATCTAGAAGAAATGGATAAATTCCTCAACACATACACCCTCCCAAGACTAAACCAAGAAGAAGTTGAATCTCGGAATAGACCAATAACAGGAGCTGAAATTGTGGCAATAATCAATAGCTTACCAACCAAAAAAAGTCCAGGACCAGATGGGTTCACAGCTGAATTCTACCAGAGGTACAAGGAGGAGCTGGTACCATTCCTTCTGAAACTATTCCAACCAATAGAAAAAGAGGGAATCCTCCCTAACTCATTTTATGAGGCCAGCATCATCCTGATACCAAAGCCTGGCAGAGACACAACCAAAAAAGAGAATTTTAGACCAATATCCTTGATGAACATTGATGCAAAACTCCTCAATAAAATACTGGCAAACAGAATCCAGCAGCACATCAAAAAGCTTATCCACCATGATCAAGTGGGCTTCATCCCTGGGATGCAAGGCTGGTTCAATATACGCAAATCAATAAATGTAATCCAGCATATAAACAGAACCAAAGACAAAAACCATATGATTATCTCGATAGATGCAGAAAAGGCCTTTGACAAAATTCAACAACCCTTCATGCTAAAAACTCTCAATAAATTAGGAATTGATGGGACATATCTCAAAATAATAAGAGCTATTTATGACAAACCCACAGCCAATATCATACTGAATGGGCAAAAACTGGAAGCATTCCCTTTGAAAACTGGCACAAGACAGGGATGCCCTCTCTCGCCACTTCTATTCAACATAGTGTTGGAAGTTCTGGCCAGGGCAATTAGGCAGGAGAAGGAAATCAAGGGTATTCAATTAGGAAAAGAGGAAGTCAAATTGTCCCTGTTTGCAGATGACATGATAGTATATCTAGAAAACCCCATTGTCTCAGCCCAAAATCTCCTTAAGCTGATAAGCAACTTCAGCAAAGTCTCAGGATACAAAATCAATGTGCAAAAATCACAAGCATTCTTATACATCAATAACAGACAAACAGAGAGCCAAATCATGAGTGAACTCCCATTCACAATTGCTTCAAAGAGAATAAAATACCTAGGAATCCAACTTACAAGGGATGTGAAAGACCTCTTCAAGGAGAACTACAAACCACTGCTCAAGGAAATAAAAGAGGATACAAACAAATGGAAGAACATTCCATGCTCATGGGTAGGAAGAATCAATATCATGAAAATGGCCATCCTTCCCAAGGTAATTTACAGATTCAATGCCATCCCCATCAAGCTACCAATGACTTTCTTCACAGAATTGGAAAAAACTACTTTAAAGTTCATATGGAACCAAAAAAGAGCCCGCATCGCCAAGTCAATCCTAAGCCAAAAGAACAAAGCTGGAGGCATCACGCTACCTGACTTCAAACTATACTACAAGGCTACAGTAACCAAAACAGCATGGTACTGGTACCAAAACAGAGATATAGATCAATGGAACAGAACAGAGCCGTCAGAAATAATGCCACATATCTACAACCATCTGATCTTTGACAAACCTGAGAAAAACAAGAAATGGGGAAAGGATTCCCTATTTAATAAATGGTGCTGGGAAAACTGGCTAGCCATATGTAGAAAGCTGAAACTGGATCCCTTCCTTACACCTTATACAAAAATCAATTCAAGATGGATTAAAGACTTAAATGTTAGACCTAAAACCATAAAAACCCTAGAAGAAAACCTAGGCAATACCATTCAGGACATAGGCATGGGCAAGGACTTCATGTCTAAAACACCAAAAGCAATGGCAACAAAAGCCAAAATTGACAAATGGGATCTAATTAAACTAAAGAGCTTCTGCACAGCAAAGGAAACTACCATCAGAGTGAACAGGCAACCTACAAAATGGGAGAAAATTTTCGCAACCTACTCATCTGACAAAGGGCTAATATCCAGAATCTACAATGAACTCCAACAAATTTACAAGAAAAAAACAAACAACCCCATCAAAAAGTGGGCGAAGGACATGAACAGACACTTCTCAAAACAAGACATTTATGCAGCCAAAAAACACATGAAAAAATGCTCACCATCACTGGCCATCAGAGAAATGCAAATCAAAACCACAATGAGATACCATCTCACACCAGTTAGAATGGCAATCATTAAAAAGTCAGGAAACAACAGGTGCTGGAGAGGATGTGGAGAAATAGGAACACTTTTACACTGTTGGTGGGACTGTAAACTAGTTCAACCCTTGTGGAAGTCAGTGTGGCGATTCCTCAGGGATCTAGAACTAGAAATTCCATTCGACCCAGCCATCCCATTACTGGGTATATACCCAAAGGACTATAAATCATGCTGCTATAAAGACACATGCACACGTATGTTTATTGCCGCATTATTCACAATAGCAAAGACTTGGAACCAACCCAAATGTCCAACAATGATAGCCTGGATTAAGAAAATGTGGCACATATACACCATGGAATACTATGCAGCCATAAAAAATGATGAGTTCATGTCCTTTGTAGGGACATGGATGAAATTGGAAATCATCATTCTCAGTAAACTATCGCAAGAACAAAAAACCAAACACCGCATATTCTCACTCATAGGTGGGAATTGAACAATGAGAACACATGGACACAGGAAGGGGAACATCACACTTCGGGGACTGTTGTGGGTTAGGGGGAGGGGGGAGGGATAGCATTGGGAGATATACCTAAAGTATAATAATAATAATAATAATAATAATAAAAGAAAAAAAATTAAAAAAAAAAGAAATTGCTATCATTTTAGATAATTCAATAGGTTACACATTTATCAGTGACATTTCATAAGCGAAATATAATTTTATGATTTTAAAAAGGCTGCTGTTCACATTAGAAAGCTCTGGGTAACTCTTGCCTATACTGACACAGGATTAATAACGCACAGGAACCCAACTGTGGGCCATAGTCAGGAACAAACTGCAACTTCTAAAACTTTCCAATGAAACAGGGCCCGGAAAGGAACAGAGACAGATATGCACTACTTAGAAATGTGTAATTTCAAGTTTTTAACAAAACTAGAACAAGTGATTTCTAGAAAGGGGCTCAAGGGATAAATAGCTATTGAAGAGAACATTGAAAACACAATTTTTGGATCAAACTAGAAGAACATAGACTGGGTACAAACTAGCAGAAAGTATTTTAAGGTTATTTTGGATAAGAGGCCAAGTGACTAACACAAAGAAAACAATAGGCTCAGCATTTCTAAAAACATAATAGTAAATACGTCAACTCATACGGAAAAATGTCAAAATTTTCCTACTAGGAAGCACTCCTCCTAGGAATGCAGTCACTGAAGGCAATATAAAGACACCAACATTTATGCCATATTTACCAGAATATGAATTATCTATTTATCTATTTCTCCATTTAACACATCTGCCCAATTAAACCTAGCTATCACCTCAAAGTGGGACTATTTAGAACATTTGAATTTTAGAGACTAGGGGCTAGCCAACATGTCTCATTTCAAGTTCAGTTTGAGTGATGAGGACCACAGGAAGGCTGCTTGGGTCACTGCAGTGGGAATTTGGAGGCCTCACTCTGGCTCAGCAGGGAGAGTCTGTGGTCTGTGATTGCTGCCTGTCATGACCAGGGTAGAGGGAGGGAGAGGGGTATAAGCCCACCTGCCAGTCATTTGATTTTCTGATTCAGTCCATCCTTCTCAGTCTACAGTTGAGGAATTCAGACATAGGGAGCTTACCCTTAGAAATAAAGAGAGAGAGGACTTGGCTGAAGAGTAGACAGATGCAAACTTGCTTTTTTTGTAGAATGCAGGTATCTTGATACTCAGTTCCCTGCATTTTCTTTCCCCCATTGCTCTCCAAATACTAATTATTTTAAATTTTACAAAATAAAACTAACTATGTAACTAATGAATGTAATGAAAACACAGTTCACTTCGACAATAATATGGTCCTAGATGGAATGAATCAATTCATTCTACCAAAAACCTCTTAGTGTTTAAACATATTCATAAATCGATGCAAGCTTCTAATATCTACCTTTCTAAAAAAAAACATTTCTTAAAACTTAATTTCTCTCTGTAGGACATTTACTTCTGCAAGTATACTGTTTTTCCTAGGCCCCCTTCCTTAGGCTTCTTTCTTTCTGTTTAGAGAGTTTATAAATCTAACTGACTTAATCCCATTCAGTGTGATACTAAAACTAGTAATGAAGTGTAGAGGAACCATTAATGTACTGACTTCCCCTAAAACTGCACCCCAAAATGCCCTTGAGTAATCTAAAATTACTAGCCACATTCCCTTGAAGCTTACAAGAAGAAGTATGGAATATCCATTGGCCCAGCATTTACCTTCTATAACCACACCCAATATAGAATTACTTTTTAGAAATCCAAATGAAATATTTCGGGTAACCAAGTAGTTGTTGCAATTGGATATCTATACCTAGTATCTAGGTATAGATAAACTATACCTAGTATCTAGGTATAGATAAACTATACCTAGTATCTAGGTATAGATAAACTATACCTAGTATCTAGGTATAGATAAACTATACCTAGTATCTAGGTATAGATAAACTATACCTAGTATCTATACTAGATATCCAATATAAAATATCCCAGTCCTAATAGATGTTATTCTTTACCTATTATTTCCCCTTGTCACTTAACCCTTTTTCACCTTTTATTCAGATATATTTATTCTGAAACTTATTTGCAAGATAAGAAAGCAACTGTCTCTACAAAAAGGTTTCTGGTGAGGAAATACATGAGAACCATGACAATCATTACAATGGAAGTACCTCATGCATACTTGGATTCTTCCATCATATTTCCCAGAACTATCTATACTCTTCATTGGGAAATCAATGGCATGCCTCTATTATGTGAGTCTTTGTTGAAAATGTTTTAACACAGACTACCTTTTAAAAAATAGCATGGGGAAGGGCAGTCATGAGACATATTTTATGACTTTTATGGCTTTGCCTCTCCAGCTGCCCATTGAAGAGATATTTTGGCTCAGGTTTACCTATCATGGCAGCATGGGCCCATGGGGACCCATGGAAGGCTGTAATGAGGGGTTCCATTAACCAGTTTCATTATTTCAGAAGGCCTAAGGGAATAGCACATTCACCAATAATAAGGCTACTAAAGCTAGAATGTCAAATTACTTTGCTTTGGGGCAAAATCTTATCAATTTCCTATGAAAACTCTTACTACCTCATGCTGATCAGAGTCTCTGATTGGCAACTACGTATGTGTCTGATTAATAAAGTGTGAAATAAAAACAAATGAATTGTTTTGTTTGGACATGAATTTTTTTCAAAACATACAGTCCCAGACATAGAAGATAATTTCAGAGAAGACTAATTTACACCAAGTGTTTAATGTCAATCTAATATCTTGAATAATAATGGTGATGATGACACAATAGCTAAAACTTACATGGCACATTCTGAGTACCAGGCACTGTTCTAAGCATTATACAAACACTAATTTATCTAATCATCACAACAGGCATATTAGATAGGGCCAATTCTAGCCCAAAGTAAGGTTATAAAATAATAACTGAGGACCCTGAGAGAGAGGGCAGTCCAATATTATGCTATTATGTCACAGTCATACGGAGTAACTGTTTTCAAGAATTTGAAAACCGGCACTAAAGCCTCTGAATCCAGTCTCTCAAGTCCCCCTTTCAGGAAATACTCTGATTAGGGTCTCACTTTTTATTATAACAAAGATAACAGCACATAGTGGGTTACTCACCTGTAAAACTAGGATTATCACTACTTTCTTCAAGAGTTGTTGATAAAATTAAATAAGTTAACTTTTGTAAGCCTGTAGAACAATACCTGGCAGAAGGTAAGTTCTGTTTGAATAATCATACTCTTCAAATTTTTTTCCTCCCCTTGAGTGCAAATCAAAGTCCTTAGGCCAACCCTCTCATCTGTGTTCAGTATCAGTAAAAAATTAATTTTGAAAATGACTTTGCTTTTGTCTAATTACTAATATGCAAGGAAATCCACTGGCTGCCTAAAAACAAGCCATTAACTCATCATACTGGTAAAAACTCAGCATGAACACTCCCTTTGTGAGCAGGAAGAGAGAGGTGAGGAGGATGACACCATGACATGTTGAGTTCAGAGGCATGAAACCAGGCACCTGAGCCCTGCTGGGGACACTTGCTGAGTTTTCCTTTCTTTTCTGCCTCTTCAGAAACACCCCTGTGAGACTGGTAATTTACCACTAAATCTGTGAGCACAGAAAGAAACTTTTAAACTGTAACATGCACATAAGCTATGCATTCCTGGGACAAGCATATCATTGCATAATACAGCTCAGTTTTAATAAACCTCCATCCTTTGAAGCTCCATTGTGGAGGAGAGTAATTCCACGGCAGCTTTGAAGTATACTCCCTTAAAGAAAGTAAGAGAAAAGGCATTGTTTATTTTACTACTATTTAAGAGTTAATGAGAGATTTGCACCTGTACAGCTGTTGTAGACTGAAACTAGCTCATGGAGTGAATGTGTTTTCTGCTTGAGACAGTTGTAAATGCCTTGAGTAAAAACACTGAGGACTGCTAATGGATAGGTTTATTTTAAAGCATGCCATCTGCTATCAATCATACAGAAGTATAGGAAGCAAGTTTGGCTGGGCTCCCTCCTTGCGAGCCTGATAAAGACAGGGCTCCAGGACTCGGGAACATTGAGTCCTCAAGAGAATAAAACATCAAACCTACTCAGCAGCTCCACTAACAATAATAAAAATGCCTCTGCCTAAAGGTGACATTCTGAATTTACGATTATTTGTGTCTATAAAGTGTATTCTTTGGCTCCTGACTCATTCTGACTGTCTCACTCCGAGAACAATACATTAAGCCTGCCTGGAGTAAATGGAAATCCTATCCTTTTATTAAACCAGCAGCCAGTACCTGAGACGATCTAATGCCCTGTAGGATCACAGGAAGCTTTTCGGTTCTGTTTTGTTTCTTTGTAAATATTTTTCATAAGAAACTTACAAACAAAATCTATGTGAATGCACTAAAATATATAAGTGACGTAGGCAAGTATATGTTTCTTAAAAGACAAAATAAAATAAAATAAAAGATTAAAATGGAACTAATTCTTACTACTCTATCATGCTCCCGTTACAGTGCGGTTGGAAAATTACCTGTGAGAGATATGTTATGGTAAAATTTAGAACCCGTTGCTCAGAATTGTTTGTGTTCTTTATGCTGTATGAGCCAAGCATACTTTCAAGAGGACAAACGTTATTTTCTCAGAAATCTTCCAGCAGTGGAATCATAACCAATATTGCTTTCAAAAATGAATCCCAAAGTATTCCTTGAAAAATGCTGAGCCTGGCTTATTAAAAGTGCTGCCTGCTGAAATCCTCAGTGGACAAAATGAGTTGTGGTGGCACTGGCACCTTCTACAGCTTATAATGTTAGATTCTGCTTCAAATCTGCAGCTTAACGTAAGTCTATTGCTAGCCTGGAATACGGAGTTGTGAGTGTTTGGGGAAAACCCACCTGGCCAGCAAACTCATGAGCCTAATTAAAGTTAATAGAGAAATTAAAAGAGGACAACACTGCCTCAGTAGTGGTAAGAAGAAATGTATAAGGCAATAGAAATTCAGGGCAAGAACTTAGATTTTTACATTATGCATTTGTTAGAAATACTTCTTTTTTAAAGACATGAAAAAGAAATTGGTATTATTTGACTTGCCATATACATGATTTTTGTGCTGAAGAAAATTAATGTTTTAGGTTAAATCGTATGAAATTGGAAGATACTTAACCAATAAGCACACTTCAGATCTGCTGTGTATCAGAACTTTGCTAGGCTCTATGACAGTAGGAAAGTAAAAGGCATTATCTCTGCCCGTCATGGAGAAAAAGGTTTAACACATCCAATAGAATTTTAGAACATCATAGAGCCAATCTTAAGAGCTAAATTATTAGGTAGAGAGAATAAATGCTACAAGAGTTCAGAAAATAGGGAGAGCAACGAAGACTGCAGTAGCGAGAAAGACTGGTTAGGAAGACTTTCATCGTTTCCTTAAAACAGAAAAAAA
The DNA here is from genome assembly GCF_028885655.2 of Pongo abelii. Classification (NCBI taxonomy): domain Eukaryota; kingdom Metazoa; phylum Chordata; class Mammalia; order Primates; family Hominidae; genus Pongo; species Pongo abelii. The sequence continues at coordinate 47,363,440 of NC_071996.2, read as the reverse complement.
TATATAAAATAAATGCAGAAAATTTATAATAATTCAGACTTAAAAAGATAGAAATTTACCTATTGAAATTTCAGTGTACTTTCTAATGCAATATGGAATTAAATGTTGAGTCAAGTTATGAAACACACCTAGAGCAGAAGGAAGCACCAACAATGCTTTCGTCCTTTGACAGAGGTTAAAAAATAATGTCCATACTGACAGAGCAGGAAATGTATTAATAAATGCATGAAGAAGGCGAGGGCAGAGGCAGAGTGTGGCAAATTAAAGGGCACCTGCCTCATCTAGAGGCAGCCTCTACCCAGCACGAGCAGGTTAGTGCCAAGAGAGGAAGAGAACCCAGTTTTGGCAGATCTCCAACTATCAAAGAAAGCTGGAAACCTGGCTTTTAAGTTATACTTATCAATTTTGTAAGAAAAAAAATTAAAGTCGAACTAAACACCTTACCACTGTGGGACAGTTCCACCCATCCTCCTCCGGGCTTCTCAATAGTTCATGTCATAGGGAAACCTGGCTCTTTATTTCTAGGAACCTTAAAAACAAGTCTATAGATGCCACCATTCGCTCCTGTATTACATTTGGAGTCTTTCTGAATGGCGGCACCACCTAACTTTGCAGAAGGCCGATTCTGTGGGTTATTTTAGAAGAGCCAGTGGGTTTCTGAAAGCTTTGTATGAATGCTAAAGGTTAGTATGTTTCTTACACCAGATTTGAAATCCCTGACAAATAAGTCAGTGGAGCACTAATGAAAAAACTACTGTGATAGGGCCTGTGCTGCTCCGATTAGACATTAGTGGCTGCATCAAGAAGAGAAATACCTGAAGATTAGCACAGTAATTTGTTTCTCTAAACCTGAATCATTTAATCTCTTTTCTTAAGAAAGCAGTGGTCTATGAATATGGTAAAGAATTAAAATTGCATTTATAAAGTGATTTCCAAAAGACTTAAGTTTTTAATAAACAGATGGATCATTTAAATATAGTTAATAAATATTATTCAGAACTCATTACCTTAAATATTATCTGCTTAGAAATTGCACATATTCACTGTCTCAATTGTAAGAAGGCTGGAATACCAGGTAATATTATGTGATGTTTTCATAGTTAATATTTGTAACATAAGACCTACATATTGTGAAATAGAAGAGTTTAAACCAAAATAATCTATTCTTGTAATTCAGGACATCTCAATTCCATCAATTTAAAGAATTATTTAAATATTGCAGCCAATTCTAACTATTATAATTCTATACCATAAGGGAAGTGTTTCCAAACATCATGCATTTATTAATTCAGTCAACAAGTATTTATTGAATTCTTACAAGGTTCTGTACTTCGTGTGGGAAAAAAAATACCTTACTAAAAGTACGTGTCTTACTGGATTGAAAATCATTTATTTTGGTTTATTTTCCTTGCATTTTTGATTAAGTGGTCTGTAATTCAACATCATCCATGTTAAAACTCAAATGCATAAATAGCTACAGGTTCAAACACAGAAACTCCTGCTACATATCAAGGCTGGTCAGACATTGTCTGCATAAAGTGTAAGGCTGCTGTCAATGTTGTTAATCTTTTTGAATTCAGAAGATTAAATGACCTACAATACAAGAGACAGTTGAGCATTTGGTGGGTAAATATGCCAACCAAATTATCCAAACTCAAATCAAAATCAATGATTTAATGTAAACAAAGAACAACATTAAGAATTACATGCATTCAGTTTCTTGGAATGGGCTTGTGCTAGGACATGTTCTGACTTTATCATAAACCAACTACAACCACAATAGAAGAAATATCACCTCTCTGTGCTTCTTGTTTCTTTACTGTGAAAGCAGTGAGCGTGACTAGTTGGTCTGTAAACCTCTGCCCTGCCTAGGATTTTTTTTTTTTTTTTTTTTTTTTTTTTTTTTGAGACAGAGTCTCGCTCTGTCACCCAGGCTGGAGTGCAGTGGCGTGATCTCGGCTCACTGCAAGCTCCGTCTCCCGGGTTCACGCCATTCTCCTGTCTCAGCCTCCCGAGTAGCTGGGACTACAGGCACCCGCCACCGCGCCCGGCTAATTTTTTGTACTTTTAGTAGAGACGAGGTTTCACCATGTTAGGCAGGATGGTCTCGATCTCCTGACCTCATGATCTACCTGCCTTGGCCTCCCAAAGTGCTGGGATTACAAGTGTGAGCCACCGTGCCCAGCCTGCCCTGTCTAGGATTTCTTATTGGGGTTTAAACAATTTCTCTTCTGTGGTGGTTAGACCGATGAAAGAAAAATGTTTTCTTAAATATATTTTAACATTAGATATGTTCATACTTTGAAATATTTATAGATTGGGTAAACATTTTTCTTTTATATGTCTAATAAATTGCATTTTCCTCATTACAAAAAAAGTTTTCTCTATAAAATATGTATCTATCTAGCTTATCTGTCATCTATCTATCCATCCATCCTACATGGAATGCCAATCTACAGAGAAAATCACTGCTACAATTTCAGTATATTTGTTGTTAGTCATTTACTCTATAGAAGAATACGTATATATTTAAAGGAAGTTGTCACAAAACTGTGTTAGTTTCTTATTCTTTTTTTTTCCCTTTACTCTACATTAGTTAAAACCTTATCCCCATATCATTGGATGTTCTTTAAAAACACAACTGCAACATCTTTAATTAGATGAACATGCCGTAGTTGATTAACCATTCTCCTGCTGTTGGACATTTAAGTCGTTTTCACTCTTTCTCTGGCAACAAAAATCTTACCTAATAAATCTTAGTGTACACCTATGAACGTGACCTTAAAATCAATACCTAATATGACAATTTTAAAGCTCTTGACTTGTAGTACTACAATGCCATCCAGAAAGATTGTGTAAATTCACTCCGCCACCAGTGTAAAAGACTGCATATTTCATATTAACACAGTGATGTGTATGACATCAATATAATAGTCGGCCCATCACAAGAGATTACATGCTGCTCCCTAGGAAGCAACAGGGGAAGTAGTGCCACTGTAATGTCTAGTTTTCTCTATTGCATTATTTGAGAATGATTTAAAGCTTAAAACTAGGCACTCTGCACACCCCTTATGCACACACACACACATACAGCCCCATAGTCATACACATACAATGAACCTTCTGATGATGGCAAACAGACTCCCATCAACACACACACTCAAGGAAGGGGAGGACTTTTCTGAGACCATATGGCTATAAGCCAGCTGTCAAGAGGCCATGGACAGCCAGAGTGAGTCTTCAGGGCATGCCTGGTTGAGAAAATAGTTTATAAGATGATAGAAGTGTTAATGTGGTGTAGATAGAAGAGATCTTTCCCTTTATCTCCTAGAGAAAGAAAACTGCTACCAGGAAATGAGGCATTTTCAAAAACCCAGTAACAACAACTAAAGGAAAAATTTGCTAATTTTGCCAGCTAGCACAAGGAACTCGGCTGCCAGTCAAAAGGCTGTGTGTCCAACTCAGAGCTGGATTCACTTTAACAAAAATTTCCCTCTTCAGCCACCTAAGTGTCTGTTGCATTAGGCAAGAAGCCAAGGTGGGGTAGACACAGTCACTCACATGAAATGTCCGTTTCCATTTGGATCCCTGTGGCCCTTTCCCATGTCATGGTGAAAAAATGCTTCCTCTGCTTGGGTGTTTTCAGGATAACTTGGTTTGAGGAGGAAGTCGAATCTGCTGCTCACAAGGCACCCATAGGAGGCAAAGCCACAGCTTTGCACGGTCAGAACCAGGCTGTCCCTGCCTTAAAAAAAAAAAAATTCCTCGCCCACTCATACCCATGGTTTTGATGTTGAAAGAAACCTGTTGTGGTTTAAATGACTCGGTCAGTTCTTCTGGGATTTTCCGAAGTTTCCTATAAAAAGAAATCTGTGGGAAATAAATGATTGCATAATCACTAACATATGCCCGTTTTGCTAAACCTGTTATCTTTTTGGCGCTTTGAATTGTGTTGTCCTATCTAGTGAATTACTATATTTTGATAGTTTTACCTTTTAAGTAATGATGCTGATTATAGTCACGTTTTTTTAAACCTTTGATCAGTATGTAGTTAAAGAAAAAAACAATACTACAAAAGGTAAGGCTATGATGTTTATGCAGCAAAATTAAAAGGAAAGTGTGATAAATGGTGGGGAAATAAGGCGATTACCCAGATACATGGCAGATGAAGGAAAAACTTGATTCTTCAATTACCTGTGTACCTTAAACAATATTATTTTTGGCCTGACTTGGAATAAATGCCTCCAATTCTTTCTTTGGTAGCGTGGATCTGGTTAATTAGCAAGACTATTCATCCTTTTCTATCTATCATACACACAGAATTTCTTATTTTTTACTCAAAAAAATTAAAACGCTTGGACCCAGAAAACCATCTTTAAAATTAGAGAAAAGCTGGGGACAAATCTTAACGGCTAACATATCACATTGAAAGGGGCTGATAAAGGAAATAAAATGGATATTATTCATTATCTGAGGATGAAGATTACAGATGCCTGATCTTCAATTTATTAGATGACTTATAAATAAAGAATTCCAAAGGCTGCTATTCCTGGCAGCTATGAAGCAGAGCATCCACAGGTTTATTCCTTACTGGTAGTACCAAAGATCCTACCAAAAAAATGAGGATAAAAGCAAGCGATCTTAAAAAAAAAAAAAAAAAAAAAAAAAAGGCATTGACTATTACCATTTTTGCTGAAAGGTGGAAAAGCCCAATAAGCCTAATAAGGTACTGATGGTTGGCCAGAGGGGCATGTGTGAGCATCCAGTAAATTAAGCCTCTGCAGCAGGCTTCGGCAGAAGTGAGGCCCTGTAGCTCTCAACTCTAGCTGTACATTAGAATTACCTAGGGCACCTTCATCATACTCATGTCTCAGGTCTGTTCTACACCTGAATAAGAATACAGACATTAGACCAAGGCACTGGTGTGTTTTAAAAGGTTTTAGGGTGATTCCAATGTAGAATCAAAGAAAACAATATGCATGCTCTTATGGAATCCAGGCCTTCTCTATATTAAACCACACTTTACTTGATTGTGGATACATTTTAAATGTACTACCATTACAATTAGACCAGACTGTAAGAGAGTTTATTTTGCTACTGTTCTATCACAGTACCTAACATGCTTGGATTACAGTAAATGTTCACTGCATATTTACTGAATAAATACAGGAACAATTATAAAACAACATTTGTTTTAATAGTGAATGATTATTTTACACATGATGAGTATATTATGAGAGAAAATTCTTACCATAGGGCATTACTATTCAGAGAAAACGTTATGAAAATACTGAATCTTTGCCTGGGCCTTGAAGGCACGGTGAAATTTGGTTTATGAAGAGGAGAAGCTGCAGGAGCAGAAATTGAAAAGACTGGTGCTAAGCACTTTGCAGAATGAGAACTAAAACTACACTTAAGGAGTATCTATTATTGCTCCCTGAATTCAAGCCAGAATATCTGAACATGGAAAAATCTACACAATGTTAAGGGAATTCTAGAATATATTAAAAGATAGATGGGTTACAAAATAAAATTTGTGATCACATAGAAAAAGAAAAGGATAGGTTATTTGTTGCTACAGATAACAAGTAACATTTCACTAACTTCATTTTAAAGGAATGTTTCTAGTTTGGGAGATTAAGAAAAAGCAAATTAATATTTCTTGATTCCCATCAGAAATTACACATCCTATCTTTATTGATAAGATAGAGATTGTAGGTTAAATTATGGGACAGTTAAGATGAGTCATACCTTAAAGGTTTCATATCTTATTTGTAGCATAGTAGTAATGTGCAGTCAAAATTGCCCTTGAAATTGTTTTTAATGTGTCCTAATAAGAACAATACAGGCAGTTTTTCCTCCAGCTAGGAAACTAATCATTTTTTTCTACGATTGAGCATTATATGAAGAAGTTTGGCTCATGTTTATGAGCTATATTGCATATCAAAAAACGTTTTAACTAAAATCACACTCAGCTTGACAAAATGATCAAACTAAGAACGATATAAAAATAGTAATTTCATGATAACCAAATCACAAGGTAAGCATCAATTGAATAGAATGTAGGGAAGAATAGCCTCTATTATTTACAGTGTCCTCTCCTATCCTCTACCTCTCTCAATTCTCCTAGCTCCTATTTGCAGAGAATACATGATGTGATTCATGTAAGATAAATGTGTCTCCAATGAAATGCACCTAGAACCATTTGATCAATGTGTACTAGAGAAGAAGCATACTTGATATGGTATGATGTGGGCTTCTGTTCTCTCATTTCTGCACAGAGTTTTTGTAAATGGCTTGGATTAAGAGATGCAGAAGGAAGCATATTTATTTTTCATAACATAAAGCTTAAAAGAGAGCTACTGCTTCAGAATATAGAGTCAATATACAAACATCTCGACAATCTAGAATTGTGGCTGCAAATGAAGATGACATTTAATAGAGCCAAGTAAAAAGTTGCAGAATTTTATGGCTGCATAGTATTCCATGGTGTACATGTGCCACATTTTCTTAATCCAGTCTATCATTGTTGGACATTTGGGTTGGTTCCAAGTCTTTGCTATTGTGAATAGTGCCACAATAAACATACGTGTGCATGTGTCTTTACAGCAGCACGATTTATAGTCCTTTGGGTATATACCATAAAAAACGATGAGTTCATGTCCTTTGTAGGGACATGGATGAAATTGGAAATCATCATTCTCAGTAAACTATCGCAAGGACAAAAAATCAAACACCACATATTCTCACTCATAGGTGGGAATTGAACAATGAGAACACATGGACACAGGAAGGGGAACATCACACTCTGGGGACTGTTGTGGGGTGGGGGGAGGGGGGAGGGATAGCTTTAGGAGATATACCTAATGCTAAATGACGAGTTAATGGGTGCAGCACACCAGCATGGCACATGTATACATATGTAACTAACCTGCACATTGTGCACATGTACCCTAAAACTGAAAGTATAATAATAAAATAAAATAAAAATAAATAAAAACAAATAAATAAATAAATAAATTCATTCACACCCCCCCCCAAAAAAAGTTGCAGAATTAGGTCTGAAATATTAGTTCATTCAGAGTGGCAAATACCTAAATAATTTTTTTAAAAAAAGACGACCTGTTGGATATGAATTAAAAAGCAAGAGCTATAGTGGTGAGAACTCTATGTTAGAAAAATAATAATAATCAGTACGCTAATCTAAAACAACTTCACTTAGGAAAATATTTTCACATTTTATTTTTAATGATACATTTAGAAAAACAGTGATCAGGGAGAAACAAAAGGCAGGAATTAAAAAATTTGAATCCCCTTGTTTATTCACACACAAACACACACTATATATCCATATATGATATATATTTAAAACTCTTAAAATATTTTTAACAAAAGTAAAACCTTAACAAAATAAAATTTATCAGTGACTGTCTCAGTGGCATTTAGTAAAGTAGACGAATGAGTCTGAGGGCAATTTGGAGCCCCCTGAAAGGAGCTGAAGGCTAGTAGGCTTTAGAGTTGTTTCATATGATTTAGATGAAACAAAATAAAGAACTTTTTATTGTGAAGAAATGGAACAACAGTTCACTGGGAAGGATCATGGACTCATCTTATAATGGTAGACGACAAATTTGGCAACAACTGGAGTCACCAACCGGTCTGAATTCTCTCTCAGTGAAATACTTGTTTGATTGTTTATAGAATCTTAAAATGAAAGAAATTGTACAAGTTTGCTAATATGAGTAATAGTAATGTTTTAAAATATGTCTTCCAAATAGTTATTTAACTTGTCACCTAGTCACTGTTTATCTAAACACAAATTCGAGAGGCTGACTCTTAACTGTTCAAAAATTCTGGGGATTCAAATTGACATTTTTAACCTTGACCTCTCTCTTGAACTCCAGAATTCAATATTCCACAGTCAAGGAATCCTCTCCACTTAATATATTCCAAACTGAACACTCGTTTTCATTCATCCATACCTGTTCCTACTTCACAGTTTCCTTCTCAATTTATGAAGTCATTCTGTCAGCTTAGATTTTTAAAATGGAGTATTTTGTCCATTTAAAGGAATTGCATATATTTGGATTTAAATCTGTACCATATTGTTTTCTATTATATTTAATCCACCTGATTTAGACTTTTTCTCATTTTTTGCTTTTTCTTTTTGATTAATCAAATATTTTTTCATCATTCTGTATTCTCCTTTATTAACTTGTTAGCTATTCATTCTTTAGCTATCCCTTTAGCAAATATCCTGTGATTTACAATATGTGTCTTTGGTTTATTACTATCTATTACATATTTCTCTGTCTTCATAAACGGTGATTCCATTTTTATAGCTATAGAGGCCCAAATTTGGGGGTTATTCTTGATTATATTCATTCCCTCATCTATAAATGCAACCCATCAAGAAAAGCCTTTGGCTCAAATTCATGAAATACAGATGCTCCTTGACTTACAGTAGGGTTATGTCTTGATATCCATCTTAAGTTGAAAATAATTGTAAGTCAACAATGTACCTAGTATACCTAAACTATCATAGCTTCGCCTAACCTACCTTAAAAATGCTCAGAACACTTACATTAGCCTATAGTTGGGAAAAATCATCTGGCAGTAGAGATGGTCCATGACTTATAATGGTTTTTCAACTTTATGATGGTACAAAAGCAATAGGCATTCAACAGAAACTGAACTTTAAATTTTGAATTTTGATCTTTTCCAAGACTAGCAAAATTTAGTACAATACTCTGTCATGATGCTGGGCAGCAACAGGGAGCCACAGCTCCTAGCCACATGGCCACTAGGGTAAATAACAGATACTCTAGAGTGCACTGTGTTGCCTGATGGTTTTGTCCAACTATAGGCTAATATAAGTGTTCTGAGCACATTTAAGGTAGGCTAGGCTAAGCTATGATGTTCAGTAGGTTAGGTTTATCAAATGCATTTTCAACTTACGATATTTTCAACTCAGGATGGGTTTATTGGGATGTAACCCCATTGTAAGTTGAGGAGTATCTCTACATTATAGAGTATCAGTTGTTTCCCCTGGTGATCACATGGCTTACTGGGAACTGTGCGTTTGCAAGAGAGTGTAGTACTGCATTCTCTAGCCTGGGAAAAGATCAAAATTCAAAAATACTGTTTCTACTGAATGTGTATCACTTTTACACCGTCGTAAAGTTTGCAAATTGTAAGTCAAACAATGGTAAGTCAGGAACTGCCTTTATTTTAAATTTAACCACTTCTAACCACCTCCACTCCTAGCCCTCTAAATTATGACCAGCTTTCACTGAGCCTTTTCAAACAGCTTCCCCCTTGCTTCCCTAGAATCTGTGTTTCCACTTAAATGTCAGAGGGATCCTTTCAAACATAGCCAGATAATATCAGTACTATGCTCAAAGCCCTACAGAGGCTGGCCATCACTTATCCTTGGAGACCCGATCTCTCCAAGGATAAGTTAGAGATTCCCAATTCTCTCTGCAGCCTCACCTCCTGGCACTCTCTCAGTCACTCACTGCTCTATAGCATCACTGGTCCCTTGTTATTCCTCAAACACACTCAGGGCAGTTTCCTGCTTCAGGGGCTTTGAGTGGCTGCTCTCCTGCCAGGAATATCTTCCACAGTTATCTGCTTGATTTGTTCTATCACTTCCATCAGGTCTGTGCTTAACGGTCACTGCCTCAAAAAGGGGTTCCTAAACACCTTTTCCAAATGAACATACCCTCACTCTTTATCTTTTTGTTCTATTTTCTTTACAAAAAATAAAACCTGACACAATTTGTCTGCTTGTTACCATTTTTCTATTTTCTTTAAATGCAAACATCATGGCTATAAAGAGAAGTTTTTATTTTCCCTCTTGTTCTCCCCACTGACTAGAAAAAGGCTTAAATAGACCTCAAAAGAAGTTCAATGGGTATTTATGAAATTTAAACATTAACAAATGATTTCTAATTGTTAGAAAGTTTCACCCCTCCCCTGTATTCTTGTTTCTCCCTTTTACTGTTTCTCCCTTTTACAGTTTCTCAAAAGAACTCCACGCACTGGATTATCCATGTCTAAGTCTTAACTAGAATGCACCTTCCTTGGGGGGTGCAGCTTACTCCATCCATAGGTAACTAGTCCCTACACACAGTGCTGATGCCCGGCAGGGGCTTCCCCTGACAGCATCCCTGCTGAAATGCCATCTCTCCTCTCCATCACGATTAGCCCGACCCACTGAAAGATGCTTGCTCTGGGATCTTGCCCATTATTTCTTCCAAGAATTTCTAAATACCTAACTTGTTTTTAAATGGTTTCCACACATATTAAAAACTGTTGCCACCAATGGTGGAGTGTGGCTCAGGGTAAAGTGATGCATTATATCATTTTCCCCTAGAAGTCACATATTTCTCTATCTTTTTCTTTACCAGATACAGCAGAGGTGACCAACAGAAATGTAATACAAGCCACAAATGTAAGCCAAATAAGTCATTTTAAATTTTCTAGTAGTCACATTTTAAAAATGTAAAAGAAACATGAAATTATGAGAGCACATTTTAATTAACAAAATTTTATCTAAAACATTATGAGTTCAACATGTAACCAAAATGATGACACAAAGTCTTGTATAAATTATGGGGGTTGTAGCAGTCTGGCCATATCATGAATAGCTTAGAGTGATCAACTGAAGAAGTAGTCAGTCCCACCTTGAATGGTAAAAAGCTGGGATTCTCAAGGAGGGGGTGGCAGAATGAGAGAACCAGGGGTGGGAGTCAGGATCATCTCAGAGAACTTTTTAAAAGAGCATGTAGCGATAAAAACATGTGTGATTTGAAAAAAAAAAAATTCCAAAACAATTTATAAGTCACCCTCATTTCTTTCCTAATTTGAGAACCAGAGTGGAAAAGAGAATTCTTCCAATGGGAATGGATAATTAATAAAAATTCTTCCACTTCCAACACTCAAAGACTACATAATATAGAAGCTTGGCATCCTCCCAGCTCTCTCCTAAATCATCCCACATTATGCAACACTTATTTTTCCAAATAGAGGTAAAAGATTACATTCTTAAGGTCCATTTTATCTAAATATATCCCTTTTGGCCCAGTGTGTAGAACATATCTAGATTAATGATTCAGGGCATCTAACTATGAAATGAATCGCTATTACCTTTCCTTTTTCCACCCCCCCTCTCTCTCTGTTGGCTTTTCTCTAGTATAGGATTTTTCACAGGACAACAGCTTTTGACTTGGACTTTTAACCTCTTTGGATTGAAGTAGAGAGAGGGCATATTAGAACAAAATTTATGGAGAAGTTCAAAATCAAATGTCAAAGTGTAGGCATGAATTTGTGGGACAATTTTGATTTGTATTTGCTTTCCCACACCATTTTGTATCCCATGGTAGAGGTTGCCATGAGTAGGAAAGTATTCCAGTTAGTTGACCAACGGCCTGTGAATTCATATATTGGCATCATCTTAATTCTGTTCTGTGACTTAATCTCTCTAAGATTTACATTGTAAAAACAGTAATCTAGACATTTCAGGGTTGCTTGCTATCTAAAGATGTAAAAAACAAAAGTACACAAATGAATGGTTTCAAAATGCTTTTGAAAAAATAATGTAAACATCACCAAAAGTTTTGTTTTTATTGTCAGATGCTTTCATTCTCATTTTCAGATGACAAACACAATGGCAGACACTCAATATTTCTGAGAGTTTTTTAATATACAAACTTTTTGATTTGAAGATTAAGAGTTTGATGGCACACAACAGCCTCTGTGGCTTTAAAATGCCTTAATTGTTTAAATACAAATGTAAAATTCAGACACCTAGTGTTACTTAAATGCACCCACGTTTTTGTGGTTTAATAATAACATCTGTTTTGGTTTTTCAACCACAAAAGTGCGTTTAATCTGTTCTTCCTTTAGTTGAACTTTTCACATCTGCTTCGGCTCGGTTCCCATAAGTTAAAGACCAGATCTTTTCCAAAAGTAGGAAGTCTACCTGTACGACTGTTGTTCTAGCTCAAAAGATCTGTTTTTAATACCAGCTGAAGATTTCAAAAGAATAACAAAAATAAACTCCTTACCCATAATGCACTTCTTACGCTTTTTGGCTTACATATCAGTGCGGTCATTTTATGAATGCAATACTGCCTGGACATTTTAAATTAAAACAGTGAATTGTCAGATCACACACGCCCAGGTAGTCCCTGATCTCTTAAGTTTTTTAATCATAGAAAAGAGTGTATTCTATTAAGTTAATTTTTCATGAAAAATTTATACCAAGGATGGACAGTGGCTTAAAAACCTCAGTGGTTTTTTTTGGACACATACTTAGTGCTTATCTGAATCCCATGGGTCCTGAAAAGTAGGCCGGAAAATGTTGCAAGGACAACATTACTTCACAGATTTTCCACAATTGTTTGCTGCCTCCGAGGCTTCAGCTCTTATAACCAATCCTAAGAGACCTATCTAAAATCAGAGACTCTGAAACCAAATCCTAATAAGCGTCTTTGAAAACCAACCAAGGTGCTGAGATGAAACACATTTTTCTTTACGTATGAATTTTGGTAGAGAAAATTATTGAACAAATGAGTGCCTGGGTTAGATATGTGATAATTGTTTTTCTCAAGTGGAAAGATTGACTCTCTTTATCAGCATTTACAAGAGATTGAACAAAGCTGAATATTCAGTCTTTATTTGGACAAGATTTAATTGATATCAAGTTAGTCTAATTATTTTATTTTAGAAAGTTATTTTGAATATGTGAGATGCACATAATTATATATTTTTCCTGATGTATGATTACGTAATTATACATGGTCCTGTTTACAGGACAGAGCAACACAGCATGCTGCAATTAGTAGGTGTTCAACTCATGTTTGGTGAATGAGGCCTAATGAGGCAATATAATGGAGAGAGCTTGGTACACTACCTTTGTCGATGCAAACAAGATGATTCTGTGATTTGAATAATTTCCCAATGTCTTACGTAAATAGGAGTTGTCAGCGGGGGTGATTCAACTTAATTCAAAAAATATTTACTGATTGCATGACATGTGCAAGTCACTACAATAAGCAGAGTAACAAATACAGGGATAAGCATGAGTTTTACAAGGTTAAAGTAAGCAAATTATGAAAAGTGCCTTAAGAAAAATAGCAAAACACCGTTATGGTGGAAATAGCATTTGAGACAGGCCTTGAAAGAAAAGTCATCAAAATTTGGAGAGTGTTGAATACGAGAGTTTTGAACAAAAGGTGAGAAAGAAAGTGATCTGGTAAGACAGCAAAAGATTTCAGGTCTAGAGAACATAATTAGGAAAAGTAGAGAATGACAAGCAGTTTCATTTGTCTCACAGACAAGGATAAAGATAGAAGAGTAGCCTGGTGGTATGCTATGGAACAATTTAAATGCTATGCCAAGGAGCAGGCACATCATATAGTAGACAATGAGAGCCTGAATCTTCAAATTAGGTTTTCTTAATGGTATTCAAATATTTACCACAAATTTCAATCATTTTGCCAGCAAAGACAGATCTAAAGAAGTACATTTTTTTTCCAAACTTGGTCAAAATCATTTGGTATTGCTCTTAAATTTATTTTTCATTTAAAAGAGAAGTCACGGAGGGGGATATCTGTCAAATTTTCTGAACCTTACATTAATTGCTGGGCTTGAAGATAAAGCATAATCAGTCCTTTTACAGTTCACACAGAAGAAACAGTCTCTGGAAGAGAGAAGGAAACCCTTAAAAATATGAGTAGAAAAGCCATTTGTGGAACTTCTTGCACCCAAATACTCAAAATTAAGAGCTATCAAGATCTATTTGACTATTGGCAATTCTAAGAAGAAGGCTCCCTATATAAACCATTAGTTAAATGACAGTTAATGAGATTTTTATTTAATGACAAGAAAGAAGGAGAATATGACACAAAATAAGACAAAGACTTTTCCTGTGTGATTTTGGATCTAAGCACTTATTTATAACTATTGTAAATATAACTAATATTTTGGTCACTTTGTTGAGAGAGTCATAAAATCAACTCTATAAATATTAATTAACAAAAGCTCCATGATGAAATTTTTCAATGCTTTAACATAACAGTGATGGGATGTTGAGAAATATGGAATTTTGTTTTGTTTTGTTTTGTTTTCATCATGATGCTATATAGACAGATTAAGAATGTACATAGCTAGGTGTGTCTATCTGTGTGTTATAGACACATACACACATAAAGGAAATATAATTTTAAGATTTCTGCCAGTCTGAGATTAAATATATGGATCACAGCCTCGGTAGTTCTTTATTTACCTTCTATGGGGACATGACAATGTGGATGGAATATGGAACAGAAAGGAGAAAAAGATCTAGTATGCTCCAAATGTCCCAAACCAACTTGCTATTATTATCCCTATATCTTCTTCACTCCAACATGACTGCTTCCAATATTATCTCCCATCCACTGAAGAATACAAAGCAATTCTCATGACTTCCTGCCCTATATCCAACCCAACATAATGCCTTACACCTTTACTCATGAAGTATTTTTCAATCTCAATTCTATCACCAATTCTACCACCCGAATCTAAGCCACCACTGTGCCACATGCAGAGGCCCGTGATAGTACATTATCTGTTCTAGTTTCACCCCCCCACCCCAACCCTTCTCCAATTCATTTTCCATGCAGCGGGCAGATGGCTGTGATCTTGTCACCACCCACTACCTATCTCTATCCCTTGCTATTGCTCTTAGGATGTTTCTCACTGTTGTACCTATTCCATTTAGCTATGAAAGGAATTAAATTTATTTTAATTGCTGTGCTCAGATGGGAAGAAAGACTGATAAACAAATAATGAGATAAATGAGGGAACTGGAAACATTCAGAGATTGGTCATTTTGCTCTTATGCCCTGAAGCAATGAAGTTTCACATTAAATAAATTTAAAAAAAAAAAAAAAAAGGCAGTTTCTTCTCCAGGGCAACGTTATCTTTGCTTTTTTATAGAGTTCCCATGATTACTCATTGGTTTGGTATTCTGGAGTTTGTGGACTTTATTCAGAATATGAGAAACCTAATTCTTTAGAAGTCAAAAGCAAGTATTGAAAATTTAATTCATAAAGAAATGAGTTTTCTACATATTTTCACAGGCTTCCTTAAAAATCTTCTCCATTTTGCTCGTCACAGTACTTCCAGAAGGGATCGTGTTATTACGCAAGATTTCAAGTAGGGCTGCTATTGAGGAGGCTACCTGGACTCAATTTTTAACTTTATATTTCAGAATTCCACCATGTGTTTTTCCTTCTCATAAAGGATCAAAACCACATCATGATAAAACAATCTGTGAGAATCACAGGCTTTTAACAAGGAAGAAATGGATTAAAAAACACTTTATGCCTTATTAAAGAAATCCCTATGTTCCTCAAAAGCACTTTTTAGCATCTTATTAGTGGCATTTGATCTGACTGACATATTGACCAGTAATTTGAGCAGAAGATGGATCTATTCCACTTAGATCACAAAGGGAATATAAATTTGTGGCTGTAAATTCAAGAGGGACAACTTCCAAATAATTTCTTTAGAATAACTCCCTCTTACTCTAAAACAGCCTTCTAAGTTGTTCTAGATACACCCTCAGATTCTTTAATAAATTACTGGCCAATAGGTGAACCTTATTGTTTTTATTTGGATTTGGAAATAAACCAAAATAGAATTGATCTGAAAGTGAAAGTGACTTTAATTGCCCACCCTCTACTCATATCAATAGAAAAATCTATATTGGTAACCAAAACATTATTGGATAATATTTTGTTGTTGTTTAGCTTGTGTTTTTTCTTTTTCTTTTTTTTTTTTGTTATCTCACCACTCACACATTAACTTTCATTGGTTTCAGTATCATATTCTTATTGAGTAACTGCTTCTCAAGTTGGAATGAGATAGTTATTTCATCATTTTCTAAAATTTCTTAAATAGCCGAATAGCTGTAACTTTAACATAATGATAAATGTTTCACTATTTCACAATTACATGAAACAACAAGCTATAAACCAACCAAGCATCTACAGAGCATACTCAAATATTTTGTTTGTAACTATACTAATAAAGTCTCATTATCTAGATCACTACCAATATTAATTACTGACTTGCGTTTTGTGGTTTTGTTTTTATTGTTTAAAGAATAAGGGGAAAAGGCTGGGCGCAGTGGCTCATGCCTGTAATCCCAGCACTTTGGGGGGCTGAGGCAGGCAGATCACAAGGTCAGGAGATCGAGACCATCTTGGCTAACATGGTGAAACCCCATCTCTACTAAAAATACAAAAAATTAGCCAGGCGTGGCAGCATGCGCCTATAGTCCCAGCTCCTTGGGAGGCTGAGGCAGGAGGATGGTGTGAACCTGGGAGGCGGAGGTTGCGAGGAGCAGAGGTCGCGCCACTGCACTCCAGCCTGGGTGACAGAGCGAGACTCTGTCTCAAAAAAAAAAAAAAAAAGATAAGGGAAAGAATTAGTTGCAGGTATGTAAGAGAAAATATACATGTCTATTTGCATTTTGAAAATCTTTATTCCTAAGGCTTATTCCATCCAAGAAGATTTATAGTTTAAACCATGGATGTTGTATGAATACTTTGAAGGATACAACTTAATTTTCTGAAAATGTAGCCACACAAAAGTAACTTCTTTATGGCACTTAGGGATTTATCACCTAAACATATAAGCTCATACATTTCCAGCATATTGATCTTTATTTTGCAAATGTTTTGGCAGCATTTACTATCATTGAAATAGTGGAACATGTTCTACTTAAGATCAAACAATCTCCCAAAATCTGGCAAGATTTAACAGAAATTTAAAACAATACTTTTCCAAGGAAAACTCTAACCATCTGCAACTGTTATTATTAACACTATTCTTTTCTCTTTTTTCTTCCTATATTATTTACACTTCCTATTGCTCTCAAAGCTTTCAACCTATCATTAGCAATTAATTATAAACAAATGGTTGAAGAGCATGTTTGTATGTATGGTTTTTTTCCCTGAGCCAAACAAATACAGTATCTTGTTTTAATCACATGAATTTCCTGTCCACATGCAGGTCTACCTGAGCTTTGCTAAGAAAAATCTGTGGCAGAAGACAAAAATGATTGCTTTCAGAAAGGGGGTAATATCACCTAGACAATGCTCTTGGTGTCCTTTTATTAGTTAGACAGATCTTTCTGAAAAAGTAAAGAGTGAAACATATTAATCAGGGAGAGCTATTTTACATTAATAGTTTGTTAGTGCTTTTTAAGCTAGGAAACTCAAACTTCAATACGTTTGCACATGAAGAAAAATTGAAACTCAGAAAATAACCTGTTGTTCTGTGTTACCTTTTCCTAAGCACATAAGCCCTGCTACACTGAAGGAAGCTGTCTTATATCAAATTATGACCTCTTTGTTTAGTCCTTGTCATAACCATCAGCATAGATCATGCAATGCCACCTACTTGTATCTCTGCCAGAGCAAGTACACAGTTATTTGCTCAGTTTTGCAGTAGGGATGCCTCTTTGATGTTGTTCAGCCACCATTTCCTTTCCATTCACTTTTATCTCTGTCCTGGCACTCATTCCTGTAGCATCCTCCTCTCCAGATGGTCTCCATCTCCCCTTTAGAAGTACCCAAAATACTCCAGCTTCCTCCTCTTGATCTTTTCCCATCAACAGCCACGTTATCCCTCAGGATATTTTTTTTTTTTTTTTTTGAGACGGAGTCTCACTCCATCTCCCAGGCTGGAGTGCAGTGACATGATCTCAGCTCACTGCAACCTCCGCCTTCCGGGTTCAAACAATTCTCCTGCCTCAGCCTCCTGAGTAGCTGGGATTACTGGCACATGCCACCATGCCCAGCAAATTTTTTGTATTTTTAGTAGAGACAGGGTTTCACCGTGTTGGTCAGGCTGGTCTCACACTCCTGACCTCGTGATCTGCCCGCCTCAGCCTCCCAAAGTTCTGGGATTACGAGCGTGAGCCACCGCGCCCAGCCATCCCTCAGGATTTTAATACCAATCTATTTCTATTTTATTTTCTTCACAGACTGTTTTTGTAGGAAGAAAGGGCCACAAGGTAAGATCACAAAATCCTCAGCAAACATTGTTGCATTAATAATCATACTTCTCAACTATTTGCTGGAATGCTTCTGTGGTACATTGATTACCCAACATGTATTGAATAGCTACTGTTTATCAGGAACAGTATTTGGCACTGACGATTGAGGCAGAAATAAAAGATGTTTGATAACAGAAGATAAACGAGTTCTAAACAAGGTAGCGTGGAACAGGCACTGGAAATGCAAAGAAAAAAAACAACCATTTGTGCTTATGGGAGTATATTAAAAGATTCATGTAGTTGGAGCTTGCAGGATGAATAGGAGTTAATTGGGCTGATCATGGATGAAGAATACTAAAGGTAAAGGAAACAGTGTAGGGATAGAGATCTAAAACAGGATGCCTACTGACTAGAGAATTATAAATATTGTGTAGGCTTGCAGTGATGCTTCTATGGGCAGGTGGGGGAAGTTCAATAGATAAATTTAGAAAAGTAGGTAGGGAGAGAAAAAGATCTTTCATGACCTGTTTTTTGGACTTACCTGGAAGGTAACAGGAAACATTGAAAGGTTTTAGTTAAATAGAGAAAATACATGATCAGATCTGTAGTTTTTAATAATTTATCCCACTGCATTGTGATAAATAGATAAAAGGAGAAAAATTGTATACAGAAACCTGATTAAACACCCATATAATAGTTCCAGTGAGAAGCGATCCGTCTACACTAAAGCAATATCAATAAGTTAAGAGAGGGAAAAGGGTAAATTCTAAGATTTGAAATAGAGTAGCAGCTAGTGACTTGGTTAGGCATGTAATATGGAGATAAAAGTTTGAGAAGCTTATAGATATCTAACTTGCAAAGTTGGGGAAGAGATACTATGGGTTCTGTTTTAAACATGTTAAGACTGAACTGCCAGTGTGGGGTCTGAGTAGAGTTGACCCAGAAGACAGATATGACTTAGGAGCAATGATTTGACTACAGGTAATGATTTGGGCCATATAAGTTACCTGATAGTTATGGAACTCAAGTGTATGAATGAGAAGCCTGGGAGAAAGCATATAGGACCAGCCTCAACTCCTTAAAACACTGAAGTCTTATGTTTAGTGGAAGATGAAGAGCCAACAAAGAATATTGAGAATGAAATTACTGAGAACAAATTTCAAGAAGGTAGGAGGTTACAGTTGACAAGATCAAATGCCATTAAGAAGTATTTTTGGAAAATGAATAGTGACTATTGATTAATAATTAGAAAAATATGAAAGGTAAGTGAAGCAGCACTATGAAATATTACTCTTGGATTTTAAAGGAAATAGTGAAAGAAGATGATGATTATTGTGTGTCAATTATTTATAAAGATTGAAGAAACTTTAACATATTGTTAATAGAAGCAATCAGTAGAACTTAGAGAAGGACAACGGCGTATAAAATGATGAGCAGAGAACATGAGTGTTATGATAGAAAAACACAGAACTCTGGAAGCATTGTTAAAACTATTTTCATTCATCCTTCCACGAATACAAAAGTCAGTAATGTTTTCACTCAAATTTACTGAATAATAACTTTCAGGTTATAGTCTATTTGCACAAAAATAAAACATGAGAAACAAAATTTCATTACATATTATCTGAAACAAAGTGATTATGGAGGTGTTAGAACATACAAGAAATATTGCAATTGACATCATTCTATTAGATGAAGAAATTAAAGGCCTGAAGAGGTTCCCTGGAATACCAAAGTCAATCAGAACACTGGGGGCAGAGATAGAGCACATTTGCACTACAATTGGTTTGTCATCATACTCTTTCAACATCTAAGTTTTAAGTATCAAATTCAGCTGTGAGAAAGAAATCTATTATGATTTGCATTTTTCGCAGGAACCCTGATAACAGACACAGTTTTCACTAATATGTATCTGATATGGTTTACCTCTGTGTCCTCACCCAAATCTCAGCTCTAGTTGTAATCTCCATAATCCCCACATGCTGAGGGAGGAACCTAGCGGGAGGTGATTGGATCATGGTTGGAAGGGGGGGTTCCCTCATGCTGTTCTCATGATAGTGAGTTCTCACAAGATCTGATGGTTTCGTAAGTGTTTGATGTTTCCTCCTTCACGCGCTCTTTCTCACCTGCCACCCTGTAAGACATGCCTGCTTCCCCTTCCACCAGCATTGTAAGTTTCCTGAGACCTCCTCAGCCATGCAGATCTGTGAGTCAATTAA
This sequence comes from Pongo abelii, assembly GCF_028885655.2. Classification (NCBI taxonomy): domain Eukaryota; kingdom Metazoa; phylum Chordata; class Mammalia; order Primates; family Hominidae; genus Pongo; species Pongo abelii. The sequence continues at coordinate 47,343,166 of NC_071996.2, read as the reverse complement.
ACCTCTTTCCTTTATAAATTACCCAGTCTTGGGTATTTCTTTATAGCAGTGTGAAACAGACGAATACAGTATCATTTTATCCTAAACAGACACTTTTCAGAAGGCCACGTTATAACTAAAGTTGTATTACTTAATGAGTATTAAATATGTATTGCCTGTCATAAGAAGAAATTGTAACAATTGTATTTCCCCCAAAAATATAGAGAAATATATTTGGAATGACATTCTTTCACTAACAATAGTACAATGATGTCACAGGTTTGGTTTGGCTGTTGTTGTTCTTATTATTGTTCTTGCTGTTTTTGCTGTTATTGTTTTTCCAGCGATGGGAGCAGGAGTTGAAAACAAAAATCTTAAATTTAACTTTCCTTCTTAACTAAACAAAAACAAAGCTTTAGTTTTCAGCCTCAATTCACTTCAAATCTTTTAGCCTAGTCCCACTGGCACTGTCACTTCAAAATCACAGCATAATGCAGTATGCTGTTTTCCAATGTCAGTAAAACAAAAGCTTTATTGAATAAATATGTGTGAAAATGCTGCAAACAAAAACATCTCCACAGGCAGCACCTGACTGGCTCACAGCAACGCTCTCCATTGTCATACCAGTGCTCAGCAAGTAACTTCCTAGCGTATCAGGCCAATGTTCCTTTTAAAGATTTTTGTCCTTTTTAAAATAAGGAAATAAAGAAAATTAGGGTAAAATGTTTTCCTAGCCAAACCTGGGAGTAAACTGTACTCGTCAATTATAAGAAGATGGTAAAAGAGATTACAAAGAAATATATTTGCATGATACATCTGCTTTTACTCTGCACACTATTTTAATATAATTTTGAAGGTGATTTCACCCTTTATAAAAGCTCCAGATGCCAGTGCTATAGTTTTACTTTTAACTAAGGAACAAACACAGTTGCATCTGTTTAACTGCATTTTTATGAACACTCAGTCTCTACCTACTAGAGAATTACAGACTTATCTCCTTTGTTCCTCACCCTTGCATCTCAGCACTTTGCCACATCCTACAGCTAAAAATTACTGCAGTAATACAAAACTCAGCACCACTGTGGTAGCAAAGTCAGAGTTAACACAACTGTGCTAAGGTCTCTGTAATTCCCTATTTTCTCTATTTTTTTTTTCTCTGCTTATAGGGCAGCTACCCTCATAAGTGTTTAGGACATTAAAATTTGAAATCTCACTAATTATAATTAGTTTTGCTTTCCCCAACCTAAGCAGCTGTGCCAGCAGCCAAGCCACTGGTTTGCACATTTAGCCAGAGCTGCCTCGAAATGCCTCCTGCTGATGTTGCCAGCAAAACTGTCCATGGAGTTCCATACGAGCCCAGTTTGGATTTCTGTCTTCCAGGGTCTGTGTCTCATCACTTTGCTACAACCTCATATTTTAAATTACTTGTAAAGTAGCCTCGAAATCATCTGAGACAGAAACAATCTAATAGAAATGAATACACTTTCCTCCAGCAAGTTATCTCACAAGAATTCTAAATTGCAAAAGCTAACTTTGTAAAGGTTACACTAAGAGTGCTTCATGCATGGTTATTTCCAACTCATTAAACATCTTTAGAAAAATATACAAATGCCTTCAAAGCAATGGCTTAAAAGGATCCATTCAAGCTTTTGAAGTAAGAGCAAAAGAGTGGGCTACTATAAAAAGTGAGAAAAGCTAAGTGCTATTAACTGTGATCAGGTGTTTAATCTACAACAGATAACACATTCCCAGATATAGACTTGGCTACAAATTTTATTTAGAATTCATGGAATGTATACTTGTGTTTATTCATTTATTCAGTCAGTCATTTATTAATTCGATAAGTATTTATTGAGAATCTACAATGTGCTAGTCACTAAACAGATAGCTGTAAATATAATAGGCAAAGCCCCTGCCTTCCTGGAGTTTATATTCTAGTGGGGCACGGTGGGTACACATAATTAAAACTGCATATATAAAACAAAGATAGGTAGCATTAAGTATGGTGAAAAAAATAAAGTGGAGTTGTGGGACTAGGAGATACAGAGAATACTATTTTAAATAGATGATCAAGGAAGACCTCTGAGAAGAAGTGGCCTTTTAGTAGAAACCCAGATAAAGAGCAAGTAGGAGTCATGCAATTATTAGGATTGAGAGCCTTATAGGAAAAGAAACAGAAATACATAGTTCCCGAGCAGGATATGGGCTTGGAGTGTTTGTGAGAAAGCAAAGATGTAGGAATAGAAAGGTGTGAAAGGAAATAAGTTTGAAGCAAGGAAAAGGGCCTTGAAAGCCATAGGAAGAACATCAAATGTTATGCTAAATTTTATGTTAAGCCCCTGGGGGATTGTGAGCAGGGAAAGGACATGATCTAATCACACACACACACACACACACACACACACACACACACACACGCACATATGCTCCCCAAACATGCCTGTGTTCCTGTTTCCAAAACACAAAGATGTTTGGCAGCCCTTTCTCTACTTGAGCATTTGTTACTGCCAATTTCTACCCTCCAGTCCTTGAAGTGCCATTTCCTCCAACAAACAGAGTGCTACAATAGAGAGGGTCAAAGGAAAGAACATTAATACAGTTCACATTTTCTAGCAGCTTCTCACATGCCCCATATGGACCTCCCCACCCCCACCAAGGAAATCCTGTTGGTTATGTAAGGCCACTATGGTGATCCTCATTTTATAGAGAAGGAAATAAAGGTTAAATTTCTTTAAACAATGAATGGCTCATTAGTAAAAGGTGAAAGAGTAAAGCCTAGAACTCACATCCACTGCCAAGTCCAAGATGTATTCCCATATACAACACTATTTCTCAAAAGAAAATAAGTTATTGTTCCATCTCCTTCCATAGCTCACTCAGAAAGAGCTGAAATAAAATCAGGCAGAAGACTGAAGAAAATAGAAAGCCCTGCACAGAAGAAGTGAACTCAATGCCAAATGAGAGTGGAAAGAGGAGAGCAGCTGTATTGTATTGCTCTTCTAAAACCAGAAACTATGACATCTTAAAATATGTCTTATAGCACTTTGCAAAATCCTCAGCAAACAACACATCATGAATACAACCAGTTGATTGGTTGAGAAAAAGAGAAAGAACATAGAAGAAGAATTAGAAAATTTTATATCAAGGAAAAAATTTTATTCATTATCTGCATAAACTCCTTCAAGACTTCACAGAGCTAAAAGTAACATATACGATTAAATATTTTTATATGCTTCAACTTTAAATAGTTGTCATTTTTTGTATGGACACCTCATGTGACACTATTTGGGAATAAAAAAACTCTAGTTTTTTATAAGATCTACATTCAGAATCATTCTTTTAAGACTAGGTAATTGTTGCATCAGTACAAAACGTATTCAGCACCAATTATGTGCTTGATTACACTGTTAGATTCTTGGACTACAAACATAAATTAGATACTAGCCATCTAGTATCAGAAATGTTCAGTCATACTAATATTTATAGTCATGTTCAGTACTAGTCATAGAAATGTCATAGTAATGTCCAGTAATTTTGGTAGAACAGATTATTTTATATATTAATATGAGATGAGAATAGAGGAAATAACATTACTTTGAACATAAATCAATGACTTTGCTCATCTTTTCTTTTTCCCTACTCTTCCCAATTCCCCATCCCTAAAACTTTCAACTAAAGACCACTTGGACACTTTTCCTATTCTGTTCCTGCAATTCCTCCCCTCACTTTGTCACCCACCCAACTCCTCCCATTGACCCCCACTCCAAAAGAAAAGAGGCAAATGGGAGGGAAGAATTATCTGAAGCAGGTGGATTTCTGCTTGAACAGGTTCATCATTCTCCATTTTGCATAAAGATAAATAAAAATTCCTCAAGACAGACTCTGGTCAGAGCAGAGGAGGTTCCAAGATTTAATTGTCCTGAAATTTTCTCTCAGAGGAGTCAAGCATGGAAGGAAGTTATTGAATCCTCACTCAGTCAGGATCAAAATCCACAGCAAAGAAGTCAGCCATGCAGTGGTCTAAAAGATATTCAAGATCAAGGAAGCAGCTATACCAGTAGAGGCCAGAAAAACCAGACCAGTGGTATGCCAAGGAAGTCTCTATTAAGTTATTTTATTTAATTCTGAAAGCAGAAACATCAGCAGGATGGCAGACTAGGAAGCTTTGGGCCCTCATTCTCCCATGGAAACACTAAATAAATAACTAGAACCTGATTGAAATAACCCTATAGGAGCTCTGAAAATCAATGAAAAATCTACAACAATCAAGTAAACAACCAAGACAAAACCACATCTGAAATGGTGGGAAATTTCATGCATTTTTAGTTACCCTTGCCTCACTCAGTTTAGGGGAAGCAGGAGTCTGGTCAGTCTCCAGGTCCCTTTCATGAACTAAGGAGAACAGGGCGGGTCAAATTTTCCATTTTCTTCTCTGTCTGCAGACTACCTGAGGGTCTAGTCTATGTATCACACAACCCAGAGCTCAGATAGACAAAAGTGGCTCAGATCTCAAACTAGAAAAAACTGTGGAAAGTAGTGGGCATGGCTTGTGAAAACTACAAGGGCACTACAGACCCAAAGATGACTGGGTGCAAGAGATTAAGCACAAGAGAATACATTAGAACAGTTAAAGCTCTAAGAAGAAGCAGAGATGAGACTCCTTGTGAAATTAAGACATTTGAAAGCATCCATGTATACTGGGAAATCGGGAAGAAAGCACTCAGACAAGCCCAAAGAAAATGCATATCAAGAAAATGCCTAAGAAGATTTTCAGTCTTCACCCTGAGCTTATTAATGAGGTCTTTCCTTCAACATGGAGCCAGTCTGCAAACATTGAGAGAAGTGGATGTTTTTTCAAATGCTCAAATTTCTACAAAAGACCACAAGCCATACAAAGAAACCGTAAATATTATCCACTTGAAGGATCAAACTAAACCTTCAGAAACTGCCCCTGAAGAAACACAGGCTTCAGACCTACTAGACAAATACCTTTGAAAAATTTCTTAAACATGTTGAAACATGTAAAGGAAAACACCAGAAAAAACTAAAGGGAATCAGGGAAATGATATTTGAACAAAATGAGAATAAAAATAATGAGACAGAAATTATATCTTTTTTAAAAACACCAAACAGAAATTCTGGATCTGAAAAATGAATAACTTAATTGAAAAATTCATGATAGGGGTTCAACAGCAGACTCAAATAGGCAGAAGAAAGAATCACTGCACGCAAAGACATGCCATTTGAGATAAGCCTGAGAGTGAAAAGAAAAAAAAAAAAAAAAGATGAAGAAAAGTAAACAGAGACAAAGGACTTATGGGACATCCTCAAGCTAACCAATATATAAGTTGTGGAATTCTAGAAGGAGAAGAAAGGGAAAGAAAGTTTGTTTAAAGAAATAATGGACAAAAACTTCCCAAATTTGTAGAAAAATATTGATAAACAAATACAAGAACTTCAATGGACTCCAAGTAGGATAACTTAAGGAGACTACACAAAAATGTATTCTATTTCAAAAGACAATAACAAAGAGAGAACCTTGAAAGCAGCAAGACAAAAACAACTCATCACATAAAAGTGATCCTCAATAAGATTGTTAGCAGATTTCTCAGCAGAAACCTCACATGCCAGAAGACAATGAGATGACATATTTAAAGTGTTGGAAAAAAAATGTGAACCAAGAATTCTATATCTGGCAAAACTGTCTCTCAAAAGTGAGGGAGAAATTGAGATATTTCCAGATGCACACAAGCTGAGAGAGTTCATTATCACTAGACCAATCCTACAATAAATACTAAAGGGAGTCCTTCAAGTTGAAATGAAAGGATGCTAGAGAGTAATTCAAAGCCATACAAAAATATAAAGTTCTCTAGTAGTTAACTGTACAAATAAAAAACCCTCTTGAGATCAAGATCAATGACAACTTGTAAGTGTACAATGAAACCACTTGCTGAATGAATATTATCACTACCCAGAGGTGATATACAGCATATAATTTAAAATTACAAATCATATAAAGGTGCTCTCACTTAAAGCTATTCTTCTAAACTCTCATAAACTCCATAGGAGGCAGAAAATGAGAGTTGGCGAAGCAAAGCTGCTAATGCAAAGTAATTCTTTGTTTTTTTGATGTTTAAGCATTTATTAATTCCGATTTTGCATTTTTTTATTTTGATATATTTTTCCTCTTTTCTTTCTTTCCTTTTTTTTATTATTATTATACTTTAAGTTTTAGGGTACATGTGCACAATGTGCAGGATAGTTACATATGTATACATGCAAAGTCTTATTCTAACACAAAAAATTTCTTTAATGAATGAAACTTGGGCATGCCAGCATAGACATTGATAAAGAAACCCTACATTGAATTCTCCATTTATATGTGATGAAAGCACTGAAAATAAAGATGAACTATAAATGCTTTCTTTGAAACAAAAATACACATAGCCAACAATGAAAGAATTGGATGAAGTTCCAGGAAAAAGAAATGTTCATAGTGTTCTCGTAAAGTTATCAAACAAAAAATGATATTATTTGGAAAAGAAATAATCAGAGGAATATATTGGTTTTAGTTTATTTCAACTTCTTCCATATTTTTCCAACTGGTATAGATTCAGAAGAAATTTTTTCAGCCACTGAAAAAATTTTTACAAAAACACACTTGCAACTCAGGAAATGACACATCTTATCCTATAAGAGTGATTATTTTTAAAAGATGATATAACTACTCACAGTGTCATTAAATTTTCTTTATTTGTATATTTTATTTTATTTTAAAATAATACTTTGTTATATCAATCTAGTCTGCTATACTGGAGTAAGGATGTATATAATGCTTGCGGTTTTATGAATAAGTTCTACTTAATGCTTTATAATATGTTTATAAATGTAGTTGAAATGTATTACATATATTTTTTTGTTGAGGTTTATTTTTTAAATAAAATATGTAATACATATTTGGATAGGGATCTTATGATGTAAATTATGTAATAAATATGTGACACATATTTAGGGAAGGATTTTTAGCGAACATGTTTTGCATGGCTTTTGAAAGATTAGTCACTACACAGCAAGTCAAGAAGAGCAAGAGTTATTCCATGCAAAAGGAACAGAATGAGCAAAGGCATAAAGTGATGCAAAAGCAAGATGTCCACAGCTATACTACAAGCTATTTTGTGTTATAATCATGGAATGTATGAGGCAAAAAATAGAGAGAAATGAAGAAGAAAAGGTAGCTAGAGGAAAGGATGTGAAAAGCTTTGTATGGGAGGGCCGCAACTTTATCCTGGGAGAGGCCACTCTTGCATCATTTTATTCATGGGAGTAGCAGAATCAAGTACACATTTTACATAAATCACCTTGGCAGCTAAGTGCAGATGAATTTAAGGAAACAAATTAAAAGGAAAGGAAATGAGTTAAAATATTATTGTCATATCTGAGGCAACAGTATTATATTTTATTGCCTCAGAGGGTGCATAGGATATATTTCTCCCAAGGAGAATAGAAGGAATTCACTTGGAGAGAAAAGGAATTGAAATTCTCTTTCTAGTTAGTTTAATATGATCTTTCAAAAATTCTCAACTTTTGCCATGCCTTTTATAATATACATAATCAATTAATACAGCAGGCCAGGCACGGCAGCTCATGCCTGCAATCCCAGCACTTTGGGAGGCCAAGGCAGGTTGATCATCTGAGCTCAGGAGTTCGAGACCACCCTGGGCAACATGGCAGACCCCATCTCTACCAAAAATACAAAAAAATTAGCTGGCTATGGTGGAGCATGCCAGTGGTCCCAGATACTCTGGAGGCTGAGGTGGGAGGATCGTTTGAGGCTGGGAAGCAAAGGTTGCGGTGAGCAGAGATCACACCACTGCACTCCAGCCTGGGTGACAGAGTGAGACCTAATCTCAAAAAAATAAATACATAAATAAATAAAAAGCAAATTAATACAGCAGTTCATTTATAAATGTTTATCAATGGAGATACTGACAAACAAAATCTAAAAGAATCCCACCGTTCTGGGTAAGAGTGACAAAACCATGTTCTAGGGCAATGATTTTGCTGATGGAGAAATACAGACAGAATTTTAAAATACCTAGGAGTTTGTATCATCAATGTTTGGTGGTTGTTTGGACAGAATGGTTAGAGTTATCAAGCATATGCATATGAACATTTCTGTATCAGAAAGCAAAGCTACAAGTTAATCTAGGGTTATGAGGTGAGGCAGAGGAAAGAAGCTCTGTGAGAGTGGAATTCGATCAGCGGAAGGCAGAGAGATTCTAGTAGCAAATTAAAAGCAGCTGGTAAAAGATCATGAAATGCTTTCTGCTGTAAATCAAAAGTACTTTAAAATGTATTGAAACAGGAAAAATGGTCTTGAACTGTACCATAAAGTAGTTAGGTTAGCTAACAGAAAGAACTTTGTTAATAGTTGCTGTTAAAAACTATGTGTTAACAGAGAAGGTCATCATTTCTGTTTGCTGTAGTTTAAAGGTTCATCCTGTGTCCATGCAGGGAACATACGGGAACAACTTCTCTTGGTTTGGTGTTTTTCTCAGCTGTCAAAATGTTTACATGGTGGGTTTAATACCCCCTAAATCAGAATCTTCCTTACTATGGCTTATCATCCATGGACATCTTCATTAATTCTTTGATAATTCAGGCTTATATACCAGAAGAAGTTAAAGATTATAGATACTTAGGAAGAACATATTTTCACTATTGCAGCATAGAGGACTGGGTATTTGGCAGAAATCACACATACCTTTTGATCCAGTTATCAAAAGCCCCAGTTTCTGTAGGAGTTTGGATATGTTTACTAGCAATATTAAATGCTTTGATATCATCAGGATAGAAACTACAGGCTCACTCTGTTCTGACTAGTAGAGGTAGCTGCCTCTGCTATGATTCAGAGCTAATAAAAGTAGTCACACACCCCAAATACATTCCCCAAAGGTTTTCTCTTACATGAGCGAAAATTCTCGCTACCTAGGATATTTTGGTTAGAAAACAAAAGCAAGGTCCTCATCTTCTGGAGGTCATTGCTAAACTGTATGTTACCCTGTAAGTCAACAAAGACCTTGGGAACTGCCTTCAATCTTATCCTTTAATGTATCAGCATGGATAACATATTCCAATCAGCCAGTTGTATCCTTGGAAGGCAGAGAGGCACAGCCTTGAGAAGATAAGATATGAAGATAGGTAAGCCAAGCAAAAGCTTTGCCTCCTGATTCGTAACAGTCACAAGAACAGACCTTGGGAAAATCACTCTGAACTCTTCACTCAGGTTAACCCAAGTCTATAAAGACTATTAAGATAAGCAAGTATTTATAAAGATGTATGTTGATATTAACTCAGTTAAGTTAATAACTTAACTGAGAACACAGCTTTCTTATACCTTGTTTGTATTTTGAAATAATCCAAGACCATGCTAACTCCTTTTGATATTATTTTAGTAGGATAACAACGTAAATTAAACACCTAGGGGGCAGAGTCCAGTACAGAAGTTAATTTAATTTTCCTAAAAGTTGTAATTCTGAAAAGTTATTTAAATAAATTTGTATTTGATAAATTTGAATCGTTCACTATACTTATGGGAGAACTTGCAATGTACAGAAATAGCACTGATTTTCTATGAGGTGTATTAACTCTTGACACCACGTATAGGTGGTTAATTATGCATAAAAAAACTAAATTCACAATCCTTTCTCACTTTATCTACACAAAAGTCATTGTGCAGATGAGAAAATTGAGGCTCAAAAAGGTTAAAAGTAACATGGCCAAGGTGTCACTTGAGATGCAGCACACCTGGGATTTAAACCTAAGTCTGAGTGTTGAAAGATCATTATTGGATCCATTATGGAATTATTAATTTTGTACATATTACTTGACATGTATTGAAGATATTTATTATTATTTTATTTCTATTCTATTCTATTCTATTCTATTCTATTTTATTTTGAGACAGAGTCTCACTCTGTTGCCCAGGCTGGAGTACAGTGGCATGATCTTGGCTCACTGGAACCTCCGCCTCTCAGGTTCAAATGATTCTCCTGCCTCAGCCTCCCTAGTAGCTGGGATTACAGGTGCCCACCACTGTGCCTGGCTAATTTTTGTATTTTTAGTAGAGACGGGGTTTCACCATGTTGGCCAGGCTGATCTCGAACTCCTGACTTCAGGTGATCCACCCGCCTTGGCCTCCCAAAGTGCTGGGAATTACAGGCATGAGCCACCGCACCTAGCCAGAGACATTTAATGTCAGAGATGAAAGTACAAAAATTGATACAAATTGGAGACAGCTACTACCTTCAGAGAGATAATAGGCTAATTAGAGAATTAGTATATATAAACATGTAGACATATTAAATAAACATATGCAAATATACAAATTATAAGTCTGAATTGAGCATATAAAATGGTACATGATTATATTAAGAAATGTGAGAAGTTCATCTTCCTTCCTCTGTAAATGTATGGGTTCTTCCACCAAAGACACTACAGGCATATTCTGTTCCATACAAGGGCATGGAATCCTGGACATAAGGGCATGGCGTAGAATAGCACCATATTGGGCATCTTTTCTGAATGGAGCTGTACTTCCAATGTGGTAACCTAATACCAAGTGTGTCATCACAGACTTTTTTGAGAAGCAGATGCCAAACCAGGGTTTGACACGTGAGATCTGGGGAGTTAAACTTTTCTATGGGTAAAAGGGAACAGAACAGGAGTAGGCAGATACAGCTTTCAGATCACAAGTCTGGTCTGATACCTGTAAGAAGATAGTGAAAAAGAAGATTCGGGAAGGAAGGACTTAAGACCGTGGCGCAGTTCTGAGAAATCCTCAGTCAGGTTAAAGGGAGCAGTCATGAGTCTTATGGAAGCAGGCTGACTCTAGTCCCCTCACCATCTCAGGCATTCAGGGAGCAGCCAGGGGAAGTGTGGCCTGGAAGTTCACAGAGGAACCAGCTGGGCTGCTAGACCTCTGCTCCAGGTTCCCCTGAAAGAGATCTGAACTGTGCATTCCATGGCTGTCACATCTAAAATCAACATGGCCAGGCATGGTGGTACATACCTGTAGTCTCAGCTACTATGGAGGATGAGGGGAGAAGATAGCTTTAGCCCAGGAGTACAAGGCTGCAATGAGCCATGATTTTGCCTCTGCACTCCATCCTAGGCAACAGAGACAGACATCATCTCTTAAATAAATAAATAATAAAATAAAATCAACATGCGACAAGGGTCTGTGGAATTATATCTTTACAGTGTCTTAGCATACTTTATAGTTCCTCTAATTGGAAGTGAGTAGGCCTACACCATGATCCTCCCGTCCATCTAAGGCTAGATCTCTTGATCTGCTTTAATGTCTGATGTATGTTTTAATAATAAAATGGATCTTGTGTTTGTTTGTCCTTTCGAAAAAAGTCAAACTCTTTGTTGGAAATCAAAAGATCTTGGGTGGTAAAATTGGATGTTATTGGCATAACAAGAGGCCATGAAGAAATAAACAAAGGAAAGCAAACGCGATGGGAGGCTAGTGCTCATTGGCCAAGAGGGTAATTGAGTATTTTATTGCCTGACTCATACCTTAAGAAATTACCTTGTTCAGCGCTAAATGAGGTTTGCCTGGTGTCTTATCAACACGTTACCATATGCAACAGCATATGGTATTGATCGCCTATTGATTACACAGCTTTTTTCCTAGACCTGTGAATTAGAAAAAATGAACATCTTAAATACTATTAAAAATAACCACTCACACTTGTAAAGAGATTTGAAATTTATGGTGCATATTTATATACGTTATTTTCAATACGTGAAACTGGTAAAACTGGATATATACGTAAGATACTTGTATTCTAGCTAAATTTTGATGAACACTCTATGCCAAACAATGTGCTCAGTGTGTTCCATGGATTATATCTAACCAATACAGCAGCCCCAGGAAGTACCATTATTTCCCCATTTTACAGTTGAGGAAACTGATAATTAATCAAATTAAGTCACTCGCCCAATCTCACATAGCTAGCAAGGGAAGGAGCAGGAAACTGAATCAAGATTTTACAGCTACAAAGTGATTGCATAGCTACAAAGTGAGTGCTTATAGCCAACTTCCTCCACCTTAAGTGATATCTAAGAGTAAAGGCTAGCAGATGGCACATACTGAGTGATTGCTTCAAGTAATTAAATCCACCAAGAATTCAGAGAAAATGATAATACTGGGTCCCTTCATTCTTGTAGAAACCCAATAATATTTGTTGAATTAATGACCAAACAAAGGAAAAGGTTAAATGCATTCATAACAATGGTAAGTTAGTAAAATCACAGATATGATGACAGAGACTTTCCTCAGTCTATGGGTCAGCTTAACCAAAAGGCAGGAGAAGGAATGCCATGAATTCCATGAGAATATAAATTATAAATGGAGGAAATTATTTGATATTATTAACTAGATAGCCTAGTACTCAGCTACCATTGACTTAATAATTTCTAATTGTCATACACTGTAGTAAACTATATATATAATTTTAAATATTTCTCAAAACCCATAATCTGAGGTTTATTGTTCCATTAAACACCAATGAAATAATTAGAGAGATTAAGTAACTTGCCCCAGGTCAAAGAGCAAATAAATTGCTTAGCCAAAATTTAATCTCAACCAAAACGATCTCTCTTTTTACTGTATGGCAGTACCAAATTTCCAAAGAATTTGTGAGTTCTCAATGACTATATAGAGTAGCCAGCCAATGTCCACACTGGACCATTTAGTAAAGAACACAGAACTCCTAAAGAGAAATGGATTCCTGAAGTTACTCAGCTGGCTGTCGTGTTTCAGTCTAAGACACCCTCACAATTTTGATATGCCAGTAGTTGCTACCACATAACAAAATTCAAGATTAATCAAATTTTAACCTTGGGAAATATTACTTACATCAATAGGAAGGTCATCAAAGTCACGTTTTTCCTTTAATTCCCTTCCTCCCCAAATAAATAATGTTAGGTATCATGAAACATTTGGTAAGATGTCCCTCAAAATATCGCCAGAGTTTGTACCCAGTAATTCTTGACAAAACTGAAGAACTGTACAATCTTTAGACATGATTGGCCTATTGTTCTCATTTACCAACCTTGGTTTTATTGAAGAATGATTAAATATATTTAGTGAATTCATTCAACAAATATGTATTGAGCACCTACTACATAAAACCTATCATCAGGACAGGCATGGTGGCTCATGCCCTGTAATCCCAGCACTTTGGGAGGCCGTGGTCAAGAGATCGAGACCATCTTTGGCAACATGGTGAAACCCTGTCTCTACTAAAAATACAAAAATTAGCTGGGCATGGTGGCACGTGACTGTAATCCCAGCTACTCAGGAGGCTGAGGCAGGAGAATGGCTTGAAGCAGGGAGGCAGAGGTTGCAGTAAGCAGAGATTGTGCCACTGCACTCCAGCCTGGCAATAGAGTGAGACACCATCTCAAAAAAAAAAAAAAAAATTCTATCATCAACTACCCTGGAGGCAGGGAAAGGGTTCAAAGTCTAATATGGTATAGCATCTGACCTCAGGGAACTTTGCAATTTTATAGGGGAGAAAAGCTGTCTACAAATGGATATAAAAGAACACGGAATTTGAAAAGTGTCAAAACAGTAGTACACAGAATGCATTATAGGAACAAATAAGCACTCTCAACTCATGTAAGAGATATTACTTCTTAATGTAGAAAATAGAGAAAGTTTCAGGGGTTTCAAACTCAACTCCTGGCACCAGAGCTGTATAAGTTATTATTATTGCACAACAAATAACTCTAAAATTTTAGTGCTTTAACAACATTTGTCATATTATCAACTTGTGTCACATGCATATCCAGGTGCAGCTTAGCTGGATGCCTCTGCCTAAGATTTCCCACAAGGTTGCAGTGTCTTCTGAAGGCACTACCAGCAAGGATCCACTTCTAAGCCTCTCATAGGGTGGCTGGCAGGATTCAATTATCCTCAAGCTGTTGGCATGAGGGCCTTAGTTTCTCATTGGCCACTGGCTTGAAGCTTCCTCAGTTGCTGGCCAAGTAGGCCTTTCTGAAGAATGGCTCCCAACATGGCAGCTGGCTTCCCTCAGAGAGAAAGAAGAAGAAAGTGCGCATGAACAAGATCTAAGTCACAGTCTTTATGGCATCTAATCTCAGGAGTGACATCCATCCCTTTTGCCATACTATGTACGGCATATATTAGGAAGGAGCACTCTGTACAGCCCACAGACAAAGAGCAGGGATTACACAAGGTATGAATACCAAGAGGTAAGATCACTGGGGCCATCTCAGAGGCCACGCCCCACAGTTTGTCTTGAAGGGTAGGTAGAATCTCAGCTGATAGAAATACAAAGAGTTGGAGGGTGCGGGTTTCAGGAAAAGAATAAGCCTATATGCAGAAGTGAGGAAAGAAACATAGAGGTTTGCTTGAGAAGAGCAAGAAGTTACTCCAGCCTGGTGGAAACATGAATGCATAACAAATATCAGAAAACAAGTCTTGGAAGTAGGTCAGGTTTCAACAACGTTATGCTGACAAGTTAGAGCTTTATTATTTTAGATTTGGTGAATTGTTGATTTTTCTAACATAACAGTAACAGGAACAGAAATGTACTTCAAGCTAATTGACCTGAAAGTCCTCTGAAAGGTGGACTTGAAGTGTGAGAGTTTGTGGAGGCAGAATCATTTAAAGGAGCGACCCTAAAACACAGCTACTATTAGGACTCAAAGCAGAGCAGCAGCAGCAGCAGTGGGAAGGGGAAGGAAGGGATCAATTGAAATAGCATATTTTATGCCTTACTGTGCGTTCCTATAAATGAAATTTTTTCAACTTCTGATTCTCAAAATACCTAATATTATATGGATTTTCAAAGCTTTTTCAGTTTCTATTATTCTTTCCCCTAACTCTTTCATGCCCTGCTTCAGGGCAACTGTTACCTATTGAATGTCATGCTAGCAAAAACATTTGATCTGAACCTTGCCCATTTGCCCCTGCTGCCTCAAAGCAGGAAACACATGACCTGTCTTTGATCACACTTTTTTCCTAAAATGAAAACATCCTCCAATATGTGATTCTTATAAAAGGTGAGTGTTAAAATTCGGGGATAAACCACATTTAAGCCCAGGGACTCAGTTAAAGTTAATGAAAACATATCAGGATAAGAGAAGCCGTTGCAAGGTTTGGGGGCTATTTAGTTCTTTCTCAAACATCAGAAAACCTGCCCAGCCTCAATATAGACAAAAGCTGGAATGAGTGCTCAATTAGTAGCAGTTTCTCAGCATTTTGTCCAATTACCTAATAAAGAAAACGAGAACCTCGGTACATAAATTTGTTCCATTATGGAAGCAACCTTCGGTGAGTAAGCTAGTCAGCTTTATTATTCAAATCATCAATGTGATGCTTGTAAGATGAAACAAAGGCAGCTCTTTAATGATAAATATTACAATACAGCTACTTTCACATGTCTCCACACACACACATTGTGAACCATTCATTGCAGTATAAACAAGAGACAACCAGTGACAATTCAGATAGGAGAAAAATAGAGACAGCCCAAAACAGAACAGATTATCCAGTTAGCACTCTGACATTATTGCTGCTTTTAGGGAACAGCTGACTTTAGTCATCAGTTTCCATCATCTGTTCTATTTCTTTTGCAGACTCTTGCTATAGAACTTTTCACAAAAGATACTGGGTAAAAATCAGAAATAGATAAAAGTCTGGGAAACAATCCTTCAAATTAGCTCCTTCTCTCCCTTTAATTGCAAGAAGGGATATGGTTCTTAGGAGGGTCTGTCCTTTGACAGATTATTCAGCAGCAGAGAGGTGGGACTCTGAGGTATCAACAAGGTCACTGCCAGATTCACCACAGCCTGAGTATCCTGGAGTGCTGCAGGCTCAGAGCAAAAGAATGAAGACCCCGAAACAGCTTAAGAGATAAGCTGCTAGGACTGAAGTCAGGGTCAGGGCTTCTGGAAACGTAAAAGCCGACACATGTCACCAGAAGTATTACAGCTAGCACTACTCACATATGTTTTTGTATTGGTCTCCTTACATTTAGACACTTTTTTTTTTACTCTTGAACACAAAAAATGAGTTGTACACATTCCAACAGCATCCTGCAGCCAGATTTACCTGAATTGAACAAATACCTTCTACAGAATCCCTATCACTTTTGCAGACCTCAACTTCTACACTGCTACTTATCTTGCCCTAATTCTCCTTAATTCATGCCCAGTAGCCCATCATATTCTAGACATTACAATAAACATCATGGACATAAGACATCTACTTCTTATGTCTTATGCCTGGTAGACCTTCTTCTTAATTACAAATAGCATACGACTTTTCCTAAGATCCTTGAAATCTACTGTATATCTGGCCTTAGCTCTCCTTATATCAACATTTTTAGATATCTCACTTCTTTTACTTACAAAGCCTCCCTAAGCACATTCCAAGTAACACTATCCTGAGCGACTCAACACACAACACAAAAATGGCACGGTCTCTGAAACTGTAATATCTATTCTTAATCTCACAATTCATCAAGGAGCAATCCAGTGACAGTAAAACAGTCATCCAGCTTAAATAATGCTACTTTACCTTCAACTGTTCAAGTAGCATTATTTAAGCAATCATACCCACAAATTACCTGACATCATAGAGTCTTATTTTCTCCCACACTATCCAAATGAACATGGAAAACTATTTGTAAATGTTTTCAAGATGTGGCATAATTTCCCTAGATTTCAGAGAAAGCCCACACCCTAGCACAATAGATGTCCATGAAAGACACAAGTGATTTAATCTCAGCTATTTTCAAGTGAAGGAAAATACCTTGTGAACTCCTTATCTGCATTCTATAAAGTGGATACTGGATATATTATTTTTATGTAGTCTACGAATGTGGTCATCTTAAGAGATAAAATGCAGAAGGGTAACATGGATTGACCACCATGCTTGTCTCTGACCTCTCATCATGCAGACTTTCTTAGAAAGCAGATGACACATTGTTTGTGAGCCACACTTCTTCATAGCTAGTATCCTCCTTTGAAATGTTGTCATGCGATATGGTTTGGCTGTGTCCCCACTCAAATCTCATCTTGAAGTGTAGTTTCCATAATCCCATGTGTTGAGGGAGGGACCCAGTGGAAAGTAATTAATCATGGGGGCGGTTACCCCCATCCTGCTGTTCTCATGATAGGGAGTGAGTTCTCATGAGATCTGATGATTTTATAAGGGGCTTTTCCCCCTTTGCGCAGCACTTTCCTCTCCTGCTGCTTTGTGAAGAAGGATGTGTTTGCTTCCCTTTCCACCATGATTGTAAGTTGCCTGAGGCCTTCCCAGCCATGTGGAACTGTGAGTCAATCAAAACTCTTTTCTGTATAAATTACCCAGTCTCAGGTATCTCATCATAACAGCATCAGAACAGAATAATACATCAGGTAATTCTGTTCTCCAGCAAAGTAGTTGAAATAGTAAGAATAGTTACTCACACATGAAGGATTTTCCTCAAGGGCAATCATCTTAACAGGCATTTTTTTTTTCAAAATTAGCTAATCTGCAGTTCTATTAAAACACCATGACTCTCGCCCTGCTCTCTTCACCCCAAAAGAAAGAAAGTAAAGATAGATTCCCATTAGAGAAAAAACTTAAAAGGCTAGAAAAGTCCAGGCAAAATTTTCCAATATTCTAAAGTTACATAAAGGTGCCAACATACATTTGGTCCTCACTACATACCAATGCAACATTGTGATTTCACTAATTATCCCGACACTTCTAATATGGGCAATTATTGCAAAATATTTTTCAGAAAGTAGGCATTTAATGAAGCTTCCTTGCATAGCTCCCCAATTAGAAGACGACCTGCTAGAGATGGATTATTTTTAATCGAATGACAATTGATAGTTGGGAACTGGTCACAGGTAGGTGTCCTCTTTTTTTATAAGAAATACTCTATAGGCATTAATGAATTTCAATCACCTTTTCATTATAGTTTAATGTTTTCAGTTAGTTTGGCATGTAATAATGCCTAAATTGTTGTGCTAGTACATACTGTGAACATCATCCATGAAGACCAGCACAGAGGGCCACTTACACTGTTCCACAGAAGAGTGACCATTTTCGAGTTTTTTTCTCATTTACTAAAATAGCATATTACTTATTTCTAATAATATTAGCTGATATATATGGAGGATCTATAATGTACCAGGATCTTTAGATGTATTCTCTCTAATTCTCAAAAGGTGGTATTATTGTCCCTAATTTTACAGATGAGAAAGTTGAGGCTAAAGATCACTGCTTTCCAGACCCAGATCTGTGAAATCACAAAGCTCACACTCCTCCTATTTCCCTCTGCTTACATGAAGAACACTTTAAAAAGTCAATTAGACCTTTAAAGAAAGGAAAGTAGGATGGTGCCAAAGATTACATTTCCCCAGGCTTATCTACAGAGACCTTAAGAGTTCACCATAGTTTTTTTTTTTTTTCATATCTTTTGCCAACTTGAGCCCAGTTGAATTCTGTGCAGCAAACAGGTGAGACCATTAACGTAGACATAAATATACACATTCCAACACATATGTCTAGAAATAAATTTGCAGAAGTACTAAATAACTGAATAGCCAATGTGATAGCATCAAAAATCAAAATCTGAGTTTCGAGTGCATAATAAGTATTCAGGACTGTGCTAGGCATTATAGCAATTAAAAACAGATGTAGACGTCACAATGTGAAACTGGTAACAGACATGGGCACAAAAGTAAAAGGACATACAGACACACGTGCAACTTTATCTTGAGCAAATACTACGTTTTTGAAGGTACAAAGATTCACAGGACACAGGATTTTGTATATGACTGATGGATGCATTGTGAGTTGTAGATGCTGCATACTTAAACTTGGTTGAACCAACTTAAAACAACAACAACAACACATTCTTTCCAGGTATGTGGGAATGATTTGGTGGGGGTGGGGGCAGTGGTGATTTTCCAGAGTTCTTCAAATAATGGGAGAGGTACACGGTGGAATACTGGAAAGGGATAGGTAGAAAGTGCAGTCTGAAGGAAGATGCAGGCGGGAGTTAGAGTGTATTGAACAAAGTGGGTGGTGAGGAAGTCTGCCTGTTAAGAAGTGGAGGAGGCATTTATTATAAGCAAAGGATATGTCAAAATTACCCTTTTTAAATAGCTGAATTAATGTTTAAACTCATAAAGGATCCAATTTACTGAAAATTATTGAGTCCCTTATGGAAAACCAATAGTGATTACAACTTAGAGAGTTGTTGTTCTATAGCCTGGGACTTATATGCCATATGTGTTTATCTTTTTCACTAGCCTACTTCCATGCGATACTACTACAGCAGCTTTCAAGATGAACATTTGACAAGCCAGCTCACCGCCGACTGACACCTCCATTTCAGCTGGCCTGACATATACAGAAAGAAACTGAATGTTTATTCGTGTGCTTTCCGGATTTGACATATGTGCTATGTAGTCACAGAAGGAAACTTCAGAAAAGAAATTAAGGAGTGTACTTGTCAGTTTATTAATCAAAGTTTACCTGCTTCACATTACACAGAGACAAATTAAGCTGGCTACTATGGTGCTTCAAAAACATCTGCTAACAAAGTCAGAAGTAATGATAAACAAACGAGTTCCCTTTGTGGTTGATTTTCATCCAGCTGCATTTAATTATAATAGCACTATCAAAGAAAGCTCCCCATTAGCTGCTAATTCAGAATGACTTCAGAAGAAACTCCCAAAGCCTCCAGTGATATTCCTCCAACTCCAACAACTTCCTAATCTCTGCCAATGTTTATGGAGAACCATATTAAAGAACTTTGGTTATCAGTCCTAGCTCATGGACTGCCAAAGTGGTATTTGTTGTTTTTTTCTAAAGACCACCTTTGTAATAATGTGACCAATTAAATTTTTTAAATGACAAAATTTATAACTTTAGAATTAGATAATAAAATGCCTCAAAAAGGTAAGGAGGCAAAAATGCCTCAAAAAGGTAGTACAAGTAAAATGCAAGCCCAGTCATGTAATTCATCAGTTTACATTCACCATAGCTAGACATAAAGTGGCACTCGATTTTTCAAATTCAGGCTGATTAGTTTTCAAAGAAACAAATAACCAAAGCCTCTTGGAAGAACACTCTTTCCACCCAACTCAATAATGAATCACTATAAATCATCCTTTTGATTGATCAGCACTGGTTCTTACAAATTCCCAGGTATACATTCTTCCATTGACAGTCTCAACACCTCCATAAAATTGTGTAGCACCTCCTTTTTCTCATGTTCTCTCAAATGGAAATATGAATGATTCCTCTCTCAAATTTGGCTTCTACCTGGCCAGGAAGCAAACATGAAATCAAAAGCTCACATGTGCAAATCATACTTAGCTGTATGTGTGCCTTTGCTGAACCAGCCTGGGAGCACACGATACCTCTTTTATTTGTCTTTGGGTGAGCTGATGAGGTGCAAGTTAAAGGGGAGATGGATAACCTGGAAAAGTGTGTATGTTAATTTGGTACTAAACTCTATATTAAAGGACAACAAACCAACAAGCCAAAAGTAGAGAAGTTTCACTAACACAAT
This sequence comes from Pongo abelii, assembly GCF_028885655.2. Lineage (NCBI taxonomy): Eukaryota > Metazoa > Chordata > Mammalia > Primates > Hominidae > Pongo > Pongo abelii. Next base: position 47,322,566 of record NC_071996.2, on the reverse strand, counting down.
AATGAATGCACAGTCACCCAGATTGAGAACGGTAAGCATTTGCCAGTATTGGATCTGACCAACCTCTGAGGACCCATCTCATAATATATTTTCCCAGCATCTACATGAAATAAGTTCATGTAGATGTTGGGAGAGACATATGAGATTGGAGTGATATGGTTTGGCTCTGTGTCCCCATCCAAATCTCATCTTGAATTATACTCCCATAATTTCCATGTGTTGTGGGAGGGTCCTGGTGGGAGATAATTGGATAATGGGAGCAGTTTCTCCCATACTGTTCTCATGGTAGTGAATAAGTCTCACAAGATCTGATGGTTTTATTAGAGGACACACCTTTCACTTGGCACTCATTCTCTCTCTTTGCCTGCTGCCATCCATGTAAGACATGACTTGCTCCTCCTTGCCTTCTGCCATGATCATGATGCCTCCCCAGCCATATGAAACTTTAAGTCCATTAAACCTACTTTTATTCCCAGTCTCAAGTATGTCTTTATCAGCAGCATGAAAATGGACTAATACAGCAAATTGGTACCAGTAGAGTGGGGCACTGCTGAAAAGATACTCAAAAATGTGGAAGCAACTTTGGAACTAGGTAACAGGCAGGGGTTGGAACAGTTTGGAGGGCTCAGAAGAAGACAGGAAAATATGGGAAAGTTTGGAACTTCCTAGAGACTTGTTGAATGGCTTTGCCCAAAATGCTAACAGCAATATGGACAACGAAGTCCAGACTGAGGTTGTCTCAGATGGAGATGAGGAACTTGTTGGGAACTGGAGCAAAGGTGACTCTTGTTATGTTTTAGCAAAGAAACTGGTGACATTTTGCCCCTGCCCTAGAGATCTGTGGAACTTTGAAGCTGAGAGAGATGATTTAGGGTATCTGGCAGAAGAAATTTCTAAGCAGCAAAGTATTCTAGAGGTGACTTGGGTGCTGTTAAAGGCATTCAGTTTTATAAGAGAAGAGCATAAAAGTTTGGAAAGTTTGCAGCCTGACAATGTGATAGAAAAGAAAATCCAATTTTCTGAGGAGAAATTCAACTGGCTGCAGAAATTTGCATAAGTAACAAGGAGCCAAATGTTAATCCCCAAGACAATGGGGAAAATGTCTCCAGGGCATGTCAGAGGTCATCATGGCAGCCCCTCTCATCACAGGCCTGGAGCCCTAGGAGAAAAAATGGTTTCATGGGCCAGGCCCAGGGTCCCTGTGCTGTTTGCAGCCTAGGGACTTGGTGTCCCATGTCCCGGCCACTCCAGCTGTGGCTGAAGGGGGTCAACATAGAGCTCAGGCTGTGGCTTCAGAGGGTACAAGCCCCAAGCCTTGGCAGCTTCCATGTGGTGTTGAGCCTATGAGTGCACAGAAGTCAAAAATTGGGGTTTGGGAACCTCCACCTAGATTTCAGAGATTGTATGGAAACACCTGGATGCCCAAGCAGATGTTTGCTGCAAGGGTGGGGCCCTCATGGAGAACCTCTGATAGAGGAGTGCAGAAAGGAAATGTGGGCTCGGAGCCCCCAGACAGAGTCCCTACTGGGGCACCACCTAGTGGAGCTGTGAGAAGAGGGCCACCATCTTCCTGACCCCAGAATGGTAGATCCACTAACTGCTTGCACTGTATGCCCAAAAAAGCCATGCACATTCAATGCCAGTCTGTGAAAGCAGCTGGGAGGAAGCTGTACCCTGCAAAGCCACAGGAGCGGAGCTGCCCAAGACCATGGGAACCTACCTCTTGCATCAGTATGTCCCAGATATGAGACATGGAGTCAAAGGAGATCATTTTGAGCTTTAAGATTTGACTGCCCTGCTGGATTTTGTACTTGCATGGGGCCCTGTAGCCCCATTGTTTTGGGTAATTTCTCCCATTTGGAATGGCTGTATTTATCCAAAGTCCATACCTCCATTATATCTAGGAAGTAACTAACTTGCTTTTGTTTTTACAGGCTCATAGGCAAAAGGGACTTGCCTTGTCTCATACGAGACTTTGAACTGTGGACTTTTGAGTTAATGCTAAAATGAGTTAAGACTTTGGGGGACTACTGAGAAGGTATCACTGTGTTTTGAAATGTGAGGAAATGAGATTTGGAAGGGGCCAGGGCAGAATGAAATGGTTTGGCTCTATGTCCCCACCAAATCTCGAATTGTACTCCCATAATTCCCATGTGTTGTGGGAGGGATCCAACAAGAGATAATTGAATCATGGGGGCAGTTTCTCCCATAATGTTCAAGTGGTAGGTAGTGAATAAGTCTCAGGGGATCTGATGGTTTTATAGGGGGAAACCCCTTTCACTTGGCACTCATCCTGTCTCTTTCCCTGCTGCTCCACGTGAGATGTGACTTGCTCCTGCTTGCCTTCCACCACGATTGTGAAGCCTCCTCAGCTATGAGGAACTGTAAGACTATTAAATCTCTTTCTTTTGTAAATTTTCCAGTCTCAGGTATGTCTTTATCGGCAGCATGAAAACAGACTAATACAGGGAGAATGAGAGAAGCTTTTGCCTACTGAAAATATTGGTATCTCTGAAAGGTTTTGTTTATGTTTGTTCCTCTCTTTGTTTTTCAAGGAAGAACAAAATATCTCTAGATGAAACTAATTTTTTAGCTTCCTAACTTCTATTCTCAATCCTTAAGGAGACAGGCATGTTTATGAGGTCTGCTCAACTTGTCATAAGGGAAAATATAAGTAGGAGAAGATACCATTGCTTTTAGGCATGTTTTGTGCAAACTTACTTTCAGTGATCCATCAGGGTGAGCATATGACATCAATTTCACCCTTGGCACAAAGATCAAATGATGTTGCAAATGGTGTTATTTTTCTGTTTATGATAATACTTGTGATGACTTGAACACCCTCTCCAATTGGCTTGAGAACAAGTATTATTCTTCTGTGTTTGGTTTCATAAAACTGGGATCTATCCTTTTTGAAAAATAACATGAAGGAAGAAGCATGGTCTTTGGTGGTAGTCAATCAAAACTGAGGATTTTCCAAATGGTTGCTTTGGGAGAAGTGCATTAATGTCCATGTACATTCTTCTGCTCTAAAGATTCTAAAATTCTCCCTGAGAGCCTGAGCAAATGGAGGCATGGGCCCATCTTTTAAAATCAGACTTTTTCTCACATTCTTTGCCCTTTCTTTTGAATAACTAGGTGGTTTACAGTGGAATAAACATTTTGGAGCATGGAAGGCCCTGTGTAAAAATCTTATTACATTCCAGTATAAAAGTTCTTGAGAGTAAGCTAGGAGGTCACTTCAGTTTCTCTAATGAACAACCCCAGTGTCTTAACTTTAAACAGTATTTGCTCATTTTCTCCTCTATATTGTAGATCTACACACAGTTGTTGGCTACTCTTATGGCTTATACGAATCCCTGAGAATGCATATATACTCGTAAGACATATATGTTTCCATTTTTAAACACGAAGTCTCTAAGGTTTCAGCATTATATAAATATATAGCTAAAAAGAAAAGAAAAGTTTATAAAATGCTCAGGAAGTTTCAGCAGGCAAAATGAACCCTGGAATGTAAGGTAGTATAGTTATTTACAAATCCAGGATGGTGAGTGGGCCAACTTATATCCTGAACCTTTCCATGCCTTGGGTTCTATATCTTTAGACCAGGAATTACACTTGCCTTAATCTTCTTTTTTTTAAAAAAAAAAAAAAAAAAAAAAAAAAAAAAACATTAACTGAGAAAATTCATTGAGAAGTATATTTTCCTCTCTGCAGGTAAGAAAATTTCCATTGCAAAATACAGAATCCAAATACTTTTTACATTGCAATTCTCTACAACCATTTGGGAAAAATGTTTACTGATTTTAAAAATAATTGAAGCCCACTCATCTAGTTTAATACTTTCATTTTCCAGGAAAAAAAGAAAACTCAAAGAAGTTAAGGACTTGCCTAAATTCAACACTCATAAGTTTAGAACATGAAAAAGACTAGTATGTCTTCTGCCTGCAAGTTCAATACTATCTGTTTTGTGGTAGTTCCAAAAGAAAAAATAATGATAATTTTTTATGTATAATCCCATCAATTATTTTATTACTACACATCATCTTATCTTCCCCTAACTGTTGGACACATCAAATATTCTGCTCCTCTTGTAAACTATTATTTTGGCTTCACAGAATTCCACATCTTTCTAGTCAAGACTTTTGTAGATGTCACAAAATCATAAGGTTGTAAGTTGCTCTCAGAAAGTAGAGATCAATTTCTTTAATTGATTTGGCATGCTGCTTATCACATCAATATGTAAATGTGGTTGCTTAAAAAATACCACTTATTGATGTTGACTTCATCTGCAACTTCCTTTGCAACTTAAAAATCAGGCATGTATTAGTCCTTTCTGCTGCTGCTAATAAAGACATACCTGAGACTGAGTAATTTACAAATGAAAGGGATTTAATTGACTCACAGTCCGGCATGGCTGGGGAGGCCTCAGAAAACTTACAATTATGGCAGAAGGGGAAGCAAACATGTCTTTCTTCACATGGCAGCAGGAAGGAGAAGAGTGAGCAAAAGGGGGAAAAGCCCCTTATAAAACCATCAGATTGCCTAAGAACTCACTCACTATCATGAGAACAGCATGGAGGTAACCACCCACATGATTCAATTACCTCCCACCAGGTCTCACCCGTGACACATGGGGATTACGGGGACTACAATTCAAGTTGAGATTTGGGTGGGGACACACAGGCTAACCATATCATTCCACCCCTGGCCCCTCCCAAATCTCATGTCCTCACATTTCAAAACACAATCATGCCTTTCCAACGTCCTCCAAAGTCTTAATTCATTCCAGCATTAACCCAAAGTCCAAGTCCAAAGTCTCATCTAAGACAAGGCAAGTCCCTTTTGCCTATGAGCCTGTAAAATCAAAAGCAAGTTGGTTACTTCCTAGATACAATGGGAGTACAGGAATGGGGTAAATACACCTGTTTTAAATGGGAGAAATTGGCCAAAAAAGGGAGGCTACAGGCCCCATGCAAGAAATCCAACAAGGCAGTAATCTTAAAGCTGCAAAATAATATTCCTTGACTCCATGTCTCATAACCAGTTTATGTTGCTGTAAGAAGTGGGCACCCACAGCATTAGGCAGCTCAGCCCCTGTGGCTGTGGCTTTTCAGGGTACAGACCCCCTCCCAGCTGCTTTTGTGGGCTGGCATTGAGTGTGTATGGCTTTCCCAGGTGCATGGAGCAAACTATCAGTGGATCTACCATTCTGGGGTCCGGAGGACAGTGGCCCTCTTCTCACAGCTCCACTAAGCAGTGTCCCAGGGGGGCTCTGTGTGGAGGTCTGTCCCCACATTTCCCTTCTGCACTGCCCTAGCAGAGGTTATCCATGAAGGGTCTGCCCCTAAAGCATACTTCTGTCTGGACGTCCAGACACTTCCATATATCCTCTAAAATCTAAGCAAAGGTTTCCAAACATCAATTCTTAACTTCTGTGCCCCTGTAGGCCCAATACCACATGAAAGCTGCCAAGGCTTGGGGCTTGTTCTCTCTGAAGCAATGTCCTGAGCTGCATATTGGCCCCTTTTAACCATGGCTGGAGCTGAAGCAGCTGGGATGCAGGGCACCTTGTCCAAAGGCTATGTAGAGCAGGGGGGCCCTCAGCCCAGCTCACAAAACCATTTTTGCTTCTTAGGCCTCCAGGCCTGTGATGGGAGGGGCTGCCATGAAAGCCTCTGACATGCCCTGCAGACACTCCCCTCATTGTCTTTGTGATTAACATTTGGCTCCTTGTTACTTATGCAAACTTCTGCAGCAGGCTTGAATTTCTCCCAGAAAATGGGAATTTCTTTTCTATCACATGATCAGGCTGCAAATTTTCCAAACTTTTATGCTCTGCTTCCTCTTGAATGCTTTTCCACTTAGAAATTTCTTCTACCAGGTAGCCTAAATCATCTCTCTCAAGTACAAAGTTCCACATATCTCTAGGGCAGGAGCAAAATGCCACCAGTCTCTGTATAGCAAGAGTGACCTTTATTCCAGTTCCCAAAAAGTTCCTTATCTCCATCTGAGGCCACCTCAGCCTGGACTTTATTGTCCATATCACTATTAGCATTTTGGTCAAAGCCATTTAACAAGTCTTTGGGAAGTTCCAAATTTTCTTACATCTTCCTGTCTCTGAACCCTCCAAGTCTCTAGGAACTTTCAAACTTTCCCACATTTCCTATCTTTTTCTGAGCCTTCCAAGCTGTTTCAACCTCTGCCTATTTCCTAGTTCCAAAGTTGCTTCCACATTCTAGGGTATCTACAGCAGCACCCCACTATCTGGTACCAATTTACTGAATTTGTCTGTTCTCACACTGCTAATAAAGACATACCTGAGACTGGGTAATTTGTAAAGGAAAGAGATTTAATTGACTCACAGTTCAGCCTGGCTGGGGTAGGTTCAGGAAACTTAAAAACATGCCAGAAGGGGAAGCAAACACATCTTTCTTCACGTGCTAGCAGGAAGGAGAAGAATGAGCAAAAGGGGAAAAACCCTTTATAAATCCATCAGATCCCCTGAGAACTCACTCACTATCATGAGAACAGCATGGAGATAACCACCACAATGATTCAATTATCTACACCTAGTCCTGCCCTTGATACATGGGGATTATGGGAACTACAATTCAAGATGAGATTTTAGTGGGGACACAGCCAAACCTTATTAAGGCTCAAATTTATTTTAAGTTGTGAATTTATTTTCACAGCAACATTCATCTAACAAATACTTCCTAAATATGTCCTGTGTATAAATAACTGATATCTTGCCTGGTTTTCACATCCAGTATTGGCAGACACAGTGACACAAATATATGTAAGAGAAAATATCACCATTATATTGGAATCTAGGGGCAGGGAGATGATTTCCAGCTAGGTAGTACAGAAAGGGCACGTAAGCATATCTTGTGAAGATGGTGGCTTTATAGATATCCTAGCAGAATGGGTAGAATTTCAATGCCAGAAATAGAAAGAAGGTTTTCTAGGTGGTATCTAACATGGTTCAGAACAGTAAAGCCAGTTGGACTCAGTGTAAAATGTGCCTGAAACAGTGCTCCAATAACCAGAAATATCGCTATGACCTATCTCATGTCTTCTCTTTGAACTTCTGCCAGATCAGTGTTCCCATTTCTTATCCTGTGCCTTCCAGTTAGACTCTGTCTCTGTCTCCTTTGGATTGATGCTTCCATTAGACTGCTTGCCAGGCTTTCAATTTTGATTCTATCCATGAAAATAGTCTATTAGATCACCTGGAGTCTGGGCTCCTTGCCTGAAGGTCAGCTCAGTGCCATTCATGTCAGGCCCATGTTGCTCAGGCCCTCTGCCCAGATCCATGTTCTTCAAACATTGTAGGAGAAAGAAAGACATGAGAAATAGACAAATGTATTTAGGAATGGTCCCAATATGAACATTCTTTATTTTGTTGCATTAATTGGCTCATCTAATGTACTCTGCAATTCTTCCTTTCCCTGTTCTTTGAAGACAAATTCCACAGATTTTTTATCCTCAGCATTTAAAATCTAGCCTAGAACAAAAAATTAATTTCACATGAAAATTAAAGTATCTCCTCTTTTTCTATCTGAACCTTGGCTTGTGGCTTGGGTCCTGCAACACGGAAAGCGAGGCATGCTTTGCTTTATTTATTCCTTTTTCTTTCTTTTGCCCTGTCACTCCCTCTCTGCCTTTCTTTCTGCTATTCTGGGTTTCCCTTGGGTCTCAGCATTTTTGGGCTCTCAAAGGGGCCGGGGTGAGGTGAAAGCCTGTGTGGCAGTCATCCAAATGCTGATTCTGCACTTTTTATGGACTCCTCAGAGGCCCCCATCTCCCGGAGGCTTTCTGAGATGGATGGTGCATTCTATGGCTGACCTCTCCTCTCTCTCATCTCCCACCCCTGGCTGACTACTCAACAGTTTCTTAGGGGTGCAGTTCCCATGACACGGGAGGCTTCCAAGGCTTCCATTTGATCCACAAAACACTCACACATCTTTGTCATACAAAATGTGGATGTTGTAGGCTGTGCCACTACTACTGTGTCATCTTGCTCTGTGTTGCAGATGTTCCAGCTATTTCTCACTCAGAGAGAAGAGGGACGAGTCCCCATGTTTGCATAACTCCAAACAAACTCCTTGAGATATATGTGAAACTCTCCCTAGAGCTGCCCTATCTTCTTCTACTCTGCTGTCTGGACCAGCGTGGGGCTAATGAACTCCTATGGCTCAGTAACATTTCCTCAGTAGAGGAAGACACCAGTCTTCCTTTTCAATAGATACTCCAACGTATATGAATAATTCTCTGATAGTCCTTCTTGGTAGGCTTGAAAGGAGAGAGAAGAAAGAATGCAAAACACTCTCCCTCTATGCCTGCAGCTCACTCATTCAATGCATTCAAACATGTTCTTGTTTTCTGCTTACATCAGCTGGATGAGGTGGGGGAGCATGTCTTTTTATGGAATATGAGCCACCTGTTGCCTCTTCCCCTCAGCTTTGGCTCTTCAGTCAAAATTCTGAAGCGTTGAGAGAAGTTCCATTCAGCACCATTTTACGATAATATTTGTATAGGAAGGTAGTGACAAAAAGGCTGTAGGGAGGTGCCAGTTTCTATGGAAATGGAATCTTATTTAAGAGGCTATGGGATAGAAACAAAGGTTTTTTGATTTAGCATTTTCGGCAATGCTAACATTTACATTCCAAAATTGTCTTCCATGCCTTACTTATAAGTCGATTCTTAAAGTTGAAAAGTAATTTTAAAAAAGTTTTGAAAATTATTTTGCTTTTTATGGACTTGTTATATTGTTGTTTTTCACCAAATACTTGCAGTGTCTTTCTAGGCAGAAAGTAAAGTTGCATTTCTCTCCCATCTTGGAATTGACATGGCCACGTCAATTTCTTTGAACTACAAAATGAGAATGGAAGTAACATGTGGAAGCTGTAAGAGCCAGTGCAGGATAGATAATGCACTCTCCGTATTTCTCCCTAACAAGACTGTTCCAGAGAATGGCTGTTCTCTCTTATCTGGGCCACCAGAGTGAGGACCACACAAAGCTGAGGCTCCACCAACTTTGGAAATCATATTCAGTGTGAGTGAGAAAGAAAACTTCTTTCCACCCTCTGAAATTTGGGGTATATTTGTTCCTATAGCATCACCTACCTCCTTACTAATACGAGTATATAAATATTTTACACTGTAGAGCCAAGTAGTGCACTACAGTTAGTATTTTCTGTATTTCTTAAACTTCTCTCAACTATTTACTGTCCTGTGCTGCTCGTAGGAATTAAATTTCCTCTTTTATATTCTACTGACTACTTAAAAGACATGCTGTAATTTGCCTGAATTTTCAGTTATACATCTTATACAATTAACATCTTAACTGCATTTACCATCATGTCTTAATATCAATTACTGTCTGAGAGAAATGTTGGTTTTAAGGAAGGTGATCTTTCTTTGAGAGACTGGTGGAGAGGCAGAGCAGAAGTTGGACTCTTAAATTCAGAGATCTCACTTGATATAGACAGGAACAAATTGAATAGAGGAATTTGCATTGGAATAGGTAATGGGCACCTACTTCCTTGAGAAGAGATTAAAAGAAAGCAAACAAAAAGGATTCTGAAAAAAAAATTGTTAATATCCAGGGAAAACCTCTGTTCAGCTAGAAGCAACCTCATCTCTTGTGAATCCTAAAGATGAGAGCATAGTATAATAAAGGGTCCCCTTAATTCCCTGGATATTTACTGAGCTATCTTATTATGCTAGGACCTATTGACAATTAAATTGTGTCTAAGTCTGTCCTTCTCCAATAGAAGACAACATCTTCTAAAAGAGAATAAGTTGATAACACTTTAAGAGAAGTACATGTGCCTCCTAGGATTCAGTTTAAGTATGGGAGATGGACAACTGTTGCAGATTTATATGATTAAAATAAAATGTTTTATAAAGAGAACACCATGAGGACCATGTAGCTTAGTGCTCCAACCAGAAGCGTCTATTTTTAAGCTGTCAGTGAATTTCAAAGCAACACACATTTCTTGAAATACTACTATGTGTAACTTGCTGCACTAGGCCTTGTTTCAAAATGTTTGTCATTTTCTCAAATACCACATGCTTCCCTACTCAGGAATTTAAGATAACTTCTTAATGCTTAAAAAACTTAAGCTTAGCCCTAAATACTGTATATTAAATTACTGCTTCTTGCCTCTGTGTATTTAACTATTATTATTTCACCCACATGCTCCTACACACTAATCAAAGCAAATTATAGTCCTTCCAAATTGTTTGATAAGCTCTACCTCTATGCTTCAACTGCTGCAGTCCTCTACTTACCCTCACCCAAATAAGGCCTCTTATTATTTTCTTTTTTCTCCACTAATCTTGTCCTCTAATGTACTTTGAAACTATGTTGCAAATATATGTCTACTATCCCAGCAGACATATATTGTTATCCCAGTAGACATATATTGCTATCCTAGTAGACATATACTTGCAACATAGTTTTGAAGTATTAATTAAGCAAGAGATAATGAACTCCAAGCCAATTCTGATTACTCTTTTATTCTGGATTTCATGTTTACTTATAGAATTATTTAATTTCATTGCTATAAAAGGCCCACAGATGTAGAGATGTTTGCCCATGATTATCATTACTTGGGGAAAAATCAGGGTCAAAACCTAGTTTCCCTGGCTCTCCATTAGTTTCCATGCTACCTGTACCCATATCATATTTCGTACTTTTGATTAACCATAGGCTTGATAGTTCTCTCAAGTTGACTTATAGTGTACTTATTTCCTCACTATAAAATAGTAATTTTAGATGCATTTTTAAATAATATTAATAAGAACTATCCTTTATTAGGAAATGTATATTAACACACTTGCATTTCAATCCAATAAAATAGGTACTATTACAACCATCATTATCATTTTACATATTAAGTTTCTGAGACAGAAAAGACTTAAATAACTTTTTCAAGGTAGCACGGTGACTACCTGAGATTCAAGCCCAGGTAGTCAAGCTCCAAAGCTTATGATCATAATTACCTTCCTGTAGAGGGATATTTTGTGCACAAATAAACCAGAATTTATATACCCAAATGAGTGTACACTCTTTCAAATCAGTCATCTTGGGATATTACACATTTATGCCAATGATCTGATATTTTTCCAGAATATTTTTAGACCTGAGGTTCTGGAATTTACATGAGCATATCTAGAGCACTTTTTAAAATATTCACGACAAGAGCAAATCCTTTTCCTATGAGGACAATTTCTATTTTGGAACCAGTCAAAAGTCAGTTATTGCAGGGCTAAGTAAGATGGCTAAGTAAATTTTGTAAAACCATATCCAATAAAATGTTTACTGGAGATATAAAATAATAAGACCATTTTGTGGGGAGTGAGTCATAAGCTTTCCATACTAAGGCAAAAGTTCCCAAAACATCTTGAGTTAACATCCCATAATGCCTGAATAGACTCCCATAGCAAACATTCCCTTCCTAAACGTTTATTTTTTTTTCTTCCAGCAACATGTTCTGTTTTCTCTTAGGGACACCGAGCTTGATGTGATATGAGTGAAGCTCTTTGCTAGGACCACGTGATGGGCATGCGACCAAGCACTAAGTGACTCACGCACTCATTCGATGGCCACAGTGACTGGTTCAGAGATGCACACATGACTAAAGCTTGTCCAACCAGAGTGAATCAGCCTTGGTACTCTTGTAAGCACTTTCAGACAAGAGATGCTGTTTTCACAGAACATCGAATTGTGAGGTAGTGAGATTATGGCTGGAAGCACCAGCTTGCTGCAAAATGGAACCTGTACATGAAATCATAACACAGAGACTAGCAAGGGCTAACTAAGGGATTAAGAGATAGTAGGTCCTAGAAATTGGTTTGAACACCCGAATCAAAATAAAACTTGAAGCCAGATGTACTCCGGACTTTTTGGTTATGAGAGTAAATGGATTCCACTCTGTCACTTGCAGAAAGAGTTTTACTCATGTACATCTCCATGTGACTACATAAAAAGATACTACTGATTGACTAAGTCTCTACAGTCACTCTATAGTCACTTCTAGGGCCTACAATATCATTGCTATCTATAGTGGGAATTTATTGTACTCTTATGATAATGCATTTCTGGCAAAATTTTAGACTGAGACATTCTATTTTACCCAAATACCTGAAAAATATCTGACTCAGATGAATTTAATACCTGTGTCATATCCATGCAGCACTGTTCCCTTTATTCTATTAAGAGTGAGAATAACATAAGTGGGGGAAGGGGCAGAAAGCAAAATTTTATTCAAATAGTTATTTCTCTGAATTTTACACTCCAACAAATTAAGCTCACATACAGGGATAGAGTAGTAATGCCTTTTTAAAAAATCTCTAAATTTTCAAGTGAGAGTTGTAATCAGAATACTCAAATATCACAATTGTTCTTTCTGAAAATATACTTATCTGGCTAATCTGAGACATGTTAAGCATTATAATCTGATACTGATTTCATGGGTATGATTGGAAAGTCACTCATGATCCAGACTGACCTTTTGTATCTTTCAAGATAAAATTATATACAACTAGTCACGTTAAAGTCATACAAATCCACATTAGATTAAATAATATAAAATAAACTGGAATTATTATATTATGTAAAATATAATCTAAAATGTCAAAATAGCCAATATCTGTCAAAAAAGGCTAGATATATCATCAAATTCTGCCCAAAATTTACCAAATGTATACAAATGTACTATTGTTTATTATTCATACTTAACTTGCATAGATTTCATCACCACCATTAGTGAAGAAAATTGCTGTGCCCTGTGATATTTAAGCTACATTAATGTTAACTTTTATGCATCCATTAGAGTTACACTAACAGAGATTTTTTTTTTCTGAGTTTGATGTCCATTCCTTAGAAAGAATGCACTGGGAATCATAGCTTTCATATAAGGGACACATTGTGACCAAGGAACAAACCAATTTAACATGAATGATTTAAAATTATTCTAATAAGCCTGATACTCTTTTAAATTGAGAATCAATATATATATCAAAGTACAAAGCAATGAGTAGGATTCTCAGCAAAAATAGCCAACTGACATAAGCATTTCTCCAAGAAACATCATTTTTCTTGCCATTAATTATTACATTCTTCTCAAGTCAAAAAACACACCACAGGTAATGTTGAACACTTTAAATAAGTAGATTAGCTTTCCTGTTCTAATTAAAGGCTTTTGCTTATAGCTTCTGCGTTAAGATTATCAAACTGACTTCCACAAGGGTTGAACTAGTTTACAGTCCCACCAACAGTGTAAAAGTGTTCCTATTTCTCCACATCCTCTCCAGCACCTGTTGTTTCCTGACTTTTTAATGATTGCCATTCTAACTGGTAGTCAGTGTGGCGATTCCTCAGGGATCTAGAAGTAGAAATTCCATTCGACCCAGCCATTGCATTACTGGGTATATACCCAAAGGACTATAAATCATGCTGCTATAAAGACACATGCACACGTATGTTTATTGCCGCATTATTCACAATAGCAAAGACTTGGAACCAACCCAAATGTCCAACAATGATAGACTGGATTAAGAAAATGTGGCACATATACACCATGGAATACTACGCAGCCATAAAAAATGATGAGTTCACGTCCTTTGTAGGGACATGGATGAAATTGGAAATCATCATTCTCAGTAAACTATCGCAAGAACAAAAAACCAAACACCGCATATTCTCACTCATAGGTGGGAATTGAACAATGAGAACACATGGACACAGGAAGGGGAACATCACACTCTGGGGACTGTTGTGGGGTGGGGGGAGGGGGGAGGGATAGCATTGGGAGATATACCTAATGCTAGATGACGAGTTGGTGGGTGCAGCGCACTAGCATGGCACATGTATACATATGTAACTTACCTGCACATTGTGCACATGTACCATAAAACCTAAAGTATAATAATAATAATAATAATAAAAGAAAAAAAAAAAAAAAAAGATTATCAAACAACAACAACTGTCTTGTTTTCTAAGATTCAGAATTTTCCAGTTATGCAATTTGGACGCCAGCATACCAAGCCTCAATTCTAGCGGTGGGTCCTGATTGGCCTGAACCCAGTAGTATAACTGAAACAACTCTCCCTGCTTCCCACAGGTTGAGCTCAGAAGTCACTGGAACCCATCTCAGCCATTCAAGGATGCAGACTTCTCTGCTCCTGGTGACCTGTAACTGGGGGCAGGTGTCTTGCTTGATTCAATCAGAATAAACTTAAGATTTCTGGCCAAGCGCAGTGGCTCACACCTGTAATCCCAGCACTTTGGGACGCCAAGTGGGCGGATCATGAGGTCAGGAGTTGGAGACCAGCCTGGCCAACATGGAGAAACTCTGTCTCTACTAAAAATACAAAAAATTAGTCAGGTGTGGTGGCACACACCTGTAATGCCAGCTACTCGGGAGGCTGAGGCAGGAGAATTGCTTGTATCCAGGAGGTGGAGGTTGCACTTAGCCGAGACCATGCCACTGCACACCAGCCTGGGTGACAGTGCAAGACTCCATCTCAAAAAATAAATAAATAAATAAATAAAATAAAAAATAAAAGATTTTCGTTCAGTGTTCGGATATGAGAGACACTTCTCCTTAATTAAAAAAAAACTGGACTAGTATTTCCTTAATTACTATATCATGACAGGTTTTTCTAATGCTACACTGATTTGGATTTGGGTAGTATCTATATAGAAACGAGATAAGTGGTGATTTGCTACATTAATATTAATTTTAAAATACAGCCAAACTAAATAATTAAATCTGAGTAAAATTTTTTAAAAGTTTGTTCTCTACATTTCTGGAGGATGTATACACAGGTAACTAATCAAAGTATTAGTAAGAATCTCACTAAAATCTATAACCATTACAAGATTAAAATCTTCTTTCACGTCCTAAATATTTAAATAAATAATTTGTTATATTTGTAAACAATCTCATATCTGCATTTAAGACAATAAAACCATATTCAACTAGGAAAACAGATATATGTTTGGTGTTGTCAATAGTCACAAGCTTTGTGAAGACCCCTGAAGTGTTGAAATAATACATGGATTCCAGTTCTACATTCCTTAAATGAAATTCTTGGATATCCTAGTGTGGCACCAAGTATTCAAAGATAAACATTTTTTGGATAGGCAAAGGTAGAAGTAAACAAAAAAATAAAGACATTGAGATATCTGTTAAACATTTGTTTGGTAATAGCAAAAATATTAGAAAGTATACAATTTCAAATGGACTGCTTTCAGTATCCTACCTTTTTTCCCACTTAGTGTGAAATATATCACTCATTGCAGATCAATAGTTTAGGTATCCTCTATTCTTTATGATTATTCAGCCACCTTTCTTATCACCTCCCATTTCAAAAAACACAAAACCCATTAACTTTTCTCCCAGATCCCTCATTTGTGGAATAATCTGTCCTCTTGACAGACACCAACTACTTGGGAGTTTGTGTTAATAGGCACCTGACATCATTTTCATAAGTTTCTTTTGACACTACCTTTTAATCAACAGGATACAGACTGAATAAGCCTGTCGGATGTTTCAACAAAATAAAAAGGAATATATTATAAACCCACAAAAGTACATTGATTGTGTCTACAAAGATATATAATTTAAAAAAGTATAAATCAAGGACTGCTATTTTACACTTGACTTCAGTTATTTTGAACACTTGTGGTCTAGTTGTGCTCATTGTTAAGGATATGATTTTATGTGTTTAGAGTAAATCTGCTGTAAGCAATTTTATAGTTTAATGAAAATAATTATAGTTTGAGCAGGATGAAGTGTATCTGATTCTACTTCCCCAAAATAAGCTGTGATATAAAGTATCATGATTTATTATGGTTATTCTTGTGGTTATGTTTGGAGTGGATTCTAGCAAGTAATGATGATTCTAAATTGCAAAGAATAGCATTTTGAGCTATTTTTCCTCAGATCTCATCTCTAATTTTTCTATGAAACTGATACAGTTTTCATTGTGGTACAGTATGTGCTACTGTGAAGACAGCATTATTGTACTGTCAATTTGACAGCTTACTTTAATTTATACCATTTAGTGGAAAAAATACAATTTTTAAATCTTTTTTAATATATCATATGCCACTATTGCTCTTCAATTTTTAGCCCATGAAGCAGCAATGCTGTGCTCTGATGCAAAATCCTGCATTTCCCTACTTAAACTGTTTACAGTGGCTTCAACTGCAGTATTCTGTTTTGGTATGTTTTCAACTTCTTATCAAAAGC
This sequence comes from Pongo abelii, assembly GCF_028885655.2. Classification (NCBI taxonomy): domain Eukaryota; kingdom Metazoa; phylum Chordata; class Mammalia; order Primates; family Hominidae; genus Pongo; species Pongo abelii. Next base: position 47,306,292 of record NC_071996.2, on the reverse strand, counting down.
CAGAGTAATAGATATATATTTTTGATTGAAAGTATTTTCAGGCCTAGCCATAATTTCATTCACCCGAAAGCATTTGAATACACTGCTGAGGGAAAAAAAAAAAAGGTGTTATGATAGGTTGTAGTAATTCCATGAGCTACTACGTGATTGGAAGCAAGGTTCAAATAACTCCTTTTATGCTGAGTAAATAATTAGATTTTAAACTAATGGCTCAGTTTCATACATCCAAGCTCCTCATTCCCCTAATTCTATCAATTAATTATTCTAAGAAACACTTACTGAGAACCAACCAGATATCAGCTTCTGTTCTAGACCCAGATGAAAATGACCAGGCCTAGACAGAAAATGCACAATTACAGGCCAACACTGATGGTAGAAAGTAGTGAGTGTCACAACCAGCCAGTGTACAAGTTTCTGTTTGGGGCACAAAGAAGAAGGATCTGACGCACCACAGGAAGAGTGAATCCCGGGGCCACAAACCAAATTTGTGCCTAATTAGACTCAAAATGTCCAAAGAAACAAACATTAAGTAAAAAAAAAAAAATCAGATCACAAAACTTTCAATACCATTCCTTCTCACTGTCACTTGGAGAACATTTTGCCTTTTGAACTTCATTGGTACATCAAAGTTGGTCTAGGTTGTCTTAAGTTTACAGACATGTTAAGGGTCTTTTAGATATTTTCCTTCTGTGTTCTCTAAGATTAATGCCAACTGGCCTGAGGGTTTAAATGACTGTTCCTCAAGGACTTACACAATAGTCATTTGGAGCACCTTATTAAAGAACTCAGGTCTTCACCACAGAGGTTTGTCTTGGTTTCCTGTGATGATCCTATTCATTATACATGCAGGAAATTATGGGGATCAGTCTAAAGAGCTTCTCAAACCAAACTACTTAGAAAAAATTGTTTTGTTTTTTTTTTTTACCACTCAGAGTTCATACATAATAGGAAAATGACGTTTCATTTCTTAAAATAAACACATATCAAGACATTTCCACTTGGTCAAGGTGTTTTTGTCTGCGACTGATTCTTGCTAAAAGCAGCATTCACTGGAATTTTGAGGGTTGCTAATGGTATGAGCTTAGATTTGAAGTGGTAGACACCTGGCTTCTAATTCAGCTCCCATTATTTTTACCCACTGTGTGACTGTAACTAAGTTATGTAACCACTTGAGGCTTCTGTTTCCTAATTTGTAAGACAGAAGTAATAATTTTTATCCCACAGGATTGTTAGGAGGATTAATTCTCTATCAAGGTGCCTAGAAATTGCTCAATAAAAGACTATCTTTGTCGTTAATACGTCATTCATGATATTTAATGCCACTGGTTACTAAGCACCAAATGCTATAGGATAGAGTCATCTTCTATGTAAGTCATGGACTGGGCAAGTCTATTTAGCTTATTACATGCCAGAAATGAAACAATTAACCATTGTTTTTATTTTATTATGTCAATATTTTCTGATTACTAACATTAGCATCAGTTTTGCCACAATTAGTACCTTGAATAGATGCAAATAGCAAATTATAATTACGCCATTAGGATTACCTACAAAGTTTTCAAGTGACTCAGATTTCTGGATCCCATCTTAAACTCACCAAATCAAAATCCTTGGAGGCAAGGCTGAGAAATCTGTTTTAAATTGCTCTCCAGGTGATTCTGATGCGCACGTTTAGAAAACTGCATTAAATGACCCAAGTCAAGGTTAAGTACAGTGATACAAGGAATACCTTCCTGTTTAACCTAGTTCTAAGACTGCAGTACAAAAGACTGACCTTGATCTAGCTGAAGAGCAATTAACCACTATCTGTCTTTATTCATCCATATAAAAAAGGGCAGGGAAAGATAACACTGGGTCAGTTAAGCACCCTTTTCACAATGTTCTTCTTAATGTGCTATTTTTACGTGAATTTGCCATCATCTAAAACCTTAGAAGCATTTTTCTTTAAAAAAAAATGTTAGGATGTAGAATTTAAACATACTTCGGATCAGAGGTGTTCTACATTCTTTATACACAGCTATTATGTGGAGAGTTTTTAAAATACTGATTCCTGGGAGCCACCTCCAACTATTCTGATTTAATTGGTCCGGGTGCTGCCTGGGCAACCAGATGTTTAAAATTCCCAGATGATACTAGTGTGGGGCCCAAATGAGAGGCACTGCTATTATGATTGACAGCTCACCTTGAGGATGGTCAGCTTCACCAGCAGTCCTATTTCCCTATCCCTCAGTGTCATTTCCAAACTCACTTGTCCTCAGATTTCCTGAGGAACTTCACAAACACTAGAGGTTCCTGAGAGGCTAATTCAGGAGATATAAGAAAGAGTTAAGGTGTGTATTATTTAAAAGTTCCCCCAGGTAACTTTAATGATAATAACTAATACCCATTGAAACTAAGAGCTAGGCAATGTTCTAATCCCTCTGAAAATATCCATTAATTTAATCCTCACTAAACCCTGTGAGTAAGAAGCATCATTATCCTCATTTCATACTAGATGTAACTCAAGAACACAGAGGCCAGTAACTTGACCCAAATAACAGAGAATAAGAGGCAGATTCAGGGTTTGAACCCCCAGTAACTTGAGCCAAATAACATAGAGAATAAGAGGCAGATCCAGGGTTTGAACCCCGGCTGTTAGACACCAGAGGCGTGCTCTTAATTCATTTATATTTTACAGCAACCCTAGGAGGTAGGTGCATCTTATTTCATTTTATTGGTGAGGAAAGCCTTAAAAAACAAGGAAATTATTGGAAGAGAAGATAAAAACCACCATGGTTAAATTATATGCAGAGTTACTAATTAATTATACTAGCCATAAAATACCTATATCCTCCACAAGTGTGAACCTATTTTACTGTCAGTCCCTCTTCTCAGTGTCTGAAATCTCCCCAGCCATGGAAGCCAAGTGGTCCTGGTCAATATTTTTACTGTTTTTCTTTTCCTTGCTGAATTGAATGCTGCGTGTGTGTGTGTGTGTGTGTGTGTGTGTGTGTGTGTGTGTGTGTGATATATACATGTAACATATGTATATGTAGTATCTCTGGAATAGAACTAGCTTGTATAGCTGGTATGGTCTATCAGTCCCATAGAATAGTTGTTGATCTCCAGTTTTACAGGAACTTGTCATTCTGTCTCTTTGAATGTGAATGATGGTACATTATGGACTAGGAGACAGGTCTCTTGGGCCAATGGGCTAGATAGGCACTATATTTTTGTTTCCAGTATATAGTACAGTTCAGACACAATAGCACTTAACAATGTTTGTTGAATACATTAATAAGATTATGAAGCTGGGAAACCATGTCTCCCAAGCACCAGCAGCCAGCAAACTTGTATACTGTCTCTGTGCTTACCTTGCTACAATTTATTTAAGTAGCATGTTCCCTTAGAACACTTATTTTCTTCCCTAATAAGACCAGCCCTTCACTACATAGCCCAAAGGGAATGCCTATGCCAGTAGGTCCATTTTTCTCTGGAATTCTTGGCTATTTAGTACAATGATCACTAGTCAATCAATAACAATATTATATGTGCTACTTTTGGCCTCTCAAGGACTCTAATGTTATGCTGTCTGGTACAATGGCCACTAGCCACACTGAGCACTTGACATGTGACTGGCTTGAAACCAAGATATGCTATAAGTGAAAATACACACTGAACTATGAAGACTTAGCATGAAAAAATAACAGAAATTATCTCATTAATAATTTTATTCTTATATGTTGAAATTAAAAATGGGTATATTCAATAAAGTATAGTATTGAAATTAATTTCACTTGATTCCCTTTACTCTTTTGAATGTGACTAGAAAACTCAACATTACATATTTGGCTCACTTGTATTTGTGGCTGACATCTGTCTACCAGAGAGCACTTCTCTAAAGTCTCAATGAATCTCTGGTAGCTCCTGAATTTTCACTGTGTATCTTATAAGCTAGATAACAATACATAAAATTACCTAGCTTCTTTAATCTTTAGTTACCCAGCATGCCCAATTCTACTGTTTTCTAGGCTTGCTGTAGGAATTGCATACTATGATGCTTTCAAATTCCCAGGAGAGAATCAGGGTTTCTCAATGATCTTTTCATACCACCACTCCCCACTGACTCATCCTCAAATGCAGTCACAACCTGGAAGCAAAGAATAATGCAGCCATTCTTTGTGAGAAAAGAGACAACTCACTCTAACTGAAAATGCATTTGAAAAATGTCAATCCTTCAACTTTTCCTGCCTGCTTTATATGAAGACCATTTACAAACTCCTTCAAACATTGAAATTGGATAAATGCTAGTTTACTTAAGTTGCTAGTTAATAAATAGCCAGTGATCAGATGATCCAATTAAAAATGATTGGGCGGGCACAGTGGCTCATGCCTGTAACCCCAGCACTTTGGGAGGCTGAGGCAGGCAGAGCGCCTGATGTCAGGTGCTCCAAATCAGCCTGGCCAACATGGTGAAACCATGTCTCTACTAAAAATACAAAAATTAGCCAGACATGGTGGTGGGCATCTGTAATCCCAGCTACTCAGGAGGCTGAGGCAGGCGAATCGCTAGAACCCAGGAGGTGGAGGTTGCAGTAGCCGAGATTGCACCGCTGCACTCCAGACTGGGCAACAGACTGAGACTCCATCTCAAAAAAAAAAAAAAAAAAAAAAAGAAAGAAAAAAGGAAAAAAAAAGATTGAACCAAGTGAGTGGAGAAAGTATAGATTACATTGAAATCAATCAATCAATCAAGTACTTGCAGCATCTTTAGGCAGTAGAATTTCTAGAAAATAAAAACAAGGCCGAGCACGGTGGCTCACACCTATTATCCCAGCACTTTGGGAGGCCGACGCAGGCAGATCACCTGAGGTCAGGAGTTTGAGACCAGCCTGACCAGCATGGAGAAACTCCATCTCTACTAAACATACAAAATTAGCTGGGCGTGGTGGCACATGCCTGTAATCCCAGCTACTCAGGAGGCTGAGGTGGGAGAATCGCTTGAACCCAGGAGGCAGAGGTTGCAGTGAGCCGAGATCGTGCCACTGCACTCCAGCCTGGGCAACAAAAGCAAAACTCCATCTCAAAAAAAAAAACAAATAAATAAAAATAAAAGCAAATAAATTAGCACTCAAATTGTTAAACTCAAATTCTAAATAAACCTACATGATTGTATGTTTCATGTTGGATTTATAACAGCAAAGATGTCATTACTTTTAATCCATTGACAGGACTAATTTTAGGATGAAATACAGTTAAGCACCTGACAAAAATAATTTAAATATAATTATGATCTTATTCATGTGGTGATTTTTTCTTCACCAGAAGTTTTCTCATCTGTATTACTCTAAGGAAAATTTCATACTTTTGATAAGTGCTGTCAGTTCTAATGTTTGATATTAAAATTTGGGATAGAAATGTGTGATATTCTGCATTTTTATAGGGTTTTTTCACATAAACAATAAAATTAAATTACCATAAGCACACATACACACTGAAAATTCATTTAGAAAACACCAGAAAATAGAACCCATATGTCCATAGTCTTTAAAATGGACTCTGGTAAAATATTAATTAAAACCAAAAACCCCTTTGGGAGGTCAAGGAGGGCAGATCACGAGGTCAGGAGATCGCGACCAGACTGGCCAACATGGCGAAATCCCGTCTCTACCAAAAATACAAAAATTAGCCGGGCGTGGTGGCAGGCGCCTGTAGTCCCAGCTACTCGAGAGGCTGAGGCAGGAGAATGGCGTGAACCCGGGAGGCGGAGCTTGTGGTGAGCAGAGATCATGCCACCGCACTCCAGCCTGGGCGACAGAGCGAGACTCCGTCTCAAAAAAATAAAAAATAAAAAATAAAAAATAAACAAAAACCTTTGACACAGGTCGCCAGGCCATATTGATGGGAAGTGGGGAATGGTGAAGCAGGATGGTGGTGTTTGGGGTGGTAAAAAATACTTATCTTGGAGTTTTATTCATATTCTTGATAAATATTTTTAAACCAAGACATTTATTGCATGGAGAAATAAGATGGCAATTGAATATCTGCTTGACTCCTAAAGATGTCTAATTTGTTCTAAGTTGCAGATCCCAATTCCCTCTTTCAGTACTTGCTGTACTATGTGTTCACATCCCTGAGAGCTGAATTAATTGACTGGCATAGCTTTATCATGAAATAGTGCAAAGACTATTTAGCAAACTCAGATATTTCTATATCTACTGAAGATGGTCTCCATGTGTTACTCAGTTGCAGGCAATGATTACAGGAACGATAATTCATATACCAGAACTGTCTGTCTAATTCAGAAAGGCAGCAATTTGGACTTTATTAAGAAGACACCTATGAACTTTTTAGAAGTTGCAGTTTGATACATATTTAGTAGAAATGTGGTTTACATATGACTGAAGAACGAAGAACAATAACTAGATAAGACTCTAGTGCAAAAGTCAATCCCTACTACATTAAATTAGCTTAAAATACTAACAAAGCTTCCATCCAATTACTGAGCCATAGAAGGAACAGATAATGAGGATTTCTCCTTTCATTTTCTATAAATACAGGTAAAATTACCTGATCTGCTTACTGAATAACTTTTTAATTGCCAATTTATTTTCTGATATGTATGTGATGAAATTTTGAGAGCTGTAAAATACTTATCTGGTAATTGGGAGATTTAGATATGTTCCCTTAAACCCCATATTCTATAGGGCACTTGTATTTGCTAAGTGCACAGGTTTATTCGTATGTAAATAGAAATAACGCATTTTAAATCCACAAGTCTCTGAACAAAAAACTGAGAGGAGGGTATATGTGATAGTTCTGGGCTTTGAGATAATGAAAAAACAGATCAAACTTTCCTCTGTTTTAAAGAGTGTGATTAATACTTTTCAAAGTGCACTGGGCCACCTATGTATTGCCTGATATCAATCATGAAACCCCAAATACTCCAAAGACTCTTCTAGCAATACTTTCAACCCTTCAGAAAATACCCAGTAATGGGACTTTTCTGAGAATGCCTGTCTTCATGTGATTTCCAACTCTGTTTCAATACCAAACAGACCCCAATGCTTATCTGATCTGATCCAAACTGCCATGAGCTCTTGATTCTGCCCATCTGTCATGAGGTTATTGGTTCAAGACAATATTAAGACACAGAACAAGAGACAGTCAGCTGGAGAAAACAATGTTTTCAACTTCCTACTACTATTCTTTATTGTCTATTGAACAGCAAGCTGTATGCTTCCAAACAGACTTGAAGTTGAATCTAAAGTTTCAAATCAACCAACTTCCTTGAGGAATTAGGTACCAAAATTTAAAAATTGTTGTAACTGCCTTTAGGTTACTCACTCATTTCCCTCTTTCTCTCTCCACTTTTTTCTCTCCTTCTCCTTCCCTTTTTCTTCTATCCAGCCTTTGATGTAAAAGAAATGCCAAAAACAAACTTTGGAAACTTACGGGATATAAGATCTTTATGGATATATGCTGTTTCACTGAAGGAAAAGACTGGGAATTTATAGACAGTTACAACAGCGTTTCATATGAAGTGTGGAGTTTGTATTTGCAGAATTAAAGGACTTCTTTATTATAATATTCTTTTATCTCACCTTGTGTCATTAAAATATAGGCCGTCAGCAGTAAAACTAAAAGTAAATATGCACATATCTTTATCTGTGTAAGGAAGCTATAAATTTCCCTCACTGATAACAGCTGTACTACAGCTATCATTTGAATAGTGCAGCTGCCACAACAATATCAAATTTTATAGTTAAAAAGCATTCAAAACATTAATGTTACAGTGGAGGTAGATATATATTGCACTATAAATAAGCATCCTCTAATGAAGAAATGAAGCATGTTTATTTTTTTCTTAAACATACCGTTCAATAGAGTGTATCTGATTCACTGCAATCTATCATAATATAATTCATTATACATGGGTATCTATAATACAAAAGTCTGATTTATACTAATTAGGCTGACTTTCATTGAGACATGTGAGAACTTGAAAACCCCTGGCCTGGGAATCTAACTGTAATTCAATGTTTGTTTTGTTTTGTTTTATTTTGAAAGAAAGAAAAAGGAAGGAAGGAAGGAAGGAAGGAAGAAAGAAAGACAGACAGACAGACTCAATCCCATGGATCTTTGGAAGGATTTGGTGTTCTTTTCCTTCCTTCAAACCCTTTTTAAATTTGTGGGTTTGACTGGCAGAGGTGAGAGATATGGGTATGTGCAATTTGGGGAAACTGAGTTTGGCAAGGTTTAAACCTAAAATGACTAGCTCCAGAGCAGGCTTTTTCAGAGCCAGGTGATTTCAATCTAAAGATGACATCCTGAGGGTTATCCTGCCTCTCTCAATGGTTTGTGGGATGTGGTTTTTGGGCTGGACATGAAGCGGCCAATACAAAAATTGAGCTTTCCATACACATTTTGAAGAAGTCAGCTCCCCCGAGGGGGGGAAGAACAAGGGTGTTTATAAATATGCAAAATTTTAAAAACAAATCAAGAGGTATTTTTAGACAGATTTTTGAAAGACAGAAATCTTTTTTTTGTTTTGTTTTTTGTGTTCCACTAGCTGGTCAGTTGATATCACAGAGGATGCTTAAGTAACATGGAGAAAAACCTGAGTCTCTGGGCCTCATCTTTGTGAATGTGTCAGATCACTCCATTAATGAGCAAAGACTGTTATCCTGACCAGTCTTGAAATTCTGTTAAAGGAGCCCACCACACCTCTGGAAGTCTTGTGCGTGTGTGCGTATCATGTTATGCTCAGCCAGCTGCCATGTGGCAATACTAAAGTGACCTGTTTTAATTGCTGCCTTCTTCCTCTGTGTCGTAATTATTACATGCAGGGAAGCTACTTGAAGTAAAGGGCCACTCACACTATGCAGCTTTAACCTTTTGCTCAGGGCACTGCTATCTGAAAATATAGTCAGACCAGCTCAAAGACTGCCACAAATGAAGCAGTAAAGGTGGGGCCCACAATACCAGAAGACCCTGTAAGTGAAGTTCCATTTCTAGGCATACAACAATTCATCATTGAGCTGTGTTGCTGTGAGAAAATCATGCAGCAACAAAAAATTGCACAGGCGTATGTCATATACCATGCCTCTCTGTCAGAGTCTGTTCAAAGAACAGTCATTGGGGTAAGAACAAACTTAGTGACTTGGACTAACTTCAAGTTCAATTGGTACTGATTTAAATTGCCCAAGAATACACACTGGAACATTTGGGATAGTTGTGACACTGAACATTTTATCAAATATTTATTAAGTTCCCACAGGTCTATATGCTCAAATATATAAGTATTATTTACTTATAGATAAATAATGCTAGTGTTTCCTCGAGGCCTACAAGGGATAGAAAAAGATATTTGCATCTGTCTGCATAAGCAGAGGATAAGCGTTTTAAGTACAAAGTGCTCCTGGTTCTCAGGGAAGCAGAGATTTATTAAAAGAACACCAGGGCATTTTACTAGACAGTGTCAAACACATGCTTTCATCTTATTGTCATAGCCACCGTAGGAAGGGGATATTATATATTTCCCGTTTTGCAAATGGAAACCTGAGGCTCATTTCTGCTGCTTTGAATGGGGAAAGACTTGAAGATGAGTGAGTTTTCAATACTCGGAGACAGTTAAAGTGATTTCATCCTAGAGATCAGCATGAACAGAGACCCAAAGGCATGAAAACACCTGGCATATTTGAGCAAAAGTAAATGGTCATGTGCCTGGTACACAGGAGGTGTGAGCACGGTAGTAGGAAGTCACTGGGTAAGTGCAGAGCAGAAGGAAAGAGAACAAAGGTGACAGAGCAAAGCCTCAGACTATAACTTTACCTGTGGATCAGTGCATTTAGAAATGGAGTCATGGGCCGAGCGCAGTGGCTCACGCCTGTAATACTAGCACTTTGGGAGGCCGAGGCAGGCGGATCACAAGGTCAGGAGCTCGAGACCATCCTGGCTAACACGGTGAAACTCTGTCTCTACTAAAAATACAAAAATTAGCCAGGTGTGGTGGCGCGTAATCCCAGCTATTCGGGAGGCTGAGGCAGGAGAATCGCTTGAACCTGGGAAGCAGAGGTTGCAGTGAGCCGAGATAGCACCACTGCACTCTAGCCTGGGCGACAGAGCAAGAACTCTGTCTCAAAAAAAAAAAAAAAAAAAAAAAGAAAAAAAGAAATGGAGTCATGGTCTACAGAGGAAAGAAATACAATTCTGGAGAAGGAAATAAAAATGCGGCGTTAGGACCTATAACTTAGTAAATTGCAAAATACGCCACTCCCTCGTCTCATTCTTGAGCTCTTTGCCTGCTTCTGTGTTTAAACTGCATTCTGTATAAAAATGAGTCACTTGAAAAAGAAATGCATACATATATATATTTTTTTTTTTTCTATTATACACACACACTCATCTGTTGTCTTTTTTCTGGGGTCGGGGAGCATCCCTTCTCTGAACCAGAGCATATTGTTCCACAAAGCAGAATGGACACATAAATGAATGACTGTTAGTGTCTCCATGCCATCCTAAGATAATAAGCACCTTTGAAGGGGTATTCATTGTTTCAGGCCCCAGAGGGACCATTTACTGCCTGGAGATAATAATGTTTCTGTGTATCCCCAGGATACCTGGGAGAATCTGACTCACTATGCAAAAATATTGATGAGAGCTTTAGATATAAAGGAGTAATAAACAACAAATCTACAGAGGAAATCACTCTCTGCAATGTTGTAAGCAAGACTTCGGGTACAGGAAGAGATTTTCTCTCTGTATTTTGGTAATTTAACAGTCAGTGTGGTTACAATCTTGAAATCAGCCTGAACTTCCATGGATGAAAATGCTACAGAGTCTCAGAACGCCTCCATGGAGACAGGAACAAGGAAGGCTAGAGAAGGCTCTGGGTTGTGAGGAGTGGGTGGAGGAAGCCATCCCCCAAAGACCTAACCACTGGGAAATATTATAATTTGAATAATTTTTAAAAATTAGGCCTATTGTCAGATAACTTGGGGTGATAAATCTTTCCATTCCCCAACTTACTTTCCTAAGAAACCTCGTGGCATGGCAGCAAACACATCCAACAACTATTGCCAGATAATGACGAATCTCTGATATATTTTGTCACACTGCAGTCTATGTTGCTAGTTTCATATTTACAAGCAAAATTGTTACCTCAAAATATGAAACACTGGCATTTAGAGAAATATAGAAATTACTCACTTCCCTGGAATTCTGCATGACAAATTAGAACTATGCTTTAACTCTAATAAATGTAGCTGTAACAGTTTTCATAAACATTCTTGAGATGTTCTTCTGGAGTAGCTTTATTTTGGCACCCTACTTTTCCTGCTTAAACAAATGAAAAGGTTGGCTGATATTGTCAAAATACAGCACTTCTGGTGAACCAAGAGCAATTTATTAAAATAATGTATTGATGCAGTGTCATAAAACACAAAATCATATTTCTGCAGGAAAAACCTATTACCCTAAGCCAAGATTATTTTATTTTAAAAGAAAAATTATTACAGTTGTGGATTCTGAAAGTTAGATGATGTGGTTCCGACCTTGGCCCTTCAGAGACTAACCAGGCAGCTTTTAATGCACCGTAATATGTTATGTAAAAGATATATTTGTATAATTAACAAGTCTTGTCTTAGTAGAAATGCATTAGCTTCAGGTAGATTCTGTATCTCTTATGATTCAAAATAACTAACTTAATAAAAATACAAATATGATTTTCTCTAGTTGTGCAGAGACATTAAACAACACATAGCCAAAGTGTGACAAACAAACACACAAACACACTCTCTCACTCTCTCTCTTTCTCTATCTGTCTCTCTCTGTCTCCCTCTGTCTCAAACTCCTCCTGCAGGGTCAGGGCTCTCCAGAGCTAACCATTTTCCTGACATCGTCTTAATCTTTTCCTTTGTCACAGCTCTGCACTTTTTGCTCTAAAGGTTTCTGCACTAAAAAGTGGGGAGGTGAAGCCATAGTTCAATTCAATTTATTTTTATATTGCCTCTCATACAAAGGCTCTCAAAACGCTTTACAGTAAGAGATAAAATAATCATATAACACTTGCCCATATTGGAAATAGCCACAATCACCCAGATGGCAAGGGGGTAAAGCTATGTGCACAGTCATGGGTCAAAGTCCCTGGCGAAGTACCCCTCGTTTAGAAGCCATATAAATGAACATTTCAGCAGGGTGACGTGGCCATATAATATCACTTGCTGAGCCCCACATTCTCAAGGGACAAGTAAGAGGCTTCATTTTTCTATTCAAATAAAGCATTATCTCTCATAAACCTATGGTGATCTCAACTGGTGACCAGCTTCCTCTCATGTGCCAACGAAAGAGCCAAAGCAGGAACATGTTTTCTTTCTATTGTTGCCAATTACTTTAATCACACATGATTTATGGCTTCCTGGAAAGCAGTTATTCTGGGCCACCTCTTTTCATTATCTGTGTTCCATATTTTGGACCCAAAAGGTAAAAGAGAAAGGAGAGTGGGAAGCCCAAAGTGAGTGGTATTTCTTTTAGTCAACCTATAGCACTGAGGAAAAAAAAATGCTTCCACTTGAGACTGAAAAATTCAGAATGAATCACCAGCACTCTGGGGCAGGAAGAAGGAATGAGGGAGGGTAATAGAGAAAGAATTTTTGCTAGATAAGGCAGCCCAAATTAAATAATAATTCCCATTGAATAAAAAACAAAACAAAAACTAAAGTCTGGAAAGGATAATGAATAAACCAATGCTGGGAAAAGGAAATTAGGTCAAATCAATATATCAAGTTTGCATGGCACTTTTAATTCACAGAAGGGTTATTCTGGACTTGATGTAAGGAAACTGGAGATGTTACTATGCTCTGAGAATGATAGAGTTATACAGTATAAGAAGAAAGTACACTCAGCAGTTGAAAGCTACCACGTTTGCAAAGACCTTCTTTTACAGTGCAAATAGCAACTTGAAATCACCAGACCCCAGGGAAAGCAATTCTCAAAAAAAGAAGCTTCTCCCCTGAACCCCCACTCCACCCTCATCACGTGGTTTCTCAAGTATGGAGACAAAACGTTCTTTGTCCATAAGTGTATTATTCAAAAAGTGTGCAAATCAGAAGCCTATGGCTTCAGAGGAATTCACACTGTTCATATCAGTAAATAATCCAAAATGCATTTACTGGGAAGCCTGTTTCTAGAATGAAGTGAACCTTTGGTATCCTCTACTTCTTGCATCAAGCCACATCTTTATAATACATAATAACAAATTAGAATATATTGTAACTCATTTTTTGACCTTTTAATATTTCTGTCACTGATTGTCAGAGTTGAGAACTACTCTCTATCCTGAGGTGATGGATTATTTAATTAACCATTGACCTTTTCCCAACATTTGTTGACAATGAGCACAGTCCCATGAAAGCTGCCTGCTTTGGATATTGGTCAATTCTGTGTTGTTTATCAATAGGAGCATACCATTTTTCATAACTTAGATCAAATAACTAGAATTACTTTGTGCCATGTATTTACCTAAACCTATTTTCAAATGAATTCATGTATGTTTCCTTTTAACTATCTAATAGGAAAGAACAATAGGTTTACTGTACCTTTTTAAAGCATACTCCGTGTTAACAAACACATATCAGGTAGAACTTAAATAAGTCAACCTACAAAAAAAAAATGTCATTTACTATTTATGAATTTTTTGGAAAAAGTTGCAGTCACTTGTTTCTAATGCTTTGCACATCTCCATATCCCCAGTTGAATCTGACTTTTTCTAGGGAATAAGACCTGAAGAAGGGTGTAGCAGACTCTTTGAAAAGTTCTTCTAAATGTTGTTTGTAAGTTCCATTCATCAGTAAAAGAAACATTCCTGCATTTTTTCCTAGGGTTTATTTTCTTTATAGAAGATGATATGGTTTGGCTGTGTCCCCACCCAAATCTCATCTTGAATTGTAGTCCCCATAATCCCGACATGTCATGGAAAGGACCAGGTGGAGATATTAGAATCATAGGGCGTTTTCCCCATCCTGTTCTCATGATAGTGAGTTAGTTCTCACGAGATCTGATGGTTTTATCAGGGACATCCCCCTTCACTGGGTACTCATTCTTCTCCTTGCTGCCATCACGTGAAGAAGGATGTGTTTGCTTCCCTTTCTGCCATGATTATAAGTTTCCTAAGGCCTCCCTAGCCCTGCAGAACTGTGAGTCAATTAAACCTCTTTCCTTTATGAATTACCGAGTTTGGGTATGTCTTTATAGCAGCATGAGAATGGACTAACACGAAAGTCAAAAAATTATGGTAGATTTTGGCTAATTAAATAGTAAGATTAGAACCTTTCATCTCCATTACTGACTTGTTTGTGTACTTGTGGTGAATAGAATCTTCATGTGCCCCTCCAACAGTCCCATGCCTACCCACCTCATTCCAGAAAAGATTTTTGTCTCTGATGCTGGATGAGGCTGAAACTGTTGCAAGCACTTCTGTAGATCCCTCTGCTTCCAAGATCCTGTAATGCCATATCTCAGAGAAGGGGAAACATTTTCAGAGGAGCTATTATTGGCTTGGCTGTCATTATTCATGTGTTCACTTCTCAAATTTTGTTTTGAGAACATATCATAACATAAAGGGGTTTAGAGCCAGACAGTCCTGAGCTCAGGATCTTAGTTCTTTTTCTTTCTGGGTGATACTGTGCACATCATTTATCTTCTTGGTGCCTTATTTCCTCATCTATGAAATGGGAATAAAATACCCACCTCTCTCACTTGCTGCAAAAGTTGAATGAGATAATATGTGCAAAATTTCTGACAACTAGTAAAAAATCCATTAAAAAATCGAGATCTGATATGATACTGAATTTTGCAGTTTGTCATGTAGACATGGCCATTATCTCTGCAGAGTGGAATACAATATATTAGAGATGGTTCAGCAACAACTGAAGTCCATTTCCATTTCCCTGGAGTCTACAGTGTTTAAAGATTTGACATTATGGAAGTATATTGTCTTCATTAATTTATGTTAATTTTTAATGTTAGTGTGGCATATGGTATAATATATATGAAAACCTGTGTAAACACACACACATTCACAAGCACAAATATGCAGGGTGAAAGAGTCCTGACCCTAAGAAAGCAGATTTTCATTAAAGCTTCAATCTAGAAGATAGTATCAAGTGTTAACTGTAACAGTGGCATTTTTGTTCGATATGGAAATAAAAATAATTCTTAAAATGAAAGATGTTCTGAAATTAGCAAAACCATGGTGTATAGATTTATCATATTTTATAAAAGTGTGACTGAAATTAAACTTTAGAGCTTGACAATTATGTCCAATGAAACAGACATGCAAACTACGCTTGTTTGTTTTCTTGCATATCTGTTAATCATGTGTTTCCTTTGGCATCTATCAATTTCTTTTCAAAGCCACGGAGCTTATCTCCTGTTAGAACAGGTCTATATGGGCATCTCATCAGATATCTAGATGGTTAAGTTGTACGTTTGATACATTGGTGACATTAATGTAATATTCTGATGGGTATCTATTAGCATGTACATCACCGAAGCACAGACTCTCTATCGTCTGAGACAGTGGCTGCCCGGTCCGTGTCAGTGTCAATCCACACCAGAATCACAAGAATGAACAAATGTGACAGGAGAGGGCTGTACCAATTACAGATGAAGGGATAGTATCTATTCCCACTGTTTGATGTGATTTATTTGGCGGTCTCTCTGCATTTGTAGGCAGCAGATTGTAGCTGTTTATGAAGTGACAAATGGTACTCAGTGACATTGAATGACTTCTCTAATCAATTTAACTTGTCTAAAAAGTGGTCATGAATTGTGGTATTCATCAAATGTCAGTGAATACAAAAAAGATTGAACTTCTTGTACTAAAAATATATATTCCAAATATAGACCAAAAAAAGTGAGAGAAACGAGTGATAAAATTGGTTTGTTTAAATAATTTTTAAAGGTGTTTTAAACACAAAATTTTAAAAGTGTTTCATGCAAAGATTTTTTTTGCAGAGAAGTGGTATATTTTATTGATTGGAGAGAGATTTTTTTTTCTTGTCCAGTTTTATTTTGTTGAAGGGTACATAATTATCTACATAAATGCATAATTCTCTGGTGGAAAAATAAAAACAACTTAACTGGGTTTTTCAGTGAAATAATTGAGACTCCTTTCATATAAAAAGCCTTTTAAGCTTATGATTTCAGTATTGACTAAAGTTTTCAATTATTGTTTCGCCCTTTTAAATAAAACTATTTGGGTCTAAGTGACTTTATTGATGAATTTATTGAATTCATTGTGAAATATTTAAAAATAGTAATCTATTATGAATGGGTTAGATCACATAACCAGAGGTTGTTTACCTTCAACATTCGAGAAATACACATATTTTTAAACTTACACGTATTTCAAACAAGACATTTGTCTCACACATATAACTAGTATACAGTGGAATAAAGTCATAAGCTGAGTTAACCTTACACAAGTATATTTACGTATGTATTTCAACTTATTAGATGTAGGTAGTCTTTTCCATACTTAATACAAACCACTACTGCTATAAGCCAAGAATGATTTTTTCCTATCTCTGTATTATTCAAATTTATTAAACAATATTTCACATTTGTTTGACACAATGTCAAACTCAGGACTCCTAAAGAACTGCTGTAGCTTTGGAACTGTTATGCTTTCTTGGACTTTAATCATTTTTGGCAAGGCTCCATTTCCTGTCAGAAAGTGAAACAGCTTTGGAATGTCATTTTCACGAAAGAAAACAGAGAGAATCCGAGAGGAAGTTCTCCTCCACTCCAGATCCCCTAAGATACTCAAACACGCTCACAGGAGGGCTGGAATACATCAAACATTAGCAGAGGGAAAAGGACACAATTTTCCCACATTAAAATACATGGATAAAGTTGAACTTCTGCTAAAAATAGTTCCCATGACTAATCCTATTAAGTTTAAAAAATTGGGCAGTATCCTCCCTGAAGCAGAATTACTCTCTGCCATCACACTCTGCTGTTCCCCCACACCCCCCAAGCCAGCAGCCCCTCAATATTAGGCCCTCATCTTTCCCGCTGTAATGACATTTGGGGAAAAGGGAGGAAGAAAGAGATCGAACAGTGCCTTTTATTCAGGTCTCAGATATCAAAGGAAACCAAAAACAAGATATAAAACTCAAAATTATCTCAGAATACCAACGATTCGAAAGAGCAATGTACTGTTCTCAGTAGATCTGCAATGTTTTCCCACTGGCTCTTGGACTCACTCTGTGTCCCCAGGGAACAATGAGATTGCAGAAAGCAAACGAAGATTACTCTGAGATATTCCACTTTAAGGCCCAGAAATGGATTCACAAATTAAGTAGCAAAATGTAAAAAGTCTCTCCTCTTTTGGACTTGCAAGCCCGTGATTTTTGCCGCATGTGACAACCTCATTAAGAAAAGGAAGAGATTTAAAAGGATCCCTGAAAAAGGCCAACCAAGCTAAAAGATTCTGAACCCAGTACACATGTTGTTATCCAAGAGAGAGAAAGCCATCGGTACTCTCCCCATACTGCAGTTCACACGGATAATCAGTTACTCTGGTCTTTTAGAGGGGCAGATACAGGAATATAAAGGAGTCTCTGCTGAAGGAGTCATTAGGTACCATGATACTGGCATATGTTAGCTAAGTGATTAGCAAGGGTGAGGTTCAGCTGCAATCAAAACTACATCCAGCTGATGCCATTAACATGCTGGATCTAATGAACACCACAGACCACATTAAAGTGAAGATAGCAAAATGACAATAGTAGAATGGCTTTTAATGAAATCATCAATCCAAGAAAGGAGGGAGATAGATGTCATCTAAGAAACCTTTGTAAAATCACTGGACAGTCACTTATGTAAGCACTGCTTTGAAACAGCAGGCAGGTAACCCACCCCTAATTGTCAAGAGATGCTTTAGACATTGTGTTTTTTCAAGCAAAGTGGTGCATCTTTTTAGTTCTGCATTAGCATGCTCGAAGTGAATTGACCAACTGATTTGGACCAACTGATTCCACACTGTCTCACTACAGTGTGCAAATGCCTCCAGCTACATAAGTCATAAAGAAAAGATCTTTTGTTATAGATCTTAAATAGAATTGCACATGCTTGAGCTAATCCATAATTCACAGCCACTTAAGGGTTGGATCTTTTCTGTATATATGCACATCATTGAAAACTGTGACCTAGAACTCCATCAATGTGTAGTTTTGTCCTGAAAAGATCCCTTTACCTTAAGGCTAACCACATTTTTCAGCTTGCCTTGCATGTAAGAAAGTTTCAGCTTAATAGTCGCCAAAGCAATTGAGATGAAATTTTTTCGAAGTTTACCAAAAGAAAGTAACTCTCTCAGGTTCACAGGCACTAGAGTGAGTAGTTAAGAATGTGGGTACCGTAAGCCACACGCGTAGGTTTAACTCACAGCCCTGCTCCTTACTAATTCAAAGTTGTAGTTTTTGTGACTAGACTAAGGCAAGAGAAAAATAAAGCATATAGACAAGGAATGACTGAAAGCAACAAGAAGTGTTTTCTCTTCCTCCTTTGGATGCCAACCCTATAATTCCCGCAATGCTGAACTCGAGTTAGCGAGTGAGTGAGTTATTTAGTTAGTGAGTTATTTAGTTCGTGAATGAGTAAGTGAGTTTTGGCGGTGGCCTTCTATGGACATACATGGCTTGTCCTCTCCCTGAACCATCTAACATCAAACCTGAATCACTGTCTCCTGGGAGCAGCAAGATCCAGGAGACTGTGAATTCAAACTTTCAGAAACTTTGCACAAAGCATGTATGTCAACAAACAGAAATAATTAGCAAGGATGAACCATCACTCTTTAAAGCAGGAACATTCCACATCTAGAAAGGTTGTAATTTTAGAAGCCATTTATAAAAGTTTTGGGGCAGCATGACCCAAGCTCAGAGAACTTCAGGTTTCTATTTAAAGAACCAAATCACAATAGACATTTAATTTAAATTTTTATTTTATTTTACGTTCCGGGATACATGTGCAGGACGTGCAGGCTTGTTATATAGGTAAACGTGTGCCATGGTGGTTTGCTGCACCTATCAACCCATCATTAATTTTAAAATTTAAAATAAGCAAAGGAGTTGTCATTTTTGCAACATAGGGTATAGGCCTGATTTTAGTCCATGTGGATTCACAGCCTCTCAGACTCCTGAGAAAATATAAGCCCATCTCTCTAGTCTTAGGGGTGCTAGCTGCAATTCAGATTTCTGTGTTCTAATTCTACTCGACCGCTGGCTAACTGTGCAACTGCTTAGTTTATCTTTCTGTGCTTCCGTTTCTTTCATGTGAAATGGGGATAATGATCTCGATTACCTCATGGGGTTATTTTAAGGACTAAGTGATATAGTAAGCATTGAGTCCCTAAATCACTGACTAGCACACACAAAACCCACAATAAACATTAACTGTTGTAATTTGTTGTGGTAGATATCATTGCAGAGGTTTATCATGTCATGCGTAACTTTCTTAATTCCTGATTCCTAGTGACCAGTTCCTCTTTTCTTGTGCCTATACGCACATCAGCTAAACTCTGTTACAAATTCCAGTATGAGTTTTATTTCTTCAGGTCTTCCCTAATTTCTCCTCATCATAATGGCCCTAAATCTTTTTAGGAATCCAGTAAAGCCATCATCTCTTGTTCATCTCTCTGCTACTTGCTCTGTCCTGTTTCTCTTCTCGATGGGACTAATTTCTTTGGTCACTGACTATCAGCCTTGGTGTCCCTAACTTCAAAAGCCAGGCTTTGTAATCTTTAAGAGAAACTTTTCTGCTGCATAAACATGTTTGGGTTTATTGGCCAGCTGAGTTCGCCAGTAAATGACTGCAACTCTACTTACTTTTCGTGGTTGCTTTTGTGTTGTCTTCTTTGTAAGCCCAGCACTGAGGGCTACACCCAGAGTGCAAAGGAATGCCTGTAGGCAGACAGTCACCAAAGATGACTCTGACGAACAGCTTGCTGCAGCTCTAATGGTGAGACATATAAAATGCATCATATATTAAATTTAATGTTGCCTCATTAGTCTCAATTAGATTCCTACATTACACCAGGATTATGCTTTCTCCGTGTTTATGTTTTCTCCTAAAAACAAGTCTACCCAAGATAATACTTCAGTATACTTTTTAAACCTTTGAATAAAAATGTCCAGTAATGGATTAATATCAATAACAGTCTTGATCTTAAAAAAATAATCCCCAAGGAAAGGCAAACTAAATCATCAAATTTCTAAAGAGTTTCATGTCATGCATAAAGCCTATAAAAGAAGTCCTGGAATTTTACTTCTTTATTTTACTCAGGAATAAACTTAAAAACTGCAAACATTTGTTCACTAAGAAAAGTAATTGGCCTGTTATTTTCTTTATTCCCCTAACATTATGCATAATATGTGATATGTTTTTTCGATAAAAGAATAGTTGCTTCCCTCCTCCTATCCTCATTTCAGTTCAACTTTTCCTTTTATTGGCATGTACCATGAAGACATACCACATTCAGTATCATCATAGATAGCTATTAAAGAAGAAAGGGACTTGAGACACCATGGAGTGCAATCATTTTTTCATAATAAAGAAATTGAAGCTCAGAGGTTTTAGAAACTTGTGGAGTCCTGTAGGTAAGTAATGGTGCAACCATGACTAGAAGACAGGTGCTCCGGCTCACATTTCATCATATATGTGACGGCTCCACAATGAATGTGAGGATGTAAACTGCTGTCATGGCCCAATGCACCCTGCAATGCCTCCCCACCCCTGACTCTGAGTTCACACGTTTGTGCAACTGCCTTATCTGAACAGACTGAAATACCTGTTGCTTGGCTGCATTGTTATGAGTAATTACACACTCATAAAAAGAAAAGCCAAGGAAAATACAATGAAAACAGCTTTATTTAAAAAATGTCTTCAGTCGTCTGTCAGTAGGTAATGAAATGGTTGGAATATGGAAGTCCTGAAAGGCTACTTCTCATTCCTACCTATATGCTAGTAACATAAGGATTATAATGAACATTAAACAATAGATTCGAAGGAATTCAGTCCTGCTGTAGATTCAGGAATAACCACTTTCTTCTCCTGTTATAAAAGGACAGAATTATTTCTTATCTTGTTCTCCTTGTCTCTCTGGGTTTCCCACAACCCTCCGGCAATTTCTGAGATGTGGCCAATGCACAGCAAAGCCTCATCAGGGAGGAAAATATCAAGAAAGGAAAATACCAAGACTTAGGGGCCAAAGAAGGAAACAGCAAGGGAGTGAATAGGAGAGAAAAATATTCTTGTACAATTTGGAAACACTGACTTAGCATGGAAAATGTTTAAAATTTACCATCACCTTAAAACTGAAAGCGGAAAGACTTGGAAAGAGCCCATTGAACACTGTTAGGGTAACACATTTTAGGCTGAATCGCTTTTGGACAATACCTATATATTCATTTCTGTAATCATACATTTTGAAGATGAACAACTATTTACAAAACTAACAAAGATACCTATATGTTCATCCAGGAACTACACCTGATGATCACGAGTCACTTTACAACATCCTATGCTAACCTAGTTGTTACTTTAATGACTTATGTAACAGATCCTTGGATACATATTATAAACCCTGGAGTTCCTAAAATAATTTAAAACTCACTTCCAAATCAATTCCAACATTTCCAAGTTAGAGAAACAATTCATATTTGGGTGGATAAACTGCCAATTACATAATGGAGTATTTAAGTAAAGTAATATATGAATGTTTTCCAAAATATAGGAGGATCTATAAAGAAGATGAAGACACATGCAACACAATTGCTCATGACTTTGAATTCTATAATTCATGGTGTAATCACAGCATTTTTTGTGCATATTCTAGAAGAATGCAAGACTTACAATTTAAGCATTAACAGTAAGATACCACTATACACCTACTAGAATGCCCATAATTCAGAACACTGACAACGACGAATGCTGAAAGGATGTGCAACAACAGGAATGCACATTCATGCTGGTGGGAATGCAAAATACTAGTGACTTTGGAAGACAGTTTGGCAATTTTGTACAAAACTAAACATACTTTTGCCATACAATCCAGCAATCGTATTCCTTGGTGTTTATGCAAAGGAGTTGAAAACTTATGTCCACACAAAAAGCTACACGTAGATGTTTATAGCAGCTTTATTCATAATTGCCAAAACTTGGAGGCAACCAAGATGTCCTTCAGTAGGTGAATAGATAAAAAAGACTGGTACATCCAGACAATGGAATATTATTCAGTGCTAAAAACAAGTAAACTATCAAGCCAGAAAAAGACATGATGGAAACTTAGATGCACATTACTAAGTGAAGAAAGCCAGTCTGAAAAGGCTACATACTGTATGATTCCAGTTATATGACACTCAAAAAAGATAAAGCTGAGGAGACGATAAAGAGATCAGTGGTTGCCAGGGGTTGGGAAGAGGGAAGAGATGAATAGGCAGAGCACAGAGGATTTTTAGGGCGGTGAAAATACTGGGTGTGATACTATAATGGTGGATACATGTCATTATACATTTGTTTAAACCCATAGAATGTACAACACCAAGAATGAACCCTAATGTAAATTATGGACTTTGGGTGATAATGTGTCAGTGCACATTCATAAAATTGAACAAATGTACCACTCTGGTGGGGGGTGCTGACAATTGAGGAGGCCATGCATATGTGTGGGGAGATTGCTCTGAACCCAAAACTGCTCTTTAAAAAAAAAAATGAAGCCTTTAAAAGAAATTAAGTATCAAAATACCAAAAAAAAAAAGTTTAACGAATTTATACTGGGAGAGCCAATTCTATGTACATGTAATGAAATGGACAGTAGCTTCTGCTGTTAAACTTTTGGGCTAGTAGCAAGCTATCAAACCACCCACAGAATGTCAAAATATTCTGTACACCTCAGAGTTAGAGATGCATGGCCCTCTGTGATTTATGGAAACCTTATTTATAATGTATTTTCTGTTCATTTCTGTCCAGTGCTGCACCTTTTATAAACCTACTGATTAATATCAAACAGTGAACAAATCTGACAAGCAGGATTACCAATCTAACAAAACTGTTTATAGTGTGAATGAAAAAAGCACACCATTTCCAGGCAGTGTACTTAATAATAAAATCCTGTTGTACTTAAGTGGTGAAGGGATTACTTAACTGTCAAAGTTTCTTTAACTGTTAAGAGTAGCCACATTAAAGACATACTATTCAAAAGCACAGGCAGAGTATTTCATGCCAGTTTATTCATCATTACCATATTTCCATATTTAACTATAACATCATTGATGTGTATAACAATAAAATAAATTCAACTATTTAAAATTAAATTAACTTCCCCTAAGGGATTTTATGGTAGAGAATAAACAAAAAGATTTCTTTATTTTCTTTTACAGATTTAAACTCACTTTTTATAAATATTACAACATTTTTTCAAGAGATATCCATAATACCATATTCACTGCAGCATTATTTACAATAACCAAGGTATGAGAACAACCTATGTGTCCACTGGTGGATAAATGGATACAGATATACAACAGAATATTATTCAGCCTTTAAAAAGAAGGAAATCCTACCATTTGCAACAATGTAGATGAATGCGGAAGACATTAAGCTATGCAAAATAAGCCAGACACAGAGAAATACTGCATGATCTCACTTATATGTGAAATCTAAAGCAGCCACTCCCAAAAGCAGAGAATGGAATACTGATTGCCAGGGGCTGAGGTTAGGGGTGGATATAGGGAGATGTTGGTCAAAGTGTCTGAGGGATGAATAACTGCTGGAGATCTAATATATAACATGGTGAATAAAGTTACTAATACTGTGCCATATACTTAAAATTTCCTAAGAAGATTGATCTTAAGTGCTCTCAACATACACAAAAATCATGACTTTGTGAGGTTATGTATATATGTTAATTATCTTGGGGTAATAATTATCTTGGGGTAATAAGTTCCCAATGTACACATATATCACAACATTACATTGTATACCTTAAATATATACAACTTTTATTTGTCAAGTATATACAATAAAGCTGGGAAAAAATATATATGAAAAAAGTGTTCCTTATTTTAATTTTAAATATTGTAAAATAATTTGATAGATTTGTTTGTTTAAAAATAAGTTTGTCATCAGTTTTTATGCACTAAGAAATGTGCATATTATGTATTATATTTGAACACTTTTAGAAAAAGAACTATTATATCATAAACCTCACAATTTCCATGAGACGTTTTGCAAAGCTCTTCCTTTAATTTTGACAATCATGTCAGTTTCTTTAGTTTCATAAATTATAGAACTACAGTGTATAGAAAATATTTAACTACATAACTATTAAGACTATTGAAACATCAACAACAAAATTCATACTACTAAGCTCAATTATTGTAAATAAACCAATTTGACAGGTAAATGAAGAGTTCAATAAAACTAGCCTAAGACTATAAATTTTTCAAAACAATAAGCAGAAAAAAATTGATCCTAAGATCTTTTCCTATATATGATTCCAAATTATGTCTTTGTTAATGCAAGACAAAACACTTTTAACCTTGAGTCAGTTTCTGCTACCTCATTTCTAACACACTTAAATATAGAGTCTTTAGAAAGAACAATAACTTTACAGAATTCAAAGTATTTATTTATCATCTAAATGTTGGTTTTGAGCCTATGTTTATGGAAATCATAAGAGAGAAAGTTTCTGAAGACTTATACAGGAAGAAACAAAAAAAAATAGAAGTAGGCCAGGTGCGGTGGCTCACGCCTATAATCCCAGCACTTTGGGAGGCGGAGGTGAGTGGATCACCTGAGGTTGGGAGTTTGAAACCAGCCTGGCCAACATGATCAAACCCCGTCTCTACTAAAAAAAATAAAAAATAAAAACACAAAAAATTAGCCAGGCATGATGGCAGGCACCTCTAACCCCAGCTACTCAGGAGGCTGAGGCAGGAGAATTGCTTGAACCTGGGAGGCGGAGGTAGCAGTGAGCCAAGATCACATCAATGCACTCCAGCCTGGGCAACAAGAGTGAAACTCCATCTCAAAAAAACTGGTAGCTAGGCAGATAGATAGACAGATAGATAGATATGAGTAAAAAAAAAAAAAAAAAAAATCCCTGCACCTAATTTATTTTCCCACAAAGTGAATAAAAATAACTATTGACAAGGAGTGACATCAACAAAATGGCAGAGTAGGGAGCTTCATAGATCTGCTCTCTGCTGAAGCAACCATTAAGCTGGCAAAATCAACTGTTTTTGGAACTCTGGAAACTAACCAATAGCTTAACACCAACAGGGGAATGTTTAATAAGCAAATAGTCTGCTAAATTTTGGCATTTTTAAGAAAATCTGTCAGGCCACTGGCTGACTGCTGGTAGAATTGAACAGAGACTTCAGCGGCAATGCATGACAAAAATTACAGTCTATAAGAATAGTTTGGAAAAGTCACAAACATATAGACAACTGCAACCACAAAAAGTGGCAACAGCAAAGTTTGGGGAAGGTGACATATTTGGTTTCCAGAGTTATCATAATATAATAATCAAAACGTTCAGTTTTCAAAAAAAAAATGAGACATGAAAAGAAACAGGAAGGCTGGGCGCAGTGGCTCACACCTGTAATCCAAGCACTTTGGGAGGCCGAGGCAGGAGGATCACGAGGTCAGGAGTTCGAGACCAGCCTGACCAACATGGTGAAACCCCATCTCTACGAAAAATTCAAAAACTAGCTAGGCGTGGTGGTACGCGCCTGTAATCCCAGCTACTCAGGTGGCTGAGGCAGAATCACTTGAACTCGGGAGGCAGAAGGTTGCAGTGAGCCGAGATCATACCACTGCACTCCAGCCTGAGTAACAGAGTGACACTGGGCGCAGTGGCTCACGCCTGTAATCCCAGCACTTTGGGAGGCTGAGGAGGGTGGATCATGAGGTCAGGAGTTTGAGACCAGCCTGGCCAACATGGTGAAACCCTGTCTCTACTAAAAATATAAAAAGCCAGGCGTGGTGGCACATGCCTGTAGTCCCAGCTACTCAGGAGGCCGAGGCAGAAGAATCACTTGAACCCGGGAGGCGGAGGTTGCAGTGAGTGAGCCGACATTGTGCCACTGAGCTCTAGCCTGGGTGACAGAGTGAGACTCCATCAAAAAAAAAGAAAGAAAGAAAGAAAGAAACATGAAAGTATGGCATATTTATAGGGAAAAAAATGACAGAAGTTATACCTGAGAGAGTCCAGCCATTAGAAATACTAGACAAACATTTTAAATCAACCACATTAAATGTGCTCAAAAAGCTAAAGGAACTCAAAAACAAATGGCTAAAGGAAATCAGGTGAAAGAAGCCTCAACAAATAGAGAGTATTAGTAAACTGATGATCGAGATTATACAAAGAATCCAAATAGAAATTTTAGAGCTGAAAAGTAAAATCACAAAAATGAAAATTCACTAGAGGGGTTCAATACAGATTTAAGCAGGATAAAGAATTTCATCCTGCTCAAATTGAAGATATGAAATTAAAGATATGTCCATTGAAATTATACAGTCTTAGAAACAGAAAGAAAAAGGAATGAAGAAAATTTATCAGATTCTAAATTGCAGTGGGTTACCATAAAGCATATTCATATATCCAATATAGAAGCCTGAGAAAGAGAAGGAAATAAAAAGGCAAAAAGAATATTTAAGGAAATAATGGTTGAAAATATCTCTAGTTTGATGAAAAACATGAATCTTAACATCCAAAAAGCTCCACTAACTCGAAATAAAAGAAACTCAAAGAGATCTATGCCTTGAAACACATTATAATCAAACTATTTAAAGACAAAGAATCTTCAAAGCAGCAAGAGAGATGTAATGCATCATGTACAAGGAATCTTTAATAAGATTAACAGCTAATTTCTCATCAAAAACCATGGAGGTCAGAGGGCAAAGGGATGAAAAAAAAAGTCTATCAACCAAGAATTCTCTGTCTAGCAAAACAATTCTTCAAAACTGAAGAAGAAATTAAGATATTCCCAGGTAGACAGAAACTGAAAGAGCTGTTCACTAGTATATACTCACTATAAGAAACGCTAAAGGAGGTCCCTCAGGCTGAAATTAAAGGACATTAGACAAAAACTCAAAGCAGTAAAAATACCAGTAAATACAACTGTAAAAATGCCAGTAAATCTAACTGTGTAAGTAAATATAAAAGCCAGTATTATTACATTTTTGGTTTCTAATACCTCCTTTTTTCATATATGACTTAAAAGAAAAATATATAAAACAATTACTATAAATCTATATTAATGAACACACAATACATAAAGATATACTTTGTGATGACAACAGTAACATAAAAGGATGGGGGAAATGACTATATAGAAACAGAGTTTTTGTATACTATTAAAGCTAAGTTGGTATCAATTCAAACAGATTGTTATACATTTAAAATGTTAACTGTAATCCCAAGGGTAACTGCTAAGACCATAAGGAAAAGAAATACAGAAAAGGAAGTGAGGAGGGAATCAAACACTATACTAGAAAAAACCCACTAAACAGAAAAGAAAGCAGTAATGTAGGAATTGAGGAAGAAAAAAGACACAAGACATGTAGCAAACAGCAAAATGGCAGAAGCAAATCCTTTCATATAAGTAATTACTTTAAATGTAAATGGATTAAACTAACCAATTAAAAGGCAGAGGTTGGCATAATGAATTTTTTTAAAGCATGTTCCAGTTATTTTCTGTTTATAAGAGATTCACTTTAAATACAAAGACACCAATAGGTTGAAAATAGCAGGATGAAAAAAGATATTCCATACAAATAGTAATCAAAAGAGAGCTCAGGTGGCTATGCTTTTGTGTAGTTCTGCAAAAGGAAGACTATTTATAATAGCAGCATCTCTGTTTTGTTTTGTTTTTTGTTTGTTTGTTGAGTCTCAAGTCCCAATTTTTTCCACAGAGAGAGACATCACCCAGCCCCACATAATTTTCTACCCTAGAGTATTACGAATTGGGTAAGTAAATACACCCAAAACACAGATTGACTTTGACGACCTGGCTTTTTTTGATTCATGATGTTCCTGGGTTGTTTTAAAAGTGTTTCAAGTGGAAAACATGCCATAAAATTTGTTACATTTATTAATTATGATCTTTTTACACTTAATTGCATTGATAATCATAAACCTACATACAAATATTGAGTATCATTAGTTCAGCATCATCCCATACTTGTTAGCAGAATTCAAACAAGTAGATTCATATGAATCAAATATAAATAAAATAGAAGATAAAATTCGGTTGTTGCTGAAAAATTCCAACTCAGATAAATTGCCAGTTGAGAGGATAAATAAGTAAAAATTATTTTCAGTGAAGTTCACCTTCAGTTAAGTTTTGCTTTATGCAGTTAAATTTGCTTCATTATTCACTGTCATCTTTAATAGATTCGTTCACGTTCTATTGGATTTTCCTTAAACTTCTTGGAAAAATTACCTTACATGTGGTTTCACTGTTTCTTCTCTTTAAGCATATTCACTAAAAGCTCTTACTAATGACTAAGACTAATCAATAAATTAAAACCAATATGAACCAAACAAAAAAAATACACCAAACATTCTTTCAGTTGATATTATAATTTACATTTGTAAAAGAAGGCTATGTTTTTTAGTTCTAATTACCAAATCTGGACTTCCTTCTCCAGTTCAATAGACAATACACTTGGCATTTTAGTTTTCCACATTCAATGGCTGGCAAATTACATGTCTTCATTAGTTTTTATGCTTATCTTAAACATCTGTTTTAGAACTTTGGATACCTCAGTAATTAATACTGACTATACATCTAAAACTACATGAGAATTATATTATGTGAATAGAACTGAGGTGGGGAGAAAAGCTGAAGACACACAGCATGCATTTTTGTTGTGGTCTTTCCCCAACTCTAATCAAATTATCAACTTCTTCTCTGGAGCTGAGTAGCTGCTGGGCCCAGCAGGCATATCACTTCTGCAGGTATACGAGATCTTGTACTCTAGGGAAAAAAAGTACTTTATGGCAAGCTGGTCATTGTCCATGACAAACAGAAGCCAAGAGTTGGTAAACTAAGTTCTCCCTACCACTGAGATTAAAAGTTCAAACTTTTGCTACATAGAACACTAGGAATGGAGAGGCTTCCATTCACTGCCCTAAAGGAGACCAGCATTCACCTGCAGAATACCATAAGCTTGCAGATGTGAACCATGATGTCTTCCACCACATGGGGAATTTTCACTGCACAGCCAGACAGAAGTTTAGCTGGCACCAAAAAGTTAAGAGAACAATAAGATAAGGGGATGGGGGTTGGGAGCAGGGAAGAGCTCCTTAGAAATCAGCAGCTAGAAGAAGAGAGCAAGCAGAACACTCAGAGTATTCAGCTCCCTGTAAAGCAGAATTGCATATGGAGACTAATGACTTTATCTACCAAAAACCGAACTTGAAGTGGCACTGAAAATTTTTCAATGACAACATTGGTTAAAAAAAAAATATCTAACTAGGAAAAAAAAAATCTGACTAGGAAACATGGCTATTGAGTTTCAAAGTTCAATATAGAACTTGAAAGCAAGTATATTGCTGATGAGATTTGAATAAATGTCATGAGAGATTAAGTAGAAGAAATGTCTCAAAACACAGAGCATAAAGGCATACATGGAAATCAGAAAGAAAAAAGTCAACAAACTTAGAGGACTTCTTCAGAAGGTAAAACATGCCAATAATGCCTTATAAAATGAATTCCATATGAATTAGAGAGTTAAGTATAAAATATGAAACAATAAAAATCAAAGAAAAATTTAGAAAATTATGTCTTTTATCTAGTGTTAAGCTGAAAGTTTTGAAATGAAAAAAATAAAATACTTGACTGTACAAACTTATTTTGAATTACATTGCAGAAGTTATTATAAAGTCATTATTAAAATATTAGAGTTGGAAAAATAGCTGCCAAGAATATGAAAGTTAGTAGGTAGAGAATCATAATGTAGCAGTCACAAACTGATGAGAAAAATCTAAGAACCCTATATGCAGTAGTTACCTATTGCTGTAAGACAATGCAACTTTATCCCCAAAATTTAGAAGACTATAATAACAAACATTTATTTTCTCACAATTTCTGTGGGTCAGGTATTCAGGAGTGCCTTGGCTATGTTTCTCCTGCTCTAGACCTCTCATAAAATTGCAATAAAGCTGTCATCCTCCACAGACTCATGAAGTCTCAATTAGGGAAGGGAGATAGATCTACTTCCAAGTTCACTCACATGGATTTTGGCAGGCTTCAATTCCTCATTCATGGGCCTCTTCACAGAGCTGCCTCATGACACTGCAGCTGACTGCTCACAGGGTGAACAATACCAGTGAGCAAGAGAGGGCACCCAAGTAGAAAGCCTGAGCCTTTTTGTAACCTAATCTCAGATGTAACATCCCATCATGTCTATACAGGCATACCTCAGAGATATTGTGGGTTCAGTTCCACACCACCACAAGAAAGCAAGTATTACAATAAAGTCACTTTTTTTTTGCTTCCCAGCTCATACAAAAGTTATGTTTACAATATACCGTAGTTTATTAAGTGTGCAATGGCATGTCTAGAAAACCATGTATATAAATTAATGTCAAAGACGTTAAAAATGCTGACACAGAGACACAAAGTAAGCACACGCTATAGGAAAAATGGTGCCAATAGACTTGCTGGACACAGAGTTGCCACAAACCTTCAATTTGTAAATAATAATAATAATACACAATATTTGCAAAGTGCGATAAAGTGAAACACAATAAAACAATATATGCCTGAACCATACCTCAGAGATATTGTGGGCCTGGTTCCAGAGCATCATAATAAAGCATATAGCAGAATAAAGTAAGTCATAAATCTTTTGGTTTTTCAAATAGTCTATTAAGTGTGCAATAGCATTATGTCTTAAAAAATGTACATATACCTTAATTTAAAAGCACTTAATTGCTTAAAAATGCTAATGTTAATCTGAGTCTTCAGCAAGTAATAATGTATTTACTGATGGAGGGTCTTGATGTTGATGGCCACTAACTGATCAGGGTGGTCGTTGCTGAAGGTTGGGTGGCTGGGGCAATCCCTTAAAATAAAACAACAATGAAGTTTGTCACATTGATTGACTCTTCCTTTTAGAAAAGATTTCTCTGTAGCAATGCTGTTTTTATAGCAATTTACCCAGAGTAGAACTTCTTTCAAAATTGGAGTCGATCCTCTCAGAACTTGACTCTGCTTTATTAAGTTTATAAAGTATTCTAAATCCTATGCAGTCACTCCAACAATGTTCATAACACCTTAACCAGGAATAGATTCCATCTCAAGAGACCACTTTCTTTACTCTTTCACAAGCAGCAGCTCCTCGTTCATTTAAGTATGATCATGAGGTTTTAGCAATTCAGTCACATCCTCAGTCTCTCCTTCTAATTCTAGTTCTCTTTCCACTGTATGTGCAGTTGCTTCATCCACTAAAATCTTGAACCCCTTCAAGTTATGAGGCGTGGAATTAACTTCTTCCAAACTCCTTTTAGTATTGATATTTTGACCTCCTCCCATGAATCATGAATGTTCTTCATGGCATCTAGAATGGTGAATCCTTTCCAGAAGGTTTTCAATTGACTTTGTCAAGAAAAATCAGATGAATCACTATCTATGACAGTGATAACCTCACAAAATGTATTTTTTTAAATAATAAGGCTTGAAAGTCAAAATTTTTCTTTAATCCATGGGCTGCAGAATGGATGTTGTGTTATCAGGCATGAAAACAACATGATTCTCCTTGTACATTTCTTCCAGAATTCTTGGGTGACAAGGCACATTGTCAACAAGTAGGAGTATTTTGAAAGAAATTTCTTTTTCTGTGCAGTAGGTCTCAAAAACAGGCTTAAAATATTTAGTGAATTATGCTGTAATTAGACATGTTGTTATCCAGGCTTTGCTGTTACACTTACAGAGCACAGGCTGAGTAGATATAACATAATCGGGAAGGTACCTGGAATTTTCAAAATGGTAAATGAGCATTGGCTTCAACTTCAAGTCACCAGCTGCATTAGCCCCTAATAAGAGAGTCAGCCTGTCCTTTGAAGTTTCAATTCAAGAAATGACTTCTCCTCTTTAGCTATGGAAGTTCCAGATGACATCTTCTTCCTATATAACAGTGTTCTGTCTACATTAAAAATCTGTTGTTTAGTGTAGCTACCTTCATCAATGATCTTAGCTAGATCTTCTGAGTATCTTACTGCAACTTCCCCATCAACACTTCCTGCTTCACCTTGCACTTTTATGTTATAGAGAGAGCTTCTTTTCCACAACTTCATGTACCAACTTCTGCTAGCTTCAAACCTTTTTCTGCAGCTCCTGCACCTCTCTCAGCCTTCATAGAATTAAAGAAAGTTAGGGCTTTGCTCTCAATTAGGCTTTGGCTTAAGTGAATGTTGTGGCTGGTTTGATCTTTTATGCAGACCACTAAAACTTTGCCCATATGACCAAGAAGCCTGTTTTCATTTCTGATCATCTGTGTTTTCACTGGAGTAGCACTTTTAATTTCCTTCCAGAACTTTTCCTTTGTATTCACAATTTGACTAACTGCTTGATGCAAGAAGCTTAGCTTTTGGCCTGTCTTGGCTTTTGACATGCCTTCCTCGCTGAGCTTAATCATTTCTAGCTTTTGATTTAAAGTGAAAGATATGTGACTCTTCATTTCACTTGAGAACTTAACAGCCATTGTAAGGTTACTGAATGACCTAATTTCAATATTGTTCTTTTTAAGGGAATAGGTATTCCCAAGAAGAGTGAGAGAGATTTGGGAATGGTCGGTGGAACAGTCAGAACATACACAAAATTTATTAATTATGGGTGTGGTTTGTGGTGCCCCAAAACAATTACAATAATTGACTGATCACGGATCACCACAACAGATATTAGAATAGTGAAAAGTTTGAAATGTTGCAAGAATTACCAGAATGTGACATGTGAGCACATGCTGTTGGCACCAATAGACCCATTTGGTACAGGATTGGCACAAACCTTCAATTTGTAAAGAAAAAAAAAATGCACTACTTAATGCAGTAAACAAAGTGTGCCTGTAAAAAATGGAGAGACATGGATATCATTTTCAATATGTAGATACAAGTAGTTATATAGAGACATTTACCTGCCTATGCCTACCTATATTTATGTGTGTCCATATGTATACACACATAGGGATATATGAAAAGATAGACCAAAATAAAACAAGAACATATCATTATGATAAGCCTCCTGAACCTAAAATAAAAAAAGTCTCTGTTCTTACCACTCTTGTCAGTCCTGCGGCTCTTCCTAGTGAGGAACTATCTTAAACAGGAAGATACAAACCATAAATCCCACAAGTGCATGGCATTGAGGCTAGAACTTACTGAGGGACAGAATCATCTCCAAGTAATACGGGTGAGAGACCTGTGGCACAAATGAGCACGTTACACTTTTGCCAGACAATTGTTCCCCACAATTTCTTGCATTTATTTTTGCTAAATCACTCCAATGTGTTTTGGTTTATGAACTGATAGCATCTGTCATTTTATGTCAATATAATTTTTAGAGTAAAGCACATTTGATGCACAGGAAAATTGCTAGAGCTAGAAAATGTATGCTTAGGCAAACAAGAAACAATAACACAAAATGAAGAGCTTTCAAATAGGTGATTGTTGCTTTGTCTCTGGAAAAGCAAAATGTTTTTAAATCACAGGTAAGAGGAACCAAATTATCTGTACTATAGAGCATAAGCTCTTCACATTTTAACCATAAGTAAAAAAGAGCTAAAGTCCTATGTTTCCATAGGGAGTGTCAATTAGCAAATGAATTTTAAAGCACTTAAGATATAATTCCAAAAACTTATTTACAAAGCATGTGGAAGTTTTTTTAAATAAAGCTGAAAGGATATTTTTAAATAGTAATGTAACCTCAGAAAACTTTCCCTGACCACAGTCAAATCCAGATCATCTTAGCTATCTTTGGAGAGAGGCTTTTAAAACCACCAACTCCCACAATGCTGTAAAACACCAAGAAACAAATAATATTATAGTGTCCAACTTGCCATTAAAAAGGAAGATTTGTCTTAACATATTTCAAACTCCCATTTACTCAAATGAAAAGGGCCTTTTTACTTGTGCTATTGTGGAAGCAATCCCTCAGCCTCAATTCATTCTTGAGCAGTCCGCTCTTAAATGCTTTTACATTATGCTATCTTCTTTCAATATGGCCTATTTACAATAGAAACAGAGCATGGTAACCAATTCTTCAATCTTTCTCAGACACAAAACATTCTCTCTACACAGCTTCCCTCACACTTGACACTACATCATACTGCCTTCATTAATGACGGGCCACACCTAACACTTTCCCATAGCCTGCAATTTCACTCTAATTACTGTTACTTTACACTGCTGATGAATGGAACAGCTAAAATTTATATGCGTACTAGACACCACTTCCTACACATCCATTCATCAGGAAGGTTTTCAGAGTTGTTAAGGAAGAGTAAAATGAATAAGTATTGACCATGTAAAAAACTCCATTATGTAGGTCACTAATAAAAGAAAAGTTCTAGGGGATAAATGCAGCCCAAAGAAAAACATTTTCAAAGTGAATGGAAAGATGAGTAGTTCATAAAGACCCTGGAAACTCAGAGAAATATCCATCAGTGATTAGGATATACAGAAGCAAATGCTGAGTAATTCATGAAGGGAGACAGACTGTAAATGCCAAATTGTTTTAAAAAAAGTATTGTTAAGCGCAAGTACTGAGGAGGAAAAACAATTTGCGGCACATCAAAATGGAAGATAAATTTCTAAATTATGCTTTATTTATAAAACTGACTAGATTTTGGCTGGGCACGGTGGCTCATGCCTGTAATCCCAGCACTTTGGGAGGTCGAGGCAGGTGGATCACCTGAGGTCAGGAGTTTGAGACCAGCCTGGCTTTGAAACCCCATCTCTATTAATAATACAAAAATTAGCTGGGCGCGGTGGCACATGCCTGTAATCCCAGCTGCTCGGGAGGCTGAGGCGGGAGAACTGCTTGAACCCAGGAGGCAGGGGTTACAATGGGCCGAGACTGTGCCATTGCACTCTAGCCTGAGTGATGAGTGAAACTCCATCACAAAAAAAAAAAAAAAAAAAAAATCTGACATTTTAAAATATAATAATAGGAATCAGATATATAAAAAATTATAATATTATAGCGAAAAAATTCCCTGTGCAGAAAAATACTGTGATGTTAATTTGGGGTTTGAAGAAATCCTGGGAGGTAGTGAAACCTGAGCCTTGTAAATGCAAATGTCATTCAGCTTGCAAATGACAGAATCAAGATTCAAGCTCAGGTCTGCATTCTATGCACTGAACGATTCTACCATGTTGGTTTGACTCTTGGGTCCCATGAACAAATATCTTGCAGTACAGTAGGAAGATAAGATGTGGCTATTAATTTGGATTTATGAATAAAAGATTAATACATATTTTAAGAGTGAGTCAAGGTTTTTAGCCTGGATGATTGGGAGAATTATAATGCTATTAAGGGACAATAGAGAAAAAGAGGTGATTTGAGTAAAATGACAAACTGCTTTTTCTTTTACTTTTTGTAGGCTTTCTCCTTCCCTAAATGCTGGCAGTCACTCCTAGAATCTCCAGGCAGGAGACTAGAAATTATATCTCTGGGAAATATGCCCACCCATGAGAAGACTCAAAGGTTATCCAACGAAATATCCTTGTTAGATAATGTTACAGAGGGTACCACAGTCAACAAGTCCTATTCATGTGCTCATAGTCTCCTAGAAACTTTTTAGTGCCCCACACTTAGATGGTAGCAGATAATTAAGGATATTTGAGCATGTAAAGAAAGAGTCTAACATGAGAAATAAAGTCCAAATTAGTTGAAGAGGAGGTAGGTGGAAATACTTGAGGAAACAGATTTCATGAAGGAGGAGGAAAAACATCCAAAGAAAGAAGATTTAATAAATATTTTTAAAGAGATAAAAGTAGACATTATATTCATTAAACAAGAATAAGTAACTATTATAAAGGAACATTCAGAGAAAAACAGTTCTCTTGAAAATTAAAAATATGCTAACAGAAATAAAAACTCAAAATAATTTAGAAGATAATGTTGAGAAAATTTCTCAGAAAATAGAGAAAAAAAAAAACAGAAAATAGGAGAGAAAAATAAGAAAACTAGAGAGTCAGTCCAGGATGTCCACTATCCAAGTATCTTCGGCGACAGATACGGGGGCGGGGGTGGTGGGGGGACTAGAATAAAGAAAAGAAAATCATTTACAAAATAACTTAAGAAAATGTTCAGCAATGGAAGACATGAACTTCCAAGTTGAAAGAATCCACTAAGCACCCACCATAGTGAATGTCATTAAATATACAGTAAGGCAAACCACTGTGAAGTATCAGCATATGGAAAGCAAAGGGAGTTCTTACAAGCTTCTAAAAGGAAAAAACAAAGCAGCTTAAAATGACTTTGGATCAATAGCGACACTAGAAGATAGAAGAAAATGACTTTCCAAGGTGGAATTTTATATCAAAATATTACTCACATAAAGACATTTTTATACATGATTAGTCTCAAACACCATCTCCTCCCTTGCATTTTTTTCTCAGAAAGTTCTTAGTGGCTGGCTCCAACAAAATGAAGAAATAAATTGACAGAGAAAGACATGGGTAGGCCAGATGTGGTGGCTCGTGCCTGTAATTCTAGCACTTTGGGAAGCTAAGGCAGGAGGATTGCTTGAGCTCAGGAGTTTGAGACCAGCCTGGGCAACAAAGTGAGACCCTGTCTCTACAAAAAAGTAAAATAATTAGCCCGATGTGGTAGCATGCAACTGTGGTCTCAGCTACAGGGAAGGCTGAGGCAGGAGGATCGCTTGGGCTCAGGAGGTCGAGGCTGCAGTGAGCCATGTTCCTGCCACCACACTCCAGTCTGGGTGACAGAGTGAGACCCTGTCTCAAAACACAAAAAAATGACATGGGCACTGAAAAGAGAAAATAGACACAATGAGATGAGCAAAGACTAACACCTCTGCACCAGGCACAGAGGGCAACCTGTCCAGGCTGGGAAAGGTTAGAAGCCTCTAAGAAATGACACTAATAATACACCTGATTCTTCCAATATATTGGGAAGAGATTTCATCAACTGGAGGTAAGTTTGGATAGGAAAAGTGATAAACACTTATTAGAAAAATAAATAAGCAGAAGAAAAAGAAGAGAAAATATAATCTGGGCAGAAAATGAAAACTTATCATATATATGTATACATAAAAGATATAATATAAAAATGAGGCTCAGATGTGGGTAGTGTTTGCATAACCATAATCATATAAACACTATAATATATATTGATCTAACTCAAAATATTATAAAATTCAAGAATAAGGAGCTAGGAAGGACCAAGGTTTTTGTGTGACAGGAAAGAAAAGACAGGTCAAAAAGAGAGCTAAATCCCATTTCCAGAAGTCATTGAGGAGCAAGCACCTAGAGCTAAACATTTTCAAGATAGAAATACATCTATGTTTAGAATACAGAGATGATAGAGTTCAAAGCCATTGCTTCTAGAAGAAGAAATTAGAAAAGTGGGCCAAAACATCCTTAGCAAATTTGAACTATTTGATGCTTTAAATTATATACACCTATCTATCACAAACGGAAATAAAAATCAGAGAGTAAAAGACATGGGAAAGGAAAGCCACCCTCAGGAAGAACGTTGTTGACTTGAGTTTTCAAGGAAGAGAAAGAGTACCCCTGAGGAACAGAAGAAAGGAAGTCATGCCAGCAGAGATGCACCAATTCAACTGCCAAAATGCTAATCTAAGTCTTTGCTAATAGCTTCTGTTTGCTTTTTTCAATAACCCTATTTTCTTCAGTTTTAGGTTTTTTATTAAGCCAAATTTTGTCGCCAGCCACCTTCTAAATCTCTTAACAACGTAACTTTAACACCAGGAGTCATCTCAATGTACCTCCATGTGCTACAATGGGGACCATGAACAGGTCCTAAGGCACCCATTTAAAATATCTATTATTACAACTCTTACTGAATTCTCTGCCTTTAAACTGCATATAATGGCTAACAAATTGCTTGGTTAAGTTAATACCAAAAAATACTGAAATAGAAATCCAGCTCATTACAGTTTGGATCTAAAAAGCCTCAAACCTTGTTCTTGAGAGAACAAGGTAGCTCTAATATCTCAGAAGCTGGAAGTGGTTTGTTTTCTTCAGTGTAGGTGGGCCTAATTAATCTTCATTTAAAAATATCTAGAAAATTGAAGTAATGGCACTATTTCAAAAGCATAATTAGAAAAACACAAGAAAATGTTATTTGAGTAAAAAAGAAATGTATGTATTACTCTTGTCAAGTCTTGCTGAGTTCCGAGGGCAATCCTTTGAAATTGAGGATAGGATCAGACATTCCCCTGCCCACCTCGAGATGGTTTCCCAGCCTTGCATGACGCCCTTGGCTGGTCATGGGAGCCAGATGAAGAACCAACAGTCTGACTTCCATCCCAAAATAGATCCTCTGGATCAAAAATAGGCCTTTCTCCAAATCTTCAACCACGATTCTTTCTTGATTCTCAAAAGTGTGCTGCAAGCTCAGAAAACAGCAATATAAAACATTTGCACGGAGTAGAACAGACATTACCAGAGATTGAGGTGAGGAAGATGGGGAGAGGTTGGTCAACAGGTACAAAGTTAGATAGGAGGAATAAGTTCTGGTGTTCTATTGCACAGTAGGGTGACATTGGTTAACATAAAGGTATTGTGTATTAAAAAATTGCTAGAAGAGAGGCTTTTGAATGTTCTCACCACCAAGAAATGGTAAATGCATGGGGTGATGGATGTACTAAATACTCTGATTGGTCATTAAGCAACATGTATGTATCAAAACATCAAACTGTACCCCATAAATAGGTACAATTAAAGTGTGTCAATTAATACAATTAATAGATTAATTCTAAAAATAAAAATAAAATGCTTGTGAAGGACATCTGTTTTATTTTATGAAAAGCTATAAGATTAATAGTGGTATAAATATTAAAATCAACACGAAATAAGAATTAGTAAATAACTGTACCATTTCCACTCAGACTTCATTCTGAGTATTATCGAAGTGCAAAGAAGAAAAAAAAAAACATCGATTAAGTGGGTCCTGTATTTCATTTATTTAGTAAAGTCATGAGAGTTTAAATATACGTCCAACGATATATATTTTCTCATTTTACAACTATTGAGTCTTTGAATGATTTATTTCTTTTCTGGATAATAAATCTTTATATTCAGAAAGGCATTACTTTAAAGAAACTTAGGATTATGCATAAAGATAGAAAACCACCAAAAAGCACATAAGCCACTGATTTAAGCATATGTGTGTCTTTCACGGAAACCATAATTCGTGTTAGACTTCTTTAACTCAGAATGGTTTCATATTCTTTATCTTAGCACATGCTTTTTGAAATTAGTAAAATGAAAGCATAAGAAAAATATATATGATTAAGTATTAGGTTGGTGCAAAAGTAATGCGGGTTTTGCTATAATAGTAAAAACCACATTACTTTGCACCAATCAGATATTTCAAAATAATAGCTTTAATTTTTTCAGCAATTGATATCCTACTTTTCAACTTACGCTATCATATTATGGTTTACAAAAACAACTCAAGCTGTGGAGGACTTTTAGGAATTAAACTATTATAAAACAAAATATTTCAAATATATATTCAAAGTGTGTTTAAAGGGCATGAGAAATAATAATTAATACTGTTAATTCCCCATGTTTGGGATTGTCCTTCACACACACACACACACACCCCTATGCATCTTTGATAAGTTTTCACTATGATTGTTTCACAACAGAAATTGTAAAGAGCAGAACAGTAATATCAATGAGAGAGAATTTCACAGAAAATGCTGGTTACATTTCATAGGGTTTAAAAACTGGCTTTGAGTTAGTTTCTGCTGAGAGAAATGCTTGGAGAAAGAATGTCCTTGGGAACAATAATAAACAGAAAACTCTATAGACTGGATTTACAAAGAAATAAATATATACATAGTCTATAAAGGCAATGTCTTGAGCACTGTGCTGGCAATTTTCCAGGAGCCCTGGGAACATGCCTAATTTCCATCTAAATTTGCACACATCTTTATTGCAATCTCATACCCTGTGAAGATTTACTCATTCTTATGTCCTTTGGCACAAAAGGAAAAATGAGATGTTTCTTCTCTCTCTCTCTCTCTCTCTCTCTCTCACTCACTCACTCTTTCTCTCTAACAGTAAAATCAGTGATGTTCCTGCAAGATCCATCAGGAGTCTAAATTGCATTCCTTGAGATCTAGCCTCAGCATCACTAATATTTGAAGAATGGAAAAACTGCAGTTACAGCTTTAGTTGTGGAACTTACTCTCAAATAATTTTCACGATGGGAATTGAGTTGTACAAATGAATCATTGAATGAGGCTACGCCCCACCATAATCCTCTCTGTAACTCATTCCACCTGTGCATGAAAAACACATATTGTCAGATAATTTTATTATGAGGTTGCTAAATTTGACAGCCCTTCAAAAGAACCACTTCCTGCATGTTTATTTTAAAGCATATTCCTGGACCACTTCCTGCACATCCATTTGAAAACTATTCCTCTGCCAGTCATTCCCACCTTCTCCCTTTCTACCACCTCTGTCCTCTCAGAGTAAAAATATATTCAACCCCAGACTAATCCTTCTTGAATTATTGCCCTCTGCCCTTCCACATACTGCCAAGCTTTTTGAAAAATATTTTAGGTTATCTTTCCCTACTTCTTTGACATCTCTCGCTCTCTTGTTATCTGTTCCTGCCCCACAAAGTATTGTAACTAATTACATAAATGTCAATAAAAACCTATGAGTCATCAAATCCAAGGGCCTCTTTCAATGCTTACCAATGATAATGATGATAATGATAATAATAGCAATCATTCTGATAGCTGACTTAACTGAGCACAAACTATATGCCTGGCATTGGGCCAAGCATTTTGCACGTGTTAGCACATTCATTCTCACAACGTTTTCCTTTAACAACAATTTTTTAACAGCAACTTAAAAGAAATCGCAGGTTCAAGAAATGATTTTCCTATGGTTGTCCAGTTAGTAAGAACTGGCCACCTTGCAGCATTTTGTATATTTTCTATTTTCATTTCTTCCTAGATGTGTTCTTGCCTCTGCCTATCTTACTTGGTTTTGTTTCTAGCTCTAAGAGGTGCTGTCTCCTTCTCCTTCTGTTAATTCTCTTCATCCATGCATTCTTCTCATGTAGTCTCATCCTCTCTATGACATTATTCACTCAAATCATTTCAATCTTCCCTTCCTAAGGATGAATTCCAGGTTTATATTTCTAGCCAAGATGTTCCTCCTGATTTGGGGCACACATGGAAATGTAGCCCTACCGCTTGTCCCTTCTGTCCATAGACCTCTGTCTTTCTCGTGCCCTTTCCATCTGGCCAATCTTGTGAATACACAGAATTTCCTTTTACGCTATTTTAAAAATTGTTCTCCCTGTCCTTTCTGATTTCAGTTGTCCAAATGAAGAATCACATTACTTCTGCCTCATTAATTGCAATTCCTTTGCAATAAGGGAAAAATTAATAACACAGAAATTAGAGTTAGAAGGCCCCAAATTTGAACTACAGCTCAGGCACTTACCATGTGCTCCAGAGCAAATTACTTTATCTTCCTACACCTCATTTTTCTTTTCAGTAATGTGAAAATAATACAGTGCTATTGTGAAGATGAAATAAAATCATAGGTATGGTATAGTCACACCATAATGCCAAACCAGGAACTCAATCCAATTTATAATAGCATTAAAAAAAACTACAAATAAAATACCTTGAAACATATTTAACCAAGGAGGTGAAAGATCTCTAAAATGAGAACTACAAAACACTGATAATAAAAATCATTGATGACACAAATGGAAAAACATCCCATGCTCATGGACTGGAAGAATCAATATTGTTTAAATGGCCATACTGCCCAAAGCAATCTACAGGTTCGATGCAATTCCTATCAGAAAACCAAGAACATTTTTCACAGAATTAGAAAAAACTGTCCTTATATTTATATGGAACCAAAAAAGAGCCCAGATAGCAAAAGTAATCCTAAACAAAAGGAACAAAGCTGGTGGCATCACATTTCCTGACTTCAAATTATGTTACAAGGCTACAGTAACCAAAACAGCATGGTACTGGTATATAAATAAATACATAGATCAATGGAACAGAATAAAGAACCCAGAAATAAAGCCACATACTGACAAGCAACTGATCTTTCACAAAGTCAACAAAAATATAAAGTGGGGAAAGGACACCCTATTCAATAAATGGTGCTGGGAAAATTAAATAGCCATATGCAGAAGAATAAAACCAGACCCATGTCTCTCACCATATACAAAAAGTAACTCAAGGTATATTAAAGATTTAAACTTGAGACCTGAAACTATAAAAATCCTAGAAGAAAACCTAGAAAAATTTCTTCTGGACATTGGCCTAGGCAAATAGTTTATAACTAAGTCCTCAAAAGCAAATGCAACAAAAATTAAAATTAACAAATGGGACTTGAACTAAAATACTTCTGCATAGCAAAATAAACAATCAACAGGGTAAAAAGACAACCCACAGAATGGGAGAAAATATTTGCCAACTATGCATCCAACAAAAGGCTAATATCTGGAATCTACAAGAAACTCAACAAGAAAAAAAGACAAATAACCTTATTAAAAAGTGGACAAAGGACACGAACAGACATTTTTCAAAAGAACACACACAAGTGGTCAAGAAACATGAAAAAAAATGCTTAACATCACCAAGCATTAGAGAAATGCAAATAAAACCACAATGAGATACTATCTCATTGGCTACTACTAAAAAAGTCCAAAACCAACAGATGTTGGAGAGGATGTAGAGAAAAGGAAACACGTATACACCGTTGATGGAAATGGAATTTGTATAACCTCTATGGAAAACAGTATGGAGGTTTCTCAAAGAACTAAAAGTAGAGCTACCATGTGACCCAGCAATCCAACTACTGGGTATGTACCCAAAAGAAAAGAAATCACTATATGATAAAGACATCTGTACCTGTATGATTATTGCAGCACTATTCACAGTAGCAAAGTCATGGAATCAACCTAAGTGTCCATAAACAGATGATTGGATTAAAAATGTGTTATATATACATATATATCACATGCATACATAACACACACACACACACACACACACATATATGAATACTACTCATTTAAAAAAATGAAATCATGTTTTTTGCAGCAGTGGATGGAACTAAAGGCCATTATCCTAACTGAAATAACTCAAAAACAGAAAGTCAAGTACTGCATGTTCTCACTTAGAAACAGTGGGAACACGTGGGCATACAGAGTGGATGAATAGACACTGGAGACTCCAAAAGGTGGGAGGGTAGAAGGGGAGTGAGGGTTGAAAAAGTATCCATCAGGTAAGACATTGACTGTTTGGGCAATGGGTACATGAAAAGTCCAGACTTCACCACTACGTGATATATCCAAGCAATAAAACGGTACTTGTACCCCCAAAATCTACAAAAAAGCTTAAATAACACAGTAATTATTCAGCAAAAAAGTGATTATATTATTAAGCTGAATTTTTGACCCTAGATTCTTCCCCAACCATTTGCTATAAAGCAGTCCCTGTTCAAAAACTTTTCATAACTTCTCTTAAGGACTCAGTTTCCTCAAGCTTCCATGAGTTCATCTCAAGCCTTTTCCAGATCTACTTTCCCATTTTACCGTCTCTCATTTCTCCAGTCTACCAGCCACAAGCCAATACCCCTGCAGTTCCTCTGACACAACTCCCTTACCCACACCTTGCCTTTTCTTAAATAGCACTCTCATTATTAGTTATTTTAATAAACTTTTATTCTAATATTCACCAATCAAAATTTGATCCATCTTGTAAAGATGGAGACAAAATTTCCATCAGGAAAATTACTGTTTCCTGGTACCACCCAGTTAAA
The DNA here is from genome assembly GCF_028885655.2 of Pongo abelii. NCBI lineage: Eukaryota > Metazoa > Chordata > Mammalia > Primates > Hominidae > Pongo > Pongo abelii. The sequence goes on along the minus strand of NC_071996.2, from coordinate 47,262,206 downwards.
ATTAATTTCTCTGTCTTCTGCATCCACATATCAGCCCAAAGTTCTGTTAATGTAGTTAGTGAAATCTACCCTTTGTCGGTGTTACTATTTAGTCATGTGTCTGTCTCTCCTCAGACAGAAGGACACAGACATTGGTCCTCTTCCTGTCCTCCCACTTCACCTATCCAGTGCTTGTTACAGAGTAAGTGCTCAATAAATATTAGATAAATTGAAATGAATTAAATATTTTCAGACTTAATATCCTGAAAAAGTAATGACGTGGAGGAAATTTCAATTTTCTTAATATCAGAATCTCCTTACAAGAAGAGCCCAATCTTTGTGGAGGGAATACTTTGCTGAGCTAATTGGGATGAGGCGTCCATAAGAGAATTGTGAGACCCACAAGGGGGCATATTTGGAAAAGCAACAGATAATCTATAAACTGCTTTCTGAGGCAGATAGTTTCTTTTCATTGCAGGTTTTGTGGGTGGCAGGCAAGCAAACTTGAAGAAAGAGATGAATTTCTCACGAGAAAGGAGATTTGAGAGAAATGGAGGTTCAATGCTGAAAGGAGACAGGGAAGCTATCTTTTTGGGAAGGACAGACATGTCTACTGTGCATTTTTTTTCACATGCTGCCTGATGCTGTCAGATAAAAATCATCTTTCCAACCCCCCCACCCACCATGAAATCATCAGTAGAATTCCATATTTCATCCCAAAGCACTGTAGAATATAACTTAGTTTGGGATGGATGCAGTGATGGGCTGAAGCCTCCTTCAAAATGGGAATAGGACAAGATCTGAATGGTTCAGCCATATTTATATACTATTCATATAATATCCTGTGAGTATCTCTTATTTCCAGGATATGGGAATAAAATAATTTAGTGTAATGATGACTATGGTTCCTTTCTCACTTTACATTCCAAATCTTGTATTTGCTTGAGTAAGCATCATAACCAACCATTCAAACATTTATAGAGTGCCAGCAAAACATGGTATTCTATTAAGTAGAAAACAACAATTATTATATCAATACCTAATATTTTTTACTAATAACATCTGCTACTTACAATATGCCAGGCACTTTCATAAGTTTACTATCTCATTTAATCCTACCTACAACCACACACTGCTAGTATTTCCATTTTAGAGGCTTAGAAAGGTTGAGGAACTTGCCCACAGTCCCAAAGCTAGTAAGAGACAAGGTCAGGAGTTAAGTCTATTTTCATCTGCTTTAATACAGATGTTCTTAACCACAGTATTTACTGCTATTAAGGGATCCAAAGATATACAATGTGCAAAACCTGCTACCAAAATGCTCACAATTTATTTGAGCAGATTAAGCAAATTATCCTTAAAAGATAACTCAGGCAATGGCTGGAATTTGAGTGTCTAATTACTGTTCCAAAGTAAAAATTGAGAAAGTCGCTTGAGATTTAAATATTCTGATTTCCTCTGAGTCAAAATTTAGCCAATATTTTCAACCAATCATGGTGGTTCTGATCATCTTTTGATAAGAGAAACGCCATACTGGCTACTGTGCTAAATGGCACTTAATAAGCCAAACGGATTGGTCACTTTGATGAACCATGTATATGCAATCAAGAAAGTTGACCATAAATATTTCTAAAGAACATTCTTTATCCATTTATCTGTTGACGTACACAGGTTGATTTCACAATGTGGCTATTGTGAAAACTGCTGCAATAAATATGGGGGTGCAGATAGCTCTTTGACAAACAAATGTCAAGATTTTTGGGTACATCCCCAGAAGTGAGATTTCTGGATCATATGGTAGTTCTATTTTTAGTTTTTTGAGAAGCCTTCGTAGTATTCTGCATATGGCTGCACTAATTTACATTCCTACCAATAGTGTACAATGGGTCCCTTTTCTCCACATCCTTGCCAACACTTGCCACCTTTTGTCTTTTTGATAAAAACCATTCTGACAGATATAGTATATGTACACGATGGAATACTATTCAGCCTTTAAAAAGAAAGAAATTCTGTCATTTGCGACAACATGGATGGAACTGGAGAACATTATGCTAAAATAAGTCAGGCACAGAAAGACAAATATTGCATGTTCTCTCTTATCTGCAGAAATGAGAACAATCAAACTCATAGGAGCAGAGAGTAGAATGAGAGTTACAAAGACTTGAAAGTGGGGGAATGAAGAGATAATGGTCCAAAGTTACAAAATCTTAGGAGTAATATGGGTTTATTTTTAGTTCTATTACACAGTATGGTGAATACAGTCAATAATAGAGGATTACACATTTCAAAATTGGAAAGAGAGCAAATTTCAAATGTTTCCCCCCCAAAAAAGTATGTGAAGTGATAGATACATTAATGAGCTTTATGCAATTATTTCGTATTATGTACACAAATTATAACATCACTTTTTACCCCATAACTTTATACAATTATAACTTGTCTATTTATAACAAAAAATAAATAACTTTTCGGTATTTAAAAAAAATTGCTACTTTCTTTTCTTTTCTTTTTCTTTTTCTTTTTTTTTTTTTTTTTGAGACGGAGTCATTCTGTCGCCCAGGCTGGAGTGCAATGGTGCGATCTTGACTCACTGCAACCTCCGCCTTCCAGATTCAAGTGATTCTTCTGCCTCAGCCTCCGGAATAGCTGGGATTACAGGCGCCCACCACCATGCCCAGCTAATTTTTGTATTTTTAGTAGAGACAGGGTTTCGTCATGTTGACCAGGCTGATCTCCTGACCTCAGGTGATCCGTCCACCTCAGCCTCCGAAAGTGCTGGAATTACAGGCATGAGCCACCGCGCCAGGCCAATGCTATCTTATTTTCTTGGCTTTCAGGTAGCTTTATAACAAGTATCTTACTTGATCTAGAACACTTTTTTCCCAAATGCCTACAAGTAAAAACTGCATATGGGCTAATATAATTTTTAATTTCCTCTGCTGTTCTGGATCAAATGGTATTATATTTTCAGAATTTCATTTCAAGATAATCCTAACTTGTAATCCAGTAGATTATGGTGTTTCTACATTATAAATTTCCTAAGGAAAACATCGTAATTGTATTTCTTTTCCTACTAAGAAGCATCACAGTTCATCCTTGGGAATCACTTAGATGAGAAGAAATTCCTAGAAATTATGCAGAACTGAAGTTAAAGTTGTTGTTCAAACAAGAGAAAACCAGACATTTTAACTGGGAATTAGAACAAGAATTGTTCTTTGAAAAAAAGTGACTTTAAATTACGTAAATAAAAATTAATTTAAGAGCAGACTTTTTTAATGAGACTACAAAACAAGAAATTCAAAGTTAATGTAGACATTAGATATTACTTCAGGAAGAAAACAAAGAATGAATGATCTGAGATAAAGGAATGTCACATGTATGTTGAATTTTAAAACAGTGTCATCTCGGCCGGGCATGGTGGCTCATGCCTGTAATCCCAGCACTTTGGGAGGCTGAGGCAGGCAGATAACAAGGTCAGGAGATCAAGACCATCCTGGCCAACACAGTGAAACCTCATCTCTACTAAAAATACAAAAATTAGCCAGGCGTGGTGGCGGGCTCCCAGCTACTCTGGAGGCTGAGGCAGGAGAATGGCGTGAACCCGGGAGGCAGAGCTTGCAATGAGCCAAGATCCTGCCGCTGTACTCCAGACTGGGCGACAGAGCAAGACTCCATCTCCAAACAAACAAACAAACAAACAAACAAACAAAAACAGTGTCATCTCATTCAATCTTTTCCTAAGTTAATTACATGATGGAATTTAAGTTTAGGTGACAGACATAAGTGAATTTACATGTTTGTACCTTTCCCCTTTATTCCATAAGCAAATATGGCTTTCAACTGAAGGAAACAAAGTTACTAGAATGTAATATTGGAGGATGCAATCATTTAAATGAGAAACCTTAGTGGTTTATATTAAGTGCCCAACATGTTGGTTTGATAGATAATTACATGATTAGGAAGGGTTTTTTTTGTTGTTTGTTTTTCTGTTTTTTGTTTTTTAATCCTTCCTTACATAGCCAATAAACCAGAATGCCTTCTTTGGAGGTTAGGATACAAATTACCTAATAAGTCATACACTCTGTGTAATAAAATCTCATATATAAAACCTATGGAGTACATAAGTGGTTATCCTGAATATTCCTGCTTTATTTTTTATAAAAGGATAAATAGTAACATTCAGGGTGTGGTTTTATCAAATTTTGCTTTTTATTATTAATTTTAATCTAATTTAATTGAAAAATATATTTTAATATGAAAGACCTGTAATAGAGGTGGTGTGTGTTTGTGTAATAAGAATGTTTGCATGGGTATGAAGAATTAAGAAAAAAACTATTTGCTTCATGTTAACATGAAAACTTTATTTCCTTACTTATATGACATTATTACAGAATTAAATAATTTATAAAGGTAAAATTTTTATTGCAATATGCTTCTGAAAAACAGTTTAGTCATTTTACTCAGTCTCACACCCCAGCCTTATCATCATATCATCTCCATTTATTTCCTATTCCAAATATGTATAAAATAGATTTAAATTTTAACTTTCAGACAGTCATATCCACACTGTTCTTGGTGAGGCACTTTGTGCCCACAATTCTATCATAAACTAATCAACTGTACCAGAAATGATAACCATTCAGTTATTAATTCCATAAGTACATGTACACCTTCTGTATCCCATGCTTAGGTTCTGAAGATATAGCAGTATATGGAACAGACACAAATCCTGCCAACCTGCCACTCAGTTTCTGATTGGCAATTGTTTCCTCTGCGTTGGTCAAATAAGCAAGCCAAACTTGAATTCTCACTTCCAGTTAGTAGAACAGTGTCATCATGAAGTGGATTTTAAGCTTTTCAAGGTCATTTAAAGGGCTTCTCTTCATTCTGAAATGTATGAGAAATGTATAAGAAAGCACTTGCTTTCTTCAAGTGACTTAAAGACAGTAGATCCCTGTCTACTGGAGGAGTGGAGTGAGTGGCAGAAGGAGATCAATGGTCTTCTGAATGAAAAACCCTGACTCTAGTTACTAAAGGCTTGGGGCTGAAGAAATTTGGCAGTGAGAACAAGGTGGCCAGGAGCAAAGTTTACAGACAGAAAGTGACATCAGTAACCAAGAGTGATGTCACCAGGAACAATGTAGAAGTTTGGGTCAACTGGATTTGAATCTCTGTGAGAAGACCACCAGTATTGTAGGAAGAACCGAATCTGACAGAGTGTGTAGAGCAAAGTTTCTCATGTTCCAGCTCCCATAATATGGAGTTTTGCCTTGGGGAGCAATGGGTGTATACATACATGTGAAGTAAGATAGCTATAGCTCTGTATCCCAGCATTCAGCCCCTCTGTGAGCTGTGCAGGGCTTGGACAAACAGAGGGCTCAACAAGTGGCAGGGAAAAGCCTTAGAATTTCCAGTTCTCTGAACAGCAAACTCTGGAAAGCAGGACACCTACCTACACTACGTTCATATTGGCAAAGCTTCTGGGGTCCCAGGACAATTCTAGAGTAAGGAGGAGACTTCTCCCTGTAGTAGACTTCCTGCTAATAAGCATATGTGCGGGTAGAGTGATGCACTGAAATAAGGAAATTATTGCCAGCTTTGTACTCTGAGATATTAAAGAAGGACATTCAGGTTGCATTAAATTAACATCTAGTTAGTATTTGTCATTTGTTTAACAATTTTTATATTTGCCCTTTATGTTCAGGATGAGATATTTTTTTAAAGATGCTAGAACTCTGAATTTACAAAGATTTATCCAATACATCTGATAAACCAATTCTAAATAGAAGAAGGTTTGTAACAAGTCTTCTCCCTGACCCTATGAATCTAAGGAAGACAGCAAGGAATCCATGTGCTGCCTCCAGGCTCTACACAACTTTGTGCTGTATTTTAAAACTACTCCCAACTGTGCTATCCTCAGAGGTGATAAAGAAGAACTGTTTATTACCAAACTTTCCTCAACCTCCATATTCTTATTCCCCTGGCTCCATATACTTGAAGACTGTGATTGCATCTTAACTGAAATAAATCTTATATGGAATATTGTAGTTCTCCAAGGTAGCTAAAACACAACCACTCCACATTGGTACAATTCTTTGATAGAGTGGACAAAATCTCTTTTGCATCTGAGAACCTCCAAATATCAGGCAGCTAAGAGACTCAAGCTTCCTGACTCTACGAGATCAGGCCCCTACTTACCTGCATCCCACTTCACCCCATTTCCCTACACGTCCTTGACTTTGACACCTTGGTGTTCTTTCAGACACTTATGTGTATCACGCCGCTTTATGCACAAGCACTTTCTCTACTCTGTTATCTCTGTTGGAAACTTCTGCCTTCACCTTTTTATTACTGAAATAATCTTTCAGCTCTCAACACAGATGTCATTTCTTAGAGACAGATCAAGTCCCCTGTTACAAGTTCTTATGGAGGGAGAGCCTCCTGTGGCAGCCCCTAATGTGTGTTGTGATTATATGTTAATGTCTATCCCCTCCTCCAAGGTTGTAAGTTACAGAAGAGCTGCCAGCATACTTGTTTTCTTGTTCGTCATTCCACATCCATGCCTAGTACATGGTAGACATTTAAGTAATACTTACTCAACGTCTAAATGAATGAGAGGGTGAAGATCTCAATAACCTGTAATAATTATGTCAAATATAACAAAATCTAATGTGAAATGAATAAGTGCAAATTCCAACATTTATATCCATAAAACCAACTACCCATGTGCAGAATGGGGAGCATGAAGCTCAAGGGCAGCTCATATAAAAGTGTACTTCAGAATTTTAGTTAATTACAATTTCCAGGTGAGTCAACAGCATGACTGCCTCAAGACAGAAACACTCAGAGTATAGTGCCCCAAATCACTGCAATGCCTTCCCCTTTATACTTCAAGTTGTTCCAACTATATCAAGAAAACTGTGGGATACTACTTTTATAGGAATGCCAATACATTGGAGACTACTCAGAGAACAGATTTTAGAATGAGGGGAATTGGTAAACCATTACAATCACTGAAAACAGCTATATTGTATTCATTCATTCACTCATTCAATCCATTTACTGAGTATGATTGAGTGTATTATACCTGGCACAAACATGGACACTTGGAAACATCAGCAAATAAAATAGACAATGATACCTGTCTCATGTACCTTACATTCTTTAAAGAGTAACAGATAATATTATAATAAATACGTAAATCATGTAGAACATTAGAAGATAATAAGCCCTATAGAAAAAAATGTTGAACAATCAAAAGAGAATCTGGGGTGCTGGGAAGAGGGTGAGGTGGTAAGTTGCAGGGTTAATACTGTGATGAGGTTGACCTTACTGAAGGGATCAAAGAACAGAAGGGAATAAGGGAATCAATCAAGTGGATATCAGGAGAAGAATGTTATAGGTAGAGAAAACACTCAAGCAAATACCCTACCACAGGATAGAGATTACCTGGCATATTGGTGGGGCAACAGGGACCAGCGTTGCTGAGGCAGAGTGAGTCCAGAAGAAGAGCACAGGAGAAGCTGAGTTGCAGGAGGCAGATCTTGGAAGGCCTTGCAGGCCATTACAAAAATGTTGGTGTTTTCTCTAAAATGAGTAAGTAGATGAGGCTGGATTAAAATCTGTAAGATCCAAAGAGTAGAAAATTTTAAGAGGCAAAATTTGACTCTATATTAATAATATTACCAGGGATTAACATCAACTGAAATATAGAATGGGCCACCTGAACCTAATTTATAACTATAAAAGGGACCTTGAATATACATCCATAAGCCATGTCCAATTTCTTTATAGAAAAAGAGAGGCAGAAAATAAAAAATGCAAATGAAATGAGATTTCAAGACTTCATAAGTCCTTTTCATTTTTCATTTTATTATATTCTAATACAGAATTCTAATGATGAGCCTCATGTCCTGTCAAAACCTAGAGAAACAGTTTCCAAATAACAAAACTGTAGTTGTAGTTCACATTTATAAATGATACATATGTTTTAATTTATTAAAAATATAGAATTATAGCAAGTATAACATAAACTATAGACTACATATTCAAAACTATAAAGTAAATGAATATAAAACATAGTATTTTAAATGTTATATCACAGACATTATGAATGTATGTCATTCAAAACTGAGCAAGATTTTGCTTTTGACAGTTTTTAACCCTCCATCAACATTTCCTGTTAAATAGTGAAAGCAGTAAGATTTCCAGGGCATATATTCATTCCTCATTGAGGGAATTTTTAAATGTAAACATTTTTAGATTTATCTACTGAAAAGTTTAAAAATTATTTTTAAGAGCCACACAATTACTATCCGTTTTTCTAGTTGAAAATAAGTAGGAGAATTTGAGCTGACAAAAATGCAACCTCAATACTATTTTGACTTTTTAAAACCAAGCTATTCCCTATGTTTAAGGAGCCTATCTATCCTGCAAATTCTTTATAAGGGGGAAAAAAACAGGCTAACATACACACACACACACACACAAACACACACCTTTCTAAAAATGTTTTTGTTACCCTGCAAAAGTCACAAAACAGCAAACCTAAATGATTAACTCACCCAGCTCACTAGTCAATTTAGAAAAAGAAGGAGGTCTTCAGAGTGAAGTAAGTGGACAGATTGAAGAACGAGGAGGGGGGGTAATGTTTTCTGGAAGTAGCTCTTAGAAATCCTGTTCACAGCCTGGAACTGCATAAATTTTCTCTGCATATGTTATTGCTACCTTGGGGGCCATGATAGCATATGCATTTTGGGTTTTTCAAAAACTATATATATGTACATGAATATGTGTGTTTAATGCATAAATATTATGATGATTTTCCTTTCATGGGACTCTGTAGTCCCTTCAGACTTTATTACAGCATATACAGTAAATAAACAGTAATCTATTGAGAATGCACATTTTTTTTGAGAAAACACAAAATAGAATCAAAAGGAGCTGGATATTATTGCCTAATGTAGAATATTTCAAAATGTAAAATTATTAAGCCAAATACACTCAGGAAGACAATCAGACATTTGGTGGCAACATTGAATCCAGCAGAAGAATCAACATGAGTATATAAACTGGAACACAGAGTCTTGAAAAAGCAAGAAAATCACACTTATGCATTCGTGTAACAGCTAAAATTTAAAAGTTAAAAAAGCAAACTAACATATTGCTAAGGTGCATTATGTAATACGATTAGAAGAAAATCTACCTCTAGTCAAGTGATTTCAATAAACCAGCACATTCAGTGTTTTGAATACCTGTAAGTTATAATTGTGAAAAGAATATTATTTGATGATATATTCAGTCCCTGATGTACTGTTTTTCAGAAAAGATATACGTTCAGTGTATTTAGTCTTACTGTTCTTTGTATACATGACAGAACAGCATGATAAAAGTGAATGATTGCAATATATTTTGTTTCCCAGTAAGTTCCCTCAAACACAGACTGACAAATCTAATATGAATCCCCAGAAATTCAGTTACTTCTAAGCTTCAGTACTCTGGAATACATAAAATAAATATATGATCAATGAAATGAAATATGACAAAATGTTTCATATTGATGTTTTCTTCTTTCAAAAATGCCTTTTTGGTTAATGCCCTAAGTCACTTTTTCCACACATTTTCTTTTTTGCAATGTATAGATTTCCTAGTTCTGATTTCAAGTTCAGGGAGCCTGGGGAGAAGTGGGAGATTTCTTCAAACCAGGGCCAGTTCCTCAGCCTTTCACATGAGAAAATTGTTAGGAGCATTAAAGTATTCCTGACTATGCTGCATTCCTTTGTTCAGAGTGAGTTTTGGGAACACATCCTTTTCTCATTATATTTCCATAAAATATATTTGATCTATTCTATTCTTAGAATACCTCTGATGTGGTCTGTGAGTGGAGCACAGTATAAAAATATTTCTTTTTTATATGAGACAAAATGTTTCCATTTCTTAGACACATTTAAAAAAAATCACCGTATAGCACTCTAAGAAAGTAAAACTTGTCCGACGCATTTTCGCAGGGCTCAAAACAGACCACAAAGGCCCCCATCCTCCGGCATTGTAGTTCAGAGCCTCACCCAAGGCAGGGAGTCCTCTGCAAAACAAAAGGCGATCAGGAAGAGAGAGGGCGAGCCAGGAGAACTGGGGAGGGTCCTGGACTAAGGAAGCAAGTTTATATTTAGAAGAAACCAGAGAAGTTAACCCTCTTCCTATGAGACTAAATGAGTTCTACTAAATTTTATATTCAAAACTAAAACATAGTCAAAAATTGTAATAGTCTAATGTGAATAGTTAATGTTTCCAACTGGTAGTGAATAGTTGAAATGTTTGCTTGGCTAATTCAATTTAGAAACCACTGGAAGCCAAACCAGTCTTTCTTGCAACTTTCTACCACATACCCACCCCTGGGACATAGCACCAGGCCACACATTCACAACCCGGCCTGCTCAAGGTTGTTGATCGTTCTAATAGCAAGCGATTTTTTTTGGAGAGCATGTTTTCTAGAATATTTGTCTTTGGCCTTCCCTTCTGAGAGAATGACTACCTAAATCTAATTTGTCAGGGACCAATTGAAACTAAAAATTAATCCTGAAGGATTGCTACTCACAAACTCATTTTAAAACTAAAAACAAAAGAAAGCTACTATTAATTCTCTTTGATTACTCATGTGATTGCATATCTATAATTTTGATAGCAAATGTAAGTTGAGGGCAAGGATTTGGTTTATCTTACCACAATATCCACTATGTCTAATACAAAGTAGTTGCTCAATAAAATTTTGCCAAAAATATGGATAAAGGAATACATTGGGAAACTGGACCTCATTCCCTATTCCCCTGTTTGCTGAAAGGGAAATAATTGGCCCTGTTAAACTGAGAACTTACTGATTATCCAAGAAGACCTGTCTTTCCCAGATGAGATAGTTGCCATATATTTGGAAAACAATTGCTTCTTGCAACAGATACTATCATAGTTACAGATGTGTCTAAATTTTTTTTATATGAGGCAAGTGCAATGTTTCAAAAATTCTAGAGATTTCTGTACCAGATTGAAATACAGGATCCTGCTATAGTTTTAAGTTTCTATACAACTCCCACAGTGTCACAGATTTAACACTGCCAGTATTAGCTCTATTAATACTGGACCAAAATAAGCAGACATATGTACAGTCAGTTCTGCAATAATTAGATATATATGCAAAATCATGCAATAAAACAACAGGGCTTGTGGGGAAAAAAAAAATGGTGTTGGGGTGCAACACTCAAAAACTTTGTCAGTGACTCATTAAAAAAAGATAGATACCTAATAAAAATGATAGCATAGTTTTACATAACGATAAATGGTTAAAAATTGCATAAATGCTACAGAACGTGTCACCTTACGTTGAAAAAGACCTGAAGTGTGGTTGTGGAAGTGAGCCTCAGAAAGATAAAAGCTCTTAAATTAATGTACAGGGGTGGATGAAGGGCTACATGAAATTATACAGCAAGCTGTAATACCAGATGTGGATAGGTGTGGCTCATAACACATACCGTGAACAGGGTAGCTGGTAGATGTTTGAAGTATGTGCACGTGTGCATTTTGTGTATTCCTAAGCAGTGCAGTTCTACTGAGTGCAGTTTTGTATGTTCATCTTGCATTTCCCACAGACACAACTGCACATAAACAAGTGCAAAATTTATGTTATGCAAATTGCTCCGATATTCACATTGGAACAAATTCATATTTTCAGTGTGAGCATCACAGCAAGACTGCCTCTATCATCTTCCAACACAATGAAATAGAAATACAATATAAATCTCAGCCTGATCAATACAGAATCATCCTGGTACAGTTTGCATGATTCTTATACCCTTAAAAAATCTGTTTTATCTAAATTTAAATTTCTTAAGAGCAACAACTATTCAGTAGCATATCTGGAAGCCCCTTCTCCAACCACATTTAATATAATAGCATTCAACACATGTTGTTTGGTGAAAATGCCAGAAGAACCATTGCAATATACCACTCTGATAATATAGTCTTTGGCTGCTAAGGTAGCAGAGAGTAAAGTGTAGAACAGTATATAAAACAAAGACATTATAAGGCCATTGTGACTTTAAATGGAGTTTGACCCTGGAGACTAAAAACTGATATGCACACATATGCGTCTAATAAATTACACCACGGCCATGCATCTAGTAAAAAATAGGTGATTCCCATGGTCCTACATGATATTGAATTTTGCTAAATCTTAATTTTGAGATTCTGTTGAAAGCTGATTAATGTAGCTCAATATTGTGGCTTCTCTGCTTGCTATAAGTTTAATGGAATCACTGTTCAAAACTGTACCCAGTATACTGTTTTGAAACCTGCTCTTCCTTCTATGTTGCTTACTTTTAGTTAATTACGTCATTCTCCACTGTTATTCTAAATATAGAAAGCATTCACTTGCTCCTCACCCTGACCAGGCCAACAAAGAGATAGGTGCTATCTAATTGAGACAAAATCAATTTTACCTACCCACATATAAAAGAAATGTCAGTTAGGGACACTATTTAGAGATCTGAAATTAAAGAAAGAACAATAACAATAGAAAATACTTTTGATATCAATTTATACAAGCATTATTTAAATAGATTATTAAGCCTACGAGTGTAGACAAGGTTCAAATGAGATCACAGAAGGTCAGTAAAATTTCTGATTTTTTTTGTTTTCTCATATTAGAAGAGTTTTTTTCCAGTTATATGTGACATTCAGTCTTTGAGGATTAGACACAAGACTGTACACATCTTCGTGCCACCAAGGACCTAACAAATTCTCTTTGGTAGATGTCAAAGGAATGGGTTTTGCTAACAGAATTGAATAGAAACTCATAGAATAAATGAATATATATTTCCCTATTTTTCTGTTTTTTATGAAAAGAGAGGATCTGATGTCAGTACTTCAACATGGTAGAATTTCTTTCCCCAGCATCAGTTATTTTCACTTCACCACTCACCACTGTGTATTAATTACTCTGGCAATTTCTGCCATATCTGCATAGCACCTGCCTTATAATTTAGCTAATATTTTTCTTTAACTTTTGGTTCTTGAACAAATATACCTTTAAAGTAAATGTTATGTCACTATGAAAATGGAAAACTTTATAAAAGAAGTGACTGTGGCCAGGAACAGTGGCTCATGCCTGTAATCCCAGAACTTTGGGAGGCCAAGGTGGGTGGATCACCTGAGGTCAGGAGTTTGAGACCAGTCGGGCCAGCATGGAGAAAACCTGTCTTTACTGAAAATACAAAAATTAGCTGAGTGTGGTGGCATATGCCTGTAGTCCCAGCTACTCAGGAGGCTGAGGCAGGAGAATCACTTGATCCTGGGAGGTGAAGGTTGCAGTGAGCCGAGATCACACCACCACACTCCAGCCTGGGCGACAGAGAGAGATTCTGTCTCAACAACAACAACAAAAAATAACTGTAAAATTTATCTCAGTGAAAATCAAACACTTATTGAATTCTGTCTGGTGCCTAAGGAAGGCTCAGAGCCTGAGTCCTGTTCTCTCATTCTTTTTTTTTTTTTTAAAGGGAATGGTTAGAAGGCAGCTAAAGATCCACAGTTATAGACATGCTAACACCAAATAGAGAATTCTTCCTTTCATTAATCGGAAAGAGTGAAAGACAACTGAAAAGACATTAACTTTCTGTCCATGTGATACATTATCATTTAAAGTAATATTTATATCACAAAATCACCTCATATTCAATGTTGGTACACATGCCAAATTTGGGAGAACATTGGTATAGTGGAAAAATATACTACTCTAGGCAGCAGATATTGATTCTGGAAAAGATTTTGTCAACCTCGTTTGCAACCACAGTCAAGTGCTGCAATTTCTCTGTGCCTTAAATAACTCTTTGACAATGGGGAATGTGGATTTTGTATCAAACAGGGTGATCTAAGTTAGGCTGTGGTTACAAACAATCACCAAATCTTACTGACTGTATTTGTGTTTGCTGACTGTATTTGTAGTTTAAACCAAAAATTTTATTTCTCCTTCCCTCTAGATGTTCTATGCAGGTCAGCTGGGATCATGTTCCTGCTTTGTCATCATCCTCACTCCAAGATTCAAGATAACAGAGCTACCACTGCCTGGAATATCACTGGTCACAATGACACAGGAAAACCACCCACTGCTTCTTAAAGCTTTTGCCCAGTAATAACACATGATCATGTTTAATTGGCTAAAGCATGTCATATGTCCACACCTGGCTTCAAGTCAGTATAGAAGTGCAATTCTGCTATAAGCCCAGAAGGTGGGAGTACCAAAATATTTGTGAGTTATAGTAACTTCCATCAACTTAATATTCTCTAAAATCCTTTTAATTTATTAAATTCTATGATTATAACAAAATAGTACTTTGCATTTAATGTATGAGTTTTTTTTAAATTTGTCAGGTTATTTACTTTGGAAAAATTTATTATATGAAAAAGCTATTATACAAATGTATCATATTCTTCAAAGATTCATTATTAAACACACTAAAAATTTTAGGAGATTAGAACTTGATATAAACTATCCAATCAGGATGGTTAAAAGTAGAAAAAGAATTTCTTGGTTTTGTCTTTGAGTGTTATTTAAATAACACAAAAATATGTGACCTAAATAATTTCAATGGTAATAGGAATTGCACAGAATAAAAGAAAATAAATGTTTAGAAACTTGCAAATGTTAGGAAAGTTTTATAATCATTAAATTGCAAAGGTCTGATGTTAGTGGAAAAACTTAGTTTGATCTCTGTTAGTGTGCCCTAGTTCCAAATGCACAGGCTCACATGGCATCCACAGACTTGCCATGCCTGGTTAGATTTGTCTTCTTCAGTTACTACTCAGTTACTAACAGAACCAGGCTCAGCACCTCCTCCCCTGCATGGCTTGGCCATCTTATGTAAAAGTGATCTGGCTTATTTAAACAGAATATTTTCTTACTGTTCCCTTTGTTATTACATATCGTAGCAAAGAGCTTTGAGCATTTTACCACTGTCTACATATCAAAATAGGTCATAGAACCTTCACAGGAACATCAAATCAGAAGATTAATAACATCACCATAGCTTGTACCAAACATTTTGAAGTGTGACCATTCTGCCTTTTAGTCTGCTGCCAATATATTCTGTCTTCCATTAGTCTCTCATGTTCTTTGAGTACTGATCTCTCTCCAACTTGACTAAAAACTTCTTTGGTGCAAAGCCAAGCTGATACTTCTTTTGGGTCAACCATAATACCTAATACAATGTTGAGCACATAGTAAGTCGCCTGAAACTTTTGTTGTTGTGGTCAACACCTATTTAGAACAGAAGGAGGATAGACGGCTTTTATTTATTCATTTAAAAAGATAGTTTTGAGTAGCCACAATATAGCCTGGACTGTATGTATAAAACAAAAACAAACTACAAAACCTAGGGCAGTGGTCCTCAATGAGGGTCAATTTCACCTCCCAGGGAACATTTAGCAATGTCTAAACACAGTTTTGTTTGTCATAGTTGGTGGGGGGACGCAAGGTGCTGCTGGTATCTACTGGGTAGAGGCAAAGAATGATGCTAAACATCTTATAACACACAGGACAGCCTCCACCACAAAGAATTATCCGGTCTCAAACATCGATCATGCCTGGACTGAGAGACCCTGCCCTACACAGTAGTGCATGAGTCAGAGAGTGAAGAGTAATTTTAATACAAATTTCTTAATAGTGGTTTTTTCTTTCCCACTGTTTTGAAAGGCAACAGTTTCACTATTTGTATCTAACTAAACAATATGACTTTAGATGTAGACATAGGACAAAAACTACATAAGGGAGTTGTTGAAAGACTTTTGTTGTTGAGCATACTTTTGTGGATGAAGGTATAAATAGTTGTTTCCATTATTTTCTTAGAGTAGAATTAACAACTTCCTCATTAAAAGAAATAAAGAATGTAATAGTAGGTGAGGTTAAGTTTAGAGAACCTATATTTATACCACCATGGTATTTCTGAAACCCCAATAACTACCGTGGCTACTTCACAGCTTAAGATCAGTTAAGACTGGCTAAGATCAAAATTCTCTTTGCTCAAGGGTCTTGAGTAGAAAAATAATATCCAATAACTTTGTACATAATAAATTTATAATATATTTCAAATAAACAAAAAATATCCAGTTCATGTATAAGAATTTTTAACCAGATAAAGATGAATCATAATAAAGCAGAATTATTGAAAGTTTGCATCCTAGCCTTCTTGCCTGTATTCCAAGGTCTAGTTTGAAAATGCCGTGATCAGTAGTTTAATACAAGCTAGCATTTGTTTGATGGTAAAATCTCCTTTATTAGAGGGCTAGTGTTTGGGAAACCTCCCATGAACAAACTAATTGTAGGTAACCCATGGAGAAAGCGTTAAAAGTCAACACTCCACTTATGAAAAATACTGCAAAAGTTTAGCAAAACATTCATTCTTTATGCCTATCAGAGATTCAAAGAATTATAGTAATAAATTTCAAGGATATCTATTGCATCCTCTTTGCCACGTGGGAGTTGATAAGTCTAAAAAATCTATTTATCTTTGTGTATTGGTATGTCTCTCTCTCTCTCTCCCCCCTACCTTGTGTCTTGGAGAACATAGGTGGAGGTCACATCCTTCTCTCTGTATCTCATTTTCTGCATTACCTAGTAGAACTAGCAAAGTTCTCATCTTTGTCTTTATATTTGTTAATCTCTTTGTGTTTTACTCTGAGTATTTTCTTGTTGTTCTTTAGCTGTCTCTTTCACTCAATTGGCCATTCTCAATAACTAAACAGGTATTTTTCTGGCTTTAGTAATTGAGTTATTTTACATTTCATGTTAAATGTTCATGCATTCAATTAATTACTTAAAATATAAACATTGAATACTTACTGTATTCCTGGATCGTATTAGGTACTAAGAATATGACAATTAACAAAACATATGCTGCCCCTACCCCACATGCCTTATAGTTTTTGGAGAAGATAGACAGGTAACCTGCCAATGATAATAGAATGTGATAAATGCTTTGATCACAGAAGAGTTCTGTGAGAATAAAGAGAAGAGACATGTAAGTTAGTCCTAAAAGAGTTGGTTCTTGAGGAAACACTCCTGGAGGTTTTGATATTTAGGCTTGAATGTGAAGAACGAGGAGCTATCAACTTACTGGGCTATAGAAGAATGATTATTCAAAGAAATAGCATCCAAAAAGCAACATGATCAGATGTATGTTTTCAAAATATCACTCTTTTTCATAAAATAGTTCAATGAGGGCAGCATTAGAAGCAAGGAGACCAACCAGAAGACAACAGCAGTTGTACCTTCAAGAGGTGATGTTGGCCACAATAGAGGAGAAACAGAAGAAATCGAAAGAGATGAACAGAATTATTGTTAGTTAGGAATGAGGCCAGGAGAACTGAGGCTGCTGCCAAGGTATCCACCTCGGACATGGTGTTACCATTCCTTGAGCTGGGAAGCACAGAAGAAGGAGCAGGCTGAGGAACCCGAGCTGGAGAAAGAATAGGATGAGCTCAGTTCTACCCATGCTTTACCTGTGTTGCCTGCTGGGCACCCACAGGGAGGGGCCCAGAGGGAAGTTGGCTATATGGGTCTGAAACACAAGAGAGAAGCAATTACAGTAGATTAATTTCAGAGATAATATTTTCCTCAATGGGATGAATACATTGTAAATATACGAAGCTAATTTTTTCAAATATGAACCCAGGAGCAAAGAGTCTCTAGTTCAGTCTTTGATATGTATAATCAAAGGCTTTGCATGTCTTTTCCCCTTATCACTGTACACTAGCATTCCTTATTACTGCCTTTGCCAGAAGGTCGAATAATATTATTAATGTAATATTAAAATAATATTACTAATCTTATACATTTATATAGCTCATCATAGTTTACTTAAAACTCTTTCTCATACAGCTCTGGACAAAGTCTTCAGTCTGTGAGCTGGCTTTAGAGAACCAGCCTAGGGCCAGGAAACCAGGATCGAACCGCAGACCAGAAGTTCTAATGAGTTTGCTGCAAGTATTTATTCTGGGGTCACAGCCAGTGTTCAGAACCAGAAGTCACAGAGTTAACCAAGCCAAGGCCCAAGATCTAAGCCAAGAGTTGGAGCCAAGGCCATGGGCAAAGCCAAGAATCAGTCACAGGATTAGCACATCAGAACAAGCCCCAGAACTGCTGCTGAACCCAAGGTCCTCCCCCAGGCCCTGCGTCCTTCGGAGGCATTCTCTGCCCATGGACTTGCACTCCCAGAGGAACACAATCTACAAGGTAGGAATGGGAAACCTGAGGATTTCCTCTGCCTTTATAGGACCTTTGCTTTGGAAAACACAACAAGAATCCCACTGAAAGCATATTAACTCCCAAGTGATGACTTAAAACAAATAAAACTGTATGTATTATTTATGCATTTATTAAAATTCCTAGATGTATTGTTACATTCAATTCATTGTTACATTCAATTAAAACCAATGAGAAAATCTAATAACTTCAAATTCAATCAGATTTCTCTCAAAGAATCTTAAAAAATCCTGAATTCTAACTTGAATATTTTCCTATAATATCTTACGATGTCTTCCTTCATTTACCCTCTTCCGAGAAACTTTGGTAATAATGTGTAGATTTTTTTCTTTTTATCTTTGATGTAGCCAAAAGAGCCTAAGAACAACCTAGGTAAGAAAGGAAACCTTTACTAAAGCTATAGTCTCAGAAATAAATGTAGCAAAAGTAGATTTCTCTCTTTAAATATAATTTTAAATAGAGCATACATCATTAACATGGCTCAACAATTTTAAAAGTATATTTCAAAAGCAAACAGTGAAACTTTCATTCCTAGGTCAGTCCCTCTTCAGTTTAGTACCACACCCACCACCCATGAATGTAATTATTGTCATCAATTTCTTGCCATTCCTTCAGAATTTTATAATGAGCATATAAGCACACACAGAAATATGTTCTCGTTTCTCCTCTTTCTAAGCAAAATGTAGCACACTGCTCTGAACCCTGTATTTTCCCATCTAACTATGTGCAGAGATTTCTCCTGTCTTTTAGAGTTGAATAGTATTCCATTGCATATGTGTACTTAACTTATTTAACCAGTCATTTAACATAGACACTTAGGTTGTTTTGAGTCTTTTACTGTTACAAATAATGTGGCAATGAATAATCTGGTAATATTCCATTTTGCACATATGCAGTATATATGTAGGAAAAATTGCCAGAAGTTAAATTGATGAAGTAGAATGTATTGCATTTGTAATTTTAATGGATATATCTAAATGGCTTTCATAGTATCATACTAATTTCTACTTCCCCACAGCCTAAGAATTTTATTTACCTTCTTGACTTTTCCCAATCTTTAAGTAAAAAACTATGGTATTATGATATAGTTCAATTAATGTTTCTCTTACTAAGGGTATTACTGTGCCTGTTTTCATGTATTTAAGAGCCAAAGGTATGTTATCTTTTTACAACTTTTGTCTATATATTTTTTAATTATTGGTCTTTTTAAATTATTGATTCTAGAAGATTTTTATTACATTAGAACTTTTTATAAAGTATGAGTTGTGAGGAATTTTCACAGATTTTGGTTTATCTTTTGACTTTTATATAGTTTTTGGCCATACACAATTTTTTCTTAGCTTTTTATGAGTCAAATTTATTAACATGGTTTTGGCTTTTAAAAGATCAGTAAAATAAAAACATATGAGCACCTCAATATGATGAAAAATTATCTCTCTCATTCCCAGATCTAGCATCATACTTATTTGGAATACACTGGATGTAAGAAAAAAGAAGAATGTCCAATATCAACACTATTGTTAACATTATATAAAAGGTACTAACCAAGAGAAATATAAGAGAATGAAAATGAGAGTTAAAAACGTACCTAGGCATAACCAAAACAAAAAAAAAAATGCAAGACGCATGTGGAGAAACCATTGTAAATGTTACTGAAGGACAAAAATGAAGACTTGAATTAATGGGAAAACCTACCTCGGACTAGAAGACCCAACATCATAAAGAGGCCAATTTGTTTGAGATTATCTCATACATTTTTTATATAGCCCTCCCAAAAATTACAATGAGTTTTTATGTTGTTTTTGTTTGTTTTGCTTTTTCTCATTTTAAGAACTAGACAAGATAATTGAAAAATTTGTATGGAAAACAACCGTACCTACAATAATATCCAAGAAAACCCTGATATAGAAGAGCAATAGAGGTAGATTGGCTCTAACATATTAAAATTTATTCTAAATTCTTAATAATTAATAGTATGTTAATATCACATTAATACCAATAGACTAATAAAATATAACAAATCCAAAAGTGTGTCTAATATAAAGAGAAATTTTGTTTACAATAAAGATGTCATCCCAAATCAGTGGAGAAAGGTAAATTATTTTATAAACATCTTGGGACACCTGAATAACCATTTAAAACAAAATACTAGATCCATGCTTTAGGTACAGCAAGTACCAGATAATTCAAAATGGATCAATAGTCCTAAAAAAGGTAGGGAGAGAGGGAGAAAGAAGTGAGTAAAGCACTAAAAACACATTGTAGGTGAGTTCTTTCATAACCTGAAAATGATAAAAACTTCTAACTAGGAAGCAAATAAACATTTTAGTGTTTTTTAAGTGTTTTGTACAATTCTAATACTTCAAGACTTTTTTTTCTTGAATAGAATACCAGCCTGGGTCAAGCCTTAAGCAGACATTTTTGAGAAATAATCAACTATCTTTCTGGTAGATAGATATACATAAAAAATATCAGAAGACGATAAACACAGAGAATAAATGAGATTTTAAAGGGTCTCTGACTAAAATACTAAAGTAAAAATTCTGAGAGACGTTTCAAGTCAAATATGTTAATCCCTTGTATATTTTTAAAATAACACGGATTACCATGATTTACAGTCAGAAGATATAGGTTCAAGTTTATATTCTCTCACTTACCAACAACATGACCTTAGAAAAATTAGTTAATTTTTCTGAAATTTAATTTTTTAATCAACAAATGAGATTAATGGAAAGATCTCTATCAATATCCCCAGGTTATTGTTTTGATAAAATAATCTAACATATCTGCAAATACTTTATAATCTGTAAAAACTATACAAATATAGTTACATATATATATGTTTCAGCACAAAAACTATATATCTGTTTTAATGAGAAATTCAGTTTAATCAAGTTTCTGAAGATATCATATAGCATCCTAGCAGTTTTGGGATTTATAGAGCGGAAGTTAAAACATGTTTATTACTGTCTATGACACTTACTGATTTGAATCTTATTATTTCAAATGGAACTGAATAAATGAATAAAAATAATTACTCTAGATGGCAAATTGTCATCTGCTGGAAGTCAGTGGGTAGAGGCAGCAGCAGGTACTATGAGAAATCGAGGCAGAGGCATATCCTTGAAGCCCATCACTGAAGCTAGTCCATGTGGCAGAGCACACAATAGACACATGGGAGGTGGGCCTGAGCTGCAAAAGAAGTACCAAGAGCAGCCATCTGTCTTCCCATGCAGAACCATCACCGCTGTATCCAAGCCTCTCCATCAAGAACTTCCAAAGGGTCATGCTCATAATAAACTGGAAAATGATGGCTTCCAGTATTTAGTAACTCAGAGGATGGGACTTTCCAATACTATATGTAATACAAGCTGACAAGAAAAAAGCATTTCAAATAAGGCTACTAGGAGTAGGGGAATGGCTTTAGTTTTGCTTTGCCTTTGCAGGCAGGCAGAGTCAATTTGATCCAAGTAGCCTTATTCAACAATATCCAGATGGACTTTTTTTTGTTGTTGTTGTTGTTGTTGTAGAATAACTTTTATTGATATAAAAAGATATTTACAAGTAGTGATTTTCATTTTCTTCCTTTTGCTCATATGTATCTTCTAATTTTGCCATTGTTAATACCTATAAAACTAATTTGGCACCTACTGCTTAAAGTGATGGGTTTTAATTGCCCAGAGGGCCAAGAAAACCAAATAGGGCCTACTGTGGTCATGCCATATTAAAAAAAACTCCATATCATTGAAGTTAATACTGGAATATATTTTTCAAAACCCCACCATTTAGAATATTGAGGAATAATAAATACCTGGTCCTTTTTTTTGTTGTATAAACATACATGTGCTTTGAAGGCTCATCTTTAATGTTTTTATGTGGCCTTTGAAACAGCTTCTAGAACTTCTCTTTTAGGGTCCTGGAGCACTTAAGGGTCAATGGAAGCTGTTTGACTACCAGATGGACTCTTTATATCTAGATAAGAAAATGGCTTGCTGGGAATAATCAGGCCCACCCCTGTAATGAGAAAGGTACATAGTTAACTATACACACTTACACACTTCAAAGAACACAGAGTGGGTTCTGATCCCATTGTCTGTTCACAAAAAAATAAAAAAACTAATGCCTCTTCCCCTGCCTCTCCAAAAAAGAAAGAAGAAAAAAATATTTTGTGACTAGCAAAACATTTTTGACCAGACTAGTATGAATCCTTTCACTATGTTGCTCAGTTTTCACACCACATAATTTGCTCCTTTCCTTAAGTTAGCATTGTTAATTCAAAAAAAAAAAAAAAAACCTTCTCCTGTCTTCATTCATTCGCCCAATGAATGGCTTTTATCAATTGCATTATTGCAGTAGTCATCAGCAAAATTCTACACAGGACTAAACTGCCCTGAATATGCTATGCAGATTGCTTGTGCCTGTGGTGACACCTAGAATGAATAAAGTGTACCTTTAATTGGACGGTTCTGCATCTTGATCCCACCTACTGTCAGTAGTATGCTGGAGTTGGCTTGATCCATTTGCCAGAGCTAATTACATGCATTTCTTCCCAAACCTGAAACCAGCAACGTCACGGTGGTAGCTTGAAATCATCCATGACAGGAGTATTTACACCACGGAAATTGGCAAAAGCTAAAAATCACCCCCTCCCCCACAAGAGAGCCAG
This sequence comes from Pongo abelii, assembly GCF_028885655.2. NCBI lineage: Eukaryota > Metazoa > Chordata > Mammalia > Primates > Hominidae > Pongo > Pongo abelii. Next base: position 47,239,257 of record NC_071996.2, on the reverse strand, counting down.
TTGTTAGTCACTTTCCAACAAACTTGACAATGTTCTCTCCAGAGAACCCCTGTTCTCTGACCAGTTGTGATAAACGGTTCTTTAAACACATTTTGGCAGGAAGATTTGCATTCAATCACAATAAATACAGAAAATGAGTGCCCCCTCCTACCAAAATGTAGAAAACATGCTCCATCAGTTAAAACATCATACCTTCCCAAAACAAGCCTTGAACTGTTAACTATGTAATCATTTAATGGCACCACTTGGAACCCCTTCTTGAAAAGTATTCACATTTCTTGCTGACACAAATTAAGTCCAACCTTTTTTGTAGTGACTTATTTGGTTGGTTGGTTTTTAAACCTCCCTCAATGCACTAACATCACCAAGATTTAGTGGTAGTTTGCTGAGGCTGAAGCCAAATGGCTGAGTGAATCCAGCCAGATACGAGAAAGTCTCATAGTGTAACCGTTTTCCATGTTTTATTGTTCACAGCAAACCAGAAGTTGAAATAGTAAGTTGTACGAAGTTGAAAGTGTGGAGGGTGGGAAGGTGGAGAAGCTGGACTGGTGCTGTTCAATGATCAAGGAATTAGAAGCTGTTGTTCTGGAGCAACAGCGTAGGTGGAATGTTGGTGCCAAGTGGGTTTTTTTTCTGTACCTCACTTCCTTTCCTTGCCTGTGGCTTTCAACAAATACGGTGGTGGGATGGTCAAAATCATGATCCTTCTCAAATTCCAATTTGAAATATTCTTTCAACATATGTGTCCTACAGTGTTTGCTACAGACTGACTTCTATAGCTCCAAAATCATATATTGAAGCCTTAACACCCCTATACCTGAAAATGTGACCATTTGGAGATAAGAACTTTATAGAAATAGTTACATTACAGTGGGATTATTAAGGTGGGCCCTAATCTAATATGACTAGTGTTCTTACAAGAATAGGAAATGAGAATATAGACAACATAAAGAGGCACCATGTGAAAACACTGAAAGAAAACAGCTATTTACGGGTCAAGGAGACAGGCCTCAGAAGCAGCAATCCTTCTGACAGCTTGATTTTGGACTTCCAGCCTCTAGAACTGTGAGAAAATAATTTTGTTGTTTAAATCACTCACTCTGCAGTGTTTTGTTATGACAGTCCTAAGCCCTAGTTACTTAGCCCTAGTGTTAACTAAAACAGGATTCTTTTTTGTTAGAGACTGAAATGCATCTCCCTGAAATTCTTATGCTGAAGACCTAGCTCCCAATGTGGAGACACAGCCTTTGGGGAGGTAATTAAGGTGAAATGAAATCATATAGCATGGGGCCCAAATCATCGGATAGCACTGGTGTCCTTATAAGAAGAGGAAGAGTCACCAGAGTGACTCTTCCCTCTCTTTCTCATCTCTCTCTCTCCACACTCACTGAGGAAAGTCCAGGTGAAATTACAGCCAGAAGGTGGCCTTCCACAAGTCAGGAAGAGAAGCCTTACCAGAACCAAATTCTGACAGCATCATGATCTTGGACTTCTAGCCTCCAGAACTGTGAGAAAACAAATTTCTATTGTTTAAGCCACTGGTCTGTGGTATTTTGCTATGGCAGCCTGACCAGATTAATCCACTCTTCCTTTGTATGTTTTGCTGCCGAGTAGGCATCAGAGGATTATTAAATGAATAGACTTACCCATGAGGCTCAATCCCAAATGGAATCTGAGAAGAAGATAATGTCTTAATTTAATTAATTTCCCCTTCCCTGTTCATCAATATTCTTTTGACTTAATTTAACACCTTTTCTTGCTTTCATTTTAACCCGAGATTACACTGCTGGATGTAGGTTCATAGGAGAATCCAACAATGCTGAAAAGGTTTTCTGAGCATCCAGCATGTTTGGTTTTCACTGCTAGACATTTTTTTTTTTTTTTTTTTGAAATGGAGTCTTGCTCTGTCAGCCAGGCTAGAGTATAGTGGTGCAATCTCAGCTCACTGCAACCTCCGCCTCTCGGGTTCAAGTAATTCTCCTGCCTCAGCCTCCCGAGCAGCTGGGATTACAGGTGCCCGCCATTACACCAGGCTAATTTTTGTATTTTTAGTAGAGATGGGGTTTCACCATTTTGGCCAGGCTTGTCTTGAACCCCTGACACCGTGAGCCACCCACCTCAGCCTCCCAAAGTGCTGGGATTACAGGCGTGAGCCACCGCACCCAGCCTAGACATTCTTAATACATCAATGTAAATCTCTGACTGCCATGACATGGTAGCAATCGACAAGGTTGCATAAGAATACTGTTTGCTATACAATTTCGTAATTTCGTCCCTGAACGATTTTTTTTTCTGCAGAATTGGTGTAGTTTGCATGTCATCAAAATCCAAGTTGAGTCCTAGTTAGAATTAAATTGGTATAATGATGAAAACTGAGCCTTCACTAAAGTGTCAAGCATATGTGAGCAATCAACAAATACAAATCAATAGTAAAATAATATATATCCTAATTTATACTATCATCCATGAGCTCAACACAGATTTGTATATATGAATTGTTTGTTTTCACACAGCTCTACTTTGTGACTCTTTACATTCATGACTTTTTAATCCTAATGTCTTCCATGCTGTAGGTATTAATTTATCTTACTGTGACCAGGCTAGAATCTTTATTGCATGTAAAATTTCTTATTCATCTTGGGATCTCCCATCTTCTAGTAGAGTGGCTTGTACATAGTAGGTAAATGGAATTGAGTCAGAGAACGGAAGAAGAGCTCAGTCCCCTTGATCTCACAGTAAAACAGTGGAGGGACTGAGACTAGTCTTCAAGGCTGCTGAATTCCAGACCCCTGCCATAGTTATTAATTGTGCATGTATTATTTATCTTCATCATTCTAGCATTGCAAAATGAAGTTTTTATTGATCAAGTAATACTCTCCGGGGCTAGGCAGCATTATGTCAGAACTTCCAGATCAGTCGTTCTAATGGGATGGTCTCAGCCATTCCTTACCAGACCTCCTAAATGCAACACAGTTTACTGGGTATGAGAGACTTTCAAGTGAGCTCATAATCAATGAGCAGTAAACATCTCATGGCAGTCAGAAGTGGCATGGACCCTTAGAACATGAATCAAATCTCTCTTAACTCTAGTGTTGTGCTTTGTTCTCAATGTTTGTCTTTATCTTTCAGCTGCCTGGCAGTTTGGCTATATTTGTGCAAAGAAAAGGTATGCACAGTTGATTTAGAAAAGGGGTTTCTCTATAACTAAAATTTGCATATATGAGAATGTTTGCTTTTAAAGTCTTTGAAATATTAACATTTTATCCATGGTGATATACAATTTAGCAGTTTGGAATACATGACTGTTTGAAGAATGTCTTTAGAAGTTTCATGATGGTGCCACGCATTTTGTTAACACAAATTTCCCAAGATTTGCAAGAAGGTCATGGGTTAGATCTATGACCCCAGTGTCATGATAATTTTGGCAACTTTTCCATGCCCATTCCTTGGATCTCTCCCTCCCCTCATTTATAACCACATCAGTGTTGGCTCATCAACTTGCACAGCCCTGCCTCTTTCCTGTGAGAATAAACATTTCGTCAAATGAAAACAGTTTCAAGACTAGGGTTTCCTTGGCCAAAGTTAAAATAAAAGCTTTCCCCTGATGTAATTAAGGCAGAGACAACTGTAGACATGTTCTAAATCCTTAAAATGCTCAATCCATCCACAGTCCCCATGTGTCCCACTGGAGCCAAAGTCATCTTAATTATGTATTCTAGGTAGAAGGCAAAAGACCAAATCCCGCCTCATCCGGACTTCAAAGCATTTCAAATTTCATCCACATCTCCTTGGTTTTTCTTTCACTTAATATTAAGTGTTCTATCATTAGCCCTAAGCTTTCTATTGATGTACCACTTTTTATTTAAAGAAATAAAAATAGGCTGAATAAAACAGTGATTGAGACCATTTCTCCCCAATGCCCAGTTCCCTCCTTGGGAATGAAGCACTTCATGTTAGTAACATAATTTATTGATGCATTGCCTTAGTCAATGAAGATTTCAAGGGAACCTGAAGGGCCTAGGTAATAGGGCAATCAGACAGTGTGCCCAAAGCTCCATGCCAACAATTGTTTCTATATGTCATCCAATTAAAAAGCACCCCATGCAGCCTGTAAAAAAATAGATATTAAAAAGGGGTTATCAATAATCTGAAAGATGTATATGCGCGGTGAAGAAGGTATGAACGAGGGCATATATTTGTGTGGATACAGAGAAGGAAGAAGTAGGGAGTGATTGACAAGTGGATGCATATAATTATTGAGAGCCTACTATGTCCCAGGCATATTTGTAGACACCAGAGATGTGTGCAGCAGAAGAACACAATCAATGCTCAGCCATCTGGAATCAGGCAGTGGATACAGGAAGAAATACCTTAGTCTTACTCTCTGGTCTTTGATATACTCTGCTGGTAAATTCGATCAGAAGCTGTGAAGCCAAGGAGTTTGTTGACACCATTCACAATGGTCACTTCCCAAGGCACAGAGCGGAATTTTAAAAGATGGAGGGCAGATAAAGAAGAGCCATGAAAAAAATATTTAGTACTGCTCTTTCTCATTTCCTCTGCAGTACTATTCGCTGATTCAGTGTTGAGTCTTCCAGGATGCAGAGGCTGTCGGAGCATCAGAGTAACTCGCCATACATTTGGATGACTCTGACATTGGGTAGACCATACGATAACCTAGTGCTCAGGAAGTATTCAGGTTTCTTCCTAAATAATTATACTCTTGAAAACATTAAAATTATGTCCCATGAACAGAATAGGTACCTTCATTTGGGGTCACTGTGTATCAGTAACTAAATGTCTTTTTAATCTTTGTTTCTAATTTTGGAATGAAGTCTTTAGAAACTGAAAAGCACAGGGTAGTGAAATGTAACCTTTTTCTTACTCATTTCTTATTTGAAATACGCTTGAAGTTTTGGAAAACCAACAAAAAACTAGTTGAAAACTAAGAAATGGAAGGGCAAAAATCCTGAGCTATGTCTCTATGCACACCACTGTCTCCAGGACCTAGAATCATGAGTACACATAGCACCCTTTAAATATTTGTTTAATGGGTTAATGAATTAGTTGTTAGTTTCTCTCTATGGCAAAATGGTAAGTACAAAGGACCTCGAATATCGGTAGTTTGGCCAAGACCCATGAGAGGAATAGCATAATCCATATGGCTCAGACCCAATATGAAGTCATCATTCATCATTTATATATCTAGAACAAGGGGTGAGCGATGAAGAGGAATAAAATGAGTGAAAACAGTAACTTCATGGAGGACTTACTATGTTAAGCACTGCACTAGGTCCTTTATACAAAAGTCTTATTTGATTCTACAAACAACCCTATAAATTAGATACTAGTATTTATTCTACAGATAAGAAAACAGAGCAGTAAGTGGAAAAAGCAAATCATTCAAAAGAAACAGAGAAAAGTGAAACAAAGTGTTGCTTGGGTCAGAGATATAAAGCACCAGAAATTAAATTCTCCTTCAAATGTTGACATATTAATTTAACACTTTCACCAAAATCACAACCAGCAACGTGCTTACTTTAGGAATGTGCATGCATGTTTGTACGTGTATACACATTTCCATTGGATGATAAAACTAAATCCCCCTTTGGAAAAATATAACAAACGAATCCAGAAAATTGTTTCACCAAAACCTCCTATAAATGATCTCAGTTCTGTTTTGGAAGAAACTACTCTCCAAGGAGAAATGAAATAAGCTTTACTTTCAACATTCACTGTCTTTTTGTGCTGTTCATGAATAAATTGGGCTAATTGTTGAATGTGAGAAGTGATGATTTTATGATATATATATTACTGCCCCAAAATTATTAGTTGTTAAATTCATCATCTTTAACCAACAGGTTAGGCTGAATCTAGAAGAAACAGATATGATTCTCAATGTGCAGTGCTGTACACACTTTGCAATCCCCACATTTATGTGCAACAGGTAACTCCAGTTACAGAGTCCACAAACCTGAAACACTGAAGGAGTTTCAAATATCACATAACATTTCAATATTTAATATGTATTCTAAGCATATCAATTTCTGCATATAAAGAGTGACTAGCACATCATGCATTACCATGTCATACTAGTTCTGAGGAACAACGGCTTTCAATTTAAAGAATAAAACACCCTCCAGCTGAAGAAAATTCTCACATTACAATATGTTTAAAAGAATCTATTCCAGTTGTGGTTGGTTGTCTATGAGAAATCTTTTTCATAGGGGGAAAAATTGAACATTCCCATGTGAAAGTCTTTCTTTCGAGAGAAAAAAAAAACTGTACATTGCATTTTATACAAACTAGGTGAATTCAAAATGATGGATCATTTCAAAAATATTCATTATACTATTTACTTACATAAATGTGGTTGTATGAAGAGTAAAAAAGGAATGCATTCACAATCGGTTTAAGTAATTTTCTCTTGGCAAACCACCATATAAAACAGGGGCGTCATGGCGCCACAGAATTCTGAATTGTGGTAGAGCATCATCAGTACACATGGCATTAATCTTTGTCTCGTTGCAGGAGACACCCTTGCTTGCATTAGCAGGCTGCCTCTTAAATGGAAGATGGTGTAATGTAACTCAGGTTTAAATAACACAATAAATAAGAACTCAATTTCTCTTTAGTCTTTCTTACTAATCTCTTCCAAGACCTCTCTGTTAAAGTGCTTCACTGTCTACACATTCTAATGCAAATGACAACTTTTTTGGAGGGGTGCAGAGACACCCAAAAGAGCATGGTAAAGGAAGAAGCTCAAGGGGTTAATATCAAAATTCAGTATTTAACATGTTAAGCAATCGAAATACTTTAAAAAAAAACATATGTATGTAAATGTTACATAATTACTTACCCCACTTTCTTGTCTTTTAGCAAACTGACAGTTCCAGTATTTTGGAAATCTCACTGTTTTATATCACTTCATGCTCTCCATGACAAGGGGAACATTTAGCTGTCTTTAATGTCTTCTAATTAAATACACAAAGCATTCTTAAAGTCTTCTTTCTCCAAATATAGATATACTTTAATATAACAGATTTTTCCAAATGCATTTTTCTATTGAACTGAGAAGCTTTCAGAAACTGTCCCCACTGAACATAATGACTATTTAAGGAAACAAGCTATTTATGTGGAAATATTAAGAGGGATGATTTTGATAACCCACACTCAAGGCCAAAATAAGGATCACTGGGACTTTTACTGAAGAAGTTAATGGAGGCCAGGCCATTGGCAAATGACCTTGAAATCCCTCGATGTAGCCTCAAATTGGCTTCAGCACAAGCTTATTATTAATGCAGACAGCTAGTTTATACCATGAAAAGCACATGGTATCTCTCTCTCCAAAACCATAGCTGTCACTCAGGCACCCACAGATTCAAATAAAAGCCATCAATGTGACAACAGTTTTACACTTTTACATATTTTTACTAAATATCACAAGTTTATTAATCAGTATTTTATGTTGCCTAAGAAATTATAATTCATCTGCTCAATGGCAGCTTTACATATGTATATTTAAAAATTACTACATAAAAGTATTAAAACATATTACAACACTTGATTTAGATTTTAAATTGTATTTGTCTCTCTGAATATGCCCCAGAGTAATGCTCCAGACACACATATCAAAAACCTTTTATTTTTAGGTACCTCAATATGTTAAAACAATTTTCTCTAATGTTTTTTAAAATTGACATATTTCAGAGCTTGCACACACACACACACACATATACACGCAGACACACTCACTCTACCCAGTCAGAAAGGAACTGTTTGTTCGGTTTGCAGATATGAAATCATTAGGGACTGGATTTCACTACGGGAAATTTGAGTATCATGTACTGTTAATGCAAAATAAAGAAAGCCTGGGAAGTTAGAAGATTATTTTTTTTGGAAATGCATGTTTAGAACTTAAGAAAGAAAAAAAAAACATCTTCTAATGGTAAAGCATTAACAAATACTTTTTCATATGAATAAAATCTGTAATCAGTTAGATAAGAGCAATGTGCCTTTTTTTGGCATTTAATCAAACAATGAAATCATATACACATTTCCTGACACAAAAGACAAATGATGTAATAATCTGAAGGAGTTTCTCTATCTCCTTGGAACTTTGCATACTTGACTTGTTTTCCATATTTTGTGACTTTAAATGGTGGGAAAATTATATTAAAATGCTTGTAGCAGTTCCTCTAAACTAGCATCCTTTTTGTTTTATTGTATTTAATATAAAAGCAGCAATTATTTGATTTCAAAGTTATGAAAATATGTACCTTATGAGAAAACAAGCAATTTAAGCTTTAATTGGTGTCATTTTTCACAGAACTGGCAAGATTCTTGCATCCCTGGCAGGTTGTTTTTCTATAAAAGTGCAGAGCTGCCTTCAATGAATGTTTTACGAACGCAAAAGTTGTTATATGAAGGTATATGCATAGATGCCTGGAAATATAAGATTTCTGGTGGGAGTTATTTACAAAAGATGTATTTCATTTGTTACTGTGTGTGTACCAACTCCTATTATTCTCAATGTTTCTCTCTTCTCTATAAGACTGTTCTCAGCTCATGTCTATGAAACATTGGGACTTATGTCTAAAGTAAAATAAAAGCGGATGCTTTGATGAGGGAAAAATAGAACACTTGAGAAAAGCATAAAAAGAAATTATAATTTTGACTAAAACAAAATCCTATTATAATATGTTGAAAGGTTAATTCTGGTTTTAATCAGAAGAAAGATAATATAGAATATATACTGAGAGGCTTGCCTTACATAAATTACGTAGAGGCACCACAAGACTATTTTCTAAAGTGTTGCCTTACCATGAATACCTTTATTTATTCTGTTCATATTATATACTTCCCACATTTTCCAAAACAGTATTCTGAAGGACAAATGTTTTATATATGCATTGAGAGATTTTACCATCGTCTCATTTCTAAGAACTTTAGTGATTTCCACACCTGGGGAGGTATTTCGTTGTTGGTGGTGGGTTTTTTTTTTTTTAATGAAAATTCCCAGAGCCACTGCCAAGGTTTCGTATTCAAAAGATCAGAATAAAGGTAGAGAATCTGTGTTTTTTAAAAAATGTCTGGCTGGTTTCTATAAGCAGCCAGATTTGAGGGAAACTGCAGATTAGTGGACTTTATGCAGAAAGTTCCTGTTGGGGGACTGGACATTAGGATACATAAGTATTCTTTCTATTTCATTTACATCTTTGTCTTTTTTTAATGTTGGCCATTTTTATTAATAACCATGGCTAATATATACTCAATGTTACTGTATGCCAGGCACTAAGCTAACCACCTTGTATGCTTGTATCCCAACAATCCTACAAAACAGAAGAAAATGTATTCTTTCCTCTTTAGAGATGAAGACATTTTTTGTTAGGGAATTATGTGCAATGGTCAGACAGCAAGTGATGAACAAGTAAGAACTAGAATCTAGGTCTGTGTGACTCTAAAGGTCACTTTTCTAACCACTGCTCTATACAGCAGATTCAAACAGAAAGGGAGCTGCACATGTTTTGAAAATCTTTTCATGTTGGCTACCCAAATTAAGTATTAACACCACTAGGAATTATGTGATCTGAACTATTGATATCCCCCCCATTAGTATCATTATTGGTTTGATTCCATTTTGATTCAAAATGAACCACCCAACACTGATTGAATGGCATCAGAACAAGGTTTTCCATTGCTGCCATTTTCCACAAATATCAATATTAAAACGTTTAAATAGTAGCTCAGTGAGAACAAAAAAAATCTTTATGTTCAATCTTTCAACTACTAATCCAAGACTACATTAAAACTCTACCAAGATATGACCAAAGATACAGTTGGGGAAGTTTAAAAGATTTTTTTTTTTCTGGGAAACAAACAAATGCACTTCCAAACGGGTATCAATGAATTGTGCATCTTTCAGATATGTGCTTTGATCCTGAGAGTTTTCCATGATCTTTCCAATTTGGGTTTTGGGTCCCGTAGCACTTTGAGATCATGTCATTCAGAGCACTAATCTGTGAGTTGCTGAGTGGCAAGGCTTCTGCCATTTTTCTCTCTATCCCCAGATATAAGCATATCGTTCTGAGCATTACCTTAGGGAGTTGGAGACATTACTTAGGCCCAGAAGAGCTATGGAAGCACCTGAAGACAGAAGTGGGGAAAGAAAGCCAGTGAAGTAATATGGGCTCTGGTAAGGAAGGTGACATATGATACAAGTGTAGCAAAAGGTCAAAATCACAGGAGTGAGTAGTTGAGCAGACGCTGATACGTGTGTGCTTGAGAGGAGAAGACCTTGGACTAAGGCAGAGACATTTATCGAGTGTTTTCCTAGCACTGTGATATGTACAGGATAGGAAGTGTGTTTTCATTTCCTGTTATAAGTAAACAACTATGAACATTTGTCATTTTAACTATTTGTTCAAGGCGTTTTATGAGTACCTGCTGTATACTGGGCCCTGTCTTGTGCTATTGTAGAAACAGACACAGTCCTAACTCCTGTGAGGCTCAGTCTAGTAGGTGATAAATAACAAGTAGAAGTACTGGAGGAAACAAATATTTGATCACACATTATGATGACTGCTGTGAGCACGTGTCTTGAGTCCCCCACATCATAATGCCATCCACTGTTTCCTTTTGGAGTCAAGTATTGTCCGTTCAGAGATGAGATTAAATACTTTGTAAACAGCACCCGGTATCAGTTCACAAAGTTCAAAAGATAACTTTTAAAATAATGTGCATCACTTCTCCTAATAAGTAAACCCAATAAGACTTCATGCATTCACCTGCTTCTGAGTGATTCAGGTTGAAGGGGACAGGAGATACCCTCCGAGTGCAGGAGTGAGCTGGTCTGGCCAATATGAAGAGGATCAGGGACTTGACTCCTGCCTTCTAGAAGTTCAGGCATCACAGCAATGTCAGAAAGAGGAGAGGGTATTGTGCCTGTCAGGACTGGTCATTTTAAGAAACCTGTATTAGAATGTGATGTCATACGTTATGTCAAGTCTTATGGCTTAATTTTCTCAGTGGGGATTAATGGGAATGGAGAGATGAATTGTTCTGAAATTAGGGGTTTCAGGTGGGAGGCAAGGACAAAGTGTGTCACTTCCACCATTGCCCCAGTCCCGACCCTCACCTTTGGCGCCAGCACAGTCCTGTAATTACCATCCTAGATTTACCAGGATGGACCTCACGTCCTGCAAGATGCTTTCTCATCACAAGCTAAAAATTTCTTTCAACCCTAAAATAGTAACATGAAAAATGCCAGGGCACAATACAATTATTTGCAAAAGACATCCCATCTGCCTAAAGAGTCACATGAAAGCATAGCAGCCAACGTGCTCAAATAATTAAATAATTGGATATGAGCCTGGGTGGGGGAGCAGAGATTGAGAACCAGATATGGGAATAGAAGCTCCTTGTTTCCCAAAGCCAGATCAATCAGGATGGAGAGCAAGATATCACAGAAGCAGCTAACAGGCCACCAAAGTCCCTGCCATTTGGTGAGGACAGACTGCTATGGTTTATATTGTGTGAGTCTACATGCACTATGAATTTATTCAGAAATCTTTTAGTTTGATATTAATTATGTAGTTCTGCGTCATTTTGGCTTTGCCTATTAATTACTACCTTAGAAGTACTTTTTCTGTCCTTTATAATTATTTCTATATTGGAAATTGAATGTCATTACACAGGCTTTTATCACATGCATACCCTCATCATGTGTTCAGCCTAAATAGCAACTAATTTCTCACAATTATCTAGCCAGTCAACCAGACAACCATGTGTATTGACTGCTTAGGGCAGAGATCAGCAGACTACGGTCCACTAGCCAAATCTGGCCCACTGACTATTTTTATATGGCTTGTGAACCAAAAACAGTTTTTTATGTTTTAAAATGGTTGCAAAAAATCAAAAGAAGACTAATATTCTGTGAAACATAAAAATTATTTGAAATTCAAATTTTAGTGACCACAAATAAAGTTTTATTGGAGAGAGCCACACCCATTTATTTACATATTATCTTTGACTTTTTTTGTATCCCAATAGCAAAGTTGAGTCACTGGCACAGAGATTATACAGCTTGAAAAAACTAAAATATTTATTATCTGGCCTTTTACAGAAAAAATTTTCTGAGAAAGCATCTTGCAGGACGTGAAGTCCATCCTGGTGAATCTAGGATGGTAATTGCAGGACTGTGCTGGTGCCAAAGGTGAGGGTTGGGACTGGGGCAATGGTGGAAGTGACACACTTTGTCCTTGCCTCCCACCTGAAACCCCTAATTTCAGAACAATTCATCTCTCCATTCCCATTAATCCCCACTGAGAAAATTAAGCCATAAGACTTGCATAACGTATGACATCACAGTCTAATACGGGTTTCTTAAAATGACCAGTCCTGACAGGCACAATACCCTCTCCTCTTTCTGACATTGCTGAGATGCCTGAACTTCTAGAAGGCAGGAGTCAAGTCCCTGATCCTCTTCATATTGGCCAGACCAGCTCACTCCTGCACTCGGAGGGTATCTCCTGTCCCCTTCAACCTGAATCACTCAGAAGCAGGTGAATGCATGAAGTCTTATTGGGTTTACTTATTAGGAGAAGTGATGCACATTATTTTAAAAGTTATCTTTTGAACTTTGTGAACTGATACTGGATGCTGTTTACAAAGTATTTACTCTCATCTCTGAACGGACAATACTTGACTCCAAAAGGAAACAGTAGATGGCATTATGATGTGGGGGACTCAAGACACGTGCTCACAGCAGTCATCATAATGTGTGATCAAATATTTGTTTCCTCCAGTACTTCTACTTGTTATTTATCACCTACTAGACTGAGCCTCACAGGAGTTAGGATTGTGTCTGTTTCTACAATAGCACAAGACAGGGCCCAGTATACAGCAGGTACTCATAAAACGCCTTGAACAAATAAATAGTTACAAAAACAAACGTTCATAGTTGTTTACTTACAACAGGAAATAAAAACACACTTCGTATCCTGTACATATCACAGTGCTAGGAAAACACTCGATAAATGTCTCTGCCTTAGTCCAAGGTCTTCTCCTCTCAAGCACACACGTATCAGCGTCTGCTCAACTACTCACTCCTGTGATTTTGACCTTTTGCTACACCTGTATCATATGTCACCTTCCTTACCAGAGCCCATATTACTTCACTGGCTTTCTTTCCCCGTTTCTGTCTTCAAGTACTTCCATAGCTCTTCTGGGCCTAAATAATGTCTCCAACTCCCTAAGGTAACACTTCCATGGTATGTGCCAGTAGTGAAGATATCACTAATTACCCCAACTGCTATTTCTCTTAGAATAAAGAGGATGACATTTATATGCATGATACATCTATTGCTCACTCCCTTTAACACTGAAATAATGCTGTCAGCTCATGGTACATGCCAGTTAGATGTTCATCTGCTTCTGGACATTGGTCACAAAGTCTAAGTCTCCTGTAAGACATCAAGAGACCAGGCACACTGAGCAGTGGTGACCAGATTTCTCAGAGCTTTTGAGTGACTATACTAAGAAAACAGTCACAGAAGTATGGTATATGCATACTGGATAGATTGAAAAGGAAAGGTATGATCATTTCCTAACCACTTCATTAAGTCACACAAAGGCAAATTAGTTTAATCCTTATAATCAACTACTAGAAATATAAACTTAGCGAGGTTGTGCAGAAAGAAAATTTATTGTAAAGATACTGGGCTGTCTCATGAAATCTAGGGCTAGGGATGTGGCCAGGTCTCAGGGAAAAGATGCAATCAAGACCTTACAAAGATGAGGTCTGTCTTCTCTGTCCCATCTCTCCTCTCTTCTTTGCACATATGTTCAGTTCTTCTCTGTTTCTGAGCTGTCCTCTGCTTCCTAGACCATATGGTCTACCTTTATGACAATGGAGGAATCGTATGCCATAGTGGTCCAGCCACCTGAGGCTCCAAATCCGAATCTCCAGACAGGGATTTCTTACTACAAGTTCTTATTCCTGGACTAGTCCACTATTAAGCTGCAGCCATGTGGAAGAGAGGGAGTGAGTGGAGGGAAATTTCTGGAAAAGTTGTCAGTTGACGGGTATCTCATAGGCAATGTCATGAAGAATGTACCACAAAAAGGTAAGTATGAGCTAAATATGCCTCACAACCCCTGATTTTAAGATATGAGAGAACTCCCCTGTGAATGGAGAAGACTAGGAAGCAGCAACGGTCACAACAAGGGACGTGTAAGTAATTCTCTCTTACCTATGTCAAAAGTGAAAGGGAGTTCGGACATTATTAGTTTTCTCTAAGATATCAATATTTGTTACTGGATGAATCCTTAGACTTTCAGGTGCTATGTCCTCATATTCTATTCTAAGCAAAGGTCAGAAGTGATGGCAAAATGAGCACTAGTTGAGACTGAACAAATTGGGCAAATCTAGGCAATTTCTCAAGAAACGTTGTATCCTAAGCTCAAACAGAACAATCAGCAGATTCTACTTATTGGTTCCATGTTTATGTACCATGTTCAGGAAGTTCATTAATGACTACAGATATCAAACTAAATACTATGAGGCCCCTTTAATGAATCTCAGGTCCTAGTAAATATCTATGAAACAGTGTTAACTGCTTTCAGAGAATTACATAGACAGAGTTATAGGTTCATGGTGGAAGACAAACTTAATTCAGGTAAAACATCAAAGAAGACTTCATAAAGGAAGTGGCATTTCACTTCAGCCTGAGCAAATGAGTACAAGTTTTTCATGTAGGAGAAGTGCAAAAAGACATCCTATTGTACTACAAATGGTGTAGCACAAACAATATTTGGCAGTATCATGTTTTCTGATTTTGTTCACCCTAGGAACCAACAACTTAACAAAAGATAATTATATACGGCCAATTTAAGGCCCGATATCAATCCATGAGGAGTTGCAGCACTTTATGAAGACCATAACATAGCAGATGAAAAGACTGAAGAAACTCCATGTAACCAGAAAAATATATACAATTCTCCCAATCATAGTTCTATTCAGCAATCTCTAAGTGACAGTCTGAGTGTTGGGCATGAATGCTGTGAGACTCATTGCTCTTCCAAGCTGGACATCTCTGCTTCTCAGGAGTCAACCCTTGTGGATCCTCCTCTATAAGCCTGCTACTTTTTTTTTTTTTTTTTTTTTAAAGACAGAGTCTCCCTATGTCGCCCAGGCTGGAGTGCAGGGGCATGGTGCAATCTCAGCTCATGGCAACCTTCGACTCCTGGGTTCAAGCAATTCTCCTTCCTCAGCCTCCCGAGTAGCTGGGACTACAGGCCTGTGCCGCCATACCCGGCTAATTTTTGTATTTTTAGTAGAGACAGGGTTTCACCATGTTGGCCAGGCTGGTCTCGAACTCCTGGCCTCAAGTGATCTGCCCACCTCAGCCTCCCAAAGTGTTGTGATTACAGGCGTGAGCCACTGCACCCTGCCACCTGCTACTATTCTTGACCCTCACTAGTATGCATTGTTCTTGTGTATCATTTGTTGTTATTTATAGGAAATTTGTATACTTTCTAGTGGTCACATTTTATTAAATACCAAGTCCACCACGGTATATTTAATGAGCTCAACTTTCCTCCAATACATTCTGTAAAGTAATTGGCTCCCAGGACAGCGCCCTTCTCTTTGAACCACCTGTGGCTCCTCAGCTTGGAGTCTGTGTAATGTACCTACTTGCTCAGGCTGACTTTCTGTGCCTCACTTTGACAAGGTAGACCCTCTTCTTTTCTAATCTGCATTTTGTCTCTTTGTGCTCTGTGTGGCACAAACTGAGCTGAAAACAGAACTCCTATGAGCCAGAAAGAGGACTGCCACCACATTTCTGCTTAAATGCTATTTTAAAAATCCTACCTCACCGCATATTTCAGCAGCATCTTTTACCATTTCACAATTATAGTCATGTCCTACTCAAAGGTATAGGAAAGTGATGCGTGCACACGTTTGTGGGAAAGTGAATAATTACAATAATTATCTCTGAGCGGTTTGTGAGTAGCAGAGGTAAGTGGCTGTTTCAGGAGAGGTAAGAGAGGAAAACAATCAAAATGGTGATTTTCAACTATAGGAAAAAGAGGTGGCGATATGAGTCTTCAGACCATTTTTAATATAGCTAATAAATACACAGCCAGGTTGGTTAGGGCTAAAATCAGCTAAGAAAAAAAAATGTAGAGGTACTATTCTCTGTGTGTGTGTGTGTGTGTTTGTGTGTGTGTGTGAGAGTCCACAAAGAAAATAAATTTTTAATACTTCAGATACTTTTCAAGTAAATACTCTTTTGGAAGGAAAATTCTCATTTCTCATTAGATTATCAACAGGAGAGGAGAAATGTTTGACTTTTCAAATTAACACTATGAAAGAATTCAGTGAGAAAGAAGCAACTAGCTGAAAAGCATAGCACTGAGATTTGAAGGAGTATGAAAAGATTTGGGCTGAATTCTGTTTTGTTTTGTTTTTTTATAGTCATTCCTTTCTATAATCACTGCCATGAATCTGCATGCATCTAGCAGTGAAATGCTGTATATTTTCAAAGCTCTAAAAATTCCTCGAAATAGCTCCAGTGGTTCAAAATATGCATGATGATCAAAATATCCACCTATAAATACTGTGGGTCTACCACATGATAAATAAACATTATCAAATATTTGTACATTCACATATGTATATACAGAGAGTAGAGAGAAGAGGAGGCAGAGAGAATATTTCTGTTAATGCTTGCAACTAGTTGGCAAATATATACCCCACAATATGACTACATTGCTTGGGACTTATGGGAATATGTCTTTCTGTATTGTATACATACACATAAACATAGAAATTGGAATGTTCATATGTACACATGCATACATATTTTAAATAACATTTTAGATGCATTTTGAAAATACATATGCATATACATACTCACACACATTCTGAAATGCCATCATTCAACATAATTCATGATGTGTATTGCAATGTATCAAAGCAGAAACACATTCCAAAAAGAAATACTCACTCGTGCAATTAAATCATAAAGGAGTTTAATTTGTTCGCTTAGTAGCTAAATGTTTATTTCAACATTTTGGCCAGCAGTTTCTTTAATGAGACCGTACCTGGAATGAATTAAATTCGGTTATTATTTAAGCTCATGAGTTAAAGTGTTTCTTCAGGGACTGCACTTATGCTTTGATGCATTTCAATGAATACTGTTCTTGAAAAGGCCTGTTTCGACTATTCTGAACTTGAAACCTGAAAAATACTCAGGATAGTCTGGTTTATGAAACTGATCATAAGATTTGTGGGCAAACAAGATGGGATACTCACTGTCTTCTCATATAACAGCCTTATTGAAATCCAATTTACTTATCATACAATTTAGCCATTTAAAGCATATAATTCAATGTTTTTTAGTATATTCACAGAGTTGTGAAACCAGCACTACAAACGGTTTTAGAACTTTTCCAACATCCCAAAAAGAAACTCTGTATCCACCAGAAGTCATTCTCCATTTCCTTCCACCTCATCCTATCCCAGCCCTAGGTAATGTCTAATTTGTTTTCTGTCTTTATGAGTTTACTTATTCTGGATATTTCACATAAATGGAACCATACAGTACATGGTCTCTTGTGACTGGCTTCTTTCACTTGGAATACTATTTTAAGGTTTATCTACATGGTAGTATGCATCATCACTTCATTTATTTTTATGACTATATAATATTCCACTGTATGAATATATCACATTTAATTCATTCATTCATCATTTGATGAACATTTGTGTTGTTTCCATTTTTGGCTATGATGAATAATGCTGCCATGAACATTTGTGCACTAGTTTTTCTGCAGACGTATGTTTCCATTTCTTTTGTGTATACACCTAAGAGTGTTACATTGATAATTACTGGGTCCTATGGTAGCTCTATGTTAAACCTTTTGAGAAACTACCAGCCAGTTCCCAAAGTGGCTGTCCCATTTCGCATTCCCATCAGCAGTGCATGAGAATTCCAATTTTTGTGGTCACCATTATTAATTTATCAAATCAAGGTGTTTCCTAATGCTGGACTTGGTGCTTTCCTATGTTCTCCTGATGGGTTTATGTAAGCACAGCCACAGCAGACAGGATACAAGCCCCCTGATTTCCTACACTTGAAAGCATGGCCAAAACATGCTATAGACCCAGAAATATCAGCTCCCCGTCAAAACCACCATTAAAGTTGTCCTACGGACACCATATACACTGAGTTTCATCAATTGTAAAATGGAGGACATTGGTCCAGAGTTAATTAGGCCACTTCCACAGTTATTTGTAGAACTAATTGTTTCCATTTGAGCCCTATTTGGCTCATCCAGCTCCATGGCAAGCTAGGCATATATATAAGGAGGCACAGATACTACTTTAGACCAACTTAATATATTTTAAAAGTATAAACCTTATAACTCTATAAGCAGTAGCCTTTAAGGAGTGTATCAATTCAGTGAGGGAAAATAATCTGTAGGTTGGTTAATATCTCTTAAATATGCACTCTCTAATGTTCTCAGAAAAGAGTTCAGTCTTTCACTGCTAGATTAATTTTAGATGCACTATTGTTCTTTCCTAAAATTATCATATGGCATATGCTTAAAAATGTTGAATGAATTCTAACTTACTGGATGATGTGAATGTTCCAACTTGTTTTGCTAGAGCCAAAACAATCTTGAAAACTGCATAATAAAAAAAGCACAAAGGGAGCTCAGTAAACATTTCAACTAACTGAATTATACACCTTTTCATGTTTTCAGCATATTACAGGCATACAATCTCATTGAATAACTAGTATATATACCAACCCTTATCATAGTAGGACAGCACTATTGTATAGTGGATTTAGGTCTTGAATAACACAAGAACAGCAATAACAATAATAACAATAACATCCCTAAATGCATAGGCTGTGCCAGGAAGCATACACATTATTTTACACATTTATAACATAACTTGACCTTCACATCAACCCTCTGAAGTAGGTGTTGTCAATATTCCCAATTTACAGATGAGAAAATTGAGACTTAGGGAAGTTAAATTACTTGTCATTTATTACGCAGCCAGTAACTGCTTGACCAAAACCAGAACCCAGGTTTGTGTGGTGCCAATGTGACCTTCAGGCCAAACTGTTTTCAATCAAAAGAGCTTTAATCCTCCCAAAAAGTGAGACAATGAACCATATTTCCTACAGTAGTGACAATCAGCATATTCACCTCCATTGAAAAGCCCATTATTTCAGTGGGCTGCTGGGAACAAAACACTATGGATAAAATAAATGGTATATCACTCATACATATTAGCTATTTTTCAAATATATGCAGAATCTGTTAGGTTTGATAAAATATAAATTCACTACTAGTAAATGATAATCGTCTTTTACTACTATGGATTATTTCGATCAACAGATAATAGAAGTACAACTATCAACATGTTATGACCTAGAAAATTTTGTTATATTGGAGAGCTTCATTCTTAAAAATGCTAATATCTATAAAACTAAAGAGTTTTCACAACCTTAATGAATGAAGTGTACTTCTAAGCAAGGGAAAAAGTAGTTATATATGCCTATTAATAGAAAAGCGTTACAACACCTATAAAATACACCATGTGCTTAAAACTCACCTACTTAATTATTTCCCTTTTGTAAATTTGAAATCCAAGACACTGAACGACTATTTTTCTTGGTTTTAAGAGAAAATAAAATCATACACATAACTGAAAACTGCTTCTTGGCTTTCCACTCAGAGTTCAGCTCCTGAAACATACTAGAAATTTAATCAATATTTGTAAATAAATGTTCAGTTTGTGACCTGCATTCTGTGCTACCCTCCAGAGATCTTTTTAATTATTTTGTTAAAACATGAATGTCATTCTAGTTTGCTAAATTTAGAGCAGCAATATCTTAAAATTGCCGTTAATTAAAATTCAATAAAACCCCTGAATTTAGAAGTTAACATGGTCAAAACTGTGGGTGAGCTATGGAATCCAGAGATAAAGGCAGTTAAAGTAGATTTAACCACCTGTGAGGTGTAATAAACATGCCGAAATGCATTGCCCAGAGTGTTTTCACTGCTATTTTAAAATTAAACTTATACAAAAGAGTAAGGGAAACATTCAGATATGAAGATTAACAAATTATCACATAATTGACAGCAAATCAGGAATCATTAATTACTTCAGTGTTACCGTTAGAGTGTTACCACTGCAGTGTTATCGTTCAAATTTATTTCTTAGAAAATTTATGAATTTATCAGTCATATACCTATAAAAACTCTAACCATCATTTCAACAGTATATTCTCAATATTAGAAGTAAAAAGATCTATAAAGATTATTGGGTCCAATAGGGACCTGTATCAGAATCATTTGAAAGTATGTCATACGGAATACAAGATTTGTATGAAGAAAAACCTTTAGGTAATTCTACATTTTATTTTGAGAGAGTCTACATAATCGTAACATAATTTAGTCTACTGCTATTCACTCATGAAATATAACTCTGTGCTAGATATATCCACTTTCTAAAAGATTATACTCACCTCCGCCTCCCGAGTTCCAGTGATTCTCCTGCCTTGGTCTCTCGAGTAGCTGGGATTACAGGTGCCTACCACCACGCCTGGCTAATTTTTTGTATTTTTAGTAGAGACAGGGTTTCACCATGTTGGCCAGGCTAGTCTCAAACTCCTGACCTCAGGTGATCTACCCACCTCAGCCTCCCAAAGTGCTGGGATTACAGGTGTGAGCCACTGTATCCGGCTTGTAAAATAAATTAATTTCACTCATCTCATAGGGTTAATTGAAAAAATTAATCAACAAATGTACATGAAAATAGTTTTGAAGCTATGAAATAAATCACAAAATTGGCCAAATCAGTTTTTTGACATGTATTTATGTGAAAGACACCATTGCTGGGCCTGGCACGGTGGCTCACGCTTGTAATCCCAGCACTTTGGGAGGCTGAGGCAGGTGGATCATGAGGTCAGGAGATGGAGACCATCCTGGCTAATATGGAGAAACCCTGTCTCTACTAAAAATATAAAAATTAGCTGGGCGTGGTGGCGGGCACCTGTAATCCCAGCTACTCGGGAGGCTGAGGCAGGAGAATCACTTGAAACCTGGAAGAGGAGGTTGCAGTGAGCCAAGATTGCACAACTGTACTCCAGCCTGGGCAACAGAGCAAGACTCCGTCTCAAAAAAAAAAAAAAAAAAAGACATCATTGCCTCATTTTTAAAAACATTTTTCAAACATTCATTTTGACAAGCACAGACTCAAATATGTTTTCAATAGGACAAAATGATTACGATTTATAAAAATTATGAATGAAAATTTTAGTCTCAGTTTATATAAGAACAGAAGAGTGGTGTTAAGTCAGCTAACTCAAGCCAAAATTCACCAGTCCACAATTATTTGAGTACCTACTAGCTATAAATATCTTGTGTGATTACATGGCATAAATATTTTCTTTACTTTTTTAATTTTTTCATCTACATGATATCAAAATGACAAGTTGTTTCTCTTATTCTTACATACAACTGCAAGTAACAAATTAATTTCACCTCTAACAATTGATGACAACCCTTAAGCATATTTATTAATCCATGCTACAGATATTTGAGTGTTTTTATAAGTCACATGGTGTGCTAGGAGCTATATGAATATAAGGATAAATATTAGCCAGACCATGCACTTAAGGATCATGGATTGAATAATGGAGCTAAGAAAGATGCATCAGATATAGATGCAGATAAAGATGCAGACTCACACGTAGCTGTATATGTGAACTATGCTATAAGATAGGAGTTCAGGCTGGGCACAGAGGCTCATGCCTGAAATCCCATCACTTTGAGAGGCCGAGGCGGGAGGAATGCTTGAATCCATGAGTTTGAGACTAGCCTGAGCAATACAGGAAGACCTTGTCTCTAAACAAAATTAAAAAATTAGCCAGGCACGGTAGCATAACACTGTGGTCTCAGCTACGTGGGAGGATGACTTGAGCCCTGTAGGTTGGGAATGCAGTGAGCCATAATCGCACCACTGCACTTCAGCCTGGGTGACAGAGTGAGACCTTGCCTCAAAAAAAAAAAAAAAAAAAAAAAAGTGCAAATATAAAAATTTCAATATTATTTCAGTGGAAGGACCAGGGAACACTTCATGGAATATACGGTCTTGGAACATCATGGCCCCACGGAATGCAAGACAGTGGAGGAGGCAGGTTTATTAGGCCCAGGATCAGAAAAAGCAAAGGCAGGAGAGAGACACACTATGAATTGAGTTTGGACAAGAGTGGGGCCATTTGACTAGAGGAAGGGAGCCTAAAACTACGCATTAGGAGGCAAGTTTGTTTAAAAAAACAAAAGAAAAAGTAGAACCATATCAGGAGAGTGCATTGAGAGTATCCACTAAAGACGTTTGGTTAAAGTTTCTGAAATTCTGGAGAAAGGATATGACACTTTACATTGCAGGAGAGGTTTCATGGGAATATTAAATTGGCAAATGTTCATAAAGTGAATTGAAATGAGAAGAGACAAAAGCAGCAAAGAAAACGTAGCAGAAAGAAGCAGTGGAAATGGCAAGTAGGAAGGAGGACTGCACTTAGCTACAAGAATGACAGAGATAAAGAATGCTGTAAAGATATTTCAGAGAAACGATTGGCAAGGCATAGTAACCAGTTGGATTTAAAGTTAGAAATTCTATTTTTTCCCTTGGCAAGTATTACCTGGCATTTATCCTGTAAATTTCCATGTCTGTTAGAGCTATTGGGGTAGCAATGTAAGGAAAGAGGGGAGGTAGTGATTTGCCTATTCTTCTCTATCTTTTTTGAGGAGCATGTGACAGAGTGAACAATCCCCAAGTATCATGTGCTCACCCTCCACCTAACTTTCTACCTATACACTGACTACAGATAATATTTTTGCCACCCCACTCCTCTCAATTCAAAAACATCTCTGCTGATGAGCCAGCATTCTGGAATCCCTAGGAAATGAATAGGGGTGGTGTGCCCAAAAACTGAGGTTAAAACACAGCTGTTTACAAAAGCACCAATAAGAGGTTAATGACAACTTTTTTAAGTATATTGTATCAAGACATTTTCACATCCTAGGATGAATAATAAATAGAAATCAATAAAAGTCTAAACAAGCAAAAGTCATCAAAACAATGAGAAGAAAAAGTAGAAGACCCCAAAAGAATCAATAAATTTGGACAAATTTCAAATTAACTTTATTACATCAATGCATCTGTACTCAGAATCTGTACAATCTGCCATGTTTTATCCCACTCACATTTTAAAATGTTTGCTTCTTTCCTTTTCTTGGTACTTGGTCTAATTATTTTATGTGCTCTAATTTTTCAGCACTTATTTTCTACTCTGCACTTACTCATTCCTTAGATGCAATCGAGCTATCATTTCCACATGTGTACTTACTCCCCTTTTCTCATTATGTTCTTTCAAATGATTTCAGAAAGGCCTACAAATACCTGAGCACAAACAGCATCAGAGGTTTTAACCAGTGATGTAAGTGATCAAGGTGCCAAATGCATGGTCGGGGTCTCCTTAAGTCTAAAAGCCTTGACGTCTGCCAGTCCCCTAGATTCTTTCAGGTCCTTGTGTCAGAGCATTTCCTTTATTTTTTCTTGGGAGATATTTCAAGTTCATGATATTTAAAGATATCCGTGGGTTCAGAAAAGCCTAGTACTTAAAAGACACACTGGCACTCCAGCATGATAGGGAAAATTAGTCATTCAAATTGAAAAATGAAAAATATATCTAAAAAAATAGGAAGGGTAAGTGAGGATGGGTAGAAAAGGTAGGGATAAGCTTGGTGGACAGTGGGAAAATGGTGCTCTATCAAATCTTTCCTAAAAGTGTGTCTCATTTGGATGATGGGTCTTGAGCAGAATTTGGGGGTCAGTTTTTGTTCTATTCTCTGCCATTTTTAGAATAGGTTTGCCCAACATTATGACACACATGTTCCCAGTTACCATAATAGACTACATATGTAACATTAACTACATCATTTCAGAGCTTCATTTGCAGATTCTACATTTTATTCGATTCAACTCAAACTTCCCCCACCTCAGAGGAGACAGGCTGTTAATCCCCATCCTCTGTGGGAAGCTTATGCTATGGCTGGCAAAATGTGAGAAAAAAAGGCTTTGTATTCCAGTTGCCATGTTAGCTGTGATACACACACATATACATTTCATCTCCAGTGTTGTTCTTCATTAATTCGTTTTAGAATTTATAATGCAGCATTTCAGCATCGTCTTAGGGAAGCTCAGAGCAGATTTTTCTAGATGTGCAATGCACTCACTTTACACAGTGCAATTTGCAGCTATAGTGAATAAGGGCATCTAAATTTGTACTCTTTAGGCTGAATCTTAAACTTTTGGTAAGCCCTGTGTGAAAACACATGCACAAAACTTATCTCAGAGAATCTGCGTCTCATAGTACTGAAGGGAACAATTAAAAGAGATTGACTTCCCCATCGATCTGATATGGAATCTAAGTGTAATGAGAAAATGAGAAAGTTCTAAATCACTTGAATGCATACAGAATATGGTATTTTAATTTCATATCAATATTTTCTAGCTATGTTAAATTTAGGTACATCTTTCTTGGTGACAGTGAAGGGTTAGTAAAAACAACTTTTTTTTTTTTCTGTGTAAAAATTGGTAAAATATGTGGTTAAAGAGACATGTATCAGGAAAAAGGGAATATAAAATCCAAATGATTATTGAAGGTTTTGACCATCACATTAAAATATCAGTGCTTTGAGTTTTGATACTTCAGGAAGAAGTCTAATTCACAATATGAACTGTGTTTAACTAGCTGTATTCTAGCTTTGTTCCAGGAAATATTGCCTTGTTTATGACTGTTTAAAAATGTATATATAAAGATGGGAGGAATGTTAAGAAAAGTTATTTAAAATAGATTTGGCTTTCCAACTACAAGAAAACTTTACATGTATTAATACTTTATATGTTAACGTTTCCAATAATTTTTGAGATATAAGTGCAGTTTTCTAAGAAAAACTTCTTTGTGAGACAATATGTATGTATTTTTTTCTCCAAAAATGAATAAGAGAATCATCAATTATTTTTATCCTTCTTTAATCTTTTCCGAAAACTTCATCTTCAGAAATATTTTCAGCAGACAAAAATGACATTTTTCTTTTTAAGTAAAACCTTTATATTTTCTAAGTTAAAAATACTCTATTAATATGCAACTGCAATTTGGTATGTGAAGCAGAGAAGAGATCATACTGAACAGTCTTGTGCCCTTTCCCTACTTTTGCTTAGTTCTTGGAGGACTCAACATTGGGATTATTATATTTAACAGTATGATTTCTGAGACCTCAAGAAACATAATTTTTTTCTTATTTTAAAATTACAAATGTCACAACAGACACATAAAGAATACTTTTCATTTAAAAATGACAATAAACAATATGCAAAAATACTGAGGCAGCCTTTAACAATCTTAAACATGAGCAAAATTTTATGGTAACTTTCCAAAGGAAAACAAAAACTTAGAAAATATGCTTATGAAACATTAACTTTTAAAAACTAGCAAGAATTCTTAAAAATTATTTGAAGTTTTATTGGATCACTTTACTGTCAGAATTTCTTCAAATTTTATATGAACAAGAAAAATGGCATGAATATTTGCACAAAAGTCACAGTTTATATAGGTTAAGTTTTCTCTCTGAATGTATCACCCCCATTTATAGTATCTGATCAATTTCAGAAAGAAATTGCTATAATTAAAAGTAATACACTTTTTCTTTTGAAATGCTACTTAGAGATTGACAAAATTCCATATTGTACTGTGCATCCTTTAAATTTATCACTCTCATCTATCATTCTGATTTTCATATCAAATTGATTTTGACACATCACATTTGAATAAAACAGTGGAAGAACATGCATACTCATTTACACTTCAATATTAATTGTTACACTTTTCATGCACTAAATAAAAATACATAATTGATAAAATGCATGGGAATTAAGTCAAATTAGCCAAATATGCATTGTTAAAAAAAAGTATTTCCCTATCTTATGCGTTGCTACATATTGATATCTGGTAAGATATATGCTATATATTATTATAGAAAATGATTTACATATCTGTGTAAAATAATTTAAATAAAATAATTACACTTCCCAATCTAGTAAAGCAGAATAAACCTTCACTGAGTTTAGATTGGAGTTGAGAAAACGCAATCTGTCTTTATTCTACAACTGAAAAGAAAAAAATGATGTCCTAAGTTGAGCACCATTAAGTGAGCAGGTCAGAACTCATGCACTTTGTAGGGTTCAGGCAGGCCCAAACCTTAGGTGGCAAGATTCTCCTTGGGGTCAGTGACCTCTAACTACTGGAAAAGCTATGAGAAGGGATGAAGAATAAAAAGATTACAACCAATTAACTTTCATTTGAATAAACTTTAAAAATAGCTATGTCACTATAGACATTTTACACTTTTATGGGTCAAAATAATGTTTCTCAAAGAATGTGGTTTAAAAAAGTAGGGAGGACTGGCCAGGCGCAGTGGCTCACACCTGTAATCGCAGCACTTTGGGAGGCTGAGGCGGGTGGATCACGAGGTCAGGAGATCGAGACCATCCTGGCTAACACGGTGAAACACCGTCTCTACTAAAAATACAAAAAATTAGCCGGGCGTGGTGGTGGGTGCCTGTAGTCGCATCTACTCGGGAGGCTGAGGCAGGAGAATGGCGTGAACCTGGGAGGCAGAGCTCACAGTGAGCCGAGATCGCGCCGCTGCACTCCAGCCTGGGCAACAGAGCGAGATCCCATCTCCAAATAAATAAATAAATAAATAAAGTAAAAAATAAAAAAGTAGGGAGGATTTGGTCAGTAGTCCACCAATTTTTCTAATACTATCAAATCACAGCAGAAAAAAAAAAACTTATAAACAATTAGGTTGCTATCAGCATAAAAGTAGTTTTAAATAGATATTTGAAATATACTATATACACACTATGGTGTTTAAACCGGAATGATACATTTTTTAATGTAGCAATGACATTTGAGCCACCTAACTACAGAAGAGAAAAAAAAAAAAAGCAAACTACTCTTCTTTAAAGGAAAGTAGTTTGTGTGTGCACACAGGTATTGAATATGTTAACTTAAGGGCAAATGCTAATGGTTCACTCAGCTGGAGGTCAAAGGACCTCAATCCACAAGAACATGTTTGTTCTTAAGAAGTAAATGAAGCTAGACCCTGACTTAACAATGACCATGGGCCACCATCATACACTTTTTAAAAATAGCATTAAACAAACCTCTTGGGTCTGCCTTTAGAGCTTATTTACTTTTCCACAGTCCTAGAACAGTATTTCTCAACCCGGACAATACTGTCATTTTGACCCAGATAAATCTTTGTTGTGGAGGTCTATCTTGTGCATTATAAGAGGTTTAGCAACATTCCTGACCTCCACCCACTAGATGCCAGTAATGTCCTCCCCGCTGTTAAACAGTGACAATTAAAAATGTCTCCATACTTACAAAGCGTGCCCTAAGGGGCAAAATTACTCCTGTTAACTGTTGTTCTAGATGAAGAGCACTAACCTTTGTTAAAGGCAGGCTTACTGAGGAAAGCACGGAACAATAGCTGACAGCTTCAGAAAAGATGAAGAAATGAAACAAAACAGTGATAACAACCAGTTGCATAGCATTCTAGGGTCATTTAGTGTAGGAACTTCAATCACTAGCCTAAGTGTGAACACCACTACAATAAATATGAATGACAAATATTTTGTTCTGCATTAAATAGAGATGCCCTATAGTGAGGGTATCACTAAGTTTTTGCCAAACAAGATAGCTGATGTTGACTGTGGTGTTCCTGAGTCACTAGGAAATCATTAGAAGAGTTTCTTCAGTGTAGCACATCAAAGAAGACAGAAAAGAAATAACATTTGAGGATTATTTCCATCAAAAGATTAAATTTTCCAAATTCAAGACAACTAATGTTTGTCTGAAAAAATGCCTCTGTGCTGACATACATGTTAGATTTTCCAAGACAAGGTTGAGTAGGAATATTTTATTTCATTGGTGGCTGTTTCATTTATAGTTTAGAAAAGAAACCCATAAAGGGAATGCCTTATCCCTGGTAAAATCCTATATATTATGATGTGTGCCTAATTTGTGTCATAGATCTTCCCTAAGATGAATTCTGCTAGTTCCTGCCTGTTAAGGGATGTCCATGAAGATGCCAGAGAGTGATGTGTGTCTGGGTAAGAAGAGGTTTCAGGGTCATATTCCAGAGCCCAGGTCAAATAAATTAGCTGTGGAAAGAACCTACAAAGCCAAGCTAGGGTGAAAAGTAGAAGAGAGAAACAGAAAGGACCAAAGGTCCCAAACTAAACAATAGAAAGCAGAATAATCAAAAGTCAGAACAGGGGAGGCCAGAGTCCAGATGGATCAAAATCTTATTTTTAAGAAATTTTGGAAATTCGACTTACAATAATTAAATAAATGAGCCAGCCCAATTCCAAAGTCTTAATGGCAGTCTGAAACAGGATTATAGGAGTAAAAGAAGAAGCAGGACAGGGCTTTTCATCATGACCTTCAACAGGCCTCACTCCTCTCTGAGGCCATGGGGAAAAAGTTCGAATAAGGACATTCTAGAGGGAGCAACAAAAGGGATTAGAAGGAAGTCAATCATTATTTTCTCTACTCACTTGTATTTTAGATATTAAATCAACCTGCAAACATAGAGATAGACTTCAGTTTGGATGCCAGAGATATGTGTTTATCTGAGCTCAATCACTAACTATGTAATTTTTGATAAGTTAGTTAACTTCTCTGATTCTTAGTTATTATATATGAAATAAGCACACATACTAAGTAAAATCCTGGTAAAATGAAAACTCATATTTGATTACATTTGTAGGTGACTAGCTATCAGTCTTCACCCAGTTCCCATCCTCAAATGAAGGCTGGCCAAACAGGATTGGGGTTGCATAAGTGATTGCTTGTGGTCATTTGGGACTCTTTCTGGTCAGTATATGGTCACTTGTTCTAATATAAATCTCAGCATCTCAAATTTTGTGCTTTTTGTGATAGACTAGGCCAAGTGAAAAACATTATTTTCATTAATTTTGCAATAATACAAGCCTGCATTTTCTGTGATTAATTTTTCTAGACACATTTCTGGTATTTTAGAGGTGTTTTACAGTACCTACCTTATAGAGCAGTGGTCCCCAAACATTTTGGCACCAGGGACCAGTTTCATAGAAGACGATTTTTCCATGGACAAGGGCGGATGATTTCAGGATGACACTGTTCCACCTCAGAAGATCATCAGACATTAGATTCTCACAAGGAATGTGCACCCTAGATTCCTCACATGCACAGTTCACAATAGGGTTTACACTTCTACGAGAATCTAATGCAGCCGCGGTCCGACATGAGGTGGAGTTCAGGCGGTAATGCCCACCCACCTCTGGTCACCTCCTGCTGTGCAGCCTGCTTCCTACCAGGCCACAGACTGGTACTAGCCCATGGCCTGGGGTTTAGGGACCTCTGTATACAGAGCCAAGCAAGGTAAATCTAGTTTTGTGGGACTTGGGGCTTATGCAATTTGGGGGGCCTTTTTAGGAAAAAAAAATACAGGTATATACAAAATTATTAATAGGAAATTAGGTATGCAAGAGAATGCTCATTTAGAATGAGAAACAGAATTATACTTCTTTTTTTCTTAATGAGAACTTAAAACAGAGCACTGGGAGGGGTCCTTGTAAGTGAATAGCCTTGAAATTTAAACTTCTAGCTTCATGGTATATTTGCCTCTGGGGCTGGATGAGGATTAAAGAAGATCATGCATAAAAATACTTAATACCTGGTATTAACAACTTATCTTCAGTAAGTGTTAGCATTTTTATTCTTGTAAAAATAATCAATAATAGTGATTATGTGGAATGTACCAAGTCACATGACACTTGAGAATTTGAAAGATTTGGGGGGAGGCTGTGTTAATGGGTCACAGCAGTCCTATATCCTGTTTTGGGTCCTCTCTCTGAGAAAGCTGCCATCAGCACCCCATCATGCAGGATAAGAGAATGTCACATGCAGAAGTGTCAAGTAAGGAAGGGGACCCCATCCTAACTGGCCTGATTAGTGAAGTCAACCTTCAGAAGTCAGATGTCAAAGCCAAATTGTCTTCTGGGGCTATGCAAATAAGAAATTAAAGACAGTACTGTTTTGTAGGGATAATAGCCACAAATATAACTTCAACACAATGTAATCAGACATATAGGTATAAATAGGTGAGAGTACGGAAGAACTAACAAAATGGGCAACTAATTTTATTCAACAACATTAGAGAAGGATCCTAGAGGAAGAGATATTTGATTAAAGTTCCAGGCAGGAGAAACAACTTGCAAAGGAAGAGGTGTGGGCCAGGTTAGACCTCCAGTACCTTTGACTTGGGTAGGGTGACAGAAGATGAAACTGCAGGTGTAATTAGGACTAGGATTGCCTGCGATATGAAGGTTTTGGCCTGAAGGGAATGGAGAGCTAATTAAGCATTAATTTTTGTAATTTTTATAATAACAACTTTGGGGAAAGTGTTCAAGGGTCACTCCGAAAGAGGCAAAGGCCACCATTAGAGAGAGTGCCCTTGTGTAGGGCCACAGAGGCTGTGCACTGCACAATTCCATTGGAGTGCCATTTTCATGGACTACGGTGGGAACAACATTCCAGGGAATTCTCCACCACTTGCAAGGACAATAACCCACAGGAGGAAAAATAACAAGGAACTTAACCAAGCAGATGCAAAGAGGATGAAGAGCAGATACCAGCACCTAGAAATATTTCTGAGAGTCAGTTAGCAAATTTATGGGAGACCACATTTTAGTTTCTCAGATACTTGTTGCTGCTTTAAGGAAACACAATTGAGTTGGAGTCAACTTGAAAACGGAAACCAATTAAATTTTTAAAAGCATCGCAGGAAAGAATCATTCCTCCTTAGGACTTTATGTTGACAAGCCCATTATTAGTGCTAAATATTCAGGATTCCACATTGCTGCAGTAAGAAGCTGGAGATGCAGTGTGCTTCCCATTGAGTGCTCAGGATACTTAGCACTTCCCCTCCCAGACATTTCTTATTTGGAAAAACAAAAACAAGACAAAATAAACTGACAAAGGGAAACATCATTTGTTTCCATTTACGAAGAATTCAGGAAAGTAGCATTTGTCTTTTTTTTCTTACCAGTTTCATTTACTATGGATTTCTAGAACTCACATTCACATTACCTTTAGAGTCCAAAGAAATCCACAGGTATAACACAGCACCACAATGCAGGAGGAGAGCATCAAGTGTCTACAGACACCAGCCATGCACAAAATCCATTCTGCCCATTTAGTTAAAACCAGAGGTTTCACTTTCTCTTGATCTATTTCTAGTCAACACTTACCTGAACAAAACTTGAACTGCCAATAAAGCTCCAAAGCAATAATACACCACTGGCTTATGACATTCTGGTGACATCTGTATCAAAATGGAATTCTCTTGTCTTCAACTATATCAACTAGACCCAAAATAAGACAAATATGTTTATCTATAAATCCCCAGCAAGCTCATGGTTCATGTTCTGTCATTTCTTCCTTATAAGATCAATCATCAAAAAGCAGAAAATAAAGTCAACTGCTTGAAAACATTGGTCTTTTCACCTCCCTTCTGTTCCTATCTAACAGCCCTATTCCTATCATTACAGGGCTCCCTGATATTTAAAAGACATAATAGACTTTGCTGTTTATGTTGTAATCTCCTGGGAGCTTTTTAGAAATGCAAGATCTCAGGCTCCACCCCAGACTTACTGAATCAGTCTGCGTCTTAACAAGATCCCAGACGATTCTGTGCCTAGTATAGTTTGTGAAAGACGGTTCTAATCTGCTTCATGATAAATGAAGCTACCCAAGTACTAGGCTGATTAGCTACTTAAGGAAAAAAAAACTTTAAATGCACACACATAACTAATAAACCAAATGGCGTTCACAAGTTTTTCAAACAAAATATAATTTTGGCCTGAGGAAGTTTCAAATAAAAGGATGAGAGAATGAGATACACAGAAAAGAAAAAAGACCACCAAGAACATGGGAAAATGTAGACTCCAATTAAAGGCACTTAAGCTTCCAAGTTTTCAGGCTGATTCCAATAATTCAACTCCTAAAGACTGCTCACAATATACAGAGAATTTGGTTCTTTCCCCTTATTTGCATGGGTAAATACCTTCCAACACCTCATATCATATTTTAAAATGATTACAGGCAATCTCAGGTGGTTAAAGTCATTTCGCCTTCAGCCTGGTACCTTATACTCCACCTGAGGCAGGCTGCGCTCCTTGGAAATGGGCCGCCTGTTGTGCCTTACTGCTTAATTATTATATTAACATATTGAAGCTTCCTTTGAATTAGCTCTTCTCTGTGAGTGTGTTTATTCTATAGAAAAGCCCTTCAGTGATTTGCAATGAAGGTAATTTTTCTTGTCAGCTTACTTCAAAAATCCAATAAGTATAAATCCAATGCAATTTGAGTTTTGCCAACATTTTGCTTCCATTTCATTCTGTTCTGTTTCCTTTGAATCTTTTCCCCCAAGTGCAAAGCTTCAATTTCTGAATGCAAAGCAGGCTGCAACCTTTCCCAGAATACACAGTGCTATTCTGCTGCTCTTGCTCCTGAGATGTGGGGCACCTTTGCCCATGATGGGCAGAATCTGGCCTGCCTAGTAACACTACATCAGAGCACACCGTGAACTTTGGTCCACTTGGCAGAGGTTTGCACGTTGACTAATTGAAAACTGATGGATATCCATATCTGTAAGCATAAAGCAAGGGAATAAAAGCTTTTTTGGAGCATTGCACATGTAAAACTGCCATACCCAAATTCACAGTCATCTTTTTACCTGCTCCCTATGTCTAAACATGTGGGGTGCTGGCAAGAGAATCTTGGTTTAAAAAAAAAAAAAAAATGAACAAACAAAAAGAGAATAGAATACCCTGTGGCATTCTCAATTAGCATTCTCTTCTCTGGTGAGAGTCCTTGCAAGTATTAAGTCCTGTTTCTAGTTCTTTTAGCCACATCCCCACGGTGTGACCTCCTCTTTAAAATTTTAGCATATGGTAAAGACTAAAGTTAAAGAATAAATATTGGTTTTATTTAAGTTATATGCATGCCCTCACAATTATTTGTTGTTTAAGATTCAGGGAAAGAACGGCTCCCTCAACAGACTGTAAGTTTAGCCAAAGCAGGAATCATATTTTACTCCTATTTGGAGGTCCCTCTCAATAGCACTTGGACTAGAGCTTGGTACCTAGTTCCTGCTCAAAGAAGCTGGTGAACTGTGAAGCTACTCTCAACTTTGCATCAAGAGGTTCTCATTTCTTTTCAGCTATATCTGACATGATAACAACAATAAGAAAAGAAAAAAAATATATAGCAAAAGCAAAGACTTCTACCCCAACACCAAATTCAGAGTTCTACGTAGATTAGGCATTTTAGTTCATTAACCTATACCTACCACCCAAAAAATCTTCTCAATTGTTCCTTCCTAACTAAGTCTGTAAAACGTTTCCAGAAATCCTTCTCTGTAAAAATGTTTCCTAAATAAACTATTATCTTAAAATGATTTATCCTGTGGATTTTTTTTCCTGTTCTCAGTATTACAAACCCAACCCAGTGTCTCACCTAAATGGGACAGTGCTTTAGACGCACAATGTAATTTTTATGACTAAGGGCTACTGTCAAGTTAAACAAAATGACTTTTATAACTCAAGATCTCAGGGGAGAAAGCAGAAGACAAATGAGCAGTGGCTACAGAACCACAATGTAACCTCATTTTAATCACCAGCATTCACCCCTTAATGTGCATAGCTGATAGGTTGGTGAGCAGACTCAGAATAGGTCAGTTCCAACCAAGTTCAAGTCAAGAGGTGGCAAGCTAGAGATACGTTGGTGGAGTCCAGTGGTTACAAACCCCGGCTTTGAACTCAGACAAGCCTGTGGTCCCTGGCTTATCTCATGTGGCACTTAATAATAAAACACAGAGGGAGATTAAGGATGGAGCCTTCAGACAGACAGAGGTATTTCATGGAAGGGCAATAAAAGAGGTAGCATCAGGGAACATCAGCAACAGGATTCATCGTCAACTTTGTTCTTCAATCTGCAGGTTTCAATTCTCAGGTATTTTTTATTCCTGTTTCAGTGCAATTGAACAATATTTGAGTGCTTACTTTGTGCTAAGCACTAAGATCTCTCAGCTCTTCACAGTCGGGCAAGGGAAAGAGACAATAAACCTTAATAAAATAACAATTGCAAAGCAACACAAAACTTGACAGAGAAAATATGAATACAGTGTGCGACAAATAAAGATGCAATAAATATGACTATGAATAGAAGGTCACATTTTAGGCGGGTCTTCAAGCAGAGGAAAAGTCTGCCAGGCAGAAAAAAAAAATCTAAGTGAAAGAACTAAAAGCAGAGTATGAGAAAGCTTGGCAAGTCCCAGAAATTGTAAGATATCCAGCTATATTCAGAACAGAGAGAATGAAGTCAAGGCCAAAAAGATAGGGATGGGGTGAAGGCTTTTGCAGGAAATGCAAAGGAATTTTGACCGTGTTTAAGGTGATGGATGACAACTGTTTAAGTAAAAAATTGATAGAACCATATCTCTGTTTTAGAAGGCTGTGTTTTCCCCCTGAACATCATTCAATTTAATGATGATGCTAAGTCATACTTTTCCTCTGCAAGGTCCTTAATATTGGATCCTCTCCTTCTCCTTCTCCCTCTCCCCCTCCCCCTCCCCTCCCTCTCCCTCTCCCCATCCCTCTCCCCCTCCTCTTTCCCCTCCCTCTCCCTCTCCCCCTCCCTCTCCCCCTCCTCTTTCCCCTCCCTCTCCCTCTCCCATTCTCTCTCTCTCTCTCTCTCTGTCATATTGTTAATACTGGCATTAGTTCAGGCTTTCTCTCTCTGGATGTCTAGCATAATCTTCTGATAGATCAACTGGATACTCATCTCTCTTCCTTGAATCCATTATTTGCACAGGGGCCAGTCAAAGTTTAAACTTTGATGACTCCCAGGACCTGAACTGTCAATTGTGTGTGTGTGTGTGTGTGTGTGTGTGTGTGAAGTTCTAGTCTTCAGATGCCCATAAAGAAAACAAGGCAGGAAAAGAACCTGCCTATTGCTGAGGCTAGAAGCCCAGCTTCCTACTAGATGAGTTTGAAATCCCCAGTGGACTCTGGTTAAAATTAACTCCTCACCAAATATTCTAAGTGTTCTCCAAAATGGTCTCAGCCACTGTCTTTGGACCAATTTCACTTTTATTCATCCATTTGAACCATGTGCTGTTACCAAACACACCTGTAATTTCTCAGCCTCAGACCTTTTTAAACACTGTCCCAACGAGCGGAATGCTTGCATCTTACACTCTTACACCACCTGGAAATATCCTACTCTTCCTTCAAGACTTAGTAACTACCCACCTAAGGATGGCTTTCTTTCTCCACTCCTTTAGATGTAATCCCCCATCCCACATACATACTGGAAATACTCAAAAATCTTTCCCTTCACTTACATTACTTACCTTATTATACTTGTACTATAATCATTGGTAAGTACCTTGATGACAGGGGCTGTTTTTTCCCATTATCGTACCCTCAGCAAGTTACCAATAATGTATCTGAAAAATTATAATTTATTACATTATAACTTCTGATCAGGAATTTTATTGGTTACCTATTTCTATATAGCAAATTACCCCAAAACTCAGACTTTAAACCTCAAAAATGTCTTATCTCATAAAATTTCTGAGGATATGAATTATGGGAGCAACTTAACTAGTGTTTCTGATTCCATCACTCATGAAGACTGTGGGCAGGACTACAGTCTTTGGAAGGTGTGAGGAGGCCTAAAGGATCTGCTGCCAAGTTTATCTACCTGGATGCTTGTGGAACCTTGAGTTTCTTGTTGGCTTTTCACTGGAGACCTCAGTTAGTTTCTCTGTGGGCCTCGCTGTATAGCATCCCGTAACTTA
The DNA here is from genome assembly GCF_028885655.2 of Pongo abelii. Classification (NCBI taxonomy): domain Eukaryota; kingdom Metazoa; phylum Chordata; class Mammalia; order Primates; family Hominidae; genus Pongo; species Pongo abelii. The sequence goes on along the minus strand of NC_071996.2, from coordinate 47,203,182 downwards.
GAAAATTATTTCTCCCAGAGTGAGTGGCCCAAGAGAGAAAACAGATTCTCTGAGACAGATCAAGATAGAAACTCCAATGTGTTTTTAACTTAACTTCAAAAGTCACTCCCATCACTTCTGTGGTATTCTATTGGTCAGACCAATACTGGTACAATGGGAGAGGGGTATGTACAAAGATATCGATACCAGGAGTGGGGTATTGGGAGGCATATTGAAAACGGGCTATATACAGCAGAAAATGTACTTATATAATGGAGTTATACAATAGAAAATTGTCAATTCAACCACTGACTAAATGGGAGACTAATACTATCTTGATATTCTTCACGGTCAAACAGGATCAGATTTCTCATAATAACAAATAATTTTAATAGGAATGGATTAATAATGGGTTGTTTTAATATTTCACAAGCTAAAAGTCTCAAAAGATGTGATAAATTGTTCAACAATCAATCTTAAAAAGTTGCATGAACTCTTTTACATCTCACCAAAGAAAACATACTTTTTAAGTAAGTTTCAAAGTCCTTAGCCTCAGCTAGTGCTCTCCAGTAGAAATTTCTGCATTGTTAGAAATGTTCTATATCTGTATTATCCAAAAGAGTAGTCATTACTCATATGTGGCTATTAAGAACTTGAACTTTGGCTAGTGTGATTAAGAAAACAACTTTTTTATTTTATTTCATTTTAATTAACCCAAATTTAAGCTTAAATAGCCTTGTGTGGCTAAAGGTTACCAGACAGGCCTAGGATAGCAATTGTCCCATTACTTTGTTTTGATATAGTCCTGAAACAGATTTTTTCAAATGATGTCTTGTGACAAATAATAAAGCTATGGGGCATATTACTTGGATTCTAATCTGGAGGTATGGTTTGGCTATGTCCCCACCCAAATCTCATCTTGAATTGTAGCTCCCATAATTCCTACATGACATGGGAGGGAACCAGTAGGAGGTAATTGAATCATGGGGGCAGGTCTTTCCCATGCTGTTCTCATGATGGGGAATAAGTGTCACGAGATCTGATGGTTTTATAAAAGAGAGTTCCCCTGCACATGCTCTCTTTGCTTGCCTCCATGTGAGACATGACTTTGTTCCTCCTTTGTTTTCTACCATGATTGTGAGGCCTCCCCAGCCATGTGGAACTGTGAGTCCATTACACCTCTTTTCTTTATAAATTACCTAACTCTCTGGTATGTCTTTATTGGCATCATAAGAACAGACTAATATATCTGGCTTCTTCATTTGGAAGGGATTTGAGATTGGACTTTGTACTTAACTTTTCTTTGCCTCAATTTTCCCATTGGCAAAGTTAAAGTAGTTACTCCTATAGGATTATGATGAGGATTTATGCCTGACACATAATAAACGTTAGCTGTAATTATTATTTGTGAGCATATAATCTCTAATACCATGCTATTCATTGTCAACATACAGTCTCCAATACCAGGTATCATAATGTGAGAAACTGTATAATAATCCCATAATGAAGAATAATGTAGTCAGTATGACTAGTGCATTTCCTACCTAGCAGCTCCAGAGGATTTGTGTTTTTCTTTGAAAACAGGCAACCCATTGGCTGGAACAACTTTTTCTTCCTCCAGTTTGACATAAAAGTTTTTATTGTTTTCTTTTGGTTTTGCAATATTTCCATTGTAACTTTGATGATCATTATCATTTAAAAAGAGTGGTATTAACTAAATTTTTTAAGTTTGCAAATGTTCATTTAAAGTTGTTTCTTGAAAGATGAGAAAAATGTGGCCTTGTTTCCAAGGAAAGTAAGTGTTTCAATCCTCTACCTGTGATTATGAAGATATTTTATCTGCATGAACTACAGCATAAACTGTATCCCTCCCCTCTGGGAGAATAAGTATAGTTTAGTTGCTGCCATTAAAAGTAGAGCAGTCTTGTCATTTAATATAGACTGAGATAAGTCCGGATTAAGTATATATTGTATAAAGAAAAATGGTCACACAGTTTATTACAAAACAGCACATAGAGCTATGACTTTTCTATACTTCTATAATGTCACACACACAATTTTAAACCACAGGACTGTACCAAGCACTATAGAGTATATGTAAGTTATACATTTTCCTTTTGCAATTTATTATTGATCCACTCTCACTATAATTTATTCTCTTCCTCAAGCAAAACTAAGAACTTATCAATTTGGTCAAAGTTTTTGTGATTACCCTTTGTCTGACTTACAGTGTAACATAATATATTCTAATGCCTTAATCCATAGCATTATCTCCATCTCTGTTTTAAATATCATGCATCCTCATTCTATGATTCAATTTAAAGAATCCTTCAAAGATCAGTCTAAATAAATAACAAGTTAGCTTTCAGGCAAACAAATAAATTTGCATTGTTTTATATTCATCATAAATATTTCACTTAATTACTGAGGTACCTTGTTCAGAAACACAAAACAACATTATAAATTAATTAGCACTGTCCCTGCTGACGTTTTAGTCCTGTGGAATGCAAAAGCTAAAAGTAAAAACAGGCCATGAAGCCCAACCACAGCACACATCGTATGCAAATGATAAAGCCCACAAACATCATGGTATCATTCGTGGGACATTCTGAATCACCAAAATTTTGTCTTTAATCAAGTATTGTCCTATTTATTTTCAAATTCAAAGTCAAAGAAATCCTCCACCCCCATCCTTTTTTTCTTTTTTTTTTTTTTTTTGCTTTATATGATCCAAACGGACAAAAACCTTTATTATCTTGAAAAATTATTGAAGGAGATATTATTTCTCTTATTGCAGAGTAACAAAATTGCTATATTATGAAAATGTAACAATGTATTTTCAAAGATATGGAAGATCATCATTATCAGTTTGAATCAAATATACTCTCAATATACAAATGTTACAGAATCAAGCTTTTATTATCAAACTTTAAGTCCATTTTATATTATTCAAAAACAAAAGTAACACATTTTTATCTTAGCTAATTATAGCTTTATAAGACTTTTTTCTTAAATTATTACTTCCAAATAATTGATAATTTATGTTTCTAAGTGCTAGTAACAGCCTCAAAAGAAATAGGAAAAATTCATAATTTCTGAACATAAACCTAAAACGGCAAGGCATCCATATTTTATTAAAATACAGCCATATTTTGTGAAAAATGAATATAGATGCAATTTCTACAGAATAACTGATATAAGTATCAAATTAGTTCTCAATTCTTAATGCTTAAGCCCATTTAATAATTTTAAATGCATAATATAAGTATTATTTATTCCAATGATCCTAATCACATGTAATATCATTATAAAATACTTGAGTATTTTTATCATTAGACATTAAAGTATCTGCTCATTGTTTACTGAAATCCCTGCTAAAGCAAGTTGTCTGCCTTCTGGGTGAACTAACAACAGCCTGAAGAAATTAGTGCTTAGAAGAAAAAGTCAAGAAAAACAAAAATATTTTGTTTGACTGAGTAAAAAGCACCAAAAATGGTTTGGTTTAAATGATGCACTAATTTGTAAATTAGGTTTGATTTTGTCTGATTTAAACAGCTGGGATATTTTTCTGAGTAGTTGAGGAATCAACTTAAATCCTTCTAATGCATGCATCATATCTTCAACATGCCATTTTTGGCAATTCTGGTGAATATTTTATAAAACAACTATGGTAAAGAACAATGCTAGTTAACATGAAATATCTCAAAATATAGATGGTTTGTATAACATGTACATGCATTAGAAGTTAGTATATGTGCAAAATTCTAATGAAACCAAGAAGCAAATTATAATCTCTGTTGTGAATTGAGGACCAAAAATAATAGCACAACATACACACAGGAACCACTAATCACACTCTTTGATTGATACATTTTAACCTCCTAAAACAAGAAAGTGTCAATTGGTATTAAATTTTGCAACTGCAGTTTCATGGTAGTCTCCCCAACTGACCATGAGACAGTCATCACGCTGACAGCTTCAGAATCATCTTTCCTAGGCATACATCAGGGGAGAAAATTGAATAAGTGGCTAATTCACTTAATTGACACATTCCCAGAATTTTCTAAACAGACACTATGCTATTCGCTCAGAAATATCAGAATATTCTCAGTGTCCATATCGCCCAAACAATGATTCTTTATCCTGCCATATTGTGTCCACTGGGCATGTGGCTTCTGTCCTAACAATAGCCTATGTGGGGCTGCTTCATAAAACCTAGTCATTCTGCTTTGACTTTTCTTAATTTGAGGTTTTGCTATTACCCTTTCTGTTGTTTGCAGAACATAATAGCCTGCTTTAAGACAAAAACTGAAATCAAGAGAGAGAGAATAAAAATGATTAAATACTAATGATTAAAATAATATAGGCATTATAGACTATCAATGCTACTAAAATGTAAATTGATACTAGTAAAATTTTATACCACTACTTAATTTTAAAATGTTTTCCATGTTACTGAATTATAATCTAACTTAAATAACTAGCAGACATATTAAGTAATGACTGACAGACAAGATAAGTAATAATCCTGCTGAAAGGTAACTAGCCAATGATTGAGATATCATATTGACTATGGAGAGAAGTTATATATTACTTTTCCCTGAAAAGGGTAAACAATGGAAGATATGTTTTTTATATATCATATATATAAATATATATCTAGTTATTTGTCATATATATTAAATAACTAAGGATATAGATTGTTTTATACTATTTATGGTACATTAGGCAAATTTTTATATTCCTTTCTTAAAAAGAAAAAAGAAAAGAAAAAGATAAATAGGGCTTAAAATAGAGCAAAGCATATGTTCCCAGATTCAGGGATGTATAATATAAGGCACTCCATATTTCATGTTATTTTCTCCCCTTAATATCTTTGAACTTTGCCTAGCTCCTTAGTCAACATGTGATTTTTGGCTCATTGACAAAGCACCACCAACTGATCCCCAGATTGAACAAGACTCTGAAACTTTACCTGCTGGATCTCCACATCTATTCAGATATCCTTGTATTAATCTCTTCTTTACTGCTAATAACATTCCCATGGTAGCTTTCCAAAGCATCTCTCCTGTCTTTAGTCTTCAGCCCCTCATCAAATCACTTCATTCTCCTTACTCCAACTTCATTTCTTTGTTCACTGAGAAGAATAAGGTCATGTGATATTTGTCCTTAAATTCCATTTCCTCCATCTCAAAACTACCACTAGGTCAAATTTTCTCTCTTGCTTCCATCCCTTCATTTTTAGGGGAAAAAGTATAAGAGATTTTCTAAAATTTACTTCTATCTCTTGTGCTTTGTCCTATTTGATCCCACATCTTTTGTCTTTTGTTCATTCAGTCATCCATTCATTCAAACAGTTGCTTGCTTGGTCAGTCAACAAATACTTACTGAGTATACATGTATTACATACATGTAGTTTAAAGCGAGAGGTAGGTTATAATATCTGATCTATCATTTTCTAGCTACCCAAGCAGTCAAATTTCTTAATCTTTCTGCCATTCAGTTTGCTCAGCTGTAAAATGAGCAATACCTTCTTCATGTACTAGTTTGAAGATGAAATAAGAAACGGCAGATTAAGCATCTAACACTGTGCTTAAGTATATAATAACCTTCATGGCTAGCAAAACGGTGGGTTCTAAAGGTATATAGCTGAAAAGTGTTGTTATGAAGTATATATATATATATATATATATATATACATATACATACATATATATATAAAACTTCCTGATGGTTCAATTAATGCAACATAATATGGAATAAAAATAAGTGGCATAATTATTTTAATTGAAGAGTAATATTTATCCCTTCATGCAGATTTTATTACTCTATAACTGGAAAGCCCAGTTTTATAATAAATTTTAAATTATAATTAATAGAAACTGATAGTCTAAGTACAATTATATTTACAAAAATCCAGTGTTTCTATGTTATGTAATAACAATTTAGAGATAAAGAGATTTCATTCATAATCACTACAAAAATGTAAAACACATAGGAAAAATTTGACGAGGAAAATATGGAATGTACATAAAGAAAGAAATTAAGGTTTGCCAAAGGATATAGAGTTTAGAATAAATTAAAATGTAGGCCCCTTTCCTGAATATTGTAATATCCAGAATATCCTGAATTCAGAACAAATCCCCAGTGGGATTTGTTTTGAACTTAAAAACAATGACACAATGTATCTAAAAGACTATATAGGTAAGAATAGATGTGGAAGTCTGAAAAATACAAGCACGTGATGGGAAACTTTTCATATCATATATTAAAAGGCATCATAGAAGCACAATAATTAAAATAGCATGGAACTTTCCTCAAATCAGCAGACAGAAAATGGAATACAATAAATACCTCAGGAACAAATCATAATTCATACAAAAAAGTATAGAATGTAAGAAAAGCGACCTAATCTATCAGTGGGAAATATTAGTGAATAATTAATTCACTATTTAGAACTTTTAAAACTAAATTACATATTTATCCTATAAAAAATGGACTGCAAAATATTAAAAGGAAATTCTCACATCAAATAACACAATTAAAATGCAAGCAATAGGCCATGAAAATATTTTACAGATTTATTATAGTCCTAGCATGTAAATCCCTCATGCAAATCACTAAGTAAAGCCTAAAAGCCTAATTACATAACAATCAAGTTACAAGAGGAGTACAAAGTGGTAATAAGAATGTAAAAAATAACGTGCAGATTTATTAATTACAAAAGAAAAAGAACTGTAAGATACTCTGTCAAAATTAGAAAGAAATAGTGTAACATAATATTCCACGTTTGTTGGGGTTTAAATGAATACGCTGCTGTTTAGAGGGTAAGTTAGTACATGTTCTTATTGTTCACTTATCTATCCATTTGGCAAATATTTAATGAGCATTTACTTTTTGTAAGAAATTTTTTAACTGAAAATTTTATATCAAACGTTTTTTAAATGTTTACCTTTTTTATTCCTGAAATTACTTATAGTAATTATTATCCTAAAGAAATAAGCAATGGTGAGCAAAAATATACACGTAAAAAGATATTTATCATAATTTTAATACCACAAAGTTCAGAGTCACCTAAAAGCCCCAAATTAAAAATGACTAAATAAATGTTTATCTCTACATAGATTCATTTTATATACATTCTTCATGAAAATCAAATGTTTCAATAAATTTTAAGAACCTGAAAATAATGGGATTGAATACTGCATATAGTATAATCACAATTTTGTGATACACACACACACACATCCCTCAAAGATTAAGACAGGTTATCACTGGATGGAAAATTGAAAGTTGTTCTTATTTTCATTTCTGTATTGCTTTCACTGAGAAATGTGTTACTTTCATCATCAAAAGAAATACTATTTTTAAATCCTATGAAATAATAAGGAAAGACATTATTCCCCTGAAAATACGCAAAGGCCTCAAAGGCAGCTTTTGGACATTGCTCTATCATTATATCTTCTCTCTTGGATTTTTAATCTTTCTTCTACTAACAAATTGGCTTAGGTTTCTCCAATTTAAAAATTACTTTCTCCTGTTCCCTTGAGCTGGGCATATATTTCCTACCTGTTGTTGCTGCCAGATTTCTTGAACAAACAGTCAACCTTTCCTTTCTCACTTTGTCACCATCCATGCATCTTTTTCAGAATGGCTTTTTACTTGAATACTTTTCACCAATGACTGAACCTGCTCTATCTCAGATGAGTGATAAATTCATTTATTTTCTATTTTCTTCATCCTTGCTATACTCTTGCTTTGTCTGTGTTGTTTGACTTTGGTCATCTTTTGGTCATTTTTTAATCAATACTTACTTCGTTTGTTGTTTTTTTTTTTCCTCTCATTCTTTAAATCAATGTTTTTCTGCATATACTATTCTGAGCCACCCTCTCTTCTGATGTCCTATATTCTTTTCCTTGAAACTTTCACATACTTTCACATCTTTAACTATTACCTGGATGCATTTAACTCATTAATCACTGGTTTTCATGCTGATTCTCTCTTGAACTATATCCCCTCCTTTTTTTCAGCTGTGTAGGTTGAGTTTGCTTGGGATGTCTGGCCACCTGAATAATGGCCAGATATTTAAAGCTCAATACATCTAAAATCAAAATATTCAACTTACCCTTACAATTTCTTTCCTCATGTGACTTCCTGATATCTATTTAATTTTCCCAAAGCTTTAATGCTTGCCAGACTCAGA